>NC_141698.1:163674799-164874799 GCF_964263255.1 Lissotriton vulgaris
CAGCGGGATGTTTGCTATGGTGAGGTCGGCGGAGCGGAGGTTTCTTTTGGGTACGCGGAAAGAGATTAGTTTGTTGAGGTATTTGGGTCCGATGTTGTGGAGGGATTTGAAGGGGTGGCTGAGTTTCTTGAATGTTACTCTCTCCTCGACGTGGAGCCAACGGAGGTCTCGCAGGTTTTGGGTCATGTGCTCGTGGTGTGCAGAGAACCAGTCTGGCTGCTGCGTTCTAGATGGTCTGGAGTTTTTGTAGCAGGCATTTGTTGATTCCTGTGTTTCCGTAGTCTAGTCTGCTGGTTAAAAGTGCGTGGGTGACGGTCTTTTTAGATTTGGGGGGATCCACTTGAAAGTCTAGTGAAGGATGCAGTGGGAGTTGAAACAGGTGGAGGCGACTGTGTTGTTCTGCCGAGTCATGGTGCAGCTCCGGGTCAGACAAAGAGCCAAGCCTTGAGGTTCTTCCTGAAGGCATGCAGGGTAGGGGATCGTCTGATGTTGACTGGGAGTTTGTTTGGGTACATGGAAAGAGATTAGTTCGTTGAGGTATTAGGGTCCGATGTTGTGGAGGGATTTGAAGGCGTGGTTGAGGATCTTGAATGTCACTCTCTTCTCGATGGGGAGCCAGTGGAGGTCTCACAGGTGTTGGGTCATGGGCTTGTGTTGTGGTGTACTGAGGACCAGTCTGTCTGCTGGGGTCTGGATGTCTGGAGTTTGTGTATCAGGGATTTGTTGATTCTTGCGTTTCTGTAGTCTATTCTTCTGATTATGAGGGTGTGTGGGATGGTCTTTCTGGATTTGGGAGGGATCCACTTGAAAGTCTTGCAAAGGATGCTGAGGGAGTTGAAACAGGTGGAGGCAACAGCGTTGATCTGCCGAGTCATGGTGAGGGAGAAGTCTAGGATGATGCTGAGGTTCCAGACGTGGTCCGTCGGGTTAGGGGGCTCCAAGGGCAGAGGGCCACCCGGTGTTGTCCTACACATTCCTGAAAGAAGACCTCAGTCTTCTCTGAGTTGAGTTTAAGGCAGATGTTGCTCATCCAGGCTGCAACGTCTTTCATTCCTTCCTGGAAACCGAGTCTGGTGGCTTTGGGGTTGTTCGTGAGGTAGAGGATGAGCTGCATGTTGTCGGTGTAGGATACTATGCTGAGCCCATGCTGTCTGACAATGGTGGCGAGGGGGGCCATGTAAATGTTGAACAGCGTGGAACTGAGTGAGGAACCTTGGGGCACTCTGCTATTGATCTTTGTGGGTTCGGAGAAGAAAGGGTGGGAGTAGGATCCTTTGGGTTCTGCTTGCGAGGAAGGAGCAGATCCAGTCGAGGGCAGTCCCCCGTATGCCGATGCCATGGAGTCAGGTTGTGAGGGTGTGGTGGGATATGGTTTTGAAAGCTACAGAGAGGTCTAGCAGGATGTGGGCCGTGGTGTGTCCCTGGTCGAGTAGCATGCGGATGTTGTCGGTGGCCGCAAGGAGGGCGGTTTTGGTGCTGTGGTTTCTCCGGAAACCGGACTGGGAAGAATCGAGGATGGTGTTCTCTTCGATGAAGGTAGTCAGCTGGGCTTTGACGAATTTCTCGATGACTTTGGCTGCGTAGGGAAGGAGGGAGATGGGCAGGTAGTTTTTCAGGTCTGTCTGGTCAATTGAGGGTTTCTTAAGGAGGGGCTTGACTTCTGCCCGCTTCCAGTTGATGTCACTGACCAAGTCATGAATGATGTAATATGTGACGTCATCAGCAGTGTATTGCGGGGGCACCAGTTATAGTTACCTCAACCAAGTATAACAGCCGAATTTCTCTGGTTTTGTACGAGTTAAAATCGTTCCACTAACTAGAACGTCTCTGAAACCTGTGTTTTTTTCAGTGAATTTCTAAGGTTTTTTAAATGCTAATTTCGAACTATAACGTCCCTGAAACCTATGTTTTTTCAGTGAATATATATATATATATATATATATATATATATATATATATATATATATATATATATATATATATATATATATATATATATATATATATATATATATATATATATATTGTTGGACCCGGCCCTTTAGGCAGGTTCACCCCTAGACTTTTTGCTTTTTCCTAGCCTGTTTCTGGAACCTGGTGTTGGTGATTTTAGGCCTCTGCGCACTTTTTCACTGTGGTACAGTGTAAAGTGCTGGAGCTCTCTGTGTATGTATGGTGAGTGACCTGCCCTCCCATAGGAATGAATGGGGAATATGTATGCCCATGGTAGTTCCTGAGTTGTGGGGAGTGCAGGGGCGAGTTTGATATGTACAAACTCGTGAGACTGAATGCTGCAAAATGGTATATGCGGCATGAGTGTGTCTAGTCTAGAAGTACCACTTTTGGAAGTTGGCATATTTGTGTAAGTTGTTGCTGGCATGTGATTGGCTGGTGAGCCTGGCCCAGAGGGCCTGGGCCTGCTTGTGGATTGACTGTCTGGTTTGAGGATGACAGGGGCTGGAGAGCCCAGGAGGTTGTCTGAAGTCAGCCCATGGATGAAAGGCAGCATCTGCTGCCAGGGAAGTGGGAGGAGATGGCACCTGATAGTGAAGGGCTGTGCCTGCCTGACTACAAAGCTGGCTCCACCTCCCGCTGGGCGACTGTCACCTCTGTCCCTGATACTGAAGGGACTTCCCTATAACCAGTTCTAGCTGGTTCTCACACTGCCTGCTTCAAAGGACTTCAAAGGACTTCAAAGACTTTTGGCTGTATAAGAAGGGGCTGTGCCCCCTTCCAAAATGTTCTTGTTTCTAACTTGAATCTGCCAGGGGCATGCTGCTGCTGGGGCCCAGGGGAATCCCTGGGCCCTGCCCATCCCCTGGACCTCTGATGGACTTTTCCTGCTGGGGGCTCTGCTGCTCCCTCCCCTGGACTGCTGAGGGACTTGTGCGCTTTCCTGGACCCTAGCGCCTGGGAGGCGCTTTCCCTTGGATGTGCCCTGTTACTGGGGCTCTAGTTGCTGATGGGGCCATCCCTGGGGGCCTGTCTGTGCCCCTACGCTTGAGAGTGCTTTGTTCTGCCCCGCAGCGCCTTGGGAGCGCTTTGACTCTTGCAGCCCTGGAAGAGCGCTTCGTTTTCTGCCCGTAGCGCTGTGGATCGTGTTTAGCGCTAGGAGCGCTTTATTGTTGGGAGCCGGTGCCCACCCGGCGTGGATTTGCCCCACTAGATCGTTGTTTGGTCTACAAGTGCCCACCTCGCTTATGTGCCGTTTTTGCTTCGGCTGCCCACGCCGATATTTTGATTTCTGCCCGCCTGCCTGCCTAGCGAGGGCCGCCGCGCTGCCCGCGGCGACCCGGAAGTACCTGGCCGGCCGGCCAATCCCTTCGCGGCCGGCCGGAAGTCCCGCCCCCGCAGCCCGGGGGAGGGAAAGGGAAGCCATGGTGTTTGCCACTTCCCCCTGCCTGGGGGAAGCCTTTGCCGGTGTTGCCGGTCTCCCATGCCTGGAGGGAGACCGGAGAGGAGCCTGACGAGGGAGGAGCGGAGGGGGCGCGGGGCACATTGTCGGTGCCCGCCCCCACCACAAATCCGTACCGGCAGCTAGGAGAAGAGCCTGCCGATGCCAGGAGGGAGACCCGTGGCCGCCAAGAGAGATGCTGCTGTCCGGAGGAGCCCCCACCGGAGGAAGGAGACCGGTGAGTGGGGCTCTGATCGAGGCAGTTGGGGGCGGTGTCGGGCACGCTTTCGGTGCCGCCCCCGTGACCTGGGCCCTGTCCTCCCTTTCTGCTGCCCCAGCAGGGCAGCGCTTGGTGTTCAGAGTCCCCCGAGAGGGACTCCAACAGAGTTGGTGCTTGGGCGGCCCCGGTTGGCAGTGGGTCGCCCCAACGCTTGTCAAGCCATGAGGGCTTCAAGGGCGGCCCCGGCTGGCAGTGGGTCGCCCCAACGTGTGTGAGCCCAGAGAGGCTCTAGGGGGCCATTTCTTGATCTACGAGCCCGGCGAGGCTCGAGGGCCCTTTTGTTGTTGCTGGTCAGGGCGGCCCCGATTGGCAGCGGGTCGCCCCAACGTTAGAGAGCCTGTGTGGCTCAGAGGGGCCATATTCTGTTTAAGAGCCTGTTTGGCTCCAGCGTTTGGCCATATTTACTTAGAGGGGGGGTCGGGGCACATTGCCGGTGCCCGCCCTCTCCTACCTGCGAGGAATGTGTTTTTGGAGCCTGTGTGGCTCCCACAGTGGGTGCAGTTTGCGCCCAAGGGTCAGTGAGGACCCTGTCGCAGTTTCCTTCATGATTCCAGGTAACCAGCAAGTAGTGGGCACCTGCCACGTTTAGGCTTTTTGTACTTTGAGACTGGCGCTGCATGGCAGCGCACCCTGACTTTGGACTCAGGGCATCCTTGCCCCACAAGGCCAGTTGGCCTAGAGACTGCCACAGGTGGTGGCTTATGTAAGTTATGCGCAATGTGATTCCTATGTTTTTAATAGCAATTGCCTACTGTGTGTTTTTGCGCTATTGTGTTGTTCTGGCACCTCTGAATGTTTTTAGGCATCATGTGTCTTTCTTTCCATGCGCCGCACCTCTGAATGTTTTAGGCATCATGTGTCTTCTTGCACTGCACCCCTGAATGTATTTTATTGCATCAAGTGCTTTATTCTTAACACTTCTGAATGTTTTAGGCATCATGTGTTTCTCTTTATTACTCCTCTGAATGTGGTTCATGCATCATGGGTAATGTGTTCTGGTATACCCCTAAATGTATTTTATTCTTAGGTGGTTGTTTTTTTAGTACAGGTGGTCCTAGTAAAGTCCTGGTTCCTGTTACCAGTGGATATTGGTTGTGATCTTTGTGATTACCATTTTAGGTTTATTATTTCTTATTCTACTAAGTGCTGATTATGACAGTGGCCCATGTGGCCCTGTCTTGTGAATAATCCCATGTGAATATTGCCCGTGCCAGTTGGCACAATGTATATGTGTGATTTTATCTGATATGTTTTTACAATACAAAAGTTATTTTTATAATAACCTTGTGTGGAGTCTCTTTTGTGGTGTGCCTAGTATGTTGTTGCTGTTGTGCGCTGACGCAAATGCTTTACACATTGCCTCCGAGTTTAGCCTTACTGCTTGTGCCAAGCTACCAAGGGGGTGAGCAGAGGTTATCTTGGCGTGTGACTTCCTTGCCCTGACTAGAATGGTGGTTTCTGCCTGGCTTTGGCGTCAGCCTTAGCCTACCAGAAATAGCCAGTTCTAACATATATATAACAAAATAAGCATGCATTGTGGGTGTTGTCTAATGTAGATCTGAGGGAGGTCCAGGGCTTTATTTATGAACTCTCACTTCTACCCTCAGACCACTTGAGGTCTTACATGTTGCTCTTTTTAAATCTTTTCTGTGCAGGACTTTGGGGCCTGGTAAACAATGCTGGGGTTGCATACCCAATAGCACCCAATGAGTGGTTGGAGATGGACGACTTCATGCGGGTGATAAACGTGAACTTGATTGGTATGATCGACGTGACGCTCGCCTTACTTCCTCATGTGAGGAAGGCTTGTGGAAGGATCGTCAATGTGTCCAGTATAGCAGGCAGGCTGTCTATATTGGGTGGCGGATACTGCATTTCCAAATTTGGAGTGGAAGCTTTCTCTGACAGCCTGAGGTAAGTTTCCTAAAAATTGCAATTTATCATTTTGCTCATTATTGTCTTAGACAATCCACTCTGGCCTGTATCTTGAATAAAAATATGTTTCTCCAGAATGTGAGCATCGAGAGAGGACGGCCCGGTCCAATAAACAGGATGGTCTAGAGGATTCTAGAAGCCTCCCCTTGAGTATGCTGAGTGGAACTTATGTCCTGTCACCAAATTCTGGACATTTTGGCTATCTCTTTGGATGTGGAATAACTGCGCACTTCTGCTAATACTGGATCCTTTTCTGTGTATGTTCCCTAATTCCGGTGAGAAAATTGCTGACATTTGCTGCCTGTTTCAAGCAGTTATGTGTCAGCTGGAGATGAGAGGGTGGGGAGGGGGTGTTTGGAGGTAGTTAAGGTTTGAGTGGGATGGGCTTTGGGTAAGCTCGGCCTGTCCAGGGGAGCATCGTCTGCTTTCCCTCAATGCTGCAGAGGTCAGGCAGGGTCTCAGCTTAGCTGTTGGCAAGCTCCTTACCCTGCAGCCCTGAGAAGGTTCCACTGTCTCTGATCCCAGAATTATCTAGTGTGTAGTTTTCAGATGTATTCATTATGGCTTGGAGCCACTTAGAATTGTGGGTAGTAGAATTTTTCACGGAGAGGAGTGTAATAAGAAATTAGTCTTCAAGGGGAATACATTAGGGTATTGCTTGACCTCAACATCCTGGGCATAGTAAAAACAATGAGCACAGTGCCACCAACCATAAAGCATCATAATGTCACTCAAGGATGTTGCGGTCTTGCATTTACATTACATTACTTAACATCCATTTGTAGAGCGCCATGGTTACTCCAAGCGGAGTGTCCCCACGTTAGGATTCCACACAGAATGGTGGCTACAGCGGATTCTACAGCGGACTCTAACCAAGAAAGGTTAACGTATTAAAGTTGTATAAAGAACCAGGGGCCATATGTAGGTAGCCCCATTGCGATCGCAAAATTCTGCGAATTTCAGCGTTTGCGATAGCAATTTGGGCAGTGTGCTATGTAGCACATAAAAAGCCACACGCAAAATAAGGAATCTCTAAATTTGCGATTCCTTATTTTGCCATTGCATTTAAGAAATAGCAAATTGCGATTCCTTAAATGCAATGTAGGAAGCACCCAAGTTGTGCGAATTGTGGCTTAAGGAATCACAAAATACCACCAATTTCAGGTTGGTGGTAAATTGCGATTTCTTTCAAAAATGCACTTTTTGGCATTTTTCAAATTGCCATGTGGGTCACATACATGCCCTTAGGGCATGTCTGTGGGCCACATGTGCACACATGTTAATTTCAGGGGTGCAACAGGGTGTCCTATAAACGCCCTTGCAACCCTGAAATTGCATCCTCAATTTGCGATTCTCTAATAGAGAATCGCAAATTGAGAATGTCTTCCCATTCATTCCTATGGGCCTTCTAGCCCATAGGAATGAATGAGAAGGTATTCCTTATTTGCGAATCACAACTGGCGATTCGCAAATAAGGAATAATTGGGATTCGCAAAATAAATTGCTAATCCTACCTACATTTCGCTTTGCGATTCTCTAATTGCGATTCCCAAAAATTCGCAATTTGAGAATCGCAAAACAAACATTACCTACATATGGCCCCAGGTTTTTAACTCCTTTCTGAAAACATTTTTAGACAGTTCCTGCCTAAGATCTACCAGCAACAAGTTCCACAGTTTAGCGGCAAGTGAGCTGAAAGAGCAAGATAGCTGAAAGAGCACCCTCCCAAATGTGCTCTAGCTTCCTTGGGAATTGCCGTCAAGGCGGCGTCAGAGGACCTCAGGCAGCGATTGGGCTGGTATTGTTGAATCAATGAGTATAAACAATAGGGACCCCTTGAGTTCAAAATTCTATGACAGAAGCACAGAGCCTTAAAAGAAAACCTTCCCCTCATCAGAAGCCACTGTAGTTTTCTGAGGGCAGAACCTGTGGATGAGACTCTGGGGATGCTAAGCAGCATCCTCGCTGCCAAAGTCTGGCACATTGAAGTGTTTTCATTCTTCCTCGAGGTAGAGCACATTATAGTAGTCCAATCTGGACATCAAAAGAGCTTCAACCACAGTTTTTTTGGCTGCACCATGAAGCAGCTCCAAAATCTTATGCATTATCTTTAAAATACCAAAGCAGGTCCCTGCAAGATTGGCAATCTGGTCACAGGGTGGACCAGATGGAGATTCAGCACTTCTGTTTTTCCGGCATTAAGTTTCAAACCGCTGCGATCCATCCAGCTTGCTAGGCCTGCCAGACAGTTCCTAAAATTAGTGGCAGACAGAACGTCATCCTGTACTACGGAAATGATTAACTGGGTGTCATTGGCGTAAGACACTATTTTGACATTGAAAGATACTACCACATCCGCTACAGGGCGCAGATATAAGTTAAATAGGGTCAGGCTAACGGCAGAGCCCTGTGGCACCCCTTGCTGCAGGGGCAATATCTCTGATATAAAAGGACGTTGAAACACCTGAGAGGTTCGGTCTCGGAGGAAACTGGCCAATCATCTTAAAGCCAGCCCTCTGACACAAATATCCCACAACTGCTCCGGAAGGAGGCTGTGAGACACGGTGTCAAAGGCCACACTCCCGTATGATAAGACAAGTACGGTAGTCTTACCCCCCATCAGCCAAGAGTCTCAAGACTCTGAGGCGATCAGAAGAGCCGATTTGGTGCTGTTTAGGGGTCAAACCCAGATTGAGTCTTGTGCAATTTCTTTCCCCTCTCCATATTTTCCATCAGCTGTTGACTTACGTGCTTTTAGGCAGATTTAGCAAAGAACGGAAGCAACAAAATAGGTCTGAAGTTTTCACGTTTGGCCAGAACCAAGGAGGGTTTTTTTCAGGAGGTGGATAACTGCTGCATGTTTCCACTGAGGGGAGCTGACCCGTAGAAAAAGATTGATTAAGCAAATCGCATAAGACCGGTAACAAGGCCTCCATACCAGGTATAAGTCTCTTAAGGGGGGTCGGACCAAAAGGAGCGCCAGATTTAATTTTAAGAACCAGCGAGTGAAGTTCTTGAATAGAAAGAGCAATTATCTGAGAAACGTCTCCTGGAGAAAGCAGAGGGGAGAACTAATGTATGCTAGATCGGGGCTCTCTGGATTCTTTCGGAAAGACATATAGATCTTGCCTATATAGTCAAAATATAAATGGGCAAGTTGATTACATGTTTCTGCCAAGGGGCTGATAACTGCAGAGACACGCTCTAGAGAAGATAGGGATTTGACTACCTGAAAGATCTCCAGTGGAGAGTTCTTGGAAAATTTGATCTTCTGGGCAGAGAAATAGCTTTAGATTTAGAGTGAAGAAAGTACGCTGGACCTCCCCCAGGCCCAAAAGAACCTACTTCTCTTCTTCTGGGAAGTAGAAAAACCATTTGCCAGTGGACCATCATGGGTAAGTGGACTGAAAGTGCTGCAATTATGCAACTTAACTAATATGCCACAACCGTTTGCGGATACCCTAGTCATTTTACTTCAGAATTGTTTGTTTGGCTGCACGATGGCCCAGCCATAAAAGACAAGCAATTGCCAGACGGAAAAAGGTGATTAAAGATGAGATCTGGAAGCGCTGACAAAAGTGAGTTAGATGAGAGAGAATGCTCCATTTTGGAGGGTTATCAATCAATCAGCATTTGTACAGCACAGCACTGTCACCCCTGGGGGTATCTGGGCGCTTGGGTGCAATGTCTCAGTCGAAAAGCGAGGTCTTGAGGAAACGGCAGGAAGAAACGAGCAGAAAAAGGCAAAACAGAGTGCATAAAAACGAGCTGAAAAGGCCAAATAGAGGGCAGAAAAACGAGCAGAACAGGCAAAACAGAGAGGAAGAGGGCCAAACAGAGAGCAGAAAATGAGCTGAAAAAGGCCAAACAGAGGGCAGAAAAATAACCAAAAAGGACAAAACAGATGGCAGAAAAATGAGCAGAAAGGCAAAACAGAGCAGAAGAGGGCAAAACAGAGGGCAGAAAAACAAACAGAGAGCAGATATACGAGCAAAAAAGGCAAGACAGAGCAAGAAACACGCCGAGGTCGCACAAACAGAGGACAGCAGGTAGACAGACAGCAGAGGGTAGCGGACTGCGGGCAAGCTGGGTAGGAGAACTGTTACAAGTGGAGCTGGCACGAGGACCTGTTGTTATCAATGTTCTACTCTTTAAGGAGCCAGGGGACCCCACTGTTGAAACACCTATCCTGCCTGAGGAGTGGGTGAGTCATTTCTCCTTAATCTATCTTTACTCCCCTATATATTCTAGAATAGAGCACCCATGATGGAGTACTTAAATAACTTTAGTCATTTCTCCTTTATTTACTCTGCCTCTCCTATAGAGCCAGAGAATAGAGAGCATACGAGGAAGGAGTTAAACAATTCTAGCCATGGGAGGTGTGAATTTTTCTCTTATGGAAGTGAGAATGCCCCTAAAAGCAGTAAGGAAGAAAATGCCCCTGGTCTGAATGGGGTTGCCTTAGATTTGTTTCCGGTAAATATAGACCCTTGGGCCCCATTGTTAAGTAATGTTTTTAATGCAGTGACCACGATAGGCACTCTGTCCTCGTGTAGCAAATCCAAAATTGTGCCTATATTTAAAAAAAGTAATAAGGCTGATCCATGTTGTTACTGCTCTATCCCCATTTTAGACTCTACATTAAAGAGAGTTATTTTTTCCCCGTCTTTAGGGTTGGGCAGAGGAGCATCAGATTATTTCTAAGGCACAGTATGGTTTCCAAAAAGGTATGGGCACAGTTGAACTATGTCTGAATCTTTTGCTATAAATACATTAATATGTTAAGGCTAAACCTTTGCATATAGGGACCTACGTTATGAGGTTAATTCTGTAAATCATGATAAGCTGTGGGTTATAATGAAAGATTTGGGAGTAGAGGAGGCCCTAATCTCCTTTCTAAGGCAGCTTTAAATGAACACTAAAGCTAGTGTCCATTATGGCAAACACAGGGATTGTACGGACGAGTTTGGGATTTATCGCCAAGTAAGGCAGGCCTGTGTGTTGGTCCTCTTTTTATTTGTATTATATTAATGGTATTGAAAAATGTTTAATTGAAAGACTTGGTGATTACGTGCAGGTAGGTTCACACACTCTCTTAATCATGCTCTATGCATTTAGGCACCTGGACACCTAGCTTGCCACTTGCTGTGGCCTCTATTTCCTGCTTGTTTCAGGCTGATCCAGTGACATTGCAGCTGCCCGAGTTTTCCTGCTGGGATTTTCCCAACCTGGTTTTGCCACTCACCGTTCTTCCCGCCAACAGAAGCCCAGCCCACCCCAGGACCTACTTAATGCAGGCTGCAGTGCGACCACATCCGTAGGCACTTGGATATCTAGCTTGCCACTTGCCTGTGGCCTCCAGTTCCTGTTTGCTCCAGACTGATCCAGTGACACCACAGCTGCCCGGGTTTTCTCACTGGGGTTTGCGCACTCACCGTTCTTTCTGCCAACAGAAGTCCTGCCCACCCCAGGACCTACTTAAATGCAGGCTGAACGCAATGGGTTTGCCGCTAGTGCAAAAAAGGTGTGCCAAAGGCACGCTTGTCTGTGCCAGTTCATGCTTGGGCCTTGCCCAGCACCACGACCTTTGGCCCTCGCGCCCCCGAAGATACACCATCGCCGAGCACTACACCCTCGATGCCAGAACAAACACTGCCACTGCGCCAACCCACGCTCCAGGGTATTAACTTTGACCTGCACCTACTTCCCCTTCACCTGCCACTGCATACACACCAGCCCACTGACCAGCCCCACCCAAACACACCACAGACACCACCTGAACAAAAACAACAACTTGCATGCACCCTTCTCAATACACGCTCACTGTACAAGCATTCTACTAAATATGAGACCTCAACGCCACCCTTGCACCCAACATCTACTTCCTCACTGAGACCTGGCTCAAACCCACATCTGCCCCAGACATTGCCACAGCAGTCCCTGACAGATATAAAATCACTCACCAGAACCGCACCAACAATCTGGGAGGAGCAATAGCAATCATCAACAAAAAGACCATATAGTGTACTACCATCGCCGACCATACCACTACCGACATTAAAAATCTCAACTTCAAGCTCCACACAGATGACAAGACAACCATCAGCTGCACCCTCACATACTGACCTCCAGGTACACACTCCAGCTTCTGCAGCACCATCGCAGACTTCACTGCACCCCTAACTTTAGACTCCAAGGACTATATCATCCTTGATGATCTAAATTTCCACAATCAACGACCCCAACATCAAAAACATCACACACCTCCTCGATACTATGAGCAGCCTCGGATCAACCCAGATCATCCCCAACTTTACACACACACCGCAGGACACACACTGGACCCAATTTTCACCTCCAGCAACTGTGTCAAATACCGCCATGTTACAGAACTCACATGAACCCATCACTCCATCGTCCACTTCAGCATCTCCA
Source organism: Lissotriton vulgaris (assembly GCF_964263255.1). Taxonomy (NCBI): domain Eukaryota; kingdom Metazoa; phylum Chordata; class Amphibia; order Caudata; family Salamandridae; genus Lissotriton; species Lissotriton vulgaris. The sequence goes on from NC_141698.1 coordinate 163,686,844, forward strand.
GCCCCCACACTGCCACCCCCAAGATGACCAACGCCCCTACTCAGATAACAGCTAGGCGAATGCCCTCCACACCTCCAACCCTGCTACTGCCACCAGCCCCAACAGGGAGTGAAAAACTTCAACACCTGGATCACCAATTGCACAGAGAGCATCATCCCCGTCAAGAACAATATCCAGAGAAAATTCCCCTAAAAAGCCAGCTGGTACACCCAAGGACAGTGAAACGAGACAGCAAACAGTTGGAGAGGAGATGGTGCCAGTAAGCACACCTCCGACAGAGCAGCATTCAAGACCTCCCTCAACCTCTACCACTGCCTGCTGAGGACAACAAAGATGGCAGCCCTTACTGCACACATCGAAACCAGTGTCAACAACACCAAAGAACTTTTGAACATTGTTAATGAATCCTCCAACCCGGCCGCCAGTGAAAACAACTTCACACCCTCACAGGAGGTGTGCGACAACCTCTTTGAGGTCTTTAACACACCATGTACAGAAACCTTGAACCCCAACCCACACCTACATACTTCCTCGACAGACACGTCAATCAATCAATCAATCAATAAATCAATCATTCAATCAATCAAGGAATTTGTAAAGCACGCTACTTACCCGTGAGGGTCTCAAGGCGCTGCTGCTCGAAGAGCCAGGTCTTGAGGAGTCTTCTGAAGGTGAGTAGGTCTTGGATCTGCCGTAGGTGGGTCGGGACGGTGTTCCAGGTCTTGGGGGGGAGGTAGGAGAAAGACCTGCCGCCGGAGGTCTTTCGTTGGATGCGGGGGACAGCGGCGAGGGCGAGGCTGACGGAGTGGAGCTGGCAGGTGGGGATGTAGAAGCTGAGTCTGCTGTTCAGGTAGGCCGGTCTGGCGTTGTGGAGTGCCCTGTGTGCGTGGGTGAGGAGCTTGAAAGTGATCCTCTTGTTGATGGGGAGCCAGTGTAGGTCTCTCAGATGCAGGGTGATGTGGCTGCGGTGGGGGGACGTTGAGGATCAATCGGGTGGAGGAGTTTTGAATGCGTTGTAGTCGACGCAGGTGTTTGGCTGGGATGCCTGCGTAGAGTGCGTTGCCGTAGTCCAGCCTGCTCCTGAATAGGGCCTGTGTCACTGTTCTTCTGGTTTCGGTCGGGATCCACTTGTAGATCCTGCGGAGCATGCGGAGGGTGCTGTAGCAGGAGGAGGAGACAGCGCTGACCTGCTTCGACATGGAGAAGGAGGAGTTGAGGATGAATCCCGGGTTGCGTGTGTGGTCAGTGGGTGTCAGTGCTGTTCCCAGAGTGGTCGGCCACCAGGAGTCGTCCCAGGCTGAGGGGGTGGGTCCGAGGATGAGGACCTCCGTCTTTTCCCAGTTCCGTTTCAGACGGCTGCTCATCATCCAGTCGGCGACGGCCTTCATTCCCTCATGGAGGTTGCTTTTGGCGGTGTACGGGTCCTTGGTGAGGGAGAGGATAAGCTGGGTGTCGTCGGCGTAGGAGATGATGTTGAGGTCGTGCTGTCGGGCCACTTGTGCGAGGGGCGTCATGTCGACGTTGAACAGCATCGGGCTGAGGGATGAGCCCTGGGGACGCCGCAGATGATGTCAGTGGCTTCGGATCGGAAGGGTGGGAGGCGGACGCTCTGGGTTCTGCCGGAAAGGAAGGACATGGTCCAGTCGAGGGCCTTCTCTTGGATTCCAGCTTCTGGTAGACGTGTCTGAAGGGTGTGGTGGCAGACCGTGTTGAAGGCGGCTGACAGGTCTAGGAGGATGAGGGCTGATGTTTCGCCGTTGTCTAGTTGGCGCCTGATGTCGTCTGTGTGGGCGATGAGGGCTGTCTCGGTGCTGTGGTTTTGTCTGAATCCGGACTGGGATGGGTCTAGGATGTTGTAGTCTTCGAGGTGGTGGGTCAGTTGCATGTTAACCATGAACAGGAGTAGAGAGATGGGCCGGAAGTTCTTGTGGTCCTTGGGGTCTGCCTTGGGCTTCTTGAGGAGGGCGATGGTTTCGGCGTGCTTCCAGCTGTCTGGGAATGTTGCTGTTTTGAAGGAGATGTTGATGACCTTTCGGAGTTGGGGCGCGATGGCTGCGTTTGCTTTGTTGAATACTTGGTGTTTGCACGGGTCTGACGGAGATCCAGAGTTGATGGAGGTCATGACCTTGCGTGTCTCGTCGTCGTTGGCGTTGGCCCAGGAGGTCAGGTGGATGGTGTGGGTGGTGTTCGCAGGGTGGGTGGAGTCCAGCGTAGTTGTGGCGGTCGTGTTGTAGAAGCTATCATGGATGTCAGCGATCTTGCGGTGGAAGAAGGTGGCTAGTAAGTCGCACAGTTCTTGTGAGGGCGGGACATCATTGGTGTTGGCGCTGGGGTTGGATAGTTCCTTCACAATGCTGAAGAGCTCTTTGCTGTTGTGTGTGTTAGTTATCCAGGCGGAAGTCGTGGGACAGGGTCAGGCGACGAGTCATCTGGTGAAGCACGGAGTAAAAGCTGCGTGCTGGCTGCCAAACTCATTCTGACAATCCGCTCCACCTGGAGGCTGTCGGTGGAATTTGCATCTGTTTTTAGCCACAAATTGGTTTTGAGGGCACCCACAGCAGTGTTTGGCTCTAGTTTGGCAGCAAAGTCTAGAAGTATGCCTCAGAAAACTTTGAGACAAGTAAAAGAAGGTGTGGGGTGAAATTCTGTGCAACTACACGGATCGAAGCAGGAGTCTCCACCGGCTCTGACAGGTAAGCCTAATGAGCTGCTTAATTTGAAGAAACAAGTGGATAGCGGAGGGGCTGGGAAGCAGAGGATCCCGATTGAACAAGCACAAACTGGGGGACAGAAACTGACTGCTTCAAATATAATGGAAGAAGGTTGGGGGCAGCCCCTGAAGGGGCGATTCAGCTTCAACTTCTGTACCGCCCCCAGCTGGCTATTACTGATTTTTTTTAAATCCAAGGATGAAATTTTGAGCTTATGTACTTCTGAACTCTTGCATAATCCGAATATGGAGATTCAGGATCAGGCTTCAAGTTGGCATTTGGGGGATGCCTTGGGTGAAATCCCCACGATGCCGGTGGCAGTTTCTGAAGGAGGAGGGGGTCAGCATCCCAAATGAAATAATTCAGGATGCTATTGCGAGCGGTTCTCGTACCATATCTCACCCCTCATCTGGCAGGTTATTACTTGAACAAGAAGGTGTTTCTGGGGGACCGGCATACACCAAAGCTCCTGATGGTTTATAAACAGATAATATTACATCAGACAACACAGACAGGTTTGTTTCTCTTGCCGAGGAATCACTGTCAGTTGTTTCGGACTCTGACCACAGCGAAAGTGGTGATAGTGCCTTGACCTCGGATTCTAATACTCTTGAAACACTAGAGACTGCCCTAAAGCGCCAAAAGTGTAGAAGGAGCTCTAAAGGGTCTAAGGGGCATGTCGAGTTGCCTAAAAATCAGGGAAGGCGTTCCACTGGCCCCAGGCTGAAGTGGGATTATTCTCACACAAGGATCACCGGTCCCACGGAACCGGCAATGGATCAGGTTCGTTACTTCACGGAGGGGCAGCCTAAGGGAACCGCTGATATGAACTCTGCCCTAAGTATGATCTTAGAATCAATGAAAGAACATCGCGCAGAGACCAGGGCGGATGGACAGAAAGCAAGACAGGCTACAAGGAAGCTGGAAGGTGCAGTCCGGAAATTTGGCAAAGACTGCGCAGAGATTGGGGGGGCTGATAAATGCTATGGAAGAGTGAACTGTTGTAGTCGAAAGAGAGTTTTCCGCCGTGAGGGAAAAAACGACATCCCATGAAGCCCAACGTAAGGATTCTATGTGGAAACTTGAAGATATGGAGAACCACCGGAGGAGGCCTAAGCTCCGCTTTCTTGGGATTAAGGAAGGGCTGGAGTGGGAGGATATTCGTTCTTTTATATTAGGTTTGCTCAAAGAAGCTTTCCCAGAGCTCATGGGATGGGATTTGTAACGAGAAATTCAGCGGGAACATCGGTTCCTGGCTGTCCTTCCCAAGACATCTGTCAGAGATGCTAACCAGCCGAGGGCCATTCTAGTTTTTTTGGCAATTATTTGCTTAGACAGGCTATTTTTGAGAAAGCACGTCCAGAGCCAGAAGACAGTATAAAGATTATTCTTTTTTTGTACGCCCTGATTTTGGTCATGTAACTGTGGTACGCAGATGGCGACTACAGCAACTAATCAAACCTTATCAAGATGCAGGCTTTGAGGCATATTTGCTTGCCTCGGCTTGGCTGAAGACAGTTGTTAGAGGGTTTTTTAAATTCTTTACCTCTGAAATTCAAGCTAGAGAGTATCTGGAACGAGTTCGGGAGAGATAAGAATTATAGTAGGCCTTAAAGTAGCTTGACAGTCTCACATATTAGCCTCATTAAACGAATCCCGGGGCAAATGTGGCAAATATAGCATGATAGGGGATGTTTCCCTATTTTTTGGCTCTTAAGGGCCGGTTGGTTGGATGGTCAGAAGGGGGCACAGGGGGCTGAGGTGTTCTTTGTTATCTCCATCACTCGGATCCTACTGGTCCGGCTGCTTTCAAAGGTAGGGTGGTGTGGGTGGGGAGGGGAATGAGTGGAGGGAAGGGTGAGGGGGAGGTTGAAAGGGGGCACAAAACAAAATTGTGAAGTATGAACGGCAGCTGAAGGTTATTTTTGTGATGTTTGTGATTTTTTGATTGTACTAAAGACTAGAGATTAATCTGGACTGAAATCGGGATTAAAGGGTTTGGCTGGCAATACAATATTTGAGATAACAGCGATATGGTCTTATCAATCTCCAATTGGTATAATGGCTAAACTACGAATTGCCACTATCAATATATGTGGGCTAAATGATGGTCCCAAAAAGAGAAAGGTTCAAGAAGATCTTAAAGTCCTAAAAGCTGATTTGTATTGTCTTCAGGAAACCCATATCGCATGGAAGGATTGTGATCTGCTTAAATGTCTGGAACTGAAGGTCGTACCTTATACAACACAAGATGCTAGGACTAAGGGTGTTGATATCCTTACGAAAGGTAGTGCCATCACTCCGGGAAAAAAGGTGATGGATAGGAATTGTAGGTGGGTTATAATGGAATTTAGGTGAAGTGCGTTTTTTTTACATTATGCTCAGTATATGCACCAGTTTTAGATAACCCAGGCTTATTGCATTTTCTAGCTAATGAATTACCTTCTTGGTCGGCACCATATGTGGTCTGTGGAGATTTAAATCTTAATGGTTCGAGAGGAATCCCAGGGGATATTGGGGTATCTAGCAAAGGGCGAAAACCACACTTTGTGAGGGCATATGAACATTTCTTAAGGAATATAGGCTTGGTAGATATGTGGGCTAAATTGAAAGCCGAGGATCCTGGCTATACCTATTATTACGACACTCAAGGTAAATTTGCCAGGCTTGGTTGTTTTTTGATTTCCCCATCTCTACTTCGGAAGGCTAGCATGAAGCTCTATCCCAGAGTAATGTCAGATCACAATCCTATTGTCCGGGAACTCCCACTAAGTAGAATACGAAAGGAGTATACGAGCTGGACATTTGAGAGGGCACTGCTATTGGATAATGAATATGTTGAATATATGAAGGGTTGGATTAGAGAGTTTTTTGATAATAATACTGGTAGTGCTCCTCCTGGAATGTTGTGGGATGCTTTCAAGGCAGCTGTGAGAGGGGAGACACTGCAGTATAGCTTGACCAAACAGAAAAAAGGGGCTGCACAGATTAAATTGTTTTATCAATAGCTTGCCCGCCTAGAAACAGAATTAATATGCAAGGTGGCCAGTGGAGGTGATCTCTATGTAACTTTGAATTCCATTACGGTCACCAAAGCTTGTTTGTCTGACTTTTATGCTGAGAGGACAGCAGGGAAGTACCTGGCCAAAAGATAGGACTATTACGAATACAGTGATAATGTTGGTCGATTATTCGCAGTTATGGCTCGACAACAGGTCGTCTCAGGTCATATTGAACAAGTCAAGAATATGAAGGGCACAATAGTTACAGACCCCAGGGACATCAGAGAGGCTTTAGGGAGTTTTATGAGGATTTATATAGGGCTTCTCCGTCTACTGTCCCTTTAGAGAATGATCAACTGGGGGAATATATCCTGAGAGAGAAGGTCTCCCAGGAGGAGGGTTCACAATTGGGGCTGGATATCTCACAGGAGGAGCTACATTGTGCACTTCAAGCCCTACCAGCAGGTAAAGCAATGGGAACCAATTTTATCCCTGTAGAGTTTTATACGTTTTTTTTTTGTGAGACCTGTCAGGTTTTGCTTGGTTTATTTAAGGAAGTTAGGGAAGGAGCTTTACCACCTGGTTCTTGGGGCAGCACCAATATAATTTTCTTTTTAAAGAAGAGCAAAGACCCTAATAGTATGGGTTCCTATAGACCCATTACGCTGCTAAATAGCGATGCCAAACTATTCTCAAAGAGTTTTGCGATTCGGTTTAATTCTGTAATGCATCAACTTGTTTCAGTTTGTCAGCATGGTTTTATACAGGGGAGGAGGACGGCAGACCACATCAGAAGGGTAATTTCACTTTATGACGCTACTGAGGTCCTCATAAAGCCAATGGGGGTTGCCTTCTTGGATGCCGAGAAGGCGTTCGATAGGGTGTCATGGAACTACTTATGGAAGGTTATGGAGGCTAATGACTTTGAGGACTCATTTGTGAATGCAATACTGGTTTTGTACGCCAACCCCATAGCACGACTAAGAATAATGGGGGAGGAATCGGAGGCATTCTCAATCGGCAGGGAGACTAGGCAGGGCTGCCCGTCCACTCCCTTGTTATTCGCACTATATAAAGACCCCTTTCATAGACGGTTGGAGGCCTCGGCAGATATCATTCCAGTTAGTATGCATGGTTGGGGTACTAAGCTTGTGCCGTGCGCCAACGGTGTGGCCATAATCACTTCCGATCCCGATGGAGCAATGCGAGCTGTGGAAAGCATTGCAGAAGATTTTGGGACTCACTCAGGCTTTTCGCAGAACAGAGCTAAAACACAGATATAAATGGATTTGTTACAGCCTCGGATACTAGTAATGTGGAGAAAGCGGTTTATCTAGGGATAAACATTACTGCTAAGGTGGAGGATATAGTTGAGCTAAACCTGGCTCCCATAATGGGGAAAATTTTAAATGACCTTCAGCGGTGGGACAACCCGAATCTGGCAATAATGGGGCGGTGCAATCTCATAAAAATGACGATTTTGCCAAAATTGTGGTATATCTTTCGCACAATTCCCTTGGAAATACATAATGTTTGGTTATGGCGAATTGAGAAGGAGGTAGCGAGATTTATTTGGTCCTATGGCCGGACGAGGAGAGCTAACACATTTCTATCCCTCCATAGGGTGAGAGGTAGATGGGGACTTCTACATTTTAAGTTATACTATTTAGCTGTAGTTTTGCAATATTATGGTCCTCTCCTTGGGGTCAAGGCCAGGGATGGAAATGATCTTAGATATGTCACCTCAATAAATGAAATCTTGATTGGTACACGGGCTAACATCTGCCTTTTAAAATTTTATGAAGCCAGTTACTTTAAAAAAAACTTGTTTCAAGGTTCGAGTAGCGGCCTTTCGTAACTGGGCTGCTGTAAGGAAAAAATTAGGGGTAGGTAGGTTTAGCAGGTATACCCCCCTGATTGGGAATGATCAGCTCCCGATGGCCCTGCAAGATGAGTGCTTGGCAAGGTGGGGAAGAGGTGACTTTTATAGGATTGGGAATTTCTTGGCTGAAGAATACATAGCTTCCTTTGACACAATTCGGGAAAGATTTAGTATAGGGCTCCGGGATTTTTAATTTTTTTTACAGTTAAGGGATTTCCTTCTTTAAAAAGCTGGTTGCGCTGCAGGCTTTGGTCAAGTGACGTTAATTGAATTTTTAATCCTTAGTTCGGGTTCCTCAATCTCACAACTTTACATTTGCTTGTTGGAAGTTTTGCCAGCCGATCTTGATAAGCACAGGCTGAGATGGCAGGATAAACTGGGAATTTTGGATTCTTGTTTTCTGAAACCAGTCAATTTGGGGAACTGCAGTCACAACATTACAAGACCATGTTTGACCTTTATATCACACCTGTGAAAATTGTGAAATGGAGAGAAGTGGAGGGAATTGCCTGTTTTAGGTGTAAGGCACATGGTGCTGATATAATATACATTTTCTCCATCTGTCCTTGTATAGAACCACTGGGCTGAGAAATATCCGCTTTTTTTACAGCTTGTTTTAAAAGAAGACGTTCCTCTGTCACCTCAACCTATGTTATTAAGGGTGAATGAATTAACAGGGAGAAAGAAGGGAGAATAGCTCATTTTTATTGCGATGTCAGTTTTTAGACTCTGTGTTGCCTCAGCCTGGTTAGATCCGCAACCCCCGACCTTTCAACAGTGGAAAGGCCGATTTTTGCACATTTATAATTTAGAAAAAGCACTTTATGAGCGAAGAGGTAGAAAGGGAGGACTAAAAGGAAAATGATCTGGGGCCCGTTTACAACTTGGGTCACTCCATTTACACAGTCAGTTTGAAATGCATAGCAATAACTATCCAGGATAAGGTCTATTTGATGAAATGTTGATGTATTCTTTGTCTTTTATTCTTCTATTGTATAAAGCTCTGTGTTTTTGAGGAGACAATTGTACCTGTTTGAATTTCTAAATCTTTTTATTGCCTGGATATAACCCCTATTATATTTTTACAGGTTTTTATTAGTTTTCAAAGGAAAAGGCAAACATTACACCATATGCGCAACCCCATGGGCAATACAGAGACACAGGAGGAGGGCAATATACATTACAATTACAGCCATTAACAACCTGAGGCCCTCCCAGAGCCGGCTGCCGGTAAATGTTCCTATCCAGAACTGGCCCCCTTCTGGCCCTTTTCTCCCTCTCCTTTTAGTCAAATCAGCATATGGCTCGACTCATCTCCACACTTGTTATGGTCCAAGAACAAGGTCCAATAAATGTCTCCCAACATCCCTCCCTCCCCCCAATTCCCATGCACCCCAACAAGTTCCTCGACACCCCTTCCACCCCCTCCAGACATGCCGTTGGCCCATTAAAATATTCAGTCTCCTAACACACTTGCATCGTACATCCGAGGTCCTGCCGCACAGCGCTCAACCTAAGGAGGTCCAATAGCCCTGAGGGAAATCCTTGTCCGGCCTTAAAGTCTCTAGTCTTTGGTGTACTGTTCTAGCTGATAATGGTTTTTATTAGCTTTATAATAATATTATTTATGGTATTATATGTATCACAATGTGTTGCTGCAGTCACACTGTTCTTTATGGCAAAATAAAAATATATTTAACCCCTTCGATGCGCGTGACAAGGTCAGCTCGTCATGGGCGTTACCTGCGCTGCGCGTGTGACGAGCTGACCTTGTCACGTAACGCGGGATTTTCAAAATCGCAGCACACAGCAGGAAAACCGCTAGCGCACATGCGCACATGCGGTTAAAATTTTTTATCACTAATACAAATTCCTGTACTCATGAATTCTAGAAGGTATGGGAACTCAATAACTGCAAACACACTTAAGCGACACAGATACTTACATGGAAATAAACCATGATCCAACCACGGATATACGTAGAACCCTACAGATCTTGTTGAAACAAGCCACAGATAAGGGAATAATCAATGAAAAAACCAAACAGTATCTAACACAAGAAAACCCGAAAAGTCCCACCATATATCTCGTACCAAAGGTGCATAAAGACCCCAACAAACCACCATGCCGGCCTATTGTATCCACCAAATTGAGCATACATGAACCAGTGGGCAAATTCATTGATAGGTACTTGCAACCTCTTGTCACAAAAAACATTTCCTACATAAAGGACACCACAGATTTTTTGGTAAAATTACAAGCAGTAAAAATGGAACCAGACTGCATCATGGCTACCGTAGACGTAAAAACATTATACACGTCCATACCACACAGAGAAGGCCTAGAGGCCATCGAGAAAGCCTTATTACGCAGCACCTACCCACAAGATCTACAAATCTTTTTGTTACAATTGATGGAATTTACCTTGATGAACAGCTACTTTATTTACGACAAACATTGGTACATCCAACTAAATGGCACAGCCATGGGAAATTGCGCCGCACCGGCGTACGCTAATCTGTTTATGGGAGCGTACGAAGAAGAACATATCTATAACAACCAAGAATGGGCAACACACCTATTAGCGTACATGAGATTTATTGATGACATGTTCATCATATGGAAAGGAACACAGGAATCACTGACACAACAACTGATGATTCTAGATGAGAAAAACGAGAGAATAAAATTCACATGGAAGATTGACAAAACCACCATTCAATATTTGGATGTGGAAATAACATTGAACAATGGCAACATTACCACAAACCTATATCGGAAACCCACAGACAGAAATAACTTATTACATTACACCAGCCACCATCCCACAACGTTGAAAAAACACCTCCCGTTCACCCAATTTCTTAGGGTGAAGAAAGTGGTATCTGAGGACCAGAAGTGCCTAGAACAACTTCAAATCATGGCAGAAAGATTTTCCTCCCGAGGATATCCAAAAGAAACTATCCAGGAATCTCAAAAAAGAGCTCTTACCAAAACGAGACAAGAACTACTGACATATAAAACCATCACCAAACCACAGAGAATAACATGTGTAAGCAAATACTCGAATGTCAGCTCCCAGTTCAAGAAAATCATCTACAAGAATTGGCAAATTGTGCAAATGGAAAGTGATTTTAATGGCATATTTGATCAACAACCCCTATTTGCTCATACCCGTGGCAAAAACTTAGGAGAGCTATTGAAACAACCTAAACAGACCTTTCCGCATCAAATCTTTAGAGGAACAGTACCATGTTTGAACTGCGCAAACTGTCACAACATCATGAAGGGGTCAACGATAAATCACCCCATGAAAGGACACAAAATACCACTCAAAGTTAATGCCAGTTGCGACACCACCAATGTGGTATACCTTTTAAAATGCCCATGTGGAAGTGTATACGTGGGACACACGGAAAGAAAATTAAAAGTGAGGTTAACCGAACATAAGAGTAACATCCGTACACACTCCACCAAATCAACGGTAGCTACCCACTTCACAGAAAAACGCCATAATCTAAATCAACTGAGAGCTTGCATCCTAGAGGTGGTACCAAAAAAAGAAGGAACATTGAACAAAAAAAACCTGCTCAAAAGAGAAAACCACTGGATATATTACCTGAACTGCCTTAAGCCACATGGACTTAATGATCGGACAGAACTTTTGTGTTACTTGTAACATTTTGAGACAAGTATCCGTTATTTTTACAATATGAACGGTTAGAAACATCCTCCAGTAATGTATATAGGGGTCGATTGATTGTACTCCACTTGTTTAAACACACCTTGCAACACCCAATATGTTTGTTAACTAACAGTTTCGCTTTGCTAACTTGCCATTAAATACGATACGGCAGAACAGCCTGCACTTTTAGTTTCACTAAAGCTTTAGTTTGTCAATTTCACGCCAGTTTAAAAAAATACGACCCAGCAAGGACATCCTGTACCTTTAATTAAACCACTCCCATAGAGCGATACATAACGCATGCGTTAACCACGCGGCGTTTCCTGACCCTGAGATGCGGACTCTCCATTGAACCGGAGAGAATCTGAGAGAGATTACGAGCAACAAACGGTGAGCTAAAATTAGACCCACAGAGTCTATGCGTAAGCGGCAGCGCGACCCTTTTTTCAACCGCCACGGACTAACGCTACAAATAACTCCACCGCACATGCCCCTAATCAACGTTAAAGTAAAGTTTAAAGACGCGCGCATGAACAAACGCTACAAGCAATTTTATAACCTAAGCCCCTAATCAGTTAGATAGCGATGCTTTAAGGACAGGCGCTTGAATACACAAAGTTAAGCATGTTCACCACGCATTATTGAGAGAGTAAAATAAGTGATTTATATAAGTGACGTAAACTTGGTTCAATCACATATGGTTACATTGTACATATTTCGTTTGTTTATAGATGTTCCCTGATGAAGGTGACTCATTTCACCGAAATGCATAGGAACTAAACAAGATTGTTGCTACATGCTATTAATCAACAATGTGATGACATTGGAACCCATTGGAAATATAATTTATGTTGAACAAGACTACCTTTGTTTGGAATTTCATTTGTGAATAAAACTCCAGCTGGATTTTACAGCATTAATACCGGTGCCATGGGAGACACACCTATGGGCCCATAGGTGCGCAACCAGACAACTCAATAACTACCTAATATCATGAAGTACTCTCTTTAAGAGTCTTAAATGACCCACTAAGCAATGTCTGGGCTAAAGGTTCTCTCCAACAGTGTGTGAATCTTAAAAGGAAAAAAAGCAAAGAGAAAATATTACAATCCACAATTTCTTCCCTGACACAGATATGCTTTCTTCACTATAAGCACAGAAACTCTCATACATACCTAAAAGCTAGGATAGTATATGCCTAAATAAATACTTTCTCCAAGAACCATTAGTTGAGTATCTGATGATTCTCCTAAATCTGTGTGAAATAACGTACAGCACTTCTATTATTGCTGAGAAAGGATCTTGAATTTTTATATACAAATGCCAATGCCTTTGAAGAGGGGCCATACCAGAATACACAATTGTTTTCTTACAGCAAAGCAATCCATTGTAAGAGAGTAAACAAAATAAATGTCATGTACTTGATTCCAAGTTATATTCCAAGGTTAATCCTTGGAATAACACAAAGTCAGTGTTCCATGAGAAACCAGGACATATCTCTCCACCAAGCAGAACTTTATAATGCTCAAAAAATTGCAGGCGACATATTGGGGAAAACAAGCTCCTAGGTGCTGAATATAGACTCTAAAATAATGGTGCTAGCGTGCTTGTGCGTCTCTGACCCCCACCTCAAAGAAAGCAGCCCTTTGTAAGCATGGGCGAATTTTGCGAATCTCGCGTTCGCGAATTTTGCGGATTTGCGAACTCGCAATCCGCAAAATCCGCGAATTCCCGCGAATTTGCGGATTTTTTTTTTTGTGTTCGCGCGTGTTTCTGCAAGTTCGCGAGGGTTTTTACAATTTCGCAATTTGCGAACTTACCTGTCGGGTCGCAAGTTTGGCGAACTTGTTGTTTCTACGTGTCCAGCCTGTTTGGGACACTCTTCTTCATCACTGCCACTCTCTGTCACCACTGCCACTCTCTGACTACTCATGCCACCCTCTGGCCCACCCATGCCACCCTCTGTTTCATCACCACACCCTCTGGTTGTCCAGTGTACATTATTTTCGGCAAAGCAAAGCACACCTTCCCTGCCTCAAGTGCCCTGAATTAATTTGGGGCTGATTAATGTGTCACAGAATATTTTTTTAGCTGGCACCTGCTTCCTTAGTGCTTCCTGATTAGTGATCTTTTGCACTTGCTAAGTGCTTTCATTGTTGCAAAATTAGTTACAACACCTGCCCTGCCCCAACTGACAATAATGAATTAGGGGCTGATTAATGGATTTTAACTTCCAGCCTGGCTCCTGCTTGTCTCCCTTAGCTGTAATTCAGGACCTTTGTGGCATATGTGTAACTATTCTGAGGTTCAGAGCAGGGTCACATAATAGTTGCAACTGGCAACTGAACTCTGGAGAGGCCCCTCAGGAAGCACTACAGGAAATGGCTACTAATGATGAGCCTGAACTTTTGAACCTGGTAAGTAGTTTCAGTTTTGCTAAGATCGTATTTCTGCAATTTAGCACTTACTCGCGGGGTGCGAAGTTGTACTGGCAAGCCGCGAACAGTGCGAGCAAGCCATAAAATCCGCTGCTCGCGGATTTGCGGATTTCACGGGAAATTCGCAAATCTCGCGGATTGCGAATTTACCGAAAATCCGCAAAATCCGCGAGCGAAACGGATTTTCCGCCCATGGTTAGCCCTTTGTCCTTCGGGCTTACACTGTGAAAGTTGAAAGAGCTCACAGCGCCATTCGGACTTATCGGGGGTGGAGGAAAGGACACCAATGCAACCTCGGGAAGCTGCAGAAGACTTCCCTACCTGGGAATCTGTAGATTGCGACAGCATGTGCTTTAAATTGTATACGCCCCTCAAACAGTCGAGAGTATGGCGTGTCTTCCATGAACGAAATGGACAGGACCGCTTCAAACGCTCTCACCACCAGATCCTAAGTCCCACGATTCTCTACTAGAACAAATCGGATGAAAGGAATTATGCACAACAGCTGACATGCGGAAGGCCTTTTTATCCCAGAATTCCGCTGGTGTAGTACTGGGCCCTCAGAATCATGGGATCTGTTGTTCGGGTGGTCTTCTAAGGAAAGAATAGCATACCAATATGTATGTGCACACTGCCAATAGTCTTACAGTTCACTATCGGTGACATGCATCAACAAAACGTTTTGCGAATCCTTAATAGCGATTTTTAAGGAATCGCTAATAAGGAATCGCAAAACGGGATGCAACAATAAAATAGCGATTTTCTAAGGAATCGCTAAAAATCGCAGAAATAAATTGCGATATCGCAAATTGCGAGGTCGCACGTTGATGCATATTGATGATGTCAGAACCAGGAAATGTGCCCTCCAAGCCTCATTTTGATACAGGAAGTGTGCTCTGAGAGCCTCATTTTCACTCCAGGATCACAGAGAGAGGAGGGAGCTGGTACTGGGAGCAGGAGAGGAGTGTGTCTGATTATTCAAACAAAATGGAGCCTGCAGAAACTGTTGAGGACTCACAAAGTGGCAGAAAAAGAAAACTAAAGTTTTCTGAAACAGAAATTGAAGCCCTGATTGAGGGAGTTGTGCACAACAATGTGAAGCTGTTTGGGAAGGCTTCTCTCAAGGTGCCTGAGCAGGAGAAAAGAAGAATATGGCTCATGATCCAAAGCAGAGTGAACGCAATTGGGGCCACTCATCGTACCACCGACGAACTGAAAAAAAGGTGGTACGATTTGCGCAGTAGGGCCAAGGCGTGCATCGCAGACCGCTTGAAGGCTGCACTACTAACTGGAGGAGGGACACCACCACACACCAGCAACACTCCCATGGAGGATTTAATTGAGAGCACAATCCAGAAAGAAGCAGTTGTTGGTGTGACGAATCTGGATCCCTCCGGAGCAGCACACACGTCCAAAGGTAAGAGGAATGCATGTGTACATTGCCCCTATCACAGCAGTGTGAATGTTAGCTCTGCATAGCGCACACACAAGCATTGAAACATTAACATCAATTTCAATGGTATGGCAAGTGCATCATGGGAGATGTAGTTTGGTTAAGCAGTTACAGTCACAGACACACATATAATTAACACCAAATCCAAAAGTGTAGTAAGTGTGCCAAAGTATAAATGTTTATTCATCTTACAACACTCACATAACCAAATAAGCATACATTAATGCAGTTGTGCACTGTTTAAACTCACAGATGCAGAACATGGTGAGGCCGGGGACAAAGATGTCCAGGACATGCAGCTGAGCAGCGCCTCTGAAGCAGAAAACACACCACCTGCGCAAAGCATCCATTCACGAGTCCCACATTCACGTAGGACACCCGTCCAAAGTTTGGTCCCCTATCAGACGGATGATGAGGCTGAAGCACCACCTCATGTCATCTACCCACAAAGTACTTCTGCAACAAGTAGAACATCCTTCCACCGTAGAGTCAATGCAAGGTTGACACGGAGACGACGCAGAGCACGGAGGCCACAGCAGGTGGAACATTTGAATGATGTATGGGGTGGCTTGGAGGGACAGATGCTTCGGTCACATCGCCTGCAGGCAAAAAACACTAGATTAATCAAGGGCGAAATAGCAAAAATGTCTGGTAACATAGCTCTGCTTGCCACTAGTCTCCAGGAAATGACAAGAGTAATGTTGGAGGGACAAAAAGCACACAATGCACAGCATCAACAACTCATGGAGCAACTGCAAATGCAAGTGGAGTCCAACAACACACTGGCCACAGCAACAGCTATGTTGTCTCGTAGAATGTGTACGATGCAGACCAAGATGACCAATGGTAACAGTGATGTTGCTACAGGATCACAGCAAGTGACAAACGCAGTCGAGATGGTGACTGCATCTACAAGTGATGATAACATCCCCGCACCAAATGTAGTCACTGAGGGTGCCTCAGGCATGACCAATACGCCAATGCCAATTGTGAATGAGGCTAGACGGTCAAAACGCGTTGCCATCACATCCACACACAGCCTAGGGCAGGAAGATGCTGCTGCCGAGAGGCGTCTCGGAGTTCGGGGCAAGAAACGCTGAACTTACATATACGAATCCCGTTATAATGGTGAATGAACCATTCTCACATTGTGACCTCATGACTGACTGACAAGTATTATTTTTTTTTAAGTGATAGTAAATGTTGTTGGCAACAAAACTGTGCCCAAAGTCACTGTTAAAGTGCGTCTCTGTTTCCAGGTCACATATTGTTATCATTAATAATTACTTTGCAAACCATACTGTCTTCGTGTCATCATTACTCACCTTAAAAGTAATTTGTGTGATCTCAATTCTGCGTCTGCGTCCTTCTGCTGCGTCAGATCCTTGTTGGGCACGTTGGTGAGGGAGTGGCTGGTTTTCATCCTCAGAGTCACTGTCAGAAAGGTCAATTTCCAGGCCTCCCTTCGTCGCTATGTTGTGCAGCATGGCACATGCTGCCACAATTTTGCAGCATTGCTCTGGGTTGTACTTCATAGCTCCTCCAGTCTTATGTAGGCGTCTGAATCTGCTCTTTAGTAGCCCAAATGTTCTCTCGATCACATTCCTTGTTGAGATGTGCGCAGCATTGTATCTTCTTTGGGCGGCTGTTGCAGGATTGAGATAAGGTGTCATGAGGTAATTGCGCAAGGCGTATGCGCTGTCGCCTACATGTGAAAAAAGTAGATATGTCAACTATATGTTTCAGATATGCATTTGTGACTAGTTTGTAATGCTGTGTAGCACATATTTACCTAGCAAATGTCCCTCTCCAAAATCTCCCCTTGCAAGTCGGGTGTGCATGCCACTTTGCCGGAAGATGAAAGAATCATGTGCACTGCCAGGAAATTGTGCAACAATGTCTGTAATGATGGTTTTGGCATTACACACAACCTGAATGTTGAGGGAATGGTAGCATTTCCTATTCCGATACAAATATTCCTGTGTAGCTGGGGGACATATTGCTACATGGGTACAATCTATGCAACCTATTACTTGTGGGAAGCCAGCCATTTGGTAAAATTCCTGCTTAGTCTTCGCTAGGTCATGGGCTGATGTTGGAAAACTGATATGTGCATGTATCCGGGAGATCATGGCATCAAGGAACGCTTTCAACATTCTTGATAATGCACTTTGTGAGACCCCTCCGGCAACTGCAATTACTCCCTGAAAACTGCCTGATGCCAGTAGGTGTAGGCAACATAATGTTTGGACGTGCGTTGGGATAGCTTGGGTCCTATGTGTCTGGCGTTGCAGAATGGAGTCCAATTCATTAATTAGATCAATAATCATTTGTCCATTCAGCCTATACTTATCGTATATTTCGTCGTCCTGCTGGCCAAGCAAAGTTACGCGCACTCTGAATATGCGTTCATTGATTTGCCTCCTTCTCTGTCGAACACCTAGCAGCCGCATCCTTCTCGCCATCAGGTAAAGACCAGCCATTTTGTGCTCTGGGGCCTTGTGTGGGTGTGTTTTATACTTTTTCAGTTGGTTAGCAGGTGTTTCAGGTTACATTTTCATTTTTACCACCTCGTAGTGTCCCTTCTTAATTTGCAAGTGCAAAATAGCGATTTTAAAGAAAATCGCAATTTGCGATTTTTTATGCATATCAATTGCGATTCCTTATTTGCGAATCGGTACTTGCGATTCGCAAATAAGGATTGGCAATTGGATTCTCTGTTTATTTTTTGCGATTTCACTTTATTTGCGATAATTTAGCGAATTTCGCAAATCTTTGGTTGATGCATTTCTACACTGCCTATTGCGGTCGCAATTGCGCTAAAATTGCGATTCGCATCATTTGCGAATTCGCAAACGCTTGATGCATGTCACTGTATGTATCCAGACTCAGATGACATATAGGTTATGTCCTGCTCAAATTCTAAGTATGAAGGTGCTTTAGTAAGTCTAAATTCTGACAGGGCAGAACCCGATAAAAAAGCTGCAGAGTTGTATATGGCTAAATGTATTTCTGCTGTTAGCTACGGGGCAGGTGTCTGGGGCTCTTTTTAAGTTTAAAATATAAAGTTTAATAAGCAATGAGAATAACACAATAGATAAATATGCAGGCATGTAAGTGCATTATTATGAGAGGAGTATGCAATATCATAATAAGCAATAGAAAATAGAGTGGAGAAGAACAAAAAGGAAAAAATAAAGAGAGAAAGGAACATAAATATTATAACTGAATCCTATTAAAAAAGAAATTACAGAGGTTTAATATAATTGGTAAAACATAAGCAAAAAAATTATATTAATTACAGAAATGTAGATAAATTATCTATACTGATAAAGAGTCATGGAGATTTGGGTACCTCTTCAATCCGAGGATTATGTGAGCTAGCAGCCTTTGCAGAAAAGTCCAGGAAAGTCCTCCTGGATAACCAAAGAAGGTCTCTTTTGATGGCAAGAGATTTTAGATTGACGTATGCTCTGTCAAGTCTTTGATTTTTTTCAGACACCATACCACCAGGCTTGAAATCATATATTAGAAGAGTCTTGTCATCCTTTGGTGATCTGCTGAAAGGCAGCTGCAAACATTAAATTCAGTACACAATCATTGTCTGAATGAGAAGACAAGTCCTCTGAAATGCTTCCAAGAAACATATTGAGTAAAGTAAAAGGGATGTGTCTGTGAAAAATATCGTTTATCTGCGTCCACACTTTTAACCAAAATTGATATGTGGAGGGACATTTAAATAGCATATGTTTAAGGTTGCTGGGGTGATATTGCAGGACCAACAGCAGGAGGGAGGATGTATTCTATGTGGAGTGGCTGGAGTGATCAAGAGTCTATTGTAAATAAAGAATAAACGTTGGATGGCATTAGCTGCTCTAGAGAATGTCTGTAATTTAAGCCAAATTTAGTTCCATATATGAATTGTATGTAGCTAATTTTCCCATTACAGTTCCGCATCTGTTTTGTCTCGATCTCTTGAAAAAGTGGTTAGTTTATCACACATCTCGGACGCTGGGGGAGAGGTTGACAGTAGGCGGGCTAGGTGAGTGGCAGGAGAAATAGCAGTGATATTATCCGGGAGATAATCATATGGTCATTGAACCATAGATATTAATGACATATATTCAGTATAATAATAGGAGGGCAAGGAAAATTATGATTGAGCTAGTGTAAAAGGAAACCAAGAATCATTATCAAAGAGTTAATTAATCCATCTTAGACCTTTTTCATGTCAAGACTTCCAAAAAATAGTTATATTGTTTATTTTAACATTTTTATTATGCCAAATTGAGGATTGGAAAAATTGTTCTCTGATATTCTGATGGGAGAAAAAATAGGGCAGCAATTTTTACATGCATTGTTTAGAAGAGGGAGAGATAAGCATAGAGGTTTCTGAGTAAAAGATAAACATTCTTGAACAGAAAAAAGGTGAAGGCTTTTTTTTCAATATCGCCCGAGAGGGGAGGTATAATAGATTCCTCTTCGATAAGTGAAAAACAGGCTTGTTTAAAAAAAAGTGCTTTGTGGTAAGAACAAAAATGGGGAAAATTAACACCTCCCATATGTTGGGGGCGTTTAGGTTTTTGAATGGACATGCAAGATGTTTTGTTGTTCCACAGAAATATGGAAAAAATAGACCAAATACTTTGAAAATAAACACAGGTAATATTTATAGAAATATTAGAAAGATAGAAAAGTATTATATGTAATACCATCATATTCATCGTATCTTAACGTCCCCACCAAAATAAGAACAGTGGATTCCATCTAAATGTAAGAGATGTTAGGGTTGTGAGAACCTATTTCAGATTGAGAGAAACTGTCTCTTTTATAGAAACATGAAACCATAGACCAAAGTATTTCATTTTATCTTGATTCCAATGACAATTAGAAGAAGGGAAATCAGCTTGAAAACATAGTTTATGTAAAGAGAGAACTTCGCATTTGTCAGCATTTAATTTATATCTTGAAAGAGAAGCAAAGTTTGCGACTTCATTAAAAAATGCTGGTATAGATGTTTGTAGATGTGAAATCAAGAGAAGAATATTGTCTGCAAATATTGAAAATATTAGTGTGTTTGTCCCCATATTGTAAACCCTTAATGCCTGAGTTCATACGAATTGTTAGCAAAAAGGGTTCTAGGGCAAGTACAATTAATAGGGAAGAGAGAGGGCATCCTTAATGAACAATGTAATGAAGTGAAAATAACAGCGAAATAAGACCATTGTCAATAATGGATGCCTTGGGAGAAGAATATAGCAAGGAGATGAGATTAATACATTTAGAACTAAAGCCGAACCGACAGAGAGTAGAAAAAAATAAAATGCCAACTAACTCGTTCAAACGCCTTTTCAGCAACCAGAGAAATGGCTGCTAAAGAATGTTAATAAGATTTGGACTTACTTACATATTAAAAAATAATCTATTGTTATCAGAAACATGTCAACCTTTAATAAAGCGAGACTGTTACTTTAGTATTCACTAAGGCAGTAAGAGGTCAAGACAAAGGGCAAGGATTTTTGCAAAAATGCTTTAATCTAGATTAAGAAGGGAGATGGGTCTGTAATTTTTACATAGTGTTGGATCTTTGTTTTCTTTGAGAATAAGGCAAATTGAAGCACATTGAAAAGAACCTCCAGAAGAGTTAGAGGATGTAAAGTGAGTAAACAGCTGATACAATTTAGGAGTGAGAGGTTTTGGAGAAATGGAGATACAATTCTATAGTGAATCCATCAGGTTCTGGGGCTTTTCCCTTTCTGATGAACTCATTGCAGTGAGAAAGGCATCAATGAGAATGTCATCATCTAGTTATGAAAAATCTATAGCAGATTCTGGAGATGATTTCAAAGATTATAAATTCCAAAGTATATCTTCCTGATTATAATGAGATTCTGGAGTATATAATTTCCAGAAAAAGTTAGTAAATTCAGATAGTATAGCTTCATTTTTATGGACAGTGTGATTAGTAGTGGGCAAATTAGACTCTTTAGTCCAATTGTTTTTTAATTTTGAGATAATTAGATAATAAGTTTCCCAGCTATATTTTATCTTCCATAGGACTTGGCGCTGGATTTAAGGAGCTATGAAGTAGCGATCTCTGTGGAAATCTTATTAAATGCAAATTTAGTTTGACTAAATTCCTCCAGACAGGTTTTAGATTTAGAAAGGTAATAAGTGTGTTCCAATTGTTTAATAAGATTCAAAGTTTGAATTAACTTCTTTCATGAAGATTTCTTCTTGTGGGCTTAAAG
Source organism: Lissotriton vulgaris (assembly GCF_964263255.1). Taxonomy (NCBI): domain Eukaryota; kingdom Metazoa; phylum Chordata; class Amphibia; order Caudata; family Salamandridae; genus Lissotriton; species Lissotriton vulgaris. Next base: position 163,708,266 of record NC_141698.1, read on the forward strand.
AGAAATTATTAAATCTCTAGAGGTAGCTTTAAAGGTATCCCAGATAGTCTGAGGGGAAATATCCAGTGTCTCATTATCATTGAGAACGTTTTTTGCAAAACTCAGAGTTTTGTGTACAATTAGGACCCAGGAAAATAAAATTGTTAAATGTCCATTGTTTAGTGCCAGGAGTATCTGGGATAAGTTCTAAATCTAGTGTGACAAGGGCATGATCAGAAAATATTATGGAACCAATTTCTGAGTGTATAGTAAGTTGTGCAAGAGACTTTGAGACACATTGGTAGTCAATTCTAAATTGTGAGAAATGGGCAGGGGAGAAAAAAGTGTATTTTTGCAGGGTTGGTCTACAGAGTCTCCAAGTATCGATTTATCTCTGTTTTATTGTAGATGTAAATTGTGAATCCATGGGTGATTTGGATTTGGGGTAACAATCAATAAAGGGGTCCCTTACCATGTCGCAAGCACCATCAAAAAGTTTATAATTGTAATTTAAAGACATCAATTTAGATAAAACATTAGGCCAGAAAGATCTATCTAATTAATAGGTATGTATGCAGTAACCTACCTGCCCATCTGAGTCCTAGGCGATAACTTGAATATCTAAGGATTTATTTCATAGCATAGTCACTCCAATATGTTTCACTGTACCTGAGGAAGCAAAAAATGTGACCTACCGATTTTTTTTAGGTTTAAGAATTTCTTTTTCAGTGAAAGTGAGTTTGTTGCAGCAATACAAGATCACCTTTTAGTTTGGAAATGCACGTTAAAACCCTCTGACCTTTTATAGGCGAGCCCAAACCTTTAATATTCTATGAAACAATTCTTAAGGCTGTTTAAGAAGTAGCAAGAATCCTGTAACATTTGATATATAACAATAACAGTGAAAAAGCAATGAGATATAGATGACTAGGTAATTCAAAAAGTAAGTAATGAAACAACAGCATAATAGGATAATATAAGAAAAACTGGATGTAGTCATGAGAAGAGAAAGAATGAAGAATAGAAAAAAGAGAAGTAGGAAGAAAAGGAGAAAAAAGAAAGTAGATGACCAACATACTGAAGATAATAAGAAAAAATACATACCAATATTACAAACAAAAAGTTGAGGGTGGTGTAATGATGACATTGCACATTACCACAGGTGGAGGCTCTTGCAAGGGGGCTGACACAACCAAACTCCAAACGGCTAACAAAGGAGGGAAGACCAAACCACACAAAACTATATCTATGTAATTTTAAAGAGATATGGAGCCCCCCTAATAGAAGAAATTCAAGTATATTAACAAAAAACTAGAACATTTATGATGCGAGAAATATTTAACATAACAGATATCTGGCATTTAAAAGTCTGTTGGCAAGGAAAGTATTAGAAAATGTCAAATTCCATAAAATCAGGTAACAGTAGATTTAGAAGTGTCCATCACCTCTCCCCTGCAGCTAGCAATGAATTTTTGTAGGAGGGACGGGTCTTCATAAGTGATAGTTTTGTATTTGTATGTTACTTTAAATAAACAAGAGTGGAATAAACCAAATCTGGCATTGAAAGAATGAAGAGCTGGTCTGATACCGAGAAATTTCTTCTGTCTCTATGCTGTAGATTTAGCAAAGTCCTGCATCAAAAATAGATTGGACCCCCACCATGAGATACAACCTTTGGCTGCTTTGATAACTTTAAGTAGATCCAAGTATTCTAAAAAATAAATGATTACTCATCTAGGTTTCTTTGAAGTTGAGCAGATTGAGTGTGCCCTTTGTATATTCATAAGAGAGGAGGTAGGCAGGTCTAAGACTTTGGGAAGAAAGTATTGCAGGAAAGATGTGGGATCGAATCCCTCTGCTTTTTACGGACTAGACTTCAGATTGCAACATCTTTACAGTGAGACAAGTATCCTTGAGTACCTTAACCCTTCATTCTATCTGATTACCTCTGTCTTTCACGTAAGTCCATTTTTAATCCAATGTTCGAAGATGCATGTTAGTTTCCTCCATATAAGGTTTGAACACCCGGATTTCCCTTAAGTAGAAGCTCCACTGAGATTTTGTAGTGGATTTTATGGGTGACGGAGGGTCCTTTTTAACTCTTTTTATTCATTGAGATATTAGAAGTTGTAGGCAGTTTACTAGGACACACCCTTGATGGTGTCTGCACTAATCTCCCTTCTCTCTCCACCCTGCCCCCTCTCCCCCAGATATGGACAGATCATAGCTTGATCCCATTCCATATCACTAATAGTCACCCTCAAACTACTAATAAAACAAACCTCCATCGTGACTACCCTGTCAACTGGAAAACGGTCCAGGAAAACCTTACTCTTAATCCCATCCTTCAATCCCAGTTCCCCGCTCTATCCCGCAACATTGAAAGGGATGCAGACCTCTTCCATAACTGGATCGCTCAAGAAATTAAAAACCGGATCCCCACCAATCGCCCCGGCAGAACTCATAAGAAAACAAAACACAATGCCCCTTGGTTCACCCCCGACTTAGCTACCATCCACCTACTATGCAGGAAAGCTGAGCGTAAATGGCGCCGTACTTACGACAACGACGACCGTCTCGCCTATATCCAACAGAGGAAAAACTACCTCTCTAACATTACTCAGCCCAAAGCTCTCTAACCCGAAATCCCCCCATCACAAGATCTTTGCGACAAGATCTCTGATTACTTCGACGAAAAAATCGCCTCCATCCAAAGGAACTTTCCCCCTCCTCAAACCCCTCAAGGGCTTCCTAGTCCTGACCAACCTGAATCTCCAGTTGGTAGCCTTAAAAATTTCACCCCTGTCACTCTGGCCCAAACCAGAGAAGCTATTCTATCCTGAAAATCCGGTTCCCCTTCCGACCCCTGCCCTCCCAAGATCCTCCACCAAATCATAGACGTAGTGAACCCTACCATCAATGACATAGTCAACTTGTCACTCAGTTCCGGATCTGTCCCTCGCCTATGGAAAAAGGGCGTCGTCAAACCACTCATGAAGAAGGCTAACAAATCCCCAGTGGACCTGACCAATCTCCGCCCAATCACCCTTCTCCCTGCTTTGGGAAAAATAACCGAACAGTTAGTTTATAAAGAACTTAAAATCTACCTTAAAACCCACAATATACTTCACCCTCAACAATCCGGCTTCCGTCCCAAACATTCAACTGAAACAGCTCTGATTGAACTGACCGACACAATCAAAACGCTGCAAGATCAGAGGAAGAAAGCCATTCTTATACTTCATGACCTCACAGCAGCGTTTGATACCATTTCCCACTCTATACTGATAAACAGACTGATGGACATAGGGATTTCAGACTCAGCCCTTTCATGGATAAGATCATTCCTCAGCGACAGGTCCCAAACTGTCGCCCTTGGCCCTTTTCAATCTAAGGAGAAAAAGGTCTCCTCTAGAGTTCCTCAAGGGTCCATCCTGAGTCCCCTGTTTTTTAATATTTACCTCATCCCACTCCTTGCCTTGATTGAATCATTCGGCATACCTGTCACCTCGTATGCCAATGATACTCAGTTGATCGTACCCCTAGAGGACAACTCAAACAAAGCTGAGCTCAATCTTAAAAACTGCTTAACTGCGGTCTTCAATGGATGGACACCAACCACCTTCGTTGCAACTCTAGCAAAACAGAGATCCTCCCCATCGGAAAGAACACCTCCTTCTGCCCAGCTCTTTGGTGGCCGGATAACTCTGTTGCCCCTCCCCAGACCGTCACAACAGCTAGAAACCTCGGCGTCTTATTTGACTCAGACCTATCATTTGACCAACACGCCAGGAATGTTACCGGCAGATGCTTTGGGATAATTAAATCTCTTAGAAAGTTCTTCGGCTTTCTCCCTCTTGAGGCCAGGAAAACTGTAACAGTAGCCCTCATATTCTCACGCGTTGACTACTGTAACGGCCTCCTGGCTGGGACAAAAAAATCCACTCTGGCCAAACTCCAAAGCGTCCTTCACACGGCTGCCCGCCTGGTCCTAAAATTACCCCGCAAATCCTCAATCTCTGCAGCCATAAAAACCCTGCATTGGCTACCCCTCCAAAAAAGAATACTCTTCAAAATTCTTACTATTGCCTTTCGGGCGTTTCACAACACTGGTCCTAAATACTTAACCAGACGCTTCCCACACTACAACCCGAGTCGCTCCCTTCGTTCTGCCCAAGACAATCTCATGTCCTCCGCCAGGTACAACCTGAAGTTAAAAGGTGGAAAAACTTTAAGTTTCCTGGCCATCCAAGCTTGGAACAGCATGCCTAAACATTTGAGACAACAGACCCTAGAGAAGCCTTTCCGAAAACTTCTTAAAACTTGGATTTTCAACCTTCCCGACGACTTGACCAGAGCCGCCATCTAGTCCTCTTTCACTCCTCCTGGACCGGGCATTCAGGATTCTAAGCGCCATGATGCTCCCTCCGGAGCGAACGCTGCGCTTTAGAAATACCCCCTCAAAATATCAAATATCAAAGGTAAAGGTGGAGTGGGAGCCCATCAAACTAGAAGAAGACGAGGAAGAATCTTGGCAAATACTCCCAGTGTCATCCATATCCTTCAGAACAGAGAAAGGATTAAGAGTAGTAACATTGGTGATATTCTTGGTAGTCGGTGGTTTGCTGGTGCTGAGTTGAAGGTTCCTGGTCTTACCCATATGTGGTTTAAATAGTCAGTTAACCAAAGGAGCACATTAGCAAATAAAAGGTGGCAGGCAGTTATAGCAGATAAATATTGTCAGAGTCTTCCCAAAATTGCGCAGTATTATTGAAGAAACCAGACGAATTATAGGGGAAGTACTCCTGCAGATGTCCCATTTCAAAGGAATGTGTTCTGTGAAGAATGCAGCTTGTCTCCTAGTCATGGCCGTCATGAAGCTCACGGAAAGAGGGCTGTCCTGTATCAGCACCAAGCCACGCCTGCATGTCTGGGCTATGTTAATGTGACTGATTTACAGAGGGCAGAAAAGCAATTTATTACATCTTTTTTGGCTGTTCCTGTCAGTAGCTCCTCCTATATTTGACATCAGGAGTTGGGGTTGCCCTTTCTTGAAGACAGTTTAGCTCTTGCACCACTTCTTCTGTAGCACACTATTTGGACAACACTGAATGAGGCTTTAAATAGGGAGGTCGTAAAGGACTCCTTGGACTTAGATTGAGCAAGAGATAGCCCATGACTGGAGTACATCAAAAAGGTTTGCCGAGAGATAGGTTTGAGCAAGCATTTTGATGACTAGACAAGCTCCAGTCAATTAGCAGGCATAATTTAAAAGCTCATTTTACTCAATATTAAAGTAATACAAGAAGTACCTGTGAGGAGAGAAAGCTGACTGTCCTCAGCTGTTAACCAGCTGTATCCTTCAACCTTATCTCAACTTGATAAACCAGCAACATAGGTTTCTTTTAACGCAATATCCTATCAAAATTTTTCATTTTCTTGTTTCTTATTCTTTGAAACAGACTGGTCAGTTTCTTTATCCCCTCTTCCTATGTGATCTTCGTTATAAGCAAAGCACCTTACATGTAGTAGTTTTCTGTAGGCAATATGCTATTCCTATGAAGTGTTTTATTTTACCTTTGATAAAAGGTTTGAACTTTACACAATATACTCCAGCTCTTAGGTATTTACAGTTACTCCAAACTGAGCTAATCTGTGTTTCTACTGCCAGACTATTTGGGGAATTTAGAATGGTAAGAAGTTTGGAACCCTGGGCATATTTTAATGCTTGTAAACAGATTTTTACCATACTCTTTGTGTGTTTTGATTAACTGAATTGATCCTGTATGTTTATTGTATTTTTATACACTCTTTTTATGTATATTTGCTAATTGATCTATTTTTACACTGATGAATATTTTGTTTAATGTATTATTGTGTATTTGTATCTTTTAATGCTGGGCCATTGTGTACCCGAATAAAGAATTTTGATACCCAAGTCGGTTTCTTCTACAATGTGGGCCAAACTCATTGGTTATCATTACTTGGGTTGACCTCAAGACCCATAGGGTTAGAAATGGGGTTGTTCTCCTTATGCTTCCTGGCCTCACCACTGTCATCAGTTTTGTTCATCATCTCTGCCTTATCCTCTGCCCCACTAAATATTAACATTCAAAACATGCCATTGGCTGGATCTTTTCCTACCTCTCATGCTGCCTCCAGATCATCTCAGCTTCACTTTTTATCTTTTCTCCTTCTCCTCTCTACACAGACATCCCACATCCTGTATCATTGTTCGATTGTTTTTGAATACCTCTCTTAGGACACCATCTTATCTGATCGAATCTTTGGTGTACGCTTCTAGAACTACAACAATGATTTACTGATTCTGCTAAAATAGTAACATGATCAGAGGATCCTGCCTGGTCATGATTGTGGCAACCGTTTGACTCTAAACACTAGCATAACAAACCACTTGCAGAATAAAAATCAAGATGATTGGGTCTTCGGCACAAGTGATGGTCTCTTCCTAGTTGACTAAGAAACTGCTAACTCAGCACCTTTGGAGAATTACTTGGGAGTCCTTTTAGCCGATCATCCCAGATTAACTTGGTTTAACTACCTCTTCCCAACATCTAAGAATGCTCAGGAGAATCTTTCCTTTCCTGTTCTCCCATTTCTTATGCCTCTTCATTTTGTTTAGGATATCATTGCTCTGGTGCACTTGCATCTGGATTAAGCCAGTACTCCCCACCTAGGATCACTTTAATATCTTTCACCAAGACACCAATGGATCTGGAATATTGCAGCATGTCTCCTTCTTTAAATTCAGCCATGGGGTCAAATCAGCTCAGGTCTGCAATTGCTTCCTGTTGAATTGGCCCTTTTTGCAGGGCATCCCAGAACTTTTTACCTTCCTCCTGTATTGTTTGTGACCTGTTTTTGTTGGTTCTATGACTCTGGGCACTTTACCACTGCTGATCAGTGCTAAAGTGCATATGCTCTCCCTGTAAATTGTTGTTATGGATTGGTGATTCCATGATAGGCATATTTGATTTACTAGACAGTCCCTAGTACAGTGCACTATGTGTGCCCAGGGCCTTTAAATCAAATGCTAGTGGGCTGCAGCACTGATTGTGCCATCCACAGAAGCAGCCTGTAAAATGCGACTCAGGCCTTCCATTGCAGAGCCTGTGGGCAGTCTAGTACTACCATGTCGACTTGGCAAGTGAACGTACTTGCCAGTCCCTAAACCATCCCTTTTCTACATATTAGTCACCCCTAAGGTAGGCCCAAGGTACCCCTGTGGGCAGGGTGCATTGTATGTGAAAGGTAGGACATGCCCTGATGTGTGTGGCATGTCCTGATAGTGATTTACTGCCAATTTTGTTTGTCACTATTGCAAGGCTACCTGTTCCCATAGGACAGAATGGGGATATTGTTTATAACATCTTATAAACATAACTGGCCCTAGGTACAAGGTGTAAAAATAAAGTTTAGTAGGCCTGAACTCAGAATGTTAAAATGCATCTTTTAGTGAGGGTGATTTTTACATCTATGTTTGAAAATACCACTTTTAGAAAGTAGGTATTTTCTTGCCTAACCATCCAGTGTGCCACTGCTAGGTTTGTATATTGCATGTCTGGCTTTTGGATAACAGGGGCTGGGGAGGGGCAGTGTCTCCAGATGTCTGGTGAGTCAGGGCTGGGCTGAATAGGCACTGGCTGCATTTAGAGTAGAGGGAGGAGATTTCCTTTCACCTGAATGGGCCTGTCTGCCTGCAACAATGCTGTCTCCACCCACTGCCAGGAATCTGCACCAATGAGGACAGAACTGGTTTTGGCTGGGTACTGACACTCTCTGCCTTCAGAGAACAAAGGCTTTTTGTGTATAAAAAGAGGGGCCCAGACTTCAGACTTTTAGATCACTTCTGAGAATAAAGATGAACCTTTGCCAAGGCGAAGCTGAGGAGGAATATTGCCCCTTTGCTCTTTGCTGTCTGGGGTTGGCCTGCAGTGGCTACTTGCTGCCAAGGAAAGGAGAAAAGGACGTTGCTGTTTGCTTTGTCACCAGCTTGAGGAAAAGATCTCCAGGGCTTAAAATTGAGCTTGCCTAGTCTCAGGGACACACAAGACTTCCTGCAACTCTGATGGTGCTGCTGGACTCTGCCATCTGTGAGTCATACCCTTGCCTGAGGTGCCGCCTGCAGTCAAAAGACCTCAGCAGTGGGTTTTGCAGCTGATCTCTGCAAGAACTGGCGCAAAGCATCACAAAATCGTGCAAAGCCTCTCGGAACCAGTGCATGGCGACGCCAGCCGTGCCGAGTCCGGCCGGGTGATGCAAAGCCACACCGTGCAGCCCCAAGCACCGATGCCGGATGACGTGAAGCCTTGCAAAGCGGCACAATACATCACAAGTGGGTGCTAAGTCTACAGAAACACCAGGGCCGCAGTAACAAACCAACGCATCACCACCCCTTCAGTAAGAAACCGACGCATTACCTCCCCTTCAGTAAAGAACCAGTGCATCACCTCCCCTGCCTGGCAGTAAGGAACCAACACATCACCTCCCCTGAAGTAAGGAAGTGACGCATCACCTTCCCTGGGAGTAAGGACCCGACGCATCACCTTCCCTGTGGCTGTTTTTGTTTCAGACTGTGAAGCATCCAAGGTGCTTTGTGTTGAAAGTGTTGTATCCATAGTTTGCCTTGGACAGAACTGTTTCTACCTTTTAAAAGTCATATATTGATTACTGTATTGTGGATTTTTGATGTTTAGTTTAGATAAAGATGACTTACTTTTCTAAACTGGTGTGGTGTCCATTTGTAGTGTTTTCACAAAATTACTGTATGTGTTCACAAATGCTTTGCACACTGCCTCTGAGATAAGCCTGTCTGCTGGTGCCAAGCTAACAAGTGGGTGAGCGGGGGTTATTTTAGGAGTGTATCCCCCTTACCCTGACTAGAAGCAAGTGTCCCTATTTGGAAAAAGGTACCTACCTCTGCCAACTAGAGACCCCCATTTCTAACACTTCCTGTATCCAGAGGAGTCTCCTTTGTGATCCTCCGTAGCACTTACTGCAACATATTTTGAGGAGGATTGGACTTCCTCATATGGAAAGTGTGCTTCTCTTGGACCAAATGCAGCCTTTGCTCAGTGAACCATCTCTTTATTCAAGTCCCCAGGTTCAACTGAATCTGACTTGAATGCTGAGCATTTTTCATCTCCATGCAAACAACAAATCTATTTGCATTATTTGTCCCTGATCATGTAGCTTCCTAAAACATTGAAAAACCCTGATTTCATGCAAACACCTAACCTAGCAGTCCTGAAACAAACCTCTGAAGACAAGCGCTGTCCACTTCTTCAGGACCTGGTACCTAGAAATAGGTGACTCTAAAATGACCATACTATGTATCAATATGCAGTCCCCAGTTACTGGTGGCCATACTCCCACCCGTTGAACGGAACACATCTCTGGCAATCATATGTGGCATGAAGACATAGATCACCTTTGCTCACAGGAGAAATCACCCTCTAAACCACTCTCCAGATCTCTGTCCTAAATTCCTTTCATCCTGTTCTCTCAACACTGCCTCTTTAAAAGAGCATAGTGCAGATGGAGGATATTCAAGATGCTCTGTTTCACTACAACTTGACCCGTGTGCCAATCCAGTTGTCCCTCAAACACACTTTGCTCCACATACAGGCCATACTAACCAAAATGTTTCCCATCCACATATATGTTTGCGGCACACCGGCAGGACCAGAAAACAGCATTTTGCAGCATATATATATCCAAAAAACCAGTTGCTCTAAGCAATGCGCGCACTTAGGAGTATGGATGCTAAAGTTTATTCCTTAGGAAACGTTACGCGTTTTGACACCAGTTGTGCCTTTATCACACGTTAACCAACATGACAAATTGGCACTTTTAAATAAAGTTACGTGAAACAAACATAAACAGCGATGAGGTAACCATGCAAAGTAGGTCACAAATGCAAGTAAATGTGTAGGCCATTTTGCAGTAGTAAGCCATTCAAGGTAAACAGTGAAACCCATTCAGTATAGCATGAGAGTGTACTTTTTCCCACAAGTGTGTATATGGCACTGAATAAACAATGTAAACAATGTAAACACTGCTCAGTTCTTCCCAGCTCAAATACTCTAATGCGAAACATACATTTGAGTACAGGCAAGTGCCCGCGCTGTAATACTGTTCGAGAATGGTATGGCCCGTAGTTAAGGGCTACACCAGCAGCTTTGTGTACTTCAACCCACTGGGTATGCGTGGGACGTGTGTTATACATTATTTCCACTAGTACATCCTGTCTTAAGACAATGTTTGTGTTACTGTAGATGGTAACACTGTATAGAAATACAAATAAACATCACTCCTGATTGGTGTTATAACCACACCACTGGTGTACGTGCTCAGGTCTCAGGAAAATTTCCTTCGGTCTAGTGCCCAAAGTAAACTTGTGAAAAGACAGCCATACTCCTAAGTATGGTGATAACTACAAATTAAAGGGGTAATCTCCCTCTACTAGTAGTTGTATCTATACATGTAATATAATAGGTCCATGAGTATACTCTACAACAGTGGCAACCTGTTAGATCGGACCTCATCACCTCAAAAATAAAACAATTAATAGAGCCAAAAAATGTCATAAGTGCAAAACAGTGAAAATCTTATCTCTAAGTGGTGAAGTGATCTTCTTTTAAGTCGTCGAAGAAAAGGGTAGGGAAGAGTGAAGTGTATTAAAACAGTGAATTCTCCCTTCCTTTCCTCCTGAAAGAAACATATGAACATACAATTAAAAATTTCATACATTAAAATATCATACATCAAATTATTGAACAGTCTATTACAGTACATCTGAAAAAAGCAGTTAAGTAATAGCTCATGGAAATCTTACATAATTAACATGCACGATCTATCTCTATACAGGCAGAATCTAACCCATTATATTGGCTATTCTTCATGAAGATGATTTGCCAATTCCTCATCTAAATTGTGCCCTCCAGGGAATAGAGTTTCCAATTCCATAATCCATTTGGACTTCCTCTTTCTCAATGCCAGGTCTCGGTTGCCACCCCAACCTGGCTACACAAAAGGTCTCTAGGAATAGTACCATTTTGTGTTCAGCAGTAAAGCAGACTCTGGCAACATTACCAGCATTGCATGGATCAGTCACACCCTGCTGCACAGTTTTGGAACACTTAAAATCAAACTTGACAGTGCCCTAAGTTAGTGAAAGAACAACACCTTGCCTTCTTTTCCATCAGTTTCTGACTAGAGTTATTTATAATCTACACATGACAATGTTCTGAGCGGCTGCTACTCCGCAATGGCGGAAGAGCATCGCCCCACTGGTTCAGAGACAGCAGCTGAAAAATAAAACAGTATTTTATATTAAAAACATTTCAGCTGTTGGCTGAACCAGCATGTGTAGGAAGGGGCGGGCAAGGCCATGGAAGGGTGGATGAACAAGTGGTGTGGGCACTTCTAAGTGCACATGTCTGTTTGGCCGGCCGTCTTAGGCTTCCCAAACAGACATGCACAGTTAGGTTTCTCCAGCCCAGCTGTATTGCACTGCCAGGTTGGAGAAACAGCACAGACTCCCAGTGGCTGCTCGAGTGTTAAACCAGCCTGCTCAGGCCAATCCCTGCGCTGCCCTCATACTATTGGTAATAGCATAAGAGAAGAGCGGGGATTGCACAGGTAGTCTCTGATGCTGTCCCAGTCTCTGCTGGGACCAGGAAGCAGCAGAACACTGAGGCACAAGGTGGCCACCAGCTTCGGGTACGTTTTTAAAAATAAAACATAATTACTTTTTGTTTATGTCGACTGCCGCTGGCTGTTCCATATAAGACTTGTATAGAGCAGTGACATTAGAGCCCTGAAATATACAGTAGAGCTTCTCAAGTATGTAGAGTGAGATAGTTTTGGGGATCTACAAAAACTTTTCATGGGACCTTTTGGTGAGGCCAGGTAAATCAATCAATTAATTAAACATAATGCCTACTAGTTACTTGAGCTAGTTGTTAATTTTAATATTGGGGCTGATTCATTAGCAGACTTTGGTTATTATAAAACTAGGGTGACATCAATTAAAAAGTTTAGATGCATGTTCTGAGGTGCTTTGATGGACTCTGCCAGAGGCTCCAGACCCCACAGGATGGTTCACACATGCTTAAATATAACTTTTTACAGCTCTTCAAGTAATTAAAAGAATGTTTGATGGCCACTGGAGGTAAAGCATCCTCAATATACAGTTCATTTTCAGTGGTGCCATCTCTTGGTAGAAAGGTGGCTGACGCTGATACTAATTGTGTTGATGCAGGCGTGACCTGTCTTCTTTTGGAGTGAAAGTGTCCATAATTGAACCTGGGGCCTTCCAAACTGAAATCGCAAACATAGAGGCCTACAAAAAGGGCCTAGAAAATATTTGGAGCCGTCTTCCGTCTGAGGTGAAGGAGAGCTACGGAGAGGACTACTACCAGAACTGTGAGTTCCTCACCCTTATATACAACTTATTCTGACAGCTTTTGTATTTTTGAGGTTGTCTGATAGCAGAGCAGTTTTTGTGAGACTAGTGTGAGCAACTACTTGTGAAGAAGTAGCTAATATTGTCTGCATCCATACGGCAGTGCCAAAATTCTATTTTGACTTTTGTTTCTGTCATCTAGGGTCAGACTGGCTCCATAGGCTGGTATGAGAGGTGTGTCTGTGGGCTGTTTTTGTTTAGCAATTTGTGGGCCTGTTTTATGGCCAGGTGGGCCAGTTTTACTGTTGATTCCCTTGATGTTACCTCAAACATTGTCTGCAGCAAACACAAGAGCATATAGTATCCCATACCTTGCAAAATGCCTATACAGTGTCTCTTTACAAGCCCAAAACTGGGTTGATTTGCAAATGTGGGCCACTTTTATAGGAATTTACTTCACTATTGGGAAGGAACCAGTTTTATTTTTGTACTTAGACCTACTTTTTGTCCCAGTCTGACCCTACTGTCAACCCATCTTCTCTCTCCGCTCCCTGCTCTGTCAATTCATATCTTCTATACTAGCGTCCTACTATCATGTCCCCTTGTTTCTCTAATTATGTCCCATTTCTTTGACTACTTCTGTCTTCCATTTTTAGGTCACACTCCTGAAAGGGGAGACCTAATTTTACCAATACTTAAAAAAATACATTTAAGAAGTAGCTCAGAGAGGGAACACAAGGTCAGCCGACACCTGCTATTGGTTTTCAGGAATTTGTCATAGTTTGCTATTGTTTGGATGGATTATCATTTAAGGCCATTGCATTTTGAGGATTGCAACAATGTCCCATTTGTTTTCCAATTGGTGACGGTGTTCAAGTAGTACTTTTGTTAAACTTTAGAGGCAGCGTAATGAGTGTAAGAAATTGGGTTATTTGTTGCATGGGATGTGAGTCCTGCACAAGTAATAAGTCCACAATTTTCTCCTTACTGACAATCAAGTGCCACATTGCAGCACTTGATCTTTCTGGATAGCAAAGCATAGCATTTCAAGGCCTCTTCAGTGAAGTTGATGTGGGCTAGTCATCTCCATCCACTGGTACGCAATAACAACACTCAATAAAGTCAGTGCTTTTTCTTTGAAAACGGAAAAGTACACTTATTACTTATACAAACACACACACTCCATGCATTAATTTACAGGTAGATGAAAATACATTTGGTGACATCTTTATATCACATTTCTCCCCTAGTTAGTGCTCACCCCATAATCACAATACTTCCACCCATACCAGATGCAGCATCACAATGGAAGGGAGTGGTATTTAAAATAAAAATGGCCTATTGGCTTTGTCAAGGGGCCTATATCAATATATAAGGCAAGCCTTTTGGCTTTGTCAAGGGGTCACCAAATCATAATATACGGCAAGCCTTTTGACTTTGTCAAGGGGTCATCAAATATAATGGCAATAATTTCAGGTTAAAATCACAATCATATCCATGAAATCAATAACCATATTTAGATGCAATCATTAATAAAAGCTTCACAATATTTCTCAGTAATCTCCTCAATAACATACGTTAAATAAAACATTGCAAATCAAAATGACATAGGTCAGTGTCTTTCGTTTACTGTACTCGGGCCACTTGTGCAGCCATGGTGCCAACCCCATGTGGTCCCTGGACTCCTGAGCTGTAGAATAATAGCTCCAGCTCCATGAGTACTGAAAAGTCAATTAAATGTCTCCTGGGGTCATGAATTTAATGACTAAGGAGACTTTGGAGGCTGCTGCATTGCCTGTGGCACCCCACAATACTTTGGCAGTATGTTGGTGGTGCCCCTGTCTCTTCTCGGTGCACCATGTGGTGCCTTCATTTGCAAATATGCAAATGAAGGCCCCACATGGCGTTTTGAGGTAAGTAGCAGCTCTCCCGCTGTGTTCATGTGCCCGCACACCATGTTTTAATTCTTTGGTGTGGGTGCTCAGGTCCTCCCTGTGACACTGAGATGCTTCTTTGGAAGGTCGCGGTACAAAAGGGGGTGGTGATGGACGGAGCATCTTAACCAATCAAACACTCACACCCAGTCAACAGATCTGGGTTTAAACCATCACCGTTCTTTATCCTACTCTGCCACCCCAGTTCAGACATGGATAATGCAAATCAGTCTGACCCTGTGCCTCATGGGAACAGTCCAGCCCGAACTGCCAAGCCATGCCTTCCCTGGACCGGAAACAAGCTTCCTAGGACTGGTTTCTGGCATTACAGCCGTCTTCAGCCAGGCTTGCTTGAATCCAGTGGCAAAGTGAGCATGGGACTCACGTCTGAGCATACCCTGCCAACTTATGGCGAACAAAGTGGTACAAAAGGGGGTGGTGATGGATGGATCATCTGAACCAATCAAACACTCACACCCAGTCAACAGATCTGGGTTTAATCCATCACCGTTCTTTAGCCCACTCTGCAACCCCAGTTCAGACTTGGCCATATGCAAATCAGTCTGACCTTGTGCCTCATGGGAACAGTCCAGCCCGAACTGCCAAGCCATGCCTTCCCTGGACCGGAAACAAGCTGCATAGGACCGGTTTCTGGCATTACAGCCGTCTTCAGCCAGGCTTGCTTGAATCCAGTGGCAAAGTGAGCAAGGGACTCACGTCTGAGCATACCCTGCCAACCTATGGCGAACAAAGCAGTACAAAAGGGGGTGGTGATGGACGGGGCATCTGAACCAATCAAACACTCACACCCAGTCAACAGATCTGGGTTTAATCCATCACCGTTCTTTAGCCCATTCTGCCACCCCAGTTCAGACATGGCCATATGCAAATCAGTCTGACCCTGTGCCTCATGGGAACAGTCCAGCCCGAACTGCCTAGCCATGCCTTCCCTGGACCGGAAACAACCTTTTGGCACCCCAGGCAGACGGGGGTCCAGGGGCAAATAGCATTGGGGGACGGGGCACCACACCTGCTCCCCCAGGCAAACAAGAGATGAATTCCGTGCCGACTCCCAGACCCTGGCCTAACCCTGGTGATTGTTAAGAACTTTGTGGGAGCACCACACGGTCGGTTTACTGAAGGTAATAGGTCAAAATATCCATTCTGGTATATCTCGGGTCCCAGTGAAATGATTTGGATGATCTTGGGCTTGGTTTACTACTGTTGGTGAGCTCGAGCTACCAGAAGCATTTCTCACAGGCCTCCTGACCTCTAAAGGATGCACTTTGCAGGGAGCAGGATTTACTGACTCCCTGCACCATTATTTTGCCCCCCTGGTTCTTGGTGCTTCTCTCCTTCTGGCGGGTGCACCATGTACAACCCCTCTGCTATTAGACCACAGAGCACCCTCCTTCTCAAACCCCATGCCCCACAGCCTCCTGGCTATCTGCAGGGTACTTGTAGTGGCAATGGAGACCAGATATTCCTCCAAATGGAATGCAGGATCATAAAGGGGTCAGTGCCACTGGCCCCGGAGAGACCTAACTAGTCCTGGGGTCAGCTGCAGACAGAGTCCTCAGTCCATTAGGGGCATCAGGTGTGTTCTACTTCCAGCTGTCCATGATTTTGCTGTTGCCGCCTTCCAGGCCCAGCTTGTTCTCTGTCTCTCCTTATGCAGGGGTTTATAAGCATGTTTGGAAAGTTCCAGATGCCAGGTATCCCTGGCCAATCCTAAAACATCACATCATCCCTCCAACCTTGTCTGAACCCTCCTGCACAGCATTCTGGGAGAATCTACTTTTCCAGAACCCTGCAGAGCTCCTGTATACACCCATAGGTGTGGCCATTTAAATGAGCAGCCCTCCTCTGTGGGCTAAACCAGTTCAGGGACAGCTCCCTCTCCCACTGGGTATGGAGCGAGCTTAACTAGAAGGACAATAGAGGGGGCAGGCCCAGGTGCTAGCTACATCTGCCTGTGGCAGGGAAGGCCCCTTTGAAGTTAATCAGGTTACTGCATAAATCCCCCAGACCATCCTGTTAAGGGAAAAACAACTCCTCTTACACACCAAATGCCCTTTGTCGCTTTCCTGGGAGCAATTCACACCTCAGTACAGGGAGCCATTCACCTGCCAGGTGACAGCTGATTGCTTACAGAAAGGCCTCCAGAGGATTTACAAACACAACAGGAGCAACAGGGGGAATAAGGAATCAGATTGCCCCCCCACTCAGACCATCAAACACACTGCAAGATCTGACCCCTATTGAACAGACCAATTCACTGTGCACTTTCAAGCTTCCCTAGCAAGGCCTGCTCATTGCGAAAGGCCTACTGGTCCGCGCTGTTCTGTTTAAACAAACGTCAGTAACCACAGCCTGTATACACAGCATATAGTGACTTCAAAACCCTCACACAAATGTGTATTGCAAATTAAAGACAGAAAATGTGAGAGAAGGCCAGTAAGCACCTCACGTATGAAAACCCCGGGAGCTGCTGGATGGTACTCGCCAGTATGCCCACGTTATCATCATCGGTTGCTTACATGGCCAGAAAGAAAAAGTAAGTGTGTGCTTGAACTTCCTCAGAGGTGAGAAAGTGAACAGAGAACAAATCAAAAAAACTGTGTGCCAAACAACACTGAGTCTGTATAGCTCACTCAGTGCCCACTGGACCCCAACCGTGAATAAGAGAAACTATTATCACAATTAAAATGAGGTACCGCTCACATGCAAGACATAATTTATTGAGTGCTGTGAGTGTCCTCAGGTTAAAAAACGAGCATGTATATGGCCACATACACCCATGAAAGGCCAACATGTTTCGTTGCCAACACTCTCTAGGCAACTTCGTCAGGGCATTTGGGCAAACCAGTCTTCAGCTCTTATTCTTTACTGCACCATATCGAGTAGTTGCTGTTGTCCCATGTATCTTCAACCCTCTTCAATGGCGAATACCGCGCCAATAGGTCACGTTTCGCCTGCCGGACTGCAATTGTCAGTCTCCACAGCACCCGCATTACAAAAACGCCATGTCTCGTCCCACTCGGTCACAAGTTATGAATTGACCTGTTCGATAGGGGTCAGATCTTGCAGTGTTTTTGATCTCCATAGGATTTAGACAGGAAAATTTTACTTTTTTTTTAAAGTACCTGTTGCTTAATAGTTAAACAACATTAGATTTTTCCATTAAATTGGATTTTGAATAACTATAGAAATGAGTCCTTGAATTTCTCTAGGTGCTACCAATTCAAATTTAGCATTTATTAAACGTAACAACGTGGCCCAGTGTTTTCCTATAGAAGCAGCGATCTTTGCTACAGTGAACATAGCTTTTGGGAATATTTCCCTGTAAGGACATGTCCAACATTATCGTTTACACGTCCTACTTTTAAATACTATGTACCCTTTAAGGGCAAAAAGGTCTACTTAGGGGCGACATTAATATGTAAAAGGAAGATTTTGGCCTATCAAAAGTTTTTTTTTGTGCATGTTACCTGTGTGTAGTTACTAGGCTGCGCACAATGGTAGCCTCTGTTGTGCAGCCTGCACCAGTGCGCACAAACGTATACATGTCTAACCCTAGTGCCTAGTGCCCAGTGCCTCTTACCCTAGCAGTGCTATAGCATTCTTATCTGAAAAGGCAGACACTGGTGGTAAACATGCTCTGTCCAATTACCTTGCAATTACTATGAGCGAGACTCAAAAAGTGAGACTCGCCCATAGTAAAGGTCCAAAAACTGGGTAATCAAAAGCAAAGTATCCTGGCAGACTAAATGGATGGAACCCATTTCTAACAATATTTAGCTTGTAATTCAATAAAACACAGGTGATTGGAGGAATGCTTGCAATAAGTCTCACCCAGGTGTCGCCAAAAGCTTGATGGCAAGCTACCAGTAGCTCGCAGCAAGGCTTTGAGTCGCTCGCACATAACTGACTGTCAGATGAATTAAGACTACGCAGCTGCCATTTGTTAATGAGGCACTTAACATTGTGTGCCCTGCATCTTAATTTACTTTTTCTGACCTCTTTCTTGCTTACTCCTTCCTTCTTGCTTTCTTCCTATCTTTCTCTAATTTTCTTTCTTTTTCTTTTCCTTTCTTTCTTTCTTTTTCTTGCTGTAGTTTTTCTTTATTTTACTATTTTGTTTCTTCTCCTTTCTTTCTCTACTTTTCTTGAGTTTTTCTTTATTTTCCCTATTGTTCCTTTCTACTTTCTTTTCTTTCTCACCTTCCTTTGCTGTTTTTGTTCTTGTTTTCTTTTCTTCTTCCTCGTCTTTCATTTACTATATCCTTTTTTTTCTTTTTCGCATACCTTCTATTTCTTTCTTGTTTGGATTCTTTAATTTTCTTACCTTCTTTCTTCTTTCATTCCTTTTTTCTTTTTGGTCCTCTTTCTTTTTTACTTTATTGCTCATTCTTTCTTTTTCTATTTTATTGTATTCTGCTGCTTTTTCTGTCTTTTCTTTTTCTTATTCCCTGTTTCTGTTATTTTTAATTTTTCTGTTTCAGTTTTCCATATAACTGTTTTTTGTTATTTTTTCCTTTCTTTTTCTGTTTCTGCTTGTTTTTTCTTTCTTTTATCTGCTTCTTTCCTGTTCATCGGTTCTCTTTTGTCCCCGTTCGGCCTTCCTTTCTTTTTCTTATGTCATATTCTTTTCTTTTCATTTCTTCCCTAATTTCCTCTACTGCCTTTTCATTTCCTTTGTCTTCTTCCTTCCTTCCTTTCCATTCTTTCCTTTTTATTTATTTCTTACTTCCTTTCACTTCCCTTATTCTGTGTTTTTGTCTTCTTTCCTTCAATTTTCCTTCCCCTTATTCTGTGTTTTTGTCTTCCTTCCTTCCATTTTCCTTCCCCTGCTTTTTTCTTCCCTCCTTTATCTTAATTTCTTTCTTTCTTTTTTCTTTCTTTCTTTCCTGTTTTTTTCTCTTTTGTCTTCCTTTTGTTTTTTTTATTTGCTGACAATAACCAATAAACCTCAGGACAATTAGGCAGATAGGGAAAATGTTCTGGACGAATGCTGTCAAATGAGAGCAGGAGCATCATATGTATTGAATGACTGAGAGACAACAAGCCCGTAGGAAACACTCACCTTGCAGAAATGGGCAAAAATGATCCTTTTGGACCCTGCACTGGACCCTGAACATAACCTTTCTGTAATGCATCTCTTGTGACAATTCTGTATGCTGACTGGAGCAGAACTGAGGATACTTGTATGGTGTGTGTTTAGGTTGTGTACCCTTTTCAAATCCTTATGTTGGGCAGTTCCTCAAGAAGGTTTTCTGATGTCAGAAGTAGCGCTCACTCTAGAAGAGGTTGGAGACCCCCGGTCTAACCACTGGCAATTGCTCTGGGTAGCATTTCAGCCCATCTTTCTTTTCCCCACCACGCTTCCTCAGTTTGGTCTTCCCTGGACCAGAACACAAGGAATGAAAGACTGGGCTCATCAGTCAGGTGCACCTTGATTTCAGTGGTACAGTGAGCAAAGGACCCGCGTTTGGGCATACACTTAAGGGCATATCTTCAGAGGGGTGGTACACGCCCCTAATAAATATATTATCTAAGAAGCAGTTGGGTACAGGTGTTTTAGTCTCGTATTGTGAGGTATCTGTTGGATTTCAACTGAGATTTCCACATACACACAGAGACGAGAGAGAGTGCATGTCTGTGTTTTGAAATTCTTAAAAATATTGCATATTTTGCAAAATATTGTGTTTTATATGCCCATTACAATTTGTACTCTTCTCCCTCTCCCCTGCCTTTTAAGCCACCTTAATTCCCTGATTCTCACATCATATGTTTTAATATGATATGCTAGCATGATAGTTGGAAAATCTGATGCTCAAACACCCCCCCCCCACAATCTTACTGACACTGATTAGCAAGGATGTCCTTATTGTGTGCTGACTTCTTGCAGCCCCACATGTAAGTGCCCTGAGCACTAGTCACTTTTTTGAAGCTGCAAACACCTCATCTTACGAAGACATAGTAGTGGGTCCTGTTTTTCTGTTAATACCATTGAATGTTTATTGATCATTGCTAAATGTCTGTTTTTTCCGTAACTGATCGAATTGCTACTGTTCCACATGAAACCTTTCTTGCACATACTACTATTAAACATTGTCAATCGGGAGAGAAAGATTTGGAAAACCGGAGACAGTGGTCACGAAACGTGGTCTGACCTTTAACAATGGAAGAATGATCCAATAAGTTTGATCCTTCATCGAGTAGGGTCAGAGCAGATGCAGGAAATTGCTGCGAATTGGTCCTGTGAAAACAAGATGATCATTACTCGTCCTATATTATAGAGTGTTGAGGGTATCCTCAATACAGTGAAGAGCCACTGAGTACAGACATGTTGTGGCATGGGCAAAGTGGGCAATAGTCCACGCCCCCCACCTACAAGCCCCCCCCACCGTAATGTGTCTTTCTCTCACTCTCTCTTCCCTTCGTCTATTTTTCTATCAAAAACGCTCAACCTCTACTTTCGACTCTTTCTCTCTCTTTTGAAAGACCCCAACATAGAGATAAATAAATCTATCTGCCTATCTGTCTATCTGTCTGTCTGTCTTATATATTTGATATAGATGCAGGCTTAAATTAGCAGTAAATAGGCAATACAATTAAAAGTTGTTCTATATAGGCCTAAAAATCTGACTGGACCAGGGCCCCACAAATTCCTATGATGCCACTGACCAAGTAAACTTATCTTTTGGCCACACCAAGCTGTGCATCTAAACATACCCTCAGCAGGGCAGGATATAGGTAGCTAGACTATATTGCTGGTTGGCAAGAATTGTTATTACTGTGAAGGATGGTTGTGAAATACTGTTCAAGAATAATTCAGGGAAACATTCACACATGATGGAGAGAAATCTCCTCACCTTCAATGACTTAAGTTCATCATTTCATCTCCTATCTCTGCCAATCTGAGGTTGTGCTGGGCTTCCCTGTGCAGCCTCTTTCCCAGGCAACCACTTGCATCCTCTTTTCATCTTCAAGACAGATTGAAACACAACATGTAAATTATTGGAAAGTAATAGATCCACTCTCTAATTCCTAATATGCTTACGTAATCCTCCAAAGTCCCAACATTTCCACTCGGTGTGTTACAATGGGAAAATGTGGAATGTAAAATTTAAACCAAGAGCATGTCTGTAATCTATTTTGATGCATATGTTTATTTTTTTGTTCTTTCAGTTCGCAATGGAATGGATGCAATGGGAAAGCCGACTACCAACCTCTCACTGGTCACAGACTGCATGGAGCACGGGTTGACAGCTGTCTACCCACGAACCCGCTACGCAGCTGGCTGGGACGCTAAACTTCTCTACGTGCCACTGTCTTACTTTCCCACTATATTGGTGGATACCATTCTTGCCAAACTTAAATAGGTTTACATTTTAGAGGGTCAGCAGGAGAAACTTAGTAATTCAGTGCCAGAACTCACTCTTTTGTGGGACTGGCTAAGGTGCAGGTCATTCCTTTCTCTCTCTTTCACTATGTACACAGTGGTGCTGGAACAATTTTCAGAATGGGGGGGGTGCTACCATTAATGTTATATCACTGAAGTCCTAGGGATTGTGAAAAATCCAAGCATCACTCATAAAAATGAGTTTAGCAATTATGCCACAGCCCTGCAGCAAGGGAGTGGTAAGGGTGTGGTATTCAGCTGGTCATGCATTGTGGAGCACTGGAGCGGTAGCGCACTGTCATTGACAGAAAATCCAATTTTTCTGTTGAAAACGCAATTAAATGTACATTGAATTTTACTGGTAAAACTATATAGCACACAAACGGAAATGCATGGAAATTGGGTTTGAGCAAATATGTATAATTTGTGCATCAGCAAGTAAAGTGTGTTGATTTGTTTTTATCCTATTAAAATGTCCTTTATTTGTGTGTGCCTAATTGCTCATATATGTTTAAATATGTGTGTAGATCATTAACTGGTATTTTAATCCTGTTGATACTCTGTAGAATGCTTCACATACGTCGACTTTGCTATATAATGGCAATCTTATCTTTATTCTGGACTTCATGTAACACAATGGTATCAAAGCTATTCCATAACCTTCGACGCCACAGTCCCCAACACGTAACTATCAATGCCTTTATTTAACAGTGGATTGAGGGGTCAGAGAAATATACATACCTAGTGAAAAAATGAGTTTCAAAGTATCGATACCAAAAGAATCCGGAGTAAGATTAAGAGTCACCTTTTTGAGAAAATGTCTTTTTGTGGAACTCTCTTCTGTGAGGTACAAATCCGTTGCCATCTGGATACTGCAGTCACATTGATAGTGGTCTGGATATCTGAGGTGACAGGAAGAATTTTCCTCATCTCTGTTCCTTCCTTATTTACAAGTCATATGTTTTACCCGCTTAACCCTCGTATACCTTACTTATGTTGCCAGGTAAGTAGTTAAAAAGAAACTTTTTTTAAAGGAAACAATGTTTAAGATTACATGAATCAAAGAAGGTTTTTCCTTAAATTATTGAGTGATGGGTATTTCCCAAACTCTGATTACTGCAAAAATCAATTAAAATTACTGACCCTAGTCTGTTCTCGCTTTCCTTCCCAAGGTGACCTAATCCTTCCCTGGAAAGTCTCTCTCGTTCCTTTGCCATCAAAAATAACATTCCCTCTATTTATTCCTTAAACTGAAATACACACATGAAGACTTCAGTGTCTCTCCTAAGCGATTCATGGATCACTCTAAAGAACTTAGGGGCAGATTTACAAGCCCCTTGCCCCACTTTTGCGTCATTTTTAACATAGGAAAAATGACGCAAAAGTGGTGCAAGGGGCTTGTAAATCTGCCCCTTAGCCTTTTGTGAAATTTTTGGAATGATCCTTCCCCCCATTATGGAAAGAACTATTTTGTTTTTTCCTTGCAGACTTTCATTTTAGGAAATCAGATCTTTAGATAAACAAAACATGTTTCACGTTAGGTCACCCACGTACAAGTTATTCTACAAAGACACTTTATTTTAGAAAAATATCTCATTGCTTCAGTTTGCAATCATACTTTTTGTTAAGTCCTTTCACAGTGTTTATGTCATTTTAATATTTTCTACGACTATCAACTGAGCCAACACACTTGGCTAAGTTGACCCTAGAATCCCAGTGAGGTTGACTTCACCTTACATCCTTCTGAAGGTCAGTAAAGTGAGTACCATGAGTAGGTGAGTGAGTGAGGTATTTACAGGCTTTGAAACTGCAGAAGTCTGGTATGGACCACTATATGAAAACAAGCTATTGCTATTAATATGGCGACCAATGTAGCCTTTTGTTCTTAATCTCACTCTTCCTTTTGACAATCTCTCTCCTTGTTGGGTAACATTTGTTTGCTTGGTTCCCTCAGCTGTTTCCTTGTTAAACCAGTTTTATTCTTCACCAAACATTTTTCTCTTTCATTGACCAATCTTCTACCATTTTAACTAGTCTTCTCTGTTATCAAACACTCCTTTATTGAACTACATATTCTATATGCTCACACATTCTTCTATTTCTTGTCTTCTCTTTTTCAACCAGACCTTTTTTTTGTTCGACCATTATACATTTTAGCACACAGTTCTTGGTTTGATCAATATGTCCAACCTAGTTTTGCTCAACCTAAATTCTCTTTGTTCAAACTGGCTTTTCATTCATGGAGCAGGCCTCTATTTGACCAATGAACCATCTATTTGATTGGGTATTTGTATTTCTCTTTATTAAAGGGAGCAAGCACATAAAAAATGTATTATTGATTAATCCATTTGTCCAACCAATTCCTCATATTAAGCAACTTTCTCTTTGCTCAATGCATCATCTCTTTAATCATCAAGCCTTCACTTTGTTAAACCAGTATTATCTTTGTTTGCCCGTGACCCCTTTTTTCACCCAGTCTCGCCTTTGTTCAATCAGTCTTATATTTGTTCAGCCAGACTTATCCTTGTTCTGTTAGCCTTTTTGCGGTTCAGTCAGAGTAATCTTTTTTGTAATAATTCTTCTTCCTTTTGTTCAAACAATCTTCACTTTGACCAACCACTCTCATATTTGTCTCCCAACCTTTCATTCTACTTGTTCCCCAACTTTTCTTTTTGTTCCAACAGCCTTCTCTTTGTTAAACACACATTCTTTTGAATCAGTCCGTGTCTGCTTAGTTCAACGAGTCTTATCTTTGTAAACCAATTTTCCACTTTGTTCAACCTGCCTTTGCTCTTTCAACCCATCTTTACTTTGTTCAACATGTTAATGTCTTGTTCAACCTGTCATCCCTTTGTTATTCAGAATTATCTTTGTTCTCTCTGCCTTCTATTTGATCAACCAGTCTGATTCCTGTCTTTGTTCTACCTATTTCTCTTTGTTAATCAAGCTTCTCTTTGTTAAATCATTTTTTTCTTTTGTCTGAAGTTCTTCTCTGCATGCAGCCGACTTCCTCTTTGACCAGCTTCATGTATCTTTGAAGAGTGTTTTCCTATATGAGCAACCTATTGTTCATTGTCATTAAAGGAGAGCTCTGAGAGTACATGTTGAATGAGAGGGATGGGATATTAATCTAATTGTCCAGGTACAAGTGCCATAATTACTTTGTTTTGGGACTTTTCTTTAACCTCTTTACATGGATTAAATCAGGGTCTCCAACCTTTTCTATAATGAGAGCTACTTCTCATCAATGAAAATAGTCATGATCTGCTAATGACTTTGATCATTGTTACAGTAGTGACCATATCAGATATGACCACAGTTGTGACCACAACTTGCTGGATTATAATAGTGACTATCCAGATGTATGTCCTAATTGACCCAAAATCGTTAACCAGAATGCTGATTACATAGGATTAGCTATATATATATATATATATATATATATATATATATATATATGGCAAATGTATTTCGGTGAAGTGTGCCTTCACAGCGCCCAAGAAGTTTAAAGGCTTCCATAGTCACACAGTGTTGGTCCTGCTGCCTTCTTATTGGTTAAGACGGCTCCGCCCATGATGATACCATCTCACCTGTTCCAGTTCACGGAGCTGTGGTGAACTGCAACACCCAGAATGCAATGTTCAGCTTCCAGGTAGTTAGCGCTTGGGATGAATGTTGAACCAAGTGGTTTGGGCGGAATGCAATGTCACGATGTTAAAAGCCCAGTATTACTACTTGAAATGTGAACAATGTGCCCCTTGGGTCCCCGCACCGCTTCAGCCACAGAGTTCAGGTCCAAATTACAGCGGGGGCAGACATGACAATTCACACCGCCCAACATGAGGCTGAATACCTCACGACCACTTCGTTTCTCACCAAACGCCATGGCGGGCCCAGGACAATCCAATCCCTCGGAACAACACAAACTGCCGAAACAGAGCCAGTGGGGTCCGGGCCAACTTGTGAAGCGGGCCGCTGTACTGCATATCTGGCCAACGCAGACAATATCACACCAACCTCCTCCTCACGAAAGAGCAGAGGCCACAACAGGGGAATTCCATGGAAGCAGCTTTATTGACATTTGAATGGCGAATGCATTTGTGCGTAGTGTGTCTTCATCAGCGCCCAAGTAGTTTAAAGTCACACAGTGTTGGTCCTGCCGCCTTCTTATTGGTGTAAGACGGCTCCGCCCACGATGATGCCATCTCACCTGTTCCAGTTCACGGAGCTGTGGTGAACTGCAACACCCAGAATGCAATGTTCAGCTTCCAGGTAGGTAGCTTGGGGTGAATGTTGAACCAAGTGGTTTGGGCGGAAAGCAATGTCACAATGTTAAAAAACCCGGAATTACTACTCGAAATGTGAACAATGTGCCCCCTCGGGTCCCCGCACCGCTTCAGCCACAGAGTTCAGGTCCAAATTACAGCGGGGGCAGACATGACAATTCATACCACCCAACATGAGGTTGAATACCTCATGACCGCTCCATTTCTCACCAAATGCCGTGGCGGGCCCCGGACAATCCAATCCCTTGGAACAACACGAACTGCCAAAATAGAGCCAGTGGGGTCTGGGCCAACTTGTGAAGTGGGGGCCACTGTACTGCGTCTCTGGCCAACGTAGACAATATCACACCAACCTCCTCCTCACGAAAGAGCAGAGGCCACAATGGGGGAATTTCATGGAAGCAACTATATTGACATGTGAATGGTGAATGCATTTCGGCGTAGTGTAAAATGACTCAAAATCGTCAACCAGAATGCTGATTACATAAGAATAGCTTCATATATATATATATATATATATATAGTCCGAAACGCATCTGATGACTGGCACCACCATCACCATATGCTGAATAAATAACTTTTTCGAATCGAAGCCTGGCTTGCGGTGATTACTTAAGGACTCTGTGTACCTGTTTGCTGGCCGACGGCTGCCGCCGGCAACGCGTTGGATTTTCATATATATATATATATATATATATATATATCAATAAAGAAATAAGAGACCAGAGGGGGTGTCAAGGGAACAGCAGGTTTTAATGAGTTGCTGGCAGTGGCGGTAAATGCATTTCGGCAATAAAAGCCTTCCTCAGTGCCCTGCACTGCAGTTCTTCCCAAATGTTGCTCAGTCCTGTAAAATGTTTGTCTGCAACTGCATACTCCTCCCCCTTATGTGGTTGACACACCTGGGCAGTACAATTTTGGTCCAGAGAACTACCTTTCCCAGCATACACAGTGTCGGCAATACCGGGTCGGTGGCATGGGCGAGCAGATCCAAGGCTGTAGGTCTGTGCAGACTCCAGGTGAGTGGAAACAACCCCATTGCAGCTCCTCAAAGTCCACGAGCGTGCCCCTGGGCCACCTCCATTCTGCCCTGCCGTTTCTCACTGGAATTCTTCCAGGTAGGAGGTGCCAAATATATATATATATATATAATTATATATTCGGCGAAATTCCAACCACTTCCAGAAAAGCCCCTGGCAAAGAAGGAAACTCAGTCCTCTGCAGCAAAGTTTTTCAGGCAAGAAATACTTTATTTATCACCCCTCACGACGACGTGTTTCGGGCTATGCAGCCCTTGATCACATTCAGCTTAAACTGCGCCATTTTTTTCTTTATATACATGTGGTGAAAGTGCACACCTGGGTTGCATTAGAATAGCATTCACAAGGTCAAATGGCAGTGTAAAAAGACTATGTTAACATGATGTGCATAGTATTTCTTCTATACCTGACACAAATACATGCTCTAACCGCTATTTAAATTATTTAAGAAATTTCTAAATGCTTGTGTATTACGCACACATCATTAATTTCACAAATTATAGCGATTTTTTACAAAACTAGTTGTTAAGATACAATAAATTTCTATTTGAATAAATCCATATTGTATCAACGTTACAATGTAACATTACATTTCTGCGCTGCCCTTGTGTGTTGTAAATATAACCGGATAAATCCAGGCAACCAAAGTACTCAGTGAAAGTGCTTAGTGCAAACAAATCCGAAAATAAGGACTAACAAGACAGTGCAAGAGACAGTTGTGTGCAAATTGGCATAAAGAAGTGCAGTGCAATATTAAATATAATAAAAACTTGATTAATATTATAAAATACAATATACAAAATTCATAGCAAGCATGTATTATAATTCATCAATAATAAGTTACTCCATCCGAGTAAAATATTAAAATTGATAAGATTATTCAAAAATTACCATATTGCTAAAAACAGTATATTATAAAAACAATAATCAAGGTGAGGTAAAGAAAAGGTACTGACTCACTGTGTGGAAATGCCAATACATATATGATGTTTTTGGAGAATTTGGCAGAACAACTGATTGATAACCAAAGTTACTTTAAACATAATAGGCAATATTGTAACCTTACAGAAAAGTATGCATATCTTCTGTGTTATTCAATCCCTGTGGCCACTTACTGTCAAACTCTAGTATGAATTTATATATATATTCACACATTCTACTGGCGATCCCCAGTAGGTCATTATGGTTTGGACCTAGTTTCCTTAGGAAGAGCTTTTTTTGTTTTGCTAGTAACTTTGGCGCCGTTTGACGAATCTTCACAAAACCTTCAAAACTAGTTTGGCAGTAACTTCAGCTGCTTTCTGGAAAGTTTTGGTGTGTGAAGCGGGGGCCGAGAAAAAGGGGGGTGGTTCAAAAACATGTTTTCCCCGTGCAATTTCCATAGGTATTTTAGACATAACTACAGCCTGAAACGTTGTACAAAATTGCACCAAATTTAGCAGAAAGCTAGATCTGGGGCCAGAAAGAGTGCTTTTTAGGTTTCGCCTGGGGCACGGAGCTCCTAGCTCCGCCCCCAGGAGAAATCTTATGTCTCTACAGTGTACTGTTTAGTCCCGCCCTCTGTTCCATTGGCTAGCTCCATAAATGGAGGCTAGCCATTGGAACAGAGATCTGTCCGTCATGGCTGGACCAGATTTGTGGGCGTTCCCGAGATTTTTTCCTTCTCCGCCCCTCTGTGCTCGTCATCTCGGCGGTGGGGGTGTTGTTGTTGTTTTTTTTTTTAATCTTTCTTTTCTTCATTCCAGACCGACCGCCGCCGGAAGAAGTCCAGGTGAGTGCCTGTTCCCGCCCCCCTCCCGCTGACCATGTGCTGTTCCCCCCCGCCCCTGTCCATGTCCGCCCCCCCTCCCGCTGTCCCTCCCCCCTCCCGCTGTCCGTGTGCCCGTAGGTGTTGTTTTTTATTTTCATTTCGCCACCGCCAATGCTTGTTATACTTTTCCAGGCGGTCTTCGAGAGAGAGGGAGGAAAGGGGCGAAAGACTGCGAGAGAACGAGCGGATTGAAAAAGAGAGAGCGAAGAGAACGGTCTTGGTTCGGGCACTTTTACCCTGCGGCTTGTGGTTCCACAGTCCGGCTGTTCTCGGTGGAAGCGCTGCAGCCATGCACGGCGCCAGGGCAGCCGGCAGCGTGGGAGGGAGCTGGATAGTGTGGAAGTGCCAAGAGCTTCTTATCTCCAGCTCAGCCTTCAGTAACAGCTCTTTAAACAGGCGATCCTCCCTTCTGCGGCGAGGCCGCTGTCTCTCCCTGGGACCAGCTACCAGTGTTAGAGGAGGAATGAATTAATGACACGGTTCGAACGCAAATAAAACAAAGACGCTTAGGCCTATCATGGAAAATGACCCACATACATAAGCAGTGAAGCGGAAGGGCTCCGAGATACAACTGCAGTGTCTAGGTCTGTGGGGTGGGCCCTGCACTCGGGTCGCCCACGCTGCCTCTTTCTGTCCTCTCTAGTTGTATAACATAAGGTCGGAGTCAGCTGTCTTCCGTAACTTTTATTGTCCTCTCGAGGGCTATGACAAAAGGAATGTGAGGTGGAAGTTGGCTTCAGATCGCACACCCCTTCTTCCTCACACACTGCCTTGCGTAGGGTCATGTCGTGATGTGAGGAGTGCGGAGTGTATGTTGTGCTCTAGCTCTTGCAGTGACCTATCCCTGAGGGCTGTAAGTGGGAGAATGTGCCTGTCATCTCCAGTGTTACCAGGGCTTTAAGTGGGCCGGGTCTCACCACAGCTGAGCACCGGCAGTTTTTTAAATGGGCCTTGAAACGGGTCTCTTTCAGGCTCTGTTTGTGCCTTGGCACAGGCGGTTCGTTTTTTCCGGACTGCAGTGACAGCAGGCAGACCCATGTGCGCTGCTCACACTGCTCACTTCTCACTGGTGGAGAAGTTACAGCATGATGTCATGCCAGGTGAGCATTATAGGGGGAGGGAAATCCTTTAAAGAGAGTCTTTTTCTCTCTGGATTTCCCTTCTCTTTTTGAAACTCAGGAGCAGCAACATTGGCGCGGTGTCACCAGGGCTGTAAGTGGAAGCTTTTTCAATATATATATATTAGCCATAGTTGCTGCTTATTTATCTTATGCAACTAACAGCCATTGACAAAGCCAATAGTCCTGGCTTTTGGTTTGATGTTACTTGTTGTATCATATATCTGGATGCAATGACAGAAACAGCAAAATACAAGCTCGGCGCCCATACTATTCTGGGCACAGATGTTTAGCTTTCAGTGTTTTTAAGCCAAACCCTTAATTAAATTGGCCACGCCCCTTTGAGGACCCCCACTCCAGTTTTTTCCATCCCACTTAAAGCCCTGAATGTTACAATTTCACCAAACACTAACCTCTGTAAGGTCATTATGTTTTTAGGCAGGGGCAGCTTACATTATTTGCCCAGAATCACAGGATGCTGAGCTGAGTCAGATTTCAAACCTGGTTCCCTGGTTCAAACGTTGGCAGCTGTATCTGCTAGGCCACATGATGTGTGTCGGCCTGGATTCTGCATCTCTGTTGTCCTTGCTTTCTGCCCATTATATGGCCATGTGAGGAGCGTGAGATGGAAGCCAGCGCTAGGTGTGTGATTACTTGAGCACCGAGCATTGTAAGGATTCGTTAAATGGTGTATAGTTTGGGCTGTCATTTTTTTCACATATTCAATCCAAAGACGTTATCATTTATTTATTGTGCCTTTTGTAAGCGATTTAAATTATCCTACTATGCGTTGCTTTGGACTGTAAACAATTTGTTTTTGATAGAAGTTATTCATTCCACTAGGAACCATTTTCCTTTGTAGTTAAGATATTTAAAGCACATAGTAATGTATACTTTACAATGATGGCCCATAAACACAACTGGAACGGAAAATCACAGGAGACTTAATTTTGAGTTATCTAATCGTTACAATATTGTACATTTTCCCAGATTGGTTTGATTCTACACATATCAACAACCCCTTGGAGACACTTATTTTTTAATTCACTCTGTTTAAAAACATTTCCACACAATATTTTTCACAAAAAAAAAAAAAGTAGATCACCCAGAAGCTTGTCTAAAGGCGTCTGAAGGTATCAGATTTTGTTTGCATTTACATTTCTGCAAATGTTATTGAGGTGAGAGTGAAGGATGAATGGCTGTAATTGCTCTGTTCTTACACAGCCGCTTTCCACCCATAATTTGTTTGTCTCTACCTCACTAAGGCCGTTGTTTATATCTTAGTGGATGGCCCGCCATTCTGCCACCGGGACGGAGTAAATGCCTCCCCATGATGGAGGGACTGCCTGCCAAATTTATAAAGGACCATCAAGCAGCTGGTCATTCATAAAGCATTTGGCAAAAAACAACCTAGGCAATCTTAAGTAAAAATTTATCAATAGACATAAAATTGTTAAAAGAGAAAAAGCTACCAGTAAATTCAAATTCTGATCTTTATTAACAAATATACTAAAAAGAAATACAGAAAGTACAAGAATGGCATATACATAAAAAATTCTTCAAAGGAATATCTAATCACTGTATATAAAATAATTTTCTTTATAAATAAAAAATACAATACATACATACAATTATTAACTACTCAAAAGGCTAATTCATAAAATAGAAAGTGGCAAATTAGTTCTCAACGCGCGTTTCGGCGACCAGCGCCTTCTTCTGGAGGAGCCAGAAATTTGACTCCTCTTGGCACCTCTTATGTCTTAACACATTTTAATATACAACATAATAGTTAGTTACTCCCCCTTGTTTTAGGGTTCGATTTTTTCATCAAAAACATGGTGTCCAAGTCAATTTTATTTGTAAATAATGATACTGAACAACTACACATAGGATATAGTAGTCCCTTCTGCATTTTCTTTTCAATTATCGCTGAAAACTTTGTCCCCATCGTAGAGAAGAAGGATTGGTCCGTTTTTTATTTTTAGTTGTCTTCCCTACTTCCAGTCATATCACAGTATAGTAGTCCGTTGTCTATTCACCCTTGGACTATCGCTGACGACTATGTTTATACCACAAGGAGGCTGGAATAGTCCGCTCTTTATTTTTAGTCATCCACCTTACTCCCGGTCGCATTATTAATGACGAGACGAAAATACTCGCAGCTGAAACCAATAACTAATCCACATGCTAGGATAAAAATGCGACCGTTTTCGATGTCTGCGTCGCCTTGTATCCCGCATATGCAGCCGTAGGATCTTCGAATCTCGCCGACAGACCGTCAGAGCAGCTTAAAACTTTGCTAAAAGGTAAAAGCATATTGCCGCCCTTAACCAGGTCAACCAGAACAGCTAAGACCAAATAATTCGGTCTAACCCTTTAGCCAGATAGAGTTAACATTAGTGTTCATACCTTTTACCCAGCTAGAGTTAACATTAGTGTTCATACCTTTTACAGGTCCCTATCTTTTACACAAAAAAGAGAAAGAATTTCCCCACATCAGGAGGAATCGTCCCTATACAGAGGACACAAGCATACCCATACAGGTAGACTAAAACTTTAATTCTTTGAACCCATCATAATATCCGATATACGATTTGAGTAATTTAATCGATTCTGTTTAATTTTGTGTTTTTATGTAGTGGTATATTAATCTTTTATCCAGTGAAATACAAACACTTTGATAGACGGCTAGCGGACGGCGAGAGTTTTAAGTCTTGTCTTATCCAGTATATCAGGTACAGGTCTTGATGGTAATAGATATGAAGCTTGTAATCTAATAATCTAGGAGAATATTAGTATGAATATTTACCCCTTTGGTCATTTCAGAACCTGATTTTCGATCAAGTAATACAGATTCTCACATTACCTTGTACATAAATCGGAATCCTGGTTATGGTAAATACATTCTTTTTAGTCCTTAAAAGCCAAATATTAATATTCTGGGTGTGTGTGTGTGTGTGTGTGTGTGTGGCTCTGGGTGTGTGTGTGTGGTACTAATTGCTGTCTGCTGAGCTCGTCCGTAGGGTACAATAAGTCTCACATTTGCAAGAGATTAAGCTAATGGCAATGTAAATGACAATGCCATTTATTTATCTGTTTTCAAAACCAACACATAAATACAAAATGTGTCATTTACAATGCAAATAGCTCTAACTTTTCCCAAGGCGAAACCATTGCATTGTAAATGCTTGTTGTAATTTGGTTTCAATCTGTTCAGTAGTTTTGGAGTTATTAAAGTAAAAAGATATATGTATATCTAGAGACATGAATGCATCGCGGCAGATCCGCAGAGCCACACGCCAAAAGCAATGCCATGATTGGCTAGCCGCAACCTGAGAGAATAATTGCAGCCACCATGTTGTGCATTGGGACTCGGCTCCCAGGGATGAAAATAATATCTAAAAGTGATAAAAGGGGCAGCATAGAGTTGCCCTGACCCCATGGGACTGATGGAGGGTCTGTGTGGGATCCCTCATAGGTAAGAAATTGTCCCAAAATTGTTTTGGAACCTGTTAGAACCCGGCGTTCAGCACAACCCCCTGTGTGCTCTGTGGTAGATCTGTGGATTCAGACCCCAATAAAAAAAACTCATACACCCACTTGCAGATCCACATACCCGCTCACACATCCACTCACACACCATTTTATACACCCGCACAAACACTCACACACCCATACAGTCATTCATCCACTCACAGATCCTCAAAACCACTCATTCGCACACCCACAGACTCACATAGCCACTCACATATACACACACACACCCACACAACCACTCACACCCCAATGTATAAGCCCACACAACCACTTACAAACTCATACAGTCACTCACACACCCACTTGCAACCTACAAAACCACTCAAACACCCACCCACAGAGTCACACATCCACTCACACACCCACACAACCACTCACACACCCACTTAACCACTCACACACCCATGCAGCCACTCGCACACCCACTGACAGACCCACAAAACCACTGACACACCCACTGACAGCCCCACATAGCCACCCACACATGCACTCATGCACCCACTCACACACCCACTTACACACCCACATAACCACACACACACCCACTAACAAACCCACAAAACTACTCACACACCCACTGACAGACCCAAGAAACCACTCACACACCTATACACCTGCTCACACATCCACACTGCCACTCCCACTCACACACCCATACAGCTGCTCACACACCCACACAGTCATTCACACAGCCACTCACACACCCACACACAGGCAGTGATACACTTATATAAATTGTAATTGCATATGTTTGTATTAAATGTGCTGTTGTTTTAGTATTGAATGTGTGTAATATAACCGGCAGATCCCATTTTTGTCCGATTGTACGTGACAGATCTGCGGATCCAGAAAAAGAATTTAAAAGAAAGAAATACTTGGTGCATTGCATTTATAGAAGGACTACATAAGTTACCATACCTTCATTTTTTAGGTTTTATTTTTAAAATATATAACAAGAATGAACGAGTGAATAAAATGTATTTAAACTTGTGAAAATATATATTAGTACATTAAACATATGGGTCAAATTACAATAAATATTAAATATAAAATATTAAAGGTTGCAGGGATGTTATAGTTAGGAAATAGCAATAAAACAGCTTAGAAACTCACTGTAAAGCCCAAAGTTACAGGGACATTATAGCTAGGAAATAGAATTTCAAAAAACACAGGGATTTATTGAAAAAACAAAGGTTACAGGGATGTTACAGTTGGGTTGAGATTTTACACATACACAAAACCATAGAAATTCAGAAGTAGTAGATATAGTTATCTCAAGTGAACATAACTCGTACCCTAAGGTAACTATAACTCATGGCTTTGCCGTTGCACTGCTAATTACCCCACGTATTATATCACTCATGACTTCTTCCATGACATCATTGATAATATCACTGTAACATTTGCAGTAAAAGTATTGATTAGAAAACTGTGCAAGGCGGGGGCACAAGATATAGTTGCCATGCAAGAGATTGTATGGGGTTGTGAGTGGGGGTGTGAGTGGTTTTGTGGATAATGTCATGAGTGGTCTTGCAAATATCAAGGACCCCCTGTAATTGGATATAATTCCTGGGACAGGGTAAAACATACAATGGAAAACAACAATCCCAGGCAATATGTGGCAAAAGCAATGTGAAAAAAGAGTTTAAAGAAAAATTATTAAAAAATCATACATTTTAATTATTTCAACAAATAATGTTTGTAATGCGTGGTAAATGCCGGTTTGACCAACATTTTTAGTCAAACCGGCATTTACCTCGCACTGGCAGAATATAGGAGGCTGCGATTGCCCCTAAAGAGTGCACACTATTATCAGGAACCAGCAACGCTGTTCCATCTGTGCTTCCGCCATTACCGCGCCTCTCCGAGACCGTTATTTAGACCCGCGTTCATCCTTACGCGCCTAATTGACATATATGCCAGAGTGCTCATACTTGTAATTAATGAACACATACCTAGTGTTCATTTGAAAACGACACGGAAAGGTCTTTTTTAACATTGTTTGTTCTTTCTAATAATCGACCACATTATCAAAGCGTCCAACCTCAGGACACTATTCAGCTCTAAAGCTAACATGCTTTAACAACAATAATCTTAAGAACTGGAGTTTGCCCTACAGCCTTGGATTTCTTAAATTGTTGTGTTAGATGATAATTTGCTGACGAAGACATCTCCAGTGTCGAAACGCACGTCGAAGAAACCATTGTTATCTATATTAAATTGTGAATTTTTGTAATGAATTTTAAATGCATTAATGAAAGTCATTGACTACTGTTTTTAAATACAAACATTATTTGTTGAAATATTTAAAATGTATGTTTTTTAAATAATTTTTCTTTTAACTCTTTTTTCACATTGCTTTTGCCACATATTGCCTGGGATTGTTGTTTTCCATTGTAATGTCATGAGTGGTGTCATCAGTGATGTCACTGACCATGTCATGAGTGATGTAATATGTGAGGTCATAAGCAGTGCATTGCAGGGGTGTAAGTTATAGTTCGCTCATGTAACTAGAACTGCTGAATTTCACTGGTTTTGTACTAGTGGAATCTGAGCCTAACTATAATGTCCCTGTAACCCTTGTTTTTCTGTGAATATGGATATATATTCAAGATAAATGGATGTGGAGTTAACAATGTATGGATGTTTTTGGGTCCTTGCACCCTAGCGTGCACCACTCCTGGACAATACATAAGTCAGGGTAACCAACAGTAATGAAGCACCACAAAATAAATTATTAATAGCTATAAATCGCCCAATCAAACCATGAATTATCATTCAAAGAGCCACTTGAAATATGGTGGATTTTCAATCCTTTTGTTTACAAACTTAAGCATTTTCACTTTCACAAAATACACATTTTTCTACCCTTATGACCTCTTCATGTTAAACAAAAAAAAACACTCCTAAACAATCTTGACTTTTACACATACACATACACAGTATGACATATAGAGAAGGGCTTGAAAAGTTACAGTTAACAATTCAACTTTACTAAATTGAGAGTGGAGAGAGTTGGTCAAGTTGCAAGTCCCTCAGGTTTTCACAGTATGTATTTGTGTGTAAGCATGTGGCCCTGCCATTAGTGTGACTATCTGCCACTCTAATGGTCCAGAGCTGCGTTGCCTTCTTCAAGTGACTAGCTAAATCCTCTGAATTACACACTATAGGGGTCTGCACTTTAGAGTACTACTTTTAGGGTACTGTCGAGCTACTAGTAGCTCCTGAGCTACCTGTTGGAGACCCCTGGTTTGAACCCTTTGTTGATCACAACTTTATAGCATTAGTATGTGATCATTTGTTGATAATCATTGCACATTCTTCATGCTGTATTATGGACCAGTAATCCCCACTTTTAGCTAATATTTGGATATGGCATCTGGATGAGCTCAGTGCTGCCATCCACTTTGCCTTTGTGAGAGTGCGCCCTCAGCACCTGAAAGGATGCAGTGGGTAAAAAGGTTGAAGAGCACAACGGGAGGATATTTGCATTGTCCTTCATTCTCTGATCCCCTTGTATGGTATTTCCAGTAATAATCAGTACAAAGCTCCAGATGGGTTTTGGCTCTATTGAGAAGGCTGTGTAATATAAAAAAAATGATATGCCCTCTGATGGTGAGCACATGAAAGTCTAGGTGTGAAGGTGAGGGCAATAGGAACGACTATAAAAGAGATGTTGGGCTGGCTTCTGTGTACAGGTTTTATACAAATACACCTGGGGCAAATCCATATTCTCTCTCGAATAATAAATGTTTGAGATTTGAAATGGAACACACCAACTGCGTTTTGTTGTAAATGATAAAGCTGTCAAAGGGGCTGACGTTTATGAATGTATTATTTAATGTTTTATCACTATGTAACATAACTGGAAGAACTCCTAACTGTGACATTTGTTGAATAAGCAAACCACAGTCGTAAGTGAAGTGGTGCTCTCTTTCAAATGCCCTAGTTTGACATGAATAAGACATGTTCTGTGACAATTTGTAATTATAAAATCTTAATACAAATACTTAAAATAAGAGATATGTCCAGAAAATATTACACACTGATATCCTAGGGTACTCTGTAAACCTGCAGACTGGGGGCTAATTTATGGGGATAACAAAGATTTGTGTAGGTTGTTTCTCACCAATCCAGCTTCAGTCTGGTCCAGTATGTCAGAAGATTAGATAGAAAATGCAAAGCTGTGGTTCATTATCCACCCTCTTTTACAACCATAGTCTAGAGTCTTAAGGTTTGATATGGAGAGATCCCTCTAATTTATTAAAATGAAAGCTTCACCTTGGACAGGTTAGGTGGCCTGCTTGAGTAATGTTTGAGGCAAATGAAAATGTGGTCTCAGTTCTAACCTTTTCTGCCCTTTAGTCAGTGGCCTTTCCCGGGAAAATGGACGCATTTCTGGGAAACCTTCAAATAAAAGCTTATAAGAAATTCTTCTCCGTTCCGCAGCATGTGAGCAGGTCGAGGATGAGTCTCGAGCTGGGCCTGACATGCGCAAACCTCTATTGCCAGGGCGACCTAATCAAATACTATATACACACCTTACGAGCACCAGGAAAGTCTTTGAAAGAGCAACTACAAGCTGTGTTTAAAGACGAACACTCCCCTTGGCACAAACAGTTGCACCTTGTATCTCTACACTAAAGATTGAACCAACCTCTCTCATTAACCCAACTATTCCTCTGCTAACATGGAAAAAAAAATAACAAAACAAATCATCTCAGTTTCATTTCAGACCGACATTGCCGGGCTATCTAAAAACGAACTTTTTACTGCCTTGAACGAATCATATATCAATGGAAAACCTCAAATATACTTCAACTACTCCCTCAACCCCCAGACTCGTAACAAAATATTATACATGAGGCTGCTAGCCCTACCAATCTTTGACTTTAACCCCCAGTGGGCTCGGTGGAATGAGCAGCCCATTTGCAGGTTTTGTAACTATAAACATGAGTCCTGGCTCCACCTGCTTTGCTGTTGCCCATTCTTTGCCACCGATCGACGTCGCCTACTGATCCCCGTCTTTTGAGAACAATCACTGAGACACTGTAGCGAAGCATCGACTTTGTGTTTTAGTAACAACTCAGCCCAGGCATTAGCAAGAGCTGGGAAGTTTGTCAATATCATTTTAACTGCACTGCATAAACGCCCAGCATTAAGAACCTGATCATGTTTTTACATATTTTAAAATTTTAATCTAACATGCATTGCTCTGTTTGTACATTACGTTTTTTTTAACTGTATAATAAAGAGAGATATTGTTGGTCTCAGTTCTAACCTTTTCTGCCCTTTAGTCAGTGCAGCCTTGCAGTAAGGCAAATCATTGACATAGGGCAATTTCCTTGAGGAATTTCTTTTAATTTTGGGTGACGGCTACTGTGATGGGTGTGCACTTCTCTTTATTTTGGGCAATCTCTTCTCATATTAGATGTATGGTCACTTTAACAGTCTCTCTCTCAATAGGTTTATTACTTCATCACTTCTACTTTCTCTTCTTGGGAGGTCCAACCCTTCCACTATATAGAATATACCAGTAGGTTTTTCGAATGCCTCAGTATTCCAGGAAGAGTTGACAAAATGTAGGTTTCTAACCTCTAATCGATAGCACCATGCTTTAATGGTGCATCATATGCATTTGTTAAAGCCACACTGGTTGTTCTAAAGTCATATATACCTTCCATATCATCTATAACATATCAATGTTGCTTCTTTTTCTTTGTTTTCATGGTAGTTCCTCTGATTTCTAGTTTCACAATATCATGCTAGTCTTTCTTCTGACTGCATTATATAACAGTAGTCTTATTTCTATTTTCAGTGATACACGGTGATTCTTTTTTTCTGTGTCCATTATAACATACTGTTGCAGCTTCTGTTTCCTTTATATGAATAGAGTTGTTCTTCAATGTCCATTCTTCTGTTTCTAACTAACTGGGTACATGTAGATTGTAAATTACATGTTTGTGGCTTAATGTAAAAAGTATTCTCATATTTTTAAATTACGCTTTTATTTACGGGGTTAGGACAATTGTTTATACTGAGAATGTTCAAAATAAATGTTTGGCAAAAACAGCCTTGCTAAGTTGAAGTGATAAAAACAAATCTAAGAACACCTGTGCATTTTGGTCAGTTGTATTTGGCACTGTGTTACAGTTGTGATACACCTGTGAGCATTGCTTCTCTCAAGAGAAAGATGAAAGGAATGTAGTTCAGATGTTCATATAATCATCATCAGTTGTGCACACTGCTATGGAGTTTCATGTACTGTTTGTGCAAGAAATTGTAGTATTAATTGATGGGGGTGAGAACTTACCTCAAATAATACTCACAATACTTGTCAGGTTGAACCACAAAAGTCACTAAATAAACCTGTGCTTAATCCTCTGGTAGCTTGGCACAAAGTATTCCGGCTTAACTTAGAGGCGACATGTAAAGTATTTATGCAGTACTCAAACAATAATACAGGGATAGCAGTAAAGATTTTGTAATCGTTATTGAGAAGCGAGATTGGGCGGTATGATCCACACTCAGCTGGGTCTTTACCTGTTTTCAATATTAAAGCTATATTGGCTTCTCCCCAGGAGCTTGGTGGTGTCTCTCCCCTAATCATTATGTTGTTAAAAAGATTCGTAAGGACAGGGGTAAGAGTAGAATTAAGTACCCTATATAATTCTCCTGGGAGGCCATCTGGGCCCGCAGCTTTGCCCTGGGCCAGTAGCTTAATGGTGTTAGAAACTTCCAACTCTGTTATGGCTTTATCTATTTTTTCCCTTTGGTGATTTTCCAATTCTGGGAGAGTTATATTACTCAACCATTCGTTCCTTTCGTTCAGGTTGACATTGAGCTCCTCTGTGTAGATATTCTGAAAGAACTCATTAAAAGCTTCGCCAATAGCTATGTCTGTAGACCTACTATTGGCTTCCCCAGCAACCCTCACTTCCTTAATATGGTTCCTGGACTGATCAGCTTTGATTTTCCAAGCCAACACCTTGCCAGCCGATTCACCATATTCAAAATGGGCAGTTTTGCTTGCCTGCCATCTTTTATTTATCCTTTCCTGCAATATTGTATCCAACTTGGCCTTTAATTCTATTTTCTTCTCCTGGTTATTCTCAATAACGATTACAAAATCTTTACTTCAATCTTGGCCGAGAGATTGGGAAGCGAGATAGGCACAATTATCCACCCTGATCAAAAGGGATTTATTAGAGGCCGGCAACTGGCCGACTTAACTTATGACTTGGTGGGAGCTGTGGATATTGCCTCAACTTTTGGTCTACCCCTGGCTATCATGACCCTAGATGCTACTAAAGCATTTGATAGGGTAAACTGGGAATATTTAAACTTAATTATGAAAAAATACCATCTGGGCCCTAAGTTTTGCAGGGCTATAAGTTTATTATATAATAATCCCAGGGCTTCCCTATTAATTAATGGTACACGGACCACTCCTTTTAAAATTAGTCGAGGAACAAGGCAGGGCTGTCCCTTATCCCCACTTCTTTTTAATTTGTATGTAGAACCCTTTGCTCAGTCTATCAGGGAGGATACTAACATACCACATTTTAATTTTTCGGGTTGGGAAAAAAAGATTGGTTTGTACGCCGATGATATAATCATTTACACAACTGATCCTGCGTTGGCATATCCAATTATTATAAAGAGAGCGGAGGACTTCGGTAGATTTTCAGGATATGAAATTAACGCAGGGAAAACCGAAATTATGGTCTGGAACATTCAAAATCTTCAGCTTCCGATAAAATCTTCGTTGAGGTATCTGGGAATTACAATCACTAAAGAGTTACAACATTTGGCCCAAAACAATTTAGCTCGTATTTCTCGAGAATCTCAAACCTTGATGAAAGCTTGGTCCTTTCTCCCGCTTACCATCTATGGGAGAACCAGCCTGATAAAAATGAGTATCCTTCCGAAATTTACTTTTATTTTTAATTCTATCCCGTTATCTTTTGATACTAAACAGCTTGTAAAATGTCAGCAAAATATAAATTCATTTGTCTGGGGGTATAAATCCAGCAGATTATCCTGGAAAAAACTAAGAAGGAGAAGAGAAAAAGGGGGGCTCGCATTGCCAGACCTAGAATACTACTCCTGGGCATTTCATCTGACCCACTCTAGGATGCTGCTTAAGATCCCTTGGGAAAATGCAAATGGGCTTATGTATAAGGCTATGCTAATAGGTTCGGACCTTCCTGTGAACGGTTTCCTTTTCAAGTTCGGGCACCAGACGTTCTTCAAAAAAATTAGATTAAAAACATTATCAGGCACTGTAAAAGAATGGTTTCGAATAAAATCTAAAATTGGGATAGGTTACCTATCCAAACACGCCTCGATTTGGGATTTACCGGGATTAACATCACAAGAAGCCAACACAGTCAAAAGAGTTTTGTTGGATGCGGATATCACACAGTGGGGCGATATACTGGTGGAAAGATCAATCATAAGCTGGGATATTTTCAAGCATAAGGTAACATCAACACTCTCTTGGTTAGTATATTGGCAATTAAGTAGCTGGCTTCGGGCTCAAACCAAGAAGAAAGTAATGATGGGCGAGGAGAGTTTGCTAGAAAACACCCTAGTTGATAGACCTCCTGGGAAAAAGGAAGTAGCACTTTTTTATTGGCATATCATAGAGGATGAAGAGAGGGATCTCAACTTACCGGAAAAGCTCTGGGGCGCGGAGGGGGAAGCACATATGGAGGACACATGGGAGGAATCTTTTCTCCTTCTTTATAAAATTATCAAGCCCGCATGGTTGCGGCGTAACCATCTTTATACACTTCATAGAGCATATTATTCTCCTAAACGCCTGTCAAAATTTCAACCAGGGAAGTGCTGTCCCAAATGCTCTCTTCCAGCTGCCTCAGACCTCCACATGTTTTGGGATTGCCCGAACATCGCTACTT
Source organism: Lissotriton vulgaris (assembly GCF_964263255.1). Taxonomy (NCBI): domain Eukaryota; kingdom Metazoa; phylum Chordata; class Amphibia; order Caudata; family Salamandridae; genus Lissotriton; species Lissotriton vulgaris. Next base: position 163,750,732 of record NC_141698.1, read on the forward strand.
TCTGGAACGAAGTTAGAGCAACACTTGAATCTATTCTTGGTTTATCCATCCGGTGCTCATGGCTGCTGATCATTTTTGGAACCAACGATAACATCAAGGGACTAGAAAGAGAATTTCTGTTTTACGCCATCTTATTGGCAAGAAGGGAGATCTGCAAAAATTGGATAAGCATAAACCCCCCAACACATGCAGAGTGGCTGTCTTCATTATATGTAATATCAAAGCAGGACTTATCCAGAACATGTAGCCCCCGATCGGTGAGATTTTGGGATTTTTTGGTCAATTGGAAAAGGGACAGTTAGTCAACCCGGGTTTTTTTTTTTTTTTTCCCCGGGTCCGATGATTAGGCCTAAAATCTCCTTGTCCAAAGGGAGGCACAGTACAGATTTTGGACAACTGGTGAAACCGACCTGAAGGGAGAAGGTACGTCCAAGCTCTGCGGGCGACATCGGGGCGGACTTTCTGTATACTGGGAGTTCACTGATGGGCTTCGCGGTGTTGAGTAGAGAGCCGCCCCGATGGCTATATGGTCAGGAGCACAATTGGACCGAGCCAAGGGCTAATGAGGACAAAAGAAAAAGAAAAAAAGAAATAAATAAATAAATAAATAAATAATACAGGGATAGCACTACAGAAGAAAAATCCCAAACAAATAAAAAAAACAGAGTACATTTTATTTAATAAAATTACACCAAAATTATAGAAATCTAATAGGTAGACCCGGTGATATGAATTTACATTTTTTTAAATAAAAATAGCGCCAAAAGCACAAAGCTCCAAACGCTGTTCTCTGCTTGCACCAGACTGAGACAAGGTCACAAGTGTAGGCTGACTGCGATGAAGCATGGGTCAGCTACAGGGATCAGGTTTGACCTAGTAGAAAGTTTAACTTCTGACTTTTATGGGGGAAAGTGGTCGACGGCTAATCATCGGAGGTGCAAGCTTCAAACTGGATTCGAAGTGGGGCTTGATGACGGCTGATTTCAGAAGAGTGGGTTCCAGTGCAGTTGTTGATGGAGGTGGAAAGCTTCGAGCGGGTGAAGTCCAAAGTCCTTGGCCGGGAAGACTTGGACATCGATTGAATGCTGCTTGCCATCGGTCTCAGTGAAGCCCTCTATATTCGGATTTAGAAACATTTCTGCAAGTCATTTCCTTTGGCCGGTCAGCTGGATGAGGCCAACTGGTGATTTGACATTGGATCCGGTCCTGTCATGTGTCTAGGCAGAAATTTGGCAAAAAGTTTCCAAGTCCCATTTATTGCAGTTTGGGGATTAGGAGGAGTATACTCTAACCCCAGCCAAGGGACTAGTGCCCGTGGTACCACTTGGGGGTCAGGATTCACTCCAACAGAGCCCAGCAGCAGGATCAAGGTCAGGTCCAGTTGGAACTGGTTAGCTGGGCAGATGCATGAAGAGAAGGCTCTGGAAGCTTGTTGTGTCACTGTTACTTAAACAGTGGTCAGTCAACTGACCTTGTGGGGTCCTGGGTCAAGGCTAGCTGGTCTAGTCTTCTTTCAGGCTCTTCAGACAGCAGGGCAGACCTTCTTCTGATTCTTCTCCGGTCCAGGAGTGTCCTACTCATAAACCAGTTCTGGTCAGTTCATCCCCTACCACTGGGTTTGGTGCCAGCCTGACTAGGGATACAAAGGGGAGGCAGCCCTAGATATGAGCTCCATCTGCCCGTGACAATGTAGACATCCTTTGAAGCTCAGGAGGGGGCTGGGTACAGCCCCAGGCTATCCTGCTAAAGGATGGAAAACAGCACCCCACACTCAGGCCCTTTCTTCACTGTCTTGGATCAACATGCATCTCGCCACAGGGGAGCCATCAGAGGTCACGTGACAGCTGGACACTGGCAGGAAAGGCTTTTGGTTTTAGGCAGGAAAATGACAACATTCTAATTGGGCCATTTCCAAAATAGCAATATAAAATCAGACTTTATCGTGAAGTTGGATTTTAAATTACTATTAAAATGAGTTCTTCAGCCATTTTTCTAGCGCCTCCCAAACTAAAATTAAGCTTTATAAGTTGTTATAATGTAACACAGTGTTTCCCTCTGGCTGCGCCAGCCTTGGCTTGAATGCCTTTAGAGGTTTTTCACCTCCAGGACATGTAAAACATTAAATATACATGCCCTACTTTTTAAATACCATGCATACTACCCTATAGGTATTTAAGGCCTACCTTTGGGGTGACTGTGGTGGCACAATTAGTGCTGTAGGCTCACTAGTAGTATTTAATTTACAGGTCCTCAGCACATTTAGTGCACTCTATGAGGGACTAATAGATACATTAAATATGCCAGTTGTGGATAAGTCCAACAAACCATGTTTTAGAGGAGAAAGCACATGATCTTTAGCACTGATTGGTAGTAGCAAAGTGCTCAGAGTCCTAAAGCCAACCAAAACTAGGTCACGAAAATAGGAGGAGGAAGGCAAAAAGTTTGGGGTGACCCTTTAGAGAGGGACATTTTCCAACACCATATTTCACAGGGAGCTGCAAAAGACAAACTATTTCCTGGTTCTCTATGAAATAAGGATTTCATCATCACAAAGACAGCCTAAAAAACACTCTGCACAGCCCTATAATTGTCAGAGCTACAAGGATTATGCAGCAAGGAAGTCCAGATTATGAAACAAGGTGTTCTATATTATGCTGTAAAAAATCATTGAACACATTCTTTGGCAGTATTAATTTCATCCATTTGTGCAAGAACCAACATATTTTGTGAAATCTGCAAATTGTGAATATTATGTGACACATTATGAGGCAAATACGCTAAAATCCGTAATTATGATACAAATACTACAGCCACAAAATTGCATAAATCCACTGTTCCTTTCCCCAGTTGATTGTTTTATCTGCAGTATTTTATGAAATGTAAAGAAAACCGTAAATTTCGAATTTAAATCATTGTCAACTGTTATCTTAAATTGGAAAGGAAGGGCTTTGTTAAGCTACCTACAAAAAACTAAGCATGTAATATAAAAAATACCTAGGGCCTTAATTTTGAGGTTTTGCTGTAGGGCAGCGCAGCAGGCCTACCTGCTGTGTTGCCCTACGCCAAAAGAAAAGGGCAAGAATGCTCCGTATCTATCAGAAACGGCACTTTCCTGTCCTTTTGCCCTGCGTCGGCTCACAATGGGCTGCCGTGCACCAACGCAGGCACTTTTGCACCATGGTGCAAGGGTGCCTTCATTGTGGGAATGATTATTTTTGTGCAGGAAGGGAAGCCTTCCTGTACAAAAACAATCACAAGAGGCTTTTTTCTTTCTATGTTTGCTGCCACTTCTGCAGCACTGCCAAGAACACGAATCCAGCACAACCCGCCCGCAACAATGCAACCCACCAGAGACCCTCCAATGCATCCTCCTCCACGTCAGATCCCTCCACAAACACGCCACTGAAATCTGGGACCTCCTCGACAGCACCACCCCGGACGTATCATTCTTCACTGAAACCTGGACTAACACCCCCTCAGGACCTGGCATCGCCATTCCGCAAGGATACAAGATCTCCCGGAAGGACCGCTCACCTGCCCTGGGGGGGAATCGCCATCGTCCACAAATCCACCCTCTGACTGAGCACACTTTCCGACGGGCCCACAGACCTGATGGAACACCTACACTTCAAGATACAGGCCAGCCCTACCACCACCCTCCGGGGAACCCTAATCTAGCGACCCCCAGATCCTGCGGACCATTCACCAACTCCATCATGAACAGCATCACCCCGCAGGGGTATACAACGTTTACAACGTGAGCGTTACAACGAAGTACCATTACCACGCGGTTATAACAACAAAAGTTGTTACAACGAATTGCGCTGGGTGGCGCTCACGGGTAATAAATCATTTAATTTACTATCCCAACACCTTCCCTACTATCCACGGGGACTGGTGTTGGAATAGTAAATTATATTTTTTAAATTTGCGCCCCCCCCAACGCAAGTCGTTGTAACGACTTGCGTTGTTACAACCGCGTTGTAATGGTACGCGTTGTAAAAGTGTGCGTGGTAGTGACATACACCCCGCCGCAGGCCATCACGTCTACCAACTACACCTTGCTGGGACACCTCAACTTCCACCTCGAACAAACAACTAGACCACAACAATATATCCCTCCTGGACAACCTCCACAACATAGGACTCCGCCAGATCATGAGTGAGCCCACGCACTCAGCAGGACACACCCTCGACCCCATCTTCACCATGGGAAACCCCATTACTTTCAGCCACACCGCCGAACTCCTGTGGACAGACCATCACTGCATCCATTTCACCTTCAGAACCCAGGACTCAAATCACCGGCGACCAGCTCACTACCTCACTAGGCAACTCCACCCCAACCATTGCGGACAACGACGACCCCAACACCTCAGCCAGAAACTTCCACAGATGGATCTCTGACTGCGCCAACACCATAGCCCCCTCAAGAAGAACAACAACACACACACACCAAGAAAGCCAGCTGGTTCACCCTCGAACTCCGAGAGTCCAGACGCACATGCAGTCACCTCAAAAAGGCATTGGGGGAACTCCAAATCTACAGAAGCCCACAACAACTTCAGAGCCGTCACAAACGCCCACCACTAAATCTCCACACACAGACGCAACAGCAAAGAACTCTTCAGCATCATCAAGGAGTTCGCCCAACCCATCAGCGAGTCTACAGATATCTCTCCCTCACAAAACCTCTGCGACAAACTCAGCACCTTCTTCCACCACAAAATCAAGAACATTTACCACGACAGCCAACACACAGAACCCTCACCAACCACCCTCGACACCTTGAAGCCAACGATTGACAGCTGGACAGCCCTCACCACCAAAGACACACTGAAGATGATGAAGTCCATTCACTCCGGGGCCCCCACAGACCCCTGCCCCACCACATCTTCAACAGAGCCGCTGACACCATGGCCCCCATGCTTCCCCATACCTTCAACCGCTCCCTCGCAAATGCCCCCTTCCCCTACGACTGGAAGCACGCTGAGATTAAACCCCTCCTGAAGAAAACCTCGGCAGACCCCACCGACCTCAAGAACTACAGACCCATCTCCCTGCTCCCTTTCCCAGTGAAAGTCGTCGAGATAGCCATCAACAGGCAGCTCGTCACCTTCATCGAAGAGCACAACATCCTTGACTCCTCCCAATCCAGCTTCAGAAAGAACCACAGCACGGAAACCGCCCTCCTCGCCGCAACAGACGACATCCGCTCCCTCCTGGACAGAGGAGAGACAGTAGCCCTCATCCTCCTCAACCTTTCAACGGCCTTCAACACAGTCTCTCACCGCACCGTAACACGCAGCACACAACGCAGGGATCCGGGACAAGGCCCTCGACTGGATCCACTCATTCCTCTCTGGCAGAAGGCAAGGCCTGCGGAGTCCCCCAAGGATCCTTCCTCAGCCCCACGTTGTTGTACATCTACATAGCTCTGCTCGCCCCATCGTCAGAACCCATGGACTCAACATTGTTTCATATGCAGATGACACCCAACTAATCCTCTCCCTATTCAACAAACCCAATACAGCCCAACACAACTTTCAAGAAGACATGGAAGCAGTCGCCAAATGGATGCAGAGCAGCTGTCTACAACTCAACACGGACAAAACAAAAGTACCCATCATGGGTCCACACCCGGACCCCTGGAACGACACCTGGTGGCCCCCGCCCACCCCCACGGACCATGCACAACCCCTCAGAATCATCCTGGACTCCGAATTCAAGATGGGCAGCCAGATCAACTCTGTCGCATCCTCCTGCTTCCACAACCTCCACCTCCTATGCAAGACTTTCAAATGGGTCCCCTTTGAACACAGAAAGACCATCACACACCCCCTCATCACCAGCAGACTTGACTATGGCAACACACTCTACGCGGGAATCAACAAAAACCTCACCTGCAAACTTCAAAACATTCAGGACACCGCGGCCCGACTAATCCTCAACCTGCCACAACACTGCCTCATCACCCAGCACCTGTGCACACTACACTGGCTCCCCATCGATGCAAGAATCACTTTGAAGATTCTCACGCATGCAAACAAAGCCCTCCACAACACCGGGCCAGCATACCTGTATAGGTGACTCACATTCCACGCACCCCAGCTGTCCCACGCCATGGTCCCTCGCACCAGGAAGTCCAGATTGGGAGGCTGCTCCTTCTCCTGCCTTGCGGCCAGAGCCTGGAACACCCTCCCGCTCCACCTCAGACCAGCGACATCACTCCCCAACTTCAAGAGGGACCTCAAGACTTGGCTCTTTGATAGACCTCCCTCCTAGATGGATAGGACACTGCGCCTCTCCCCCCGCGCCTTGAGACCCTTACGGGTGAGTAGTCACACTCAACAAACACATAATTGATTGATTGAATCAATCAATCAATTGACTGAGGTATACGATTTTGCCGCAACCTCAGATTTTCGATTTCTCATCAATCTGGGGCAGTGTCAAAAGGTAATGGATGTTGGTGGGAACGCCCCCAGCAACACCCGATGCATGCCCCATTAACGCAGGAAAATGCGTTAAAGTGGACCATATTTACGAGGCAGTATTAAGCCAAGAAAAGTGGCTTAGTGCTGCCTCGTAAATATGGAGCAGGCTCCTGCGCCCTGGAACTTATCAAAACAACAAGTGGTCCTGAGCATACAAGAATGTAGAAAACACAATAAATGTATATAGATCACAATGGAATTCTATATAGTTCAGAGTTCCTTGACCAGCCGGTCAGGGAATGTTTATTAGTTTGATGGATTTTTAATCTCAAAATACAACACATAACCCGAAACATTGGGGTTACATTGGGGCACAGTCCTGCGCCATACAAGAAGGGGAGAAGTGAGAAAGTGAAGGTAAGTGAAAGGAAATATCAGGCAAACAGAGTGAGCTTGCAGGTCACTGATACTAGTTTACATTGACAGTGTATCCTGGAGTTATTCATACAAACAATAGTATAGTGGAGTTACAGGTATGAATTACTCTACGGTCGACGTTTCGATCCCAAGCTCAGTTATAACGGGATCATCTTCAGGACAAGAGAATAATTTTGCCTGAGCAAAGATTTTAACAGCACCTGTTTTTGAAAGAAAGCAAGTGGGAGGAAAACAGAGATATATATACAGTCATTATTTGTATAGTCAGCACTCACATTGTAACTACGGTATTCGTATTCGGAATCGCAGTGTTAGGTGTTTCCATGAGGAGTGAGTATTCCGTGCAAGGCCTCTCATACTCATGCATTCTTTTAGTGAAATTCCTCATTTAGTGAAAATCCACATTCGATTATGAACATTGGTGGTAGTGAGTTCTTGAATAGCTAGGGCAAGTGAAAGTGGTTTAAGAACTTAGGTCAGCCGTGGGGATGGTGAGGCTTGTGGCAGTGAAAAGAGTGGTATTTGTGGGGGCATAATGAAGCCAATGCTGTCCTATCGGTGCGTCTAGCGCTTGATGGTGGACGATAAAGAGGACCTACCGGGTTGTTAAGTTGAAGTAGAGTTATCTTCAAATGGGATGGTCCGATTGGGGTCAACAACGCAAGTCGTTCTGTTGGCAATAAGAAGTATTAAAAAACCATACTATCCAGAGGGAGAAAAAGAGTAAAAGGCGGAATATTAACCTATTTACCTTCATAGGTAAACCGTTCCTTTTTGGGTGACGTTGGTAGAGAATTCTGTGCTGGCGCCGAGATTGGTGTTGAATCACGCCTAGTCTGAAATAAATATTAATATGACTACGTGTGCTCTTACTTGTCAAAGAACGCTTTTGCTATGTGGCCATGGTAGGAAGTTATATATTACCGTATGGGTTGCGTGGAGTTTGTCTCTGATATAACGAGTTTAGAGCCTTACAACCGATCAGCCAGGGATTATTATATGTATATATTGCGTGGCTGCAAAATAGAATTTTTTTTAAAACCGTATTAAGGTGACGGATCTTTGGTGATCAGAGAAAGTTTTTAAAGTGCTCGCAGGGCAGTGTTACCATGCCTGGTAGGAAGGTTCCCACGGGGGAAGGTATCGGTAGTATTCAGAAGTCCGTGATAGGTACTGGGACCGATATATGATATGTCCGAATGGATAAGGGCACAGGATGGCATAAATGACATTATGGCTATTGCAATTGGTGAAGCTTTTCATTGTTATTGTGACATCATTATGGCTGAAATTCCCTGCCTCACAACTCTAATATTAAGCTAAAATCTCGCACTTGAACTCTTGTAAAACCTGTTATTTTGCCCCACAGCGGACCAGTCATCTTTCTGGCCGCACTGCCATTGTTAGCGTTATTCACATTGCCGGAGGACGGCGATCCTGCCTAGAACTACCCGGTAAAGTAGTGCTTTATTATGGCGCACCCATTACCACCCGACCACATTCTAAACTTTCTGCTCTCTTCCCCACAGAGGTTGGCCATATACCATTGCGCCATTCGGACATATCATATATCGGTCCCAGTACCTATCATGGACTTCTGAATACTACCGATACCTTCCCCCGTGGGAACCTTCCTACCAGGCATGGTAACACTGCCCTGCGAGCACTTTAAAAACTTTCTCTGATCACCAAAGTTCCATCACCTTAATACTGTTTTAAAAGATTTTTCTATTTTGCAGCCACGCAATATATATGTATAATAATCCCTGGCTGATCGGTTGTAAGGCTCTAAACTCGTTATATCAGAGACAAACTCCACGCAACCCATACGGTAATATATAACTCCCTACCATGGCCACATAGCAAAAGCGTTCTTTGACAAGTAAGAGCACACGTAGTCATATTAATATTTATTTCAGACTAGGCGTGATTCAACACCAATCTCGGCGCCAGCACAGAATTCTCTACCAACCTCACCCAAAAAGGAATGGTTTACCTATGAAGGTAAATAGGTTAATATTCCACCTTTTACTCTTTTTCTCCCTCTGGATAGTATGGTTTTTTAATACTTCTTATTGCCAACAGAACGACTTGCGTTGTTGACACCAATCGGACCATCCCATTTGAAGATAACTCTACTTCAACTTAACAACCCGGTAGGTCCTCTTTACCGTCCACCATCAAGCGCTAGACGCACCGATAGGACAGCATTGGCTTCATTATGCCCCCACAAATACCACTCTTTTCACTGCCACAAGCCTCACCATCCCCACGGCTGACCTAAGTTCTTAAACCACTTTCACTTGCCCTAGCTATTCGAGAACTCACTACCACCAATGTTCATAATCGAATGTGGATTTTCACTAAATGAGGAATTTCACTAAAAGAATGCATGAGTATGAGAGGCCTTGCACGGAATACTCACGCCTCATGGCAACACCTAACACTGCGATTCCGAATACGAATACCGTAGTTACAATGTGAGTGCTGACTATACAAATAATGACTGTATATATATCTCTGTTTTCCTCCCTCTTGCTTTCTTTCAAAAACAGGTGTTGTTAAAAACTTTGTTCAGGCAAAATTATTCTCTTGTCCTGAAGATGATCCCGTTATAACTGAGCTTGGGATCGAAACGTCGACCGTAGAGTAATTCATACATGTAACTCCACTATACTATTGTTTGTATGAATAACTCCAGGATACACTGTCAATGTAAACTAGTATCATTGACCTGCAAGCTCACTCTGTTTGCCTGATATTTCCTTTCACTTACCTTCACTTTCTCACTTCTCCCCTTCTTGTATGGCGCAGGACTGTGCCCCAATGTAACCCCTATGTTTTGGGTTATGTGTTGTATTTTGAGATTAAAAATCCATCAAACTAATAAACATTCCCTGACCGGCTGGTCAAGGAACTCTGAACTATATAGAATTCCATTGTGATCTATATACATTAATTGTGTTTTCTACATTCTTGTATGCTCAGGACCACTTGTTGTTTTGATAAATACTTGATACCCATGGTCCCGAGCAATTTAATGGGTTCCCCTTGTCCCTTCTTGATGAATCCTGCGCCCTGGAACTTCACAAAAAGTGACGTTCCGGCGGCACAAGGGGCGTCATAAATGAGGCCCCTAATGGGTAATGTCTAATATGGTCCCATATTGACACCTCGGGGTTTTGGTGACGTTTAAAAACTACTTGGCCTTCGGCCTCTTTGTTTATGATGTCACTCAATGGTAATTTGCACCATATTTTACAGTTACTTGTTACCTTTTTCTTTCTCTTGCAACACCCAAAACTTGCAATGCAAATACTGATGCAAGCTTATTCTGTTGCTTTTATTGGGAGTGTTGTAGTACACCCTACTTTTCTTTCATAAATGGAGAAGGCTGGCTTCACACCAAAGGGCACACCTAAGGGCACTTTTCCCCTATCCACATATAAGGCAGAGAGAGGGGTTGGCAGGAGAAGCAGATAATAAAACGGAAATTATACACGCAGAGGCTTGCTTGTTCAGCTGGGTATAGCTGCATTAGGGCAGGTGCAACACTTCGTTGGAACTGGTTAACCAGTTAGCAGTCCCAGCCAAGTCAGAGTAGCTGACGGCGGGAGGAGGGAGGGGTGGGAGGGGGGCTGGCTGGTGAGGTCTGAAGCCCTTTCAGCTTAAACAGGAAGTTCAGGAAGAAAATCAAGACATGGCTTTTCACCCAATAATATATCGGTCAGCACTTGTTTAGTTACTTTACATAGCGCCAAGACGCATCGGCAGTAGTGCGCTTTAGAAATACCATCAGTCAGTCAGTAAACAGTGACAATGACAAAATGCTATAACATTCATATATGGCAGTGCAGGCTCTTCAAACCTAGGAAAAACGACAAAGACCTATATAGTGGTCCGCCATGTTAATAATTGTAATCACCTGGTGCTCCCCTTGCAAGTTCAAATCAATTCGCTCAGTCAATCAGATATCATTATAGTCAGAGACACCAAAATCTATAAAAGAATCTTAAAATGTAATACATGTGTTTCAATTAAAAAAACATTTCGCTCACTTTCTCCTTTCATTAGTCAGAAGCTGCTAAAATGTATATGGATTGACTATATTGATATCGAGAGCAACATATGATTGCTGGGTCTTTGCTCTAGATAAAGACATCCATATTGAGGAGGATAAATAGTCCTCTGGTTTTAATACTATACAATGCATGATAGAATTAAAAAGTTCTACCAGAATGGCACGTTATGGGTATGGCTATCACCATCTTCAAAGAATTTATAATGCGGCCTCACGGGTTAGATTTTCCTAGTGTGCAAGATGTTTCCTTCTACTAAGGGCTAATATAATGAATGAGACAACAGAGGAGCAAATGTCCACATTTTCTAATGCACATAAATAATTAAAAGCATCCTGATAGTAAATATATGTACCAGTTTTAAAAATCGGCGCAAGGAATTGTCATCCAAGGTCGTTATAAAAGCTACAAAACAGAATAAAGTGCATTGTGCTTTGGCTGGTTCTATTGGGCATTTTGGTAACATATCTGTGCATGCCCCTATTTTTGGAAAGGCGACCCTCAAGTGCAATGTTCCTAGGCGTAATCTGGTAAGGTAGAACCTATGTTGGGTGTTCTTCACCATTCACCATTACCAGAAAGTTTTGCACGCCAACTTGTACCGGGCCTGGTAGGTATCTGCACACCATGGATTTTTTGCACTCGCGATATTCTCTTTTTATCTTTCTCACTACACTGAGTATGGTTTTGACCTCCGTTTTTCTGTATTGTAAGATTTTAACTGTATCGTTGGCTCCAATATGTTATCCACTTTTCTTAGGCGGCTGTCTATATAGGTCAGCCATCTTATTTTTCTCCATGCGTCTAAAGTTAGGCGATCTGATATTATATCCTTTGTAAACTCTGTCCCAACTTTGCTCAATATGTTGTGCCACAAAAGGATTGGGCTGGCATGTAGGTCATCCTCTAGGATAGGAACTGCCACTTCCTTACGAGTAATGTAGGATGAACTAGTTTTTGGCACAGCCAACAATCAAGATAAACAAGCATTTGCAATGCAATAGGTCTCGCATTAGGAAAGTTTGAGCTATTGGTATTGTAAATGACAATTTTTTCATTTATGTTTTGTTTTCGAAAATAACGGAATTAATAGCTTTGTCATTTATAATGCTAATAGTTATAACTTTTGCAAATGTGACAACTATAGCATTTGTAATGCAATATGTGTTGTATTTACGTGACTTACATGTATTGATAAAACAAATAACAATGGCTTTTCATTTTTAATAGTGAATACTTAAATAAAAGTTATTGTAATTATAATGGCAATAGCTTAAACTTTTGTAAATAACTTTTGTGAAGATTATGCTCAGTGTATTTTATTGTGACGAAAATCCAAGAACTGAAGTTAAATATTAACATCTTTTTGTTACAATTGTAATAAAGCTTCAAACATTGAGAGAACATATTTGAACCAGTTGTTGTTGAATGGTTGCACAGATTGATGCTGTGGTGTCGCTGAGTGATGTTGTGGCGTTCAGTAATGCTGTGGTAGCACATAGTGATGTTGTGGTGCCCCTGAGTGATGCTGTGGTAGTGCTGAGTGATGCTGTGTGCTATGCTATGTTTTGTTATCCTATGTTTTGTTATGCTATGCTTTGCTATCCTATGTTTTGATTTGTTATGCTATGTTTTGTTATGCTATGCTATGTTTTGTTTTGTTACGCGATGCTATGTTTTGTTACGCTATACTATGTTTTGTTACGTTATGCTATGTTTTGTTACGTTATGCTATGTTTTGTTACATTATGCTATGTTTTGTTACGTTATGCTATGTTTTATTACGTTATGCTATGTTTTGTTATGCTATGCTATGCTATGTTTTGTTATGCTATGCTGGTGAGGGTGGGTGAGGGTGGGCGAGTGAGGGTGGGTGGGTGAGGGTGGGGGGTGAGGGAGGGTGAGGGGTGAGTGAGGGTGAGGGGGTGTGAGGGTGAGGGTGTGTGAGGGTGGAGGGGGTGTCAGGGTGAGGGGGTGTGAGGGTGGGGGGTTGTGAGGGTGGGGGGGTGAGGGTGGGGGGTGAGGGGGAGGGGGTGTGTAAGGGGGAAGGGGTGTGTGAGGGGGAGGGGGGTGTGAGGGGGAGGGGGTGTGAGGGTGAAGGTGTGTGAGGGTGAAGGTGTGTGAGGGTGAGGGGAGTGAGGGTGAGGGGAGTGAGGGTGAGGGGGGTGAGGGGGGTGATGGGAGTGAGGGTGAGGGGGTGTGAGGATGAGGGGGGTGGGTGAGCTGCAATCTGCACTAGGGACGGCATGGTAAAAAAGAATTGATGTGCCGCTGCTTGAAGTACACAACAATATTCTGGCGGTGCTCAAGTCAAGAGTGACGTCACACGTCATCTGTACACATGACATGCTAGAGAGAATACAAATAAAATACTGCACACCATCTGTTACAGCGCAGCGCAGCCATCTCTGGTGCAAGTTTGCGCTGCCGGAGATCATAGGTCTCCGATATACTGTCTGCGATGTAACCGGCGTCCAATGATCCCACACATCAAAGGTCACGCTGCCAGAAACAAAAAACACATTTCTATACTACCCACCATCAGGCGGCTGATGAAAATACACATCTCCAAGGCACAGCAATGCAGGCAGGCGGGACACGCATTGACAATGCAGAACCCACGACGTCCCATATAATGTGCATCACTGACTCGCACAGCGGGGAGCCATAAAGGACAAAAATTACTGATGCACAAACAACCCAGGCTACTAGAAAGAACATGCAGCCTCCTTGTAGTCACTGTCAGAAAATGTGCACATATGAGAAGGCTGAGAGAGACGGGAAGCAGGGGAAAAAAAAGAGACGGGCAAAAAAGAGACCGAGAAAGGGAGGCAACGAAAGAGGGGAAAAAGTGGAAGAAGAAGGAGACCGAAAATCAGTATTGCGGGAGCAGGGCTTCAATAGGAGGGTGAAAAAGATATTTTGGCTTTTTAAGAGAGAAACGAGGAAACAAAAAATATGCACGGCAAAGGGAAAGATTAACGGTAGGTGAGAGGGTGAAAACAAAGCCAGTAGGAAATCCGTTGCCAGGAGAAGGGTCTCGCAAAACAGCCCAGTAAACCATGTGTCTGTTTATCTGGAATACACAAAACGTCTGCTGGGTACAAACACAGCGTGCAACGTACTTTGAGCCTGAGGCTGCTCTGTGGTGGGGGATAGGGAGGGGCAGATGGCCACAAAGGAATGCAGGAAAAGCAGAAGCGCTGTTTTAGCTTGGCCTAAAAAAAAAAAGCTCTCGGCATTGCTGTGGCGGGGCGTGCATTCCTTTCAAGTCTGATGCGGGGGCGGGGGAGCGGCAGCCTTTGAAGTCTGATGCCAAGGCACAGACAAATGGTGATGTGGCTGGCGATGATGTGCACACGCCTGGCTCACATGAACTGTACGCGATTTGCAGCTAGGTAGACTTTATGGACCGCTTACTATAATCTCGCCTATTCAAAGTACACAAACAAGACTGAGCCATAACCATGTTAAACCTCCAAGGGGGGGGGGGGGCACAATAAACCTCACAAAAAGCACATTATCTCACTCTGGGAACCTCGACCTTCTGGGGTGCGAATACAAAACTAAACTCTGAGACTACTTCCTCTATCTAATAAATAGCGTACACCACAACCCCCTTTACTTCCCATTTTTTCCAACAGGTCTGTTGTTGGTCCGTGAACGCAAGAAACAATTCTAAAGCCATACTACAATCGCTTGCCTTTCAGAGTCAAAAAAAGTAGCTTGTCAGACCTTGTAACAGGGACAAAACCAATATAATGATTACGTCAATTCTGCTCATTTGTATTTTTTGCACATGAATGCGTAACAAGGTTTAACCTTCACTATCGTTATATAATATCACTAGTTCTTCTTCTCCTTCTTCAGTTATACTTTTTCTGCTCTTTCGTTGCCTGCTTTATTTAATGGAGGACGGCAGGAGAAAGTGCTACCTGGCCGAGAAAAGAAGATAATTAAGCCTATTTTTTTTTTTAGAAATAAGTCGCTAATATTTGAACCAAGTTGAACAGAAATAAAATTGCACTTGAAAAGTATGGAAAGCAAGAATGTTATCACAAGGCTGCTCTTTAAACCCCACGGGTTATAAGATAAAAGAAATCATGTTCCGGAAACAAAACCATTAGCATCGATAGCGCGGTAAACAAGCATTTGCAATGCAATAGGTCTGGAATTAGGGAAGTTTGAGCTATTGGTATGGTAAATGACATTTTTTTTATTTATGTGTTGGTTTGGAAAATAGCGAAATTAATAGCGTTGTCATTTACAATGCCAATAGTTTTAACTTTCGCAAATGTGACACATATAGCATTTGTAATGCAATATGTGTTGTATTTACGTGACTTAGATGTATTGATATTACTAATAAAAATGGCTTTTATTTTTTTAAATAATTAATACTTAAAAGTTCTTGTAATTTATAATGGCAATAGCTTTTGTAAATAACTTTTGTGAAGATTATGTTCATTGTATTTTATTGTGACGAAAATCCAAGAACAGAAGTGAACTATTAACATCTTTTTGTGACATTTGTAATGAAGCTTGAAACATTGAGAGAACATATTTGAACCAGTTGTTGTTGAATGGTTGCACAGATTGATGCTGTGGTGGCGCGGAGTGTATTTTTATGTTAAAAATACTTTTAGAGCACACTTACACCCAACGGTTTTATGGCGACGTGAGCAAAGGGAAAGCAAACGGTCAGCAGTGTAGGTAATAAAGAAAGAGTGTGATTATCCGTGGGCTTGGCGGAACAGTGAAGTTTTGAGGAGGGATCTGAAACAGGGGTAGGAAGTAGTAAGTCTCAGCTCCAAAGGAAGTGCGTTCCAGAAGGAGGGGGAAAGGAAATAAAAGCTAAGGCCCCCGTGTTTTTGCGATTAAAAGTAGGAATTGTGAGTAGGGCCAGATGAGAGGAGCGATGGTTGCGCGAAGGAAGATAGTGGTGGAGAAGGGAGGAAATGAAAACTGGACTAAGGCCGGCCAGGGCTTTAAAGATGATGCGGCCTAGTTTAAATTCACTGCGTTTAGCCACTGGGAGCCAGTGAAGATGGTGTCTGGGCTGATGAAAGATTAATCTCGCGGCCTGATTCTGTACTAGCTGTAGGCGATTTAGCTGGTACGCGGGGATGCCAACATAAAGTGAATTGGCATAGTCAATCCTGGAGACTACCAAATCCAGGAGAGCCAGGGTCAGGGCCTCCGTGGTTAGGATTCGGGAGATCTTGCGGATTTTTCGGAGATGGAAAAAACAGGAGGATACCACAGCGGAGATGGAAAAAACAGGAGGATACCACAGCACTGATCTGGGCTCATGTTCGATTTTTACCTTTATACGTATCTTTTCCCGGTTTGGTTAAACGTATACACCCATGGGCATTCTAGCAATTTCGATACACTTACATCTCCCTATTTTTTATTTTTTTACAGACTGGCCCCTGATGAAGGTACCATGGTGTACCGAAATGCATAGGGCAGAATAAGAAAATTGCAATGTTTAAAAAAGAATGAAGGAATGTAAATCATGTATATGTATGATCTAAAGTGCATTTAATTGGCATTGTATATGTTGATATGATGAAATAATCAGCATTGTGAAAAAGTATGCACAGCAATTAATGAGTAATATGCATTAAAAAAAGATAAATGATTTCTGGTTTAGTATTTAAAGGAAATTTCTTTTTGAAGCTGGTGAAGGTGTATACACAACAAGTGCACAGTGCGCGCCTAGGTGGGTTTGTAAACCCGCCATAACTCATAAAAGTAAAGTGTGCCATACTGCAATTGCTACAATAGTTAATTGCGGATGCGTTAACAATTGAAAGTGTGCACTGATGGCTAGTGATGTGTGTGTGCCTGTTGAAAACAAGCACTGATGGCGTGTGGTGTGTGTGTGCCTGGCCAGCTGGTGGTGTGTGTGCCTGGTGGAAGCATGCACTGATGGCTGGTGGTGTGTGTGTGTGTGCCTGGTGAAAGCGTGCACTGACGGCCGGTGGTGTACATGCCTGGTGAAAGCATGCACTGATGGCTGGTGGTGTGTGTGTGTGTGCCTGGTGAAAGTGTGCACTGACGGCCGGTGGTGTGTGTGACTGGTGAAAGCGTGCACTGACGGCTGGTGGTGTGTGTGCCTGGTGAAAGCGTGCACTGACGTCTGGTGGTGTGTACCTGGTGGAACGTGCACTGGCGGCTGGTGGTGTGTGACGGGTGAAAGCGTGCACTGACGGCTGGTGGTGTGTGTGCCTGGTGAAAGCGTGCACTGACGTCTGGTGGTGTGTGCCTGGTGGAACGTGCACTGTCGGCTAGTGGTGTTTGTGCCCGGTGAAACTTTGCACTGATGACTGATGGTGTCTGTGCCTGGTGAGAGTGTGCACTGATGGCCGGTGGTGTGTATGCCTGGTGAAAGCGTGCACTGATGGCTGGTGGTGTGTGTGTGTGTGTGCCTGGTGAAGGCGTGCAGTGACGGCCGGTGGTGTGTATGCCTGGTGAAAGCATGCACTGGTGGTGTGTGTGTGCCTGGTGAAAGCGTGCACTGACGTCCGGTGGTGTATGGGCCTGGTAAAAGTGTGCACTGATGGCCGGTGGTGTGTATGCCTGGTGAAAGTGTGTACTGATGGCTGGTGGTGTGTGTGTGTGTGTGTGTGTGCCTGGTGAAAGCGTGCACTGACGGCGGTGGTGTGTATGCCTGGTGAAAGCGTGCACTGATGGCTGGTGGTGTGTGTGTGTGTGTGTGTGTGTGTGCCTGGTGAAAGCATGCACTGACGGCCGGGGGTGTGTGTGCCTGGTAAAAGCGTGCACTGAGGGCCGGTGGTGTGTATGCCTGGTGAAAGCGCTCACTAATGGCTGGTGGTGTGTGTGTGTGTGTGTGTGTGTGTGTGTGTGTGTGTGTGTGCCTGGTGAAAGCGTGCACTGACGGCGGTGGTGTGTATGCCTGGTGAAAGCATGCACTGATGGCTAGTGGTGTGTGTGTGTGAGTGTGTGTGTGCCTGGTGAAAGCGTGCACTGACGGCCGGTGGTGTGTATGCCTAGTGAAAGCGTGCACTGATGGCTGGTGGTGTGTGTGTGTGTGCCTGGTGAAAGTGTGCACTGACGGCCGGTGGTGTGTGTGCCTGGTGAAAGCGTGCACTGACGGCCGGTGGTGTGTATGCCTGGTGAAAGCGTGCACTGATAGCTGGTGGTGTGTGTGTGTGTGCCTGTTGAAAGCATGCACTGACGGTCGGTGGTGTGTATGCCTGGTGAAAGCATGCACTGATGGCTGGTGGTGTGTGTGTGTGCCTGGTGAAAGCGTGTACTGACGGCCGGAGGTGTGTGTGCCTGGTGAAAGCGTGCACTGATGGCTGGTGGTGTGTGTGCCTGGTGAAAGCGTGCACTGATGGCTGGTGGTGTGTGTGCCTGGTGAAAGCGTGCACTGATGGCTGGTGGTGTGTGTGTGTGTGTGCCTGGGGAAAGGTAGAAGGAAGTGCTATGGACTGTGTGTGAAATCCAAGAAAGAGTTCAGAATGCAAAGACAGAGGGCAGCTCGGGTTACAAGCTGCCTTTGAAAAAGATCAGGCAGCACTGGGCAACCATGCCAGCATTCCAAGGAGCAGATTGTCGTGCTTCATAAAAGTATATCACATTAGAAGTGTGAGGCGCTGAGGACATATGGCACTGTGAGGAGCCTGGGAGACACGCATAGTCGCTAAGTGAGTGTCTGAGAAGATAAGGACACCTAAGAGGGGCAGGGGAGAGAAAGGAATTCCTTTGATTCCTTTGAAGTGTTGAAGTGTGATGCCGAGGCTCGGGGAGCAAGCGGGGATCAAGCGTGTGCACATGAACTTTGGCAAATCCGCCATTGGTTTTACTGTTGTTTTGCCTACTATAATCTTGGCCAGCAATGCGCAAGCGCATTGGCAGGCGGAGACCTAAAAAAAAATACCAGTGTTTGGGTTTATACTGGGAGGAATAATAATAGCCTTACGGGCACATGCATCAATCTCGGCATTTGCGATTCCTTAATTGCGATTTTTAAGGAATCACAACAAGCACAACATGAAAGTTAAAAAAATGTACAAAATTGCATATTTCTAACATTTCACAAAATTACCATGAGGTCAAACCTCATGGTAATTTTTTCTCTCTAATTGCGAAATCGCAATTTTTTTCAGTTTCATGCATTGCTTTTAAGGAATCGCAAAATTGCGATTCCTTAAAAGCAATCGCACTTTAAATAATCACAAAAAAAGAGATTTCTTGACTTTTAGGATAATGCATCCCAAATAGTGATTTAGGAATCGCAAACGGACTAATTTTGCGATTCGCACCGTTTGCGATTCCTAAAACGCTTGATGCATGTGCCTGTTAGTGTCTTTAATAAAATCCAGATTTCCAGCCCACCATGGCTGTGGAAAATCTAAATTTTATGTCAAGACCCGGAGGTCAATATTATGCAAGTTTAAAGCTTAGCAATTATGCATCTAGCTGTATTCTCCACAGGCTTAAAATACATTTGACTGAACATAGATTCAGATTACCTATCAGCACAACTCAAAATGGCTTGCCAAATTTCACCCACCATACAAGCCTTCGAAGTTGTGGCACCTCTCACAGAATGTGCACTAAATAAACCTACATCAGCATCATCTCTATCCGCCATCTAGCTAGCGCCTTGAGGATGTTGGCGGGGAAGCACCCACGAAAGAAAGCAACATGCCCGGGGGTGGGGAAGAGCATGAAGGTTAACTCATCAGAGGGGAGGCCGAAGAATCACACGTGACCGTAGTGTGCAGAGCGAAAGATAAGCACACCAGGGAGACAGCAAAAAAAGAAAAATAATAATAATAATAATAATAATAATAATAATAGTAAACTACACACACCATGAACTTTTTGAGAAGTCCTAAAGAAAAGTGAAAAAAAGCAGCATCTGAAATATCGTGCATAATGAACAAGCAAAAGTAGAGGATGGAAAGCCCGCAAGTGCTAACTAACAAGCAAGAAATGAGTGGCAATGAAGCCTCCCAATCTTCGGCAAAGGGCCGTATAGAAGTACACTATAAGCGAACAAAATTATAGCAACAACAACGCATGTGATGTCTAGTAGGCGAGAACTAAAAATGCTGAAAACACCCTCAGGGTATTTTTATTTTAGACTTAAGAGTAATCACGAAGGCGGAAACGCGTTCTTTGGAATGAAAATGGACACCAATACAATTCAGGAATTTCCAGGGTGATCTAGGCTTCCTCCTGTAGTGCGAGATCCCACATCAGCTAAAGATAACAAACCAGTGCAGGGGTGTATCGATGGACTAGACCAGGAGTTGTTAAAAGAAATACCGAGCACACAACGTGGGTGTTGAATGCGAAAAGCAAAAACTTGAGATCACTCCTGTGCAGTGATTTGCCCACTATGTAGTAATAAAGAGGTTCAAGGGTTGCCATACTGCTATTACTGTGCAGTATCCAAACACATTGACATACACACATGTTTCGGTAGAGGAGTGAATGGAATTAACATGACGTTTCACATATTCACACTACAAAACCAAACCGTATTAACTGTTCAAGATCTACTGATGCACATTCTGGGGGTCCCATATTAATTTCTGTATATGCGAGTTTTAGATTTACATTCACGATACATCTAGGACATTTATCACAAGGGAATGGGAAGGGGATCAACAGGCAATACAAATACGCCAAAAACACCCTGGTGTCCATCATTCAACTCGTCGCACGCTGGTATAATAATAATTTAGCTATACAGAATTGAAAACATAAGCCTTGCATGCAAATCACAGGACATAGGGCACTGGCGTAGAGATGGACGGGGAAGTGGCAGCGCCTGTGTTCATTTCTCCTACGAATATAGGTACCTAGATATTTGCAATACCTTTTACCCTTGATGCCATTGAGAATAAAAAAAAGAAAATCTAGGCGGCTGCTCAGCGTGCACTATTTTTAGCATTATAGACTATTAAGAGCTTACGATCTAAAGTCCAAATACTTCATCCTTTCAATGAGCATCTCTCACACCGAAGGGTGCGAGCTAGACTCCAAACAACCTTTTAGCAATTACATCCTTCTCGTAACGGGGCGAATTACCTAGTGCTTGCAGCGGTGCCAAACTACAACACCTTGGTGTAAGAGGGCTGCAAATTAAATCACATGCGTATTAGTCCTCACAGGGACCCGAGGTTAATCGTTGAGAACAGCCCAATTTCTCGAAACTCTGCATCACCAAGCGGAATACAATGCAAATTTGCGATTAATATTACATTAAGTGGAGGATTTGGTTCAGACGTTTACCCTCTTAATTCAACACTACGATTAAAGAGGCTGTGCATCACCCGAGAAACAATCCAGAATATCCCCATAATGAAGTGGCAGAAAGGTGACTAACCTGCCAAGGAGTGGGCGGGAGCTTGCTGAGGTGAGTGTGACATCACATTGAGCACAGATTAAAAGCAGTAGCTTGTCCTTTCCTTTTCAAAACAGTATTTATGCTCGTCTTATACAACAGCCAGTCACTAAAATCCCTAGTGAAATGTAGAAGTGGGATGTACATTACAAACACTACTCACTTTAAAGACCGTATGTCCGGGAAAATTGTTGAGCAACAGGCAAACAGTATAGTGTATTTTTGATTTCTTTTTTACACAGGACGTGCCAGTGTGCTGTACGTTCAGAAAAGCAGATCCAATATAGGGAAAATCCACTTGCACTAAGTAAATGAATAGCCTATTGAGTTTCATAGATGTGCTTCAGTACATTGAGCTTTAAGCCATAAAGTATACGTAGCATAACCATCACTGTGTCGCTTTAGGTTACCTCACAAACTAGGTCACTTTGCAAGTTTCTAAACTAAATATATGCACTATGGTACAGGAAGGTACAGCCCATGGCATGGATGCAGCCCATTAGCAGTCGTATTAAGTCACCTGCACCACTGTTTCTCAGAGACTTTGTAGCTGCAGAGGGTGCCAAGTCAAAGCTTGCACTGCGAGTGAGAGGACAGGCAATCGTTACACAACACCAAATTAAACAAGCAATGTCCTGAGCAAATGGTGGGGGCCTGAAGCAGTGGAGTGGGAGAGGTGAGGGGTGAGTCACGGGGGGATTAAGGGACAGAAGGCAAGCGGCCATGAAGTGCAGGCGGGGGGGCGGGGAGCAGAGCCTTTGAAGAGCCAGACTCAGTGAAGTGAATAATTAGGGGAGGAGAACTGGCAGGCTGATAGGCAGAAGGCTCAGGCAAGCTCGTGCACGTGACATGCACTTCCCAAAATCCGCTGGAGAGCCCTTGGCCTTAAGTAGTGGTTTGACTGCATTAGGGCTCCTTTTCCTATCCTTGCGGAATAGGAAAGGGGCGAGCCCTAAAAAGGGTTCTCTAAGGTATGCAAAGGGGCACAATTTATCCACCCCCACAGTGCAGCACCGTAACCAGCACATGGGAGGCATTTACTTTTATATAACATCAGTATTTCCTAATCTGTTTATGGTTTACTTTACTCACAAATCTTTTTGTTTTTAATTTGTAATCTTTTTATTGCATATTTCATAAACAATTGCCATCATATCCATAGTTAGGAAAACGTGAAGTGAGAAATAGTGAAAGTCGACATGGCAGCAATCAACTTAAAAACATAACACAATTAACAACGCAGAAAAGCACAGTAAGGAAATGCAAAAGAAAAGTTGCATTCCTCGTGATCATCTTGCAGTTACTTCATTTACCCCACCTACACTCCTACCTCTGAACTACTAGCAGGTCAGGGCATAGAGGGACTGAGTGATTGGCTGGCACGGGCAGAGTTAACGAAAACAGTTCCTGTCAGGGGGGAAGTGTACTTTCGATAACATTACAGCATAGGTTACAATGGCATTGTTCCCTCCCACAACACTCCCTCCGACCCCAGCCCCCTTCCGGCCTCAGAGGCCCGGCATCCAGACGTCAGTCCGCCACCTCAGGATGAAGCAATAATTAAGAGCGATGGGGTTGCCAAATATTCCTAGGCCTGGTGGAGGGGGGGCAGTAGCATTGCATACACATCACTGGTTTTATCACAATATATAAGGTCCCTCATCCAGGTCTTAATTATTGGTGCTGCCGGGCTGCCCAATGTATGGAGATCTATAGATCCGCCGATTGGCCAGTAATAGAGCAATGGCTGTGAAGCGCCGAATCCCAGGACTCAAAGAGGCAGATTTACAAGCCCATTGCACCACTTTTGCGTCACTTTTAACTTGGGAAAAGTAACGCAAAAGTGGTGCAAGGGGCTTGTAAATCTGCCACAAAGATTGGACATATCCCAGTAGTGCAAGCAACGGGGAGGGGACCAGTTCCAACTCAATTATTAGTGCTAGGTGTTGAAATACCGCCTCCAAATATGCCAGGATCGGGGGACAGTACCACACCAGGTGTATAAAATTGGCATGGCCAGCTGCACATCTAGGGTAGCTATGGGATCTGGCAGGGTCCATTCTGGCCAGAAGTTTTGCAGTGACATTCGCTCTGTGTAAATATTTAAAATGGAGGAGGAGTTCATGTCAGTAATTGTTCAATATGTAGCGAGTTTGTTCGCAGCAATATGTCCATATTTTATCCTACAATGGGTGGCTTAAATATCTCTCCCACGCTGCTCGGATCTTACCACCCACCGCATGACGTAGGGTCTGAGTCAACTGGAATAAACTGGAAATAAGATGGGTATTGTCAGGTGAGATAATAACCTTAGAAAGCGGGGGGAATTCTTGCTGTTGTATTGTAGAGTGCAGCAACTACGGAAGGGCGCGTTTTATACAGGAGGAATCTGTCCACAGAGGTCAAGTCGTGTCCTGCGGCGAGATCGGACATAGTGCCCACACCGCCAGCGCTCGCTCCGCACTGCACATTATACACTTATATACCAAGGAAACTCATGAGACATATTTGTGGGAAAGCAGTGCTGCAGGTTTATTTCGTACAACAGGTAGCTGATAAGGTGGGTCATCTTACAGTCGATCCAATGCGGCAGCCCCTCGCTGACCCGCATGCCTAAGGAGCCAACTTGCACGGCGAGACGATGCTCTGACGGTGCAGTAAATTACCATTTCGTTATACTCCCGCCCCCCTGTCAGGGCGGAGCGATGAGGCACACCCCCGGTCGGTTCAGGCCCCACGACCGCCCGAAGGACTAACGGGGCGCCGACGCTGTTTTCTGGAACCTCCTTCGGCTCCAGGTTCTTGGCTCAGGCACCCTTACTGTGCCAGGCAGAGGTATCTAGACTGTATCCTTCTGCCGCAGAGGTACCCCTACTGTCCATCTGCTTCCAAATCGCCCTGTGACTCTGCCTGCAACACAAAACATGACCATTAAAGATTCACAACTTTTGCCCCGTCGCTCTGCAGCTGGGTCAGGGTTCAGGGTGGGATCAGCGCAGAGCCTAGGGAACCAAGCGCGGGAAAGAGAGGCCGAGCAATATGCTGCGCCTGCTTTATACTGTCAGGAACGCCCCCATCCCCAGGTGAGCCCTCCCTATTGGCTGTTAGCGAGGAGGGCGGCTCCGGGGGTTTCGCGCTATGGGCTGCTCTGCTCGCCCGTCGTGTGGGACTAGGGCGCTGTCCCGCCCATGCTCCCCTGCGTGTCGCGCGGTCAGCGGCATAGTGCCCACACCGCCAGCGCTCGCTCCGCACTGCACGTTATACACTTATATACCAAGGAAACTCATGAGACATATTTGTGGGAAAGCAGTGCTGCAGGTTTATTTCGTACAACAGGTAGCTGATAAGGTGGGTCATCTTACAGGCGATCCAATGCGGCAGCCCCTCGCAGACCCGCATGCCTAAGGAGCCAACTTGCACGGCGAGACTGCTCTGACGGTGCAGTAAATTACCATTTCGTTATACTCCCGCCCCCCCTGTCAGGGCGGAGCGATGAGGCACACCCCCGGTCGGTTCAGGCCCCCCGACCGCCCGAAGGACTAACGGGGCGCCAACGCTGTTTCCTGGAACCTCCTTCGGCTCCAGGTTCTTGGCTCAGGCACCCTTACTGTGCCAGGCAGAGGTATCTAGACTGTATCCTTCTGCCGCAGAGGTACCCCTACTGTCCATCTGCTTAAATGTGTGGTGCCCTTTAATAGTGTCGCCCTTTCAGTATGGCGCCATATTACAAAATATTCACGGCAATGACGCGTACAGGCACTTTATTTTAATGGCAAGTGCCTGAAAATAACGAGCACGTTTATCAAACCTTTAGCAACGTAAACAATATGGAAGAAACAGCATTGTAAATCAATGGCCGCGGCAATGGCGCGTACCTTGGTGGGGGCTGCACAACAACGCCTTAATGTGTGGTGCCCTTTAATAGTGTCGCCCTTTAAGTATGGCAACGTATTACAAAATTTCCACGGCAATGGTGCGTACCTTCGTTGTGGGCTACACAAAGAATTGACATTGATATGGCAGCAGTCCTTCTTCACTTGTTATGTTTTATAAACCTCCAATGGGATTGAATTACTCGACTTGAAATCCGCATGCTGAGGCTGGCTCCTTTTCGTCAGCAGCGTTGAGAAAGGCACTTTTGCTGAAAAGCAATGGCCGCCCACAATTGCTAGGATAAGTGTGGCGCCCTTTTAAATGTAGCGCCCTTCAAGTGGGCGCCGTATTACAAATGGCCGCGGCAATGGCGCGTACCTTTGGGTGGGGGCTGCACAACAACGCCTTAACGTGTGATGCCCTATAATAGTGTCGCCCTTTAAGTATGGCGCCGTATTACAAAATAGCCACGCAATGGCGCGTACCTTCGTTGTGGGCTACACAGACAAGTTCTTAGTCTACGCAAGGCAATGGCCGCACTACAATGGCCAGGGTAAGTGTGGCGCCCTTTTACGTGTGGCGGCCTCTATTCGTGGTGCCCTTCAAGTATGGCGTCGTATTACAAATGGCCGCGGCAATGTCGTGTACCTTTCGGTGGGGGCTGAACAAATGGCCGGACTACAATGCCTGGATAAGTGTGGCGCCCTTTAGCCATCGCTCCTAACGCAGGGTGCAAAGCCCTCCCCACATACGCAACTTGAAAAGCACTTCCTTAGAACGCGATCGCTATCCCTCGGCCCCTAAACTAGATCCCATTCGTGAAAGGGGCCGCGAGGTCGGGAATTGTGGGGCAATGCATGAGCGCTATCCCTCGGTGATTTGCAACAGTACACAGGTTCGTTATTGTAAGAGCCCGTGAGTGAAAGTGTTACTGTACATGGTGCATACTGTGGGGCTCAAAACACGCGACACATGCGTGTTAAAGTACGCACTACTTTACTGTAAGCTCAAGTTTCCGAGTAAGGGCTGGCGAGGCACACGTCGGCAGCCATGTTGCCAACCCCTTCTAAACCCTTCTAACCACCTCGCGCTCCCAACCCGCCCGGTCTACACCTCCCAATGGCTCATTACCCTGACCTTGCAACTAAATCTACCCACGCACCACCAACTCCCCCCATGGTCAACACCACTGGGCCCCATCAACCTGGTCATGCCCAGGGACGGGGCCGGGGGGAGGCCAAGCAGCAGCAACATACCTTGTAATCACCCAACGAGAACACACGACGCACGATCAGCGCAGAGCCTAGTGAACCAAGCGCGGGAAAGAGAGGCCGAGCAATATGCTGCGCCTGCTTTATACTGTCAGGAACGCCCCCATCCCCAGGTGAGCCCTCCCTATTGGCTGTTAGCGAGGAGGGCGGCTCCGGGGGTTTCGCGCTATGGGCTGCTCTGCTCGCCCGTCATGTGGGACTAGGGCGCTGTCCCGCCCATGCTCCCCTGCGTGTCGCGCAGTCTGCGGCACAGTCACAGACCCACCTGAGTCTCGTGAAACAAGTCTCCCACAGTGTAGAGCCGAAAGCGGGACAGGGTCTGCCTTGTCAATGTTTTAGTGGTTGGGGACAGCGAGGGATTGTTTAGGAGTTAAGGCGGTTGGCTTGCAAATATCGGCTGAGCCTTTCCCATGCCCAGTATGTCGTATGAAGTGTTTGTTTCTCATTAGGTGTTCTGGTGAGTCCGACTCCGAGAGGGAGAATGGCGGAGAGGGGACGAGGGCGAGCCTGTGAACATTCAGGCTTCAAATATTGTAGCTGCGCGTCCAGATGATACCAAAAATACGTGTAATCTGCTTGCGCTATTAAGTAATATAAATAAAAATCTGGAACCTCAAAGCCCAACGTGCAAAAAGGCATTGTGAGCATCTGCGAGCCTGTCCCCCAGCCCAGACCAATCTAATTAGTATACTCCGAAGTGTCTCGAAAAACCTAGCCATGAGGGAGAATGGAATGTCAAAAAAAAGGTACAAGAAACCGGGCCGTACAACCATCTTAATAATGGCTATTCTGCCGGCGATCGATAATGGGAGCTTCACACCTCCGCAATGTCATGCTCAACTGATACCACCCAAGCATTTAAGTCCAACAGTAACCTGCGGTCCTCCTGGGTGTACGACATAGCCTGTCTGGGCGGGGCCGGTGGTGCTGCTGCAGCCGGTTGAGTGCTGTGTTTGGCGGGGCAGGTTGTGCTGGTGCAGCCGATTAAGGAGCCAAAGTTTGTGGGGCAGGTGCCAGATGTTGTTGAGCTGCAGATGGCACTGATTGTGTGCTTCCACGTTGGACGCCGGAAGGGCTTAGCAGCTTTTGACTGTCACTCTGGTGCACTGAAGTGGCAGGCAGCACACCACTCTGTCTTGTGGCTTTTTGGGCACCCTCTGCAATGACCTCCACCGTCCTGCCACCCTCTCCTCATTATACGTCCTCTCCATAGCCTGGCATCCAGTTGCAACTCTGCAGATGTGTTTGTAACGGTCCGTCTACTGCGTAAACATCCTGGCTGCCTCAGGTGACATGTTGTCTGTGATAAAAGACACACAGGGCAAGATGTTAGAACCAAGACAAGGAACAAGGTCCAGCATGTATCTCCCACACACAAGTGTACAAAAACAGGAACTTTACACTATTATCAACTGTTTGCTACTTCTAACTTGTCCGGCAAGTTACATGAGAAGCAAAACTCTTATCACTACCTGACATTGATACCGACATGGTCATATATAATATGGGACATAGCAATGACAGAGTTCAGGAACAACAGTGGACGGTTAGCTGAGTTGAATGAGGATGTTGACACAAACTCAGGCGGAGTCTGCCAGTGGAATATACCCAAGGAGACTGATTTACAGGCCCATTGCAGACTCAGGTCATGACATTTACCTGAAGACATAGGATGCACTGTTTGAAATAGTGGCAGATCACTAAGCACCAAAGTGTTACTCTTATACAACAGTCCCAAAAATAAGAAATCGTCAAATCACTACATAGTTGGATGTGTCTCCACAGCTACACATCCAGGATGCATGCTGTATGCATCTACTTGAAGCATCTGAGTAATCATATGTAACAACTCAGCTATTTGAAACACTTCATGTCATATATTTAGCACATTGGAAGTAAGACAGGAAATAATGGTTGAAAGTGTTGTTGGGCACATCACAATGTATCAAGCTTGTATTTACTTATTCTAGCCTGTTGTAGGTCCGGGTTAGACCACTCATACAACATTGTCACATACACCAGATCTCAGCTTGTGTATGAGACTGCCTCACTGCAATGATACTTGTCACTGACAAGTGTTGCTCCAACGCTCTGATTCTCGGTGACTGCTACATCACACCATTGTGTACCTGTATGTTTTGGTCATAAACATCTCCAACATCCCTCAAGTTTTACTTGTCTGTATGTACACTGTGAAACTCAGATGCATTGGCTGAAGTAACCTACATAATTTGCACATATGGACACAGTGAAAGTTGTACAGGAACTTCACAAGATTCACATACTTATTACAGCCTACCCCATTTTTAGGTCTTGCTCTCGAGACCTATTGTCGTTGAGATGCCTCTCATGGGAGACAGACCGGGGCACGCGCAGATTGTGGTCTGTGGATGCGCACATCCAGCCACGCGCACAGCGCCTGTCCCGCAGGCAAACCAACATTCAGTTTCGCTTTCGCACTATCGTTGGAGCGACCCGCAATGGCGGTTCCGCTCAAGAAATGAACGTTGATACTGTGCCTTCATCGGCACAAATAGAGAATGCTCATATATCAGTTCTGTTCCTATTGTGAAGCGCTCTGACACCTTCGGCTAAAGTCCTCACTATACAAAAACGCATTAAATAAATAAATAAATGAATCCCCCACTCACCCGGTCTGCGGGAGGAGGATCCTCCTCAACAGCAGCGTATGGCGTCAGGGAAGGCGCTGCGGGCGGAGTTGGACTGTGTGCCCACTGGCCGCATGGCGGCTAAACATGCGCTCCGGCTGCCTGCAGCGCAAGGGCCGGTCTATCGAGGCTTGCAGGCCCGTGCATGCGCCTTCCAAAAGTGCATCGTAAACGCCCACTGCGGGGAGGAGATGAGTAATAGACCCCCATGCTAGTGTGCGGGACCCTTGAGCCAATTAACAACCTGCAGAGATGCATCTAGCCAATCCCATGCCAGGCTCTAAAGCAGAGGTCTTCAAACTTTTGGATGCCAAGACCCCCCTGTCAACATTTTGAGGTGTAAGGATCCCCTCCTGACAAAAATTTCTAAACCTGTTGGCAGGGCTACTGGAATTATAAGGGAGTTGAGAACCAAATTACGCAACAGGCTTGACTAAATTGTGTGGGAAGAAAATGTAAATGATGTTCCGTGACGCAGCGTATTTTGGGATAGCATTGCTTCATTATTTTGAAATTAATTTTTTACACACAGTAACACTGAGGAAAGATTTCACCCCATCAGTACCAAAGTACAGAAATTAACATCAGAAAGATTTCTAGTCAATCTTTGTGAAGGGCCCTCCACTCCGCAGGAATACATGCTGCCACATTAGAAGCTCACCTGGCCCTGGCCGGGAGAATCAGGGGTCCCTTAAAACCCTGGCGGTTTTCTGCAGAGTTAAGCAGTTTACCCATGCAGTTTCCCTCCCTTCCATCCCTCTCTCCTCTCCCAACCCTGGATCCCTCTCTCACTTTGCAGGCCATTTTCTTTCACCCCTTTTTGCAACTTCTGAACTCTCCCCATTCAACCTCTCACTTCACCTTTAATCACCTCTTGCCATTCTGTCTTTTTACTGCCCTAATCTTTAACAGTCTCTCGCATTTACCTCATGGCCTCTCTGGCCCCGTCACCACACGTTCCCCTCAGCACTTCTCATTCACCTCGCCTCTCCATTCAACTTATTGTCTATTTGTATTTTACACCTCTCCGGTCCCCCCATTCATCTTTCAGATCTCCCCTTTGTTCTAACAGAAGCCCTCACCTTTGGCGTGTCCACACTACTCTTCTGCAATTTACATTTCTCCTCATCCCTGACCTCTTCAATCAAATTCTCTCAATCCCTTGCTGTCCTCTCTCAACCTTTCATCTCTCCTCACCAAGCATACGGGTTTGACCTGTATGCTCCTCTCAGCCTGTGCCACTCTGCTTATTGTTCCCCAATTCAAGAAGGCATGAGTTGACTATCTCGCTCTTTTGGTGCAGGCCCGCAGTTATGGGACTTGCACCCTCCTTTGTTTCACTCCACCAAGATTCGATTATCCTTTAGGAAGATATAAAACCTTTCTCTATGCTCTGTAGGTTACCCCATTTGGCTGGTTATCCATCTCCTTCTGTGTGTTTCTCATTTGCCTTCAGGCAGCAGATGGTTATTAGCCCCAGGGCTTCTTTTGGTAACAGTAGCACATTACAAATGTAAATAATAATAATCTGCATAAGCAGGGGAGCCACTAGACCAGAACTTCTGGGGGAGGGGTACTAACACTCCTAGCCAGGGCTGGCCCTAACACTGGTTTCACCCGGTGCAACAGTCTTTTTTGGTGCCCAACCCCGGTTTCCTCCTTCTCCATGAATTCCCTCACTACCACTCACCAACAATGCACCTCATCTCTCTATAACACCTTTCTGACAAACATTTCATTTTTTATAGCGCTACTCCTAGTTTACTCATACTAATTTCTGCGATCTGCATGGTACATATTCTTTGTAGCAGGCACATTAACCCTCTGCGCTGTGTGGGTGGCAGGAGTGCCCATGTGAGTGCACGGTGGGCGGTGCAACAGTGTGAGAGTAGGGTGAGAGGAATGACTGCAGGGTGAGTGAGGTGGCCGTACGAATTTGGGTGCGGATGCAAGTTCAGAATGGGATGAATGAATGTATGATTACTGCTGGGATTGTTTGAGTGAGTTGTATATTCAGCAGTGAGGGGGACGGGTGAGTGAAGTGTCACATGAGTGCAGGATGAGTAGTGTGCTTGTGTGACTGCAGGGTGAGGTATAGGGTAAACAGTGCAAGTGCATTGTGAGTGCAGAGTAATCATTGTGAGTGCAGGGTGAGCAGGTGAATGGTGTGAGTGCATGGTGATCAGTGTGAGTGCATTGTGATCGCTATGAGGACAGGGTGAGCATGAAAGTGAAGAGCGAGAAAGAGGAGTGAGTTGTCTGAATGCAGGGTCCATTCCCAGACACTTGAAGTAACCCAGCATGTTATTGACGGCAGCGTAGGGTTTAAGATCTAAGTTGCTATTATGGCAGGGTGGAGGAAATAAATATTGTGCTGATCCTGCAACAAACTTCCAGTCTTATAGATACGGTTGCCAGTAGATTATTTTGATGGCTCAGTTGGTACACAAATAATCAGTCACCGAAAGCTGTATTTTAAGCACTTATATGTGCATACTTCAAACAGCAAATATGAATAGAAAGCACTTTTAATTGTGTTCTAGGACTGCCTCAATGATCCATAACTGATAATTAAAAAGAACAAACACAGAAAAGTCACATAATGAATGAATACATACTTTTTTATTTATAAATCTATTTAGTGTCAAGAGGAGGTCTCTGCAGGCTCTTTAAACAACACACACAGGCATTTTACTTTTGACAACCCTACTTTATATTCCTTTTCATGAAATGCATTCTCACACTACATAAGTAAATGTAAAATACAAATGTATGGAATAGGCAGAGAGGGACCCAGGGGGTACTGGAATCAGGAAAAAACACTAAGCCTCTGTAACCAGTTTACAAAGGCATGCAAATATGTAAATGGTCTTTAAAGACCTGTGAAAAACTCTGATGGACGTGCTGGAGATAAGACTCCAGACACTGCCCAACTGAGGCCCCAGCAGCTCGAGTTACACTGCAGCAGC
Source organism: Lissotriton vulgaris (assembly GCF_964263255.1). NCBI lineage: Eukaryota > Metazoa > Chordata > Amphibia > Caudata > Salamandridae > Lissotriton > Lissotriton vulgaris. The sequence continues at coordinate 163,782,861 of NC_141698.1, forward strand.
CCGGGCTGAGACACAGAGGGAAGAGGGGGGCAGAAGCCCTTGGGCCTGAGCAGAAGTGTGACTGGGAGCGCGACCCCCTATGCATCGCTCCACGGCCCCCCAGGGGGTCGCGCCCCACAGTTTGAAGACCCCTGCCCTGAAGGCTCGAAGCAAATGAACATCAGAGAAGATCTCCATCGGTATGATGTAAACAACGAGGGTGCAGCACGGGCTACGGAGGGACAACAACATCATGAGAGATGTGAAGAGTGAGTGAGGGTCGGTGTGCTCTTGCTGGATGGACAAAGAAGGTCTGAACAAGTCCCCGGGTCATTTACATAACTTGATCTTGAGGAATGTTAAGGTAGGTTATAGAGAATTCCTTTTGCAGACTTTATAACTGTTTCCAGAGGAAGGAGCAGGGACTTGGGAAAGGTCAGCGTGTAGGCTGCTCAAGTAGTCCAATTTGCTTTGAACTGGCTGACCAATTCGTATTTTGACCATATGTAATAGGGTGTGCAGATGAGGAGTTCTCTAGAAGCGGTGGTAGAGAGGTGATGAAGGTTTCAAAGGTCAGGCCTCTTTAAATGTATACCCTGGTTTCTAGCTGAGTGTGCAAGGGTGAAAGTGTTGGGGGAGAACCAAACAGAATTGGCACATGTGTGTGTTCTGATTTGTCATTGAGTTGATAGTTTTGGTTTTGAAAGTTTACCAGCAGGGAACAAGTAGCCATTCACTGACAGGCGTTTGTGAGGCAGTCCATGATTCTCAAGTGGGGAAAAGGGGAAAAGGAAAAAAGGTGTTAACTTTGGACCCTACTTTTTTTTTTACTAAAATCATCTCATAAACAGTAATAAATAAAATGCTAGTCCTGGTGTAGATGCCTTAGGAATGATGATATGCATAGAAAGTGAGGGTGGATGAGGTAGGACGCTTTTCTTATACCTCTCTCTCTCTCCCATGCCCACTTTATGTTTTAGCGATCCGTTGGTCTGCATGAGGTTGTGTTCAGGGTAAGATCAAGTGTCTTGTGGATTTCACTGTGACATCCTTAGATCAGTTCTCAATGATCGGAGTAGTCTTATGATTGGAAGTGTAGCATGATTTCCAAACGTTATTGTCACGCATGTTTGTAGATTTGAAATCAGAACTTGGCAACACAGTCAGGTGTAAGTAGAGAATCTTGCTTAACTTCCTAAACTGGTTTGCATGGGAATGTGAGATGATAGTTTAGTGGTGTGGTGTGTCTTTGGTGGGACATGGGGTAGTCATTGGATTTTAGGGTTAATGCTAATTGGATAACGATTGAGTGTGGTCTAGGCTTTGGGATCCATTGTGGTGTTCATGTCACAGAGCAAAACCAAAGGGGACAGAATTAAATGGGTGTATGGATTAAATACATTTTTAAGCATAGTAGGAAGTGAATTGAGAAAGCCTGTCAAACAGGGGTTGCTGTTTGGTAGCATGCATTCTTCGTTAGACCTGTATTGTTGTGGTGAGGGAGTCAGGTGGGCGTGTTGGTAGTAATGTTAGGTTCTAGTGTTGGCCTGCGTGTCGGTGGTTGTTGTGTGGGCTACGAACAAGACAGAATGGATACTACTAACATTAAGGCAAGCTATAGAAACTGGTAGACCAATCAAGAATGTGCATGCACCCTAGAATGCATTCCAAGGCAGGGGTTTCTCCAAGAAACGGCTGTCACTGTCTTTGCTGAAACAGGGCCCATAAACAAGGCTTCGTAGCCTTTACCTACACCGCACACATATCTTGTACACACATCAGGAAGCAAAGTCCAAGCATCTCCTAGTTTCTTGAGAAGAGCGAAGTCGACATGTGTGGCTGCTTTTGATTGGCTGCCCCAGAGTTGGCTTGTGATCTGAGCTTTCTCAATAGGATATGAACATGTCACCAGCAGGTTAAAACGAAAAGATCTAAACAAGGTCCATTCTAAGGTGCTTTCATCTGCGCCATTCGGAGTGTTTGCTCTTCCACCTGATATATCTAAAGCGCACTTTCTGTTGGTATAGATGGTGAGGTTTATTGTGTTTTTAAGCTATTAGAATTGTAAATGACAATGCCTTCTATTTATGTTTTAAAAACCCAAAACATAAATAGAAGGCATTGTCATTTACAATGCCAATAGCTCAAAATCATGTGAATGCGAGACCTATTGCATTGCAAATGCTTGTTATTTTATATTTCTGTAACCATGCAACATGTACTAATGCTACCATGTACACATGCTCCTCTATCAAGAAGGCGTATTCCCTAAGTGAGGTGAATAAGAAGTTGCAGTTGACTTCACAATACTACGCACACTACAGGTAGATGTTGTAACAACTTCACACAGTAGTAAGGTTGGTAGAAGCACTAACAGGTCACAGTATCAATTGCAAATTGGCAGGATGGACCCAATGGATACCATAGGACAGAATATCAAATAAAAAGAATGTATGTGGACACCCTTTGAGAAGACTGGTGTAGGGTGGTGTCATATCAATAGGTTAACAAACGGCTCCAACATGTGGGAAATGCATGGGTGGAAGGAACGTGCCATATTAAGGTGCACACCCAAACGGTGTTCAACAACATACCGGAGCATTCATCACAATCAACCTTTATTTGGAAAGCAAGATACAGGGACTAAGGCACTCACCAGTGGCATGTGGGTCCCTGAAGGCATCAAAGTCACCCTGAATGAATAACAGTCGTCCGGCTGTGACACAATAAAAAAGAGCATTTACCAGTTATGAGGTGTAACGTGTCTTGTTCAATATTGAAGTAATCTACATACAAATTTGAAACTATTACATTCATGTCTCGGTTCATGTTGCCTACATGAAGGGATGTGAATTGACTGCCTGATATACAACACTTGACCAATGCAGGCTTATGGACTACGAGATGATCTTGCAACAATACATGATTAAATTGTGACTACAATTTGAGGTAAATATTCACAAGGCCCTATTGTCTCCACAATGTCACTTTTCTTGATGTGATATCAATAGGGCTTCACTTTATTCACAAGGCTGCTTTAAGCCACTTGACATGGCTTGTGAATAAGGCACCCTTTCACACTATAATTAGCATGAAGGGTGTGGGCAATGGTTGTTGTGGTGGGCGTTTTACCACAACACCCATTGGATTTTACGCTGGCCCACATTTACAAGGGTGGAGTAAATATGGGCCACATCCTAGATTAAGAACAGTGAAAACCTGGTTTTACACTTGTGCAACGAGGATAGCCGATTAATTCCATCCCGTTTGGCTCTTTCCATGTGTGCTGCGTTACGCAGCACACATAGAAACAGCAAACACCATTGATTACTCATGTGTAGGAAGGTGTCCCTTCCTGCACATAAACAAACATCATAAAACAATCACGTTGTGCTAATTCTACGTATGCTGCATTAAGCAGCATACATAGAAGTGTTGCAACACCATTTCTGATTGTTTATGTGCAGGAAGATACACATTCCTGCACATGAACAATCAGTCCCTTCAACGCAGGCACACCTGCTCAATGGTTCCAGAGTGCCTGCGATGGAGCTAGCCAGGTTCTTTTCTTACAAAGTCTATGGCATCATCCTGTTGCATACATTACATTGTGTCACTGACTACAGTTACTACCATGGAACACACAGCGGGATATCAGGCAACTTTTGTCATGTACTTACCACCTTGCCTGCCAACAATGATCCCAAGGTCGTCCAAAAGGTCTATTTCACGGCCAACGCAATCCTGCCATCCGTGTTTCCAGTGGTGGACGGTCCTGTCCACTCCGAATATCCGCAGCATGTGGCGGCGGATGCTCCCACCTCAACTTTTGTAGTTTGATGTCATACCCCTGCAGGGCACGCCCCCCACTCTCCACCATCCTTGGCAAGAAACATCTGACTAGCCAGAGGAAAGCCCCAAATGCCTCCTCTGACAACCTGACATCCCTACCCTCACCCAACATCTCCCACAACACTACTAACCCCACTATTCTAAGAAAAACCCAATTAAATAACCAACAATTCAACATATATAACAAATATAACCCATAGACATACACCTGACAAGATAATCACTAAAACTCAAAAAACAGGGAAAGACAATGACACAGGACTTGACAGGGACAGTAGGGACAGCAGACTATCCACCAAACTACACTCTCACACCACAAAATCAGCAGACACCTCCAAACACCCCCACAAATCTCAATAGATACTAACAGTGTGATTAAAAGTGAAATAGTAAGTGTAAAGCACTCCTTCATGAAACAGGATGCATGCTGACGTCACTTCCTGGCCGTTTATGGCCCGTTTTTTGAGTCTGCCTGACTTTTTTTTGCCCCAAAGGGTTAGTAGGAATTTTCCATTGTCAGCATAGGTACTTTGTGAGTGTTTTCCACAGCGGGTAGGGAAAAATTAATGCTTATGTGAAAATCTTTAAAAAAATTGCCGTCAAGAACTATGTGATCAGCAAATGTACCCTATTGTAGGATATTGCATGCCTAACAGCACCCAATGGCTATGGCATGTGATATGTGTTGTGTTTGGGTGACTTTATTTATGCTGATACGTTTTGATATCAGAAATTCTGAGCTGTCAACATGAACTCCTTCTTCACGTTTATTAATATCCATATATTCTAATGTTTGTTAATTAATGCATTCTTCAGTGGTAGTCATAGGTTGTAAGTGTGGACTACATATGAGGCTGTTACATAACACATTGCTGCAAGGTGTGTACCACTGTAATCGCCGTGCGGCACACACTAACTTGCATTTAGGATTCATAATAATGCATACAATGCAAATGTTGACTACAGATTTTCATTGGAGTATTTGCTCAGGTGGAGGCAATGACGTGCACATTTACACTGGTTTGTGCAAAGACACTCAACGTGGCTTAACGCCACATGGTCCATGGTATCCGTGCCACACCACTCAAATACAGTAACTGGTTGTGAAATAGGTGTGGATTAGGACAGTTCAGCCCAACTTTCTGAAATTTGAGGCTTCTCCAGACTGATTCCTCTGGGGCACTGTGGACTTTGAAGACTCTGACAATTCAACAATTTAAAGCCAAGAAAAGTTGACATTTAATGTTTCTTTGTGATCTACATAGATTTCCAGGTGTGCTGCGTTGTAAATCACACAGGGATCTTGAAAATCGACTTTCTTCATAATATTGTACTAGAAAAAGTTCCTCAATGCAAACAAAAACTTTAAAAAGCAGACCATTCACCCTTTGTAGATGGCACACATGTGCAAGATCTTGGACTGCCCTGATGGTTAGACACCACCACAAAGGCATACACATGCCAGCACTATATATTTTTTGTACACGTGCCTCAACCCTGTTTGTTAAGACAAGTTAAAGCAATATGTGAATGAATGTTACACAACACCTGACTCAGACCTTTCCTCATAGCTTGCCCCTAAATAGGTTAATCTTAAGATGATGTGTCAATGTGTGCAGCAACATGCATTCACCATTTTCTTAGCATACTGAAAGGTGAATGCTATATATTTTGTATTGTATCACCATTCTCAAGACTATTTATCTAAGCCATTACATATTTGGGTACAGTCTCAGATGACTCTATCTGCTTCAGCATCATCACGCAAAGTATGTTGCAGTGCAAGAGCCACTGCAACACACTTTGCATCCCCCTCTCATGCTAAGTGGAGCATGAGCATGTGCCTAACGTTGTTTTGAACATTATGTCACATTGGTTTTCTTAACATCACTTTTCACTGGAAAATGTTGGTCATATTGGCTTAGACACACATTACACCTGACCCTTTACATGTGATAGGATTTGGATAAGTGTCCAGCATTCTTTAGCTATTTTCGGGTTATGTCCCACTATGAGTCTGCGGCGATGTGTGAGTAGATGGAGGGTTATGATGATGTGACACACATGTAAAAGTTTGGTGTCTGTTCATGAGCATTGTGTAAATTCCTGGAGAGATACAACCATATGTGACATGACCATTTCATATGTGATATATGTGTATGATGGATGTAAAATGCAGTCCCAGCACTGTATTGAATTATCCGTTAATCTGCCTCAACTATCCTTTGAATCTTCAGCTTCCCCACCATCAAGTTGATCCTGATCACCATTGTCATATATCTTTGTGAGTTTTGTCAGAAAACATGTTTACAGTGGCACATTTTACACAGAGAGATTTTTGGTCTAGACTTTGGAATAGATTGCAGCAGTGTGGCCCCAGCTACATTGATGCAACATATACATATTGTCTCGACTGCTAAACTCTTTTGAGAAGATTTACCTGATGGTGCTTAGGGCACAACACAACAAGAACATTTTATATCACAATGATGGATCATATGTATTCTGTCCTTCCAATGCACTACACATTTTTAGCAATCCTGGTCATGGTATAGTTGGTGTCATGTACCCTGCTAGGTGATTGCTCTGTGGTACACTTTTGGTTGTAGCACATACGTTTTCCAGACTGTTCACCTTCTGAAGTCACAAAGCAAGATTACAATATTTTGGTGATGTGATTGTTTATTATTCTACTATAAATTACTGACAGTAATGAAAAAGGACACAACAAGATATAATCAAAACCATACCATCACTAATCAGACATATCACAGTCATACCACTAACATTCACACATTCATACAAAATACTCCTACACAATCTGGGGGGGTTCAATATACCAGTGTGCGAAGTAATTGATCTGCTCTATATTCAGAAAAAATGAAGAGAATAATTTTCTAGAACAATACACTCCTATTAGTTCGTGACAATCAATTTGTTTCAAAACCATATATTTTACAAAGGTGGTGTATAGTGATCAATCTAAGTGCAACATAAATCAGCACAAAGGTAACAAAAGCAGACAAAAACAGCGGCCTACGCGTTTCGAATCCCTATCAGTCTTGGGGGTTTCTCCTCAGGGCCAATATACTCCTGATCAGTGTAAATGAAGGAGCAGTTGAAGTACTGAAGACTCCTTTGGACAGGAGCAGCGTGTTCACGATGGCTGTAAAGGTCCGTGCCAGGATTAAAGGCTGAACAGGCGCCGTGTCGGGTCCGGCGTGCAGGGGCTGAAAAAGTCGGTGTTCAGGGTGTGCTGATCACTCACCCAGCAGACACCTACTGCGCATGCGTGAGTGATCAGCGCACCCTGAACGCCGATCGGCTACGACGAGGGACCTAAATCTAACCAGACCCGTGTGGTTAAAGGACAACTTTTTCCGCCCCTGCACGCCGGACCCGACACGGCGCCTGTTCAGCCTTCAATCATGGCATGGACCCTCCACCTCGGGACCCCCAGGTCTCGTGCCAGCCAGCAGCTTCAACCTTTACAGCCATCGTGAACACGCTGCTCCTGTCCAAAGGAGTCTTCAGTACTGCAACTGCTCCTTCATTTACACTGATCAGGAGTATATTGGCCCTGAGGAGAATCCTCCAAGACCGATAGGGATTCGAAACGCGTAGGCCGCTGTTTTTGTCTGCTTTTGTTACCCTCATCCTGATTTATGTTGCACTTGGATTGATCACTATACACCACCTTTGTAAAATATATGGTTTTGAAACAAATTGATTGTCAAAGACGTGAGTCCCTTGCTCACTTTGCCACTGGATTCAAGTTAGCCTGGCTTATGACGGCTGAAATGCCAGAAACCAGTCCCAGGATGCTTGTTTCCGGTCCAAGGAAGACGGGGCTTGGCAGTTCGGGCTGGACGGTTCCCATCAGGCACAGGGTTAGACTGATTTGCATATGGCCATGTCTGAACTGGGGTGGCGGAGTGAGCTAAAGAATGGTGATGGCTTAAACCCAGATCAGTTGACTGGGGGTGATTGTATGATTTGCTCTTTTATATCGCTTTGTTCGCCCTAAGTTGGCATGGTATGTTCAGTCGTGAGTCTCTTGCTCACTTTGCCACTGGATTTAAGTTAGCCTGGCTGATGACGGCTGAAATGCCAGAAACCGGTCCCAGGATGCTTGTTTCCGGTTCAGGGAAGACGTGGCTTGACAGTTCAGACTAGACTGTTCCCATGAGGCAGAGGGTCAGACTGATTTGCATATGGCCATGTCTGAACTGGGGTGGCGTAGTGAGCTAAAGAATGGTGATGGATTAAACCCAGATCAGTTCACTGGGGGTGAGTGTTTGATTTGCTCAAACACTCTGTCCATCACCCCCTTTTGTATCAAGCTGGATGGGAAGCTTTTCCCTGGGCACATATGACACAAGTATCTTTAAAGTTGTTTGCATCCCATACTTTCTTTTCCCCTGGATGACCGCCAAGGGGCTTGAATGGGACCTGTACATGGTTTATACTTGGAAAATCTTGTGAGGAAGTACAACCCTTTCTGAACAGAGTACAAATCCTTCTTTTTAACCTTCCATGCTGAGTCACTTTCCCTTTTACCTTGTCAGATTATTGTTCTTTTTGTAACTGGATCATGAATGCTGCAATAGTAATAGCTCCTACCAGCCTGTCAGCTGGTATAATTGGGGAACAATTAGTGTAATGCTCTGTCGGAGAGCATCCATAGTGTGACAATGCAACTGTCTTGCCATGCTTCTTTCCTGATTGGTTTCTAATCATAAAATCGTAATCACCAAAGAATTGCGTGCAACATAGTTGTCGAGCAGAAAGGCCACAAGCCATATTAAATAATTGTAGATTTTGGTGGTCTGTCAGGATTGTTACTGTGTGTTGAATGCCTTTGAGGTAGTGAAGCCACTCTTCAAAATCCACCTTTGTAACCAACAGCTTCCTATTAGCTACTGCCTAGTTGACTTCGGCTGGACTTAACTAGCATGAAAAATGTGCTACACAATGCAATTGCACTGTGATTGAATCCCGCTGTGACAAAACCCTCCAAAATCATTTTGAGATCCGTCTGCATGAACTATAAAGCGGCATGTAGGGTTTGGGTGCCTAATAATCTGGCTATGATGAATTTACTCTTTAAGTTTTGGAAGGCTTCTTTGGACTCATAGTTCCCTTTTTATGTAATCGTGTTATGGGAGTTACTGTGGAAGAAAACGGGTCGATGAAGCGCCTGTAAAATTAGAGAAGCCTAGTAACCATTGCACTTCCTTCATGTTTAGCTGGGCCCTCCAGGCTTCAATAACTTCCACCTTCTTGGGATCCATTTGTATGCCAGTAGGGTTAAGGATGAACCATAGGAACTTCATACTGAAGGACACATTTTTCCAATTTTGTGAAAAAATTAATTTTTTTTGCATTTTCAGTAGAATTTAACTCCCATGAGCAATATGATCAGCAACTAAGCTTGAACAGATTAGTATGTTGTTGATGTAAAGGACTGCACACATATCAATGAACTTATAGAGTACTTCATTAATAAAATGTAGGAGGCGGTCGGGACGTTATACAGCCCAAACAGTGTGATGAGGTATTCATAAAGATCAAATCTTGTTCTAAAACTGGTCTTCCCTCATCACCCTCATGGACGTGCACATGTGGTATGTCCATCGAAGAACCAACTTACTGTAAATCGTGGCCCCTTTAACGTAGTCTGGAAGAGAGAAAATAAAAGGCAGAGGGTACCCATTTTTTATAGTAACCTGATTGAGGGCCCTGAAATCTATACCTGTTCGAAATTCCCCTCCCTTTTTGGGAACAATCTACAAAAGGTATGAAACTGGGGATTGCGATGGGCGAATTAATTCTATTTCCAAATGTTCACCCAGATATTCTCTGAGATGTTGATTTTCATATTCTGTAAGCATGTGGATCAGACTGCAAGGGAGCAGAGGTTTATGTTGCAGGTGTATCCTGCAATCAAAGACGTGTCAGCAGAATATTGGTATTTCTTAGGTAAAGAAGAATTTATTCCTTCTAGGGTACATTAACCTGAACTTGGTAGGTCTAAGTTGCTCTGTAACACGGTTTCTTACAATTGAATGATAGAAACCTATGGAGTCTGAAAATCATGTCAGTATTTGGGCTATGTTGAAGCAACCATGGGATCCCTAGTATGGCTGTAAATTGTGGTGTTGTGATTAATTCAAATATTATCTTTTGCAAATGACTCCCAAAAATGCATATATTTACTTGGATAGTGTGGATGGAGGCAGTCTTGGCACAATTTCTGTCATCAATCATACAAGTTGTGTCCATGTTGGGTTTAAATAAATACCTAATTTGGGTAAAAGAAGACTCCATAAAGTTTCTTGTTGCCTCTGAGCCCAGTAACATTTCCATTAACATTTTATCAGGAACCTTTTAATTAGGTAACCACCCTAACTCTATTGGGATCTACAAATGCTGTAAAGAATCTTCTTGGTTAATACTGGGATACCCTCAGACCCTGCTCACTCTGAAGGGAGGTCTCAAAAACTGCTGGGCCCCTTGGTTTCCCTTCGCCTTGGTGACCATGACTAATTTTGTTTTTTCCTGTGGTTTGTTGAGGCCGTACTTGAGGAAATGGCCAGCTTTACCACAATATAAACAGTGTTTCCTATCACGCTGCTTCTGTCTTTCTTCCTTGGTCTCATAAGACACCAATTTGCATGTGATCACTGTCATGAACTACTTTGGACTTGGACTTCTTTTCTTTAATGACCACAACCTTTTCTGCAACTTTTCCACTATCCAACTTTCATATGGCTAACTGATGGCCTTGACAACTAAGTCTATTAGCCCTTCACAATCTTCAAGGGGGGAAGGAGGGCTGACCACCTGAGCCAACAAATCTTGGAGGCCATTGCATAACCCCCAGTAAAAGATCGAGCCCTTTTTTTCTTCTGCCCATTTAAATTCCGTTGCCAACTGATTCAAACTTGTCAAATAAGTAAGAGGGACTCTACCGCCTTGTATCAAGTTTAGCAATTGTGTGTCCAACAAATGTATCAACGTGTGCTTATTGAAGAGATTTTGCATCTCCATTTTGAAATATAGGTAGTTGTACACGAGTAGATCGTCCCTACCCTCTAATAGTATTAACCATGAAGAAGCTGTTCTACTTAAATATAAAAGTATGAAACTGTTGCTGGATTGATCATCTGGGAAGTACGTAGGTCTGCACATAAAGTAGAACTGACATTGGTTTAAAAAGATTTCAAACAGCACTAGCTCACAATAAAAGCATTCAGGGGTGCTAGAGGAACTGCGGGTGGAGTTACCACATGAATTACTGCTCTTGCGTTAGGTTCACCTCTAGCCACACCCATTTCTTCAGGAATGGCATTGGAACCTACAGTTTGTGTGAATAAAGTTTTAGAATTAATTAGGTTTTTGCACCCGAATTCTTTTTTGTCTACAACCCTAAAAGCCACGGCTAGGTTGGTTTTGGAAAGTGTAAAGTCTTTGAGTCAACAGTCATGTTTCTTCTTGTGAATATTGTAGAGCCTGACGTAAGTGTTTAGTATCATTCTGTAGGGTTAGTAGTGAGCTCAGTGGATCCATCTTGTTTAGGCATGTCCCTTTGACCCATCCACCCCATATCTTTTCAAATTTGTGTGGGCTGCCCCTACCCCTATATGTCATTTTTTCTTGTATTCTGCAGATATCCATTCCGTTTACCCAATCTGTAAGGCACAGTCAGAGATTGCTGCCCCATTCCTGGGCAATTTCTCTCTGTAGTACTATGCATTCCAAGTTACTCAGTAATTTATTGTAAGTCGTTGCGCCTGATTTCATCCTTATACTAAACAGTGCAAGGGGGCATTCAGAGCAATAGCTACTCCTGTGGCATCTTCTAGGCTGCTTGTCACTCCGTTCCAGAATGAGCAGAGCATTGGGCATTCCCATAACATATGTAGAAATGTACCCCACTGTCTGCAGCTTAAGAGACATAGGTCACGACAGCCTTGATTGGCCCTACTTGTTCTGAGTGATGAGGCGCTTTGAGTTGGGATATGACTTTGTGACTTGGACGGCATTATTGTATGTAGACTCTACAGCAAGAGTCAGAACGGGCAAGCTTGTATCGGATATTTATTGGGTGGAGAGGGGGACACACCAAGGATGCCCTATGTCACCACTGCTATTTGCTCTGGCTATGGAACCGCTAGCGGCAAGAGCTAGACAAGGGCACTTCTATCAGGGATTGGAGGTCGCTGGTTGCACACATCATATTGCACTGTATGCTGATAATCTGCTCTTGTTTCTGGGTAATGTGAGCGAGGAATTGCAGGGAGCTAAAGACTTGCTTGCAGCATTGGAAAAAGTGGCAGGCCTTAAAGTGAACTGGATGAAATCATGCCTTTTCCCTGCTAAGGAGGGCAGAGAGGGGCCTCCAGAGGTAGAAGGGATTCAGTGGGAATATAGATCTTTATCTTACTTGGGAACATAGATATATCATGGTCAAGGGGACCTCTTGGAGTGCAATGTGGGTAGAGTGCTAAGAGGGGTGAAGGTCAGTTTCGAATTTTGGGAGACCCTTCCTCTCTCTGTGGCAGGCAGAGTAACATTATTGAAGATGGTGACATTACCGAGACTCCTATATCTCTTTGGAGTGCTCCCGGTGTGGATCCCGGCGGGGATGTTTAAGCAATTGCAGAGCCAAATAACGCAATTCTTATGGGGAGCCGGTAGGCGTAGGGTGGCCCTCTCAACGCTGACGAGACCTAGAACAATGGGGGGGTATGGCTGTTCGGGACTTCGAATATTATTACATAGCGGCCCAGTTACAATGGCTCACAAAATGGGTAGCGAGTCGAATGCGGAGAACGGCGCAACAGGGAGAAGTGTGGCTTTGTGAAGTTTTCTAGATTCTCTGTCAGGAGATTACAGGATTGAGGAATGTTAGTTCTATCCATTTGTGGGCGCTTTATCATGTTACAGTCCCCTCCTATTATTGTCGCTTGTGGTAAGTTTAACAACAAGTGGCTCCGCTGTGTTAATGTCTCAGGCTGCAGCCTCGGTGGAATGTATATGTTGACCAATGTTTTCGTCTCACACTTCCCCAGGACCATCATGTAACATTCCCAGTCATAGGAGGTAGTCTGCGTCTTGTGGAACGCCACTGTGTTTTAAAATCAAAATCGCAACTCTGCTGGAAGCCCCGTAAGTATGTTTCTTGAAGAAACAAGACATCTGCACAGTAGTGTGTGAGTGCTTTGTGTACCAGCTCCCATTTAATTTGGCTTTCCAGTCCGTTGACGTTACACGTCAGTAGATTAAGTGAGTGTACCTTTGGGTTGCATGTCTGTAGTCTCCCAACACAGCAATCTATCCAACCTGGATGGCGTATCCCCTCTCTACATTCTGTGCACTCAAGTAACATTACAAACTTATGAACTTTACCCCAACTACCCTTCCCCCACACCTAACATGACATGGCCTTAGAACTGACTGCCACACTAATGCATGGCATGTCCTTTGCCCAATAAATTCAATTCCTGGAATACCATTATTGGTGTAATTAGCATTGAAATACCCACATCCATGAGGTCGGGGGCTATTGCTGCCCACAAGCAGGAGTACAGGCTCTCTAGTCCAGTCAGGGTAGGGCTGCCAGAGCACTTGCACCCCAGTGTGAGGTATTATGGAGGGTTGGGCACTTTCTCAAATGATCTCAGACATCATCGGGGTAACCATTGGCAGGGTCACATCTACCTCCTCTCTATCTAATGTAGAGCCTTCCTTTTGGGAGCTGTCAATCTCTCTTGCTAAGGTTTCCCATTTATTGGTGGTCTCCAATTAGCACATCTGGTGGACATCTGCCATAAATTTGGCCCTCCTCCAAAGCATCTGATCCCTTGTTGATGCCGCGTATGAGTGCTGTTGTAACCTACAGCGTTTCCTGCATTCCTGCCATCTAGGTTTCTGGGACTTCTCTCTGTTCTGTGGAAGATGGTATCCACATCTCTCCAACCATCCCCAGACCTCTACTGCATCAGCAAAGAAGTGCCCCTGTCTATTATAGGGAGTTTCGCTGGGAGAAAGAGGGCTCATTGGAGGTCTAGAGTCCTTAGATGTTGTTTGCCTCCCAGGAATGCATCCCTTTGATGTTGCATTGGTGATGTGTAGTCTGGGATATGTTAACATTCATACCTTCTATCTTCCAGGGTACGCGTGCTTATTCTACCTGTAGTACGACATCCCTGTCTTGAAAGTTTAATAATCTGGCCACCCTGACCCATGGTGGTGCATCCTGGATAAGCGGCCTCCCTAGTACTTAATGGGCCCATTTCACCATTTCAAATGTTTGCCCTCTAAAATCACCAATGACAGCCACTCTTCCAAGAGCAGTTCCGCGCTGGGGCCTTCAGCTTTCTCCAGTATTCCCACAAGCCAAATGTTATTACCGCAGGACTGGCCCTCTGCGGCGTTTGCTTTCTCTGCTAGTGTGGCGACCTCATTCTCCAGAGCCTCTATACGGTCAGATAATTTAGTCACAGTACGTCTGACCGGAGTTAAGGTTAATTCTATGTCCTTACTCTGTCCATCAGTTTCTTATGGTCAGCTCGAAGGATGTTTACTTCTAGTGCCACTGTGTCAATTTTGAGTTCCAAGGTTGTCTTGGTGTTCTTTACTGCTGTCAGCATGGGTGCTGTGTGTGTTTCCAACCCCTGAGCCGTGGCCAGAGCAGCTGGGCAATTTCTTCATGCTCAGTTCAGTATTGATCTTTTTCCGGGAGGGGCCTGGCAGGTTTTGGCTGGACCAATATGGCTCCCTTGAAGTCCGAGGTCTGTGTTCCGTTGCCAGAAATACTATCACAGGCCCAGTGTGCAGCTCAGTCCATACCCCTAAGGGGGTCCCCCTTTGTCACCTTGTGACCCTCTTGGTCCCCTCTGAGGCTTGCCACCAGTGGGTACCCTGATTCCCCGGAGAGATCGTTCCCCCGGTCACCCTTATAGCCATCGGGGACTGGGTAGTCCAACCCCCACGAAGGCAGGTAAAGCCCTTCAGTCCCCCGGTCTAGGAATTTCCCTCTGCAGGGCCCCGGGCACGAGCACCCTCACTTTCTCTCTCTTCTGTTTTTGTAGAGGGGGTCCCCCATGCCCAATATTGCAGACTGAACCAAATGGCTCCTTCTACGGTGCCCAGATCCCTGTAGGCCCCTCCGTGGTTGTAATTGCCAGTGATGGGTCCTGCACGCCCTCTTATCTCACAGCAGTCCAGTGCAGGGGGTGGGGCACCATAAGGAGACCAAAGAGGGTCACAGGTGCTATCAAAGATATGGCTCCATAGTGGGGCTGCTGGTCATACCCTATTATGCTCCTCATGCCTTCTCGTTGGGAATTTCGGCCTTTTCCATGTGTGTTGGCAATGCTGTGTCCCAGGCAGGGCTTGAGTCGGGGTACCACGTGGGTGGGCGGCGTCCCCCCACTTAATTTACCATTTTTTGTCCAGGTGGACGCCGTCCTCCCTGCCTCACTGT
Organism: Lissotriton vulgaris; assembly: GCF_964263255.1. Classification (NCBI taxonomy): domain Eukaryota; kingdom Metazoa; phylum Chordata; class Amphibia; order Caudata; family Salamandridae; genus Lissotriton; species Lissotriton vulgaris. The sequence goes on from NC_141698.1 coordinate 163,798,186, forward strand.
TCTTTCCTGGAAGAAGAGGTGGATGTCTGAGGCTCCGGAGCTCTTCCCGGACAACCCGTGAGATGGAGAGACACCAACAAATGCGACCATGCCACAGTTGGTGAGATCGCGACCTGTAATTATACAAGAGTTATAAGGCTGCTTGTACTAATTGTGGTTTAAAAGCCTCAGAAATTTTTAACCCATAGGATAGAGCGGAGAGGTGCCTGTCGCTGTTGAAATGCGTGAAGCTAAGAAGTCACAAAGGGCAGCCGGGCTGACTCCGTGTGACAGAGAGTCAAAGTGAAGGACTCCCAGTAATGAGAGGGGACTACCTTTTGTGACGTCACTTCCTGTCGTGACGTCCCTTCCGGTGACCACCTAACTTGGAGAGGCCCCCCACTTCTTTTTTTAGGACTTGTGCCCTGGTCCCAGGCCTTTGTAGCTCCTCCCAGGCATGGGGCCTCAGGCCGCACACCATAGCGCTCTATGGCACCGATATTCCCCTGTCAGGACTGTACTTGTCCTCTGGTCTACCTTTATGGGACCTCTGAGCCTCCCGGTGGCCCTCGCCAAACCCGCCAACTCCCGAGGAGCGGTTCAGGAGCTCTGTCACATGGCGTAATTTCGGGATTTTCATGTGATAAGTGCAGAGCACAAGTCTTTTCAAAAGAAGCGGGGGACTAACCAAGTTAGACACTATGCAAGTGACATCCTGACGTGTGCCATCACAGCACATGCCGTCACGACGTAGCGCTATAAAAGAAATGAAATAGTGCTATTTAAATGATTTGTGTAAATACTGAGACAGACCACCCCATCTGAGTCTTACAGTGTCTGCACTTATATACAGGGACAGAACAAAGGCAAAAGCATGCCTCTCTTAAGTACCTGTGAAGAGATAGCAAGCTGTGCGTCTTTGTTTCCCTTGATGGCATTTACATTTGTGTGAGGTTCCAGGACGCCTCCATTCAAAACAATCAAAAAAAATGAGCCTGATGGCCCCTTAACTTCCGCCTGACTGGAGGTCAACAACAAAAAAACACCCCTCGCTTCCTGCATGTTGCTGCTGGAAATGGAAAGCAGACAACCTGTAGGCGCCCTGGTGTCTTTTTTATTTATTTGTTTATTTATTTATTTAATGCGATTTTATATAGCGCGCACTTTCCCCGAAGCTGTCAGAGCGCTTTACATAAGAACCAGTTGCAAAACATAAGGACTAAGGATACATGTGTTACATAAAAGATACATACAGAAAAAATTGCAAATGTACAAGATGTAGAGTCACACAAGGAAGAGATACAAACAGAAAGAAGAGATACGAATGGAAATACTCTAAGAGTCACATAGGAATGTTAGAGACTACAAAGGTCTATTGCATATGCTAGTGATTAGAGTCATCTCTATATACATAGGGAAGGGATACAAATGGATATACTCTAAGAGTCAGATAGGAATGGTAAAGAGTACAAAGGTCTACTTCATATACTAGTGATTGGAGTTATCTCTATATACATAGGGAAGGGATACAAATGGATATACTCTGAGAGTCACATAGGAATGGTAGAGAGTACAATGGTCTACTGCATATACTAGTGATTCAAGTTATCTCTATATACAGAAAAGCAGAGTTCCATTAAGTGGGGTCGGAGGGGGGATGCAGTCACAGCACCAAGGGAGGGTGGGAGGGATGCAAGGGTTTGGAGAAAAGGCAAATCAGAAAAGGGAAGAAACATTTGAGGATCGTCAAGGGGCAAAAGGGTTAAAGGATGAGGGAATGGACTAGACGGCGGGTCAGAGTCCAGAGAAAAGCGGCCGAGATCAGCAGCAAAATGGCAGCGAGGACAAAAGAAAAAGTTAAGAAGTCCAGGAGAGTCTGTGGCATAGTTTCTTTAGTTTTGAGGAGAGGGGTGTGTGCCCTGAGTGCCGCTCCGCACCAGCCCTCTCTGCTGGCCCAGAATTTATTATTTATTTATTTATTGAATGCATTTTTATAAAGCGCAGATTTTACCCGAAGGTGTCAGACCACTGTACAATAGAACCAGTTACGTTACATGAGAGAACTGTTGCAGGAATAGAACAAACAAAAATAGCATGCCATAGAGTTGAAGCAACGCAGGCAAAAGGCACACAATCTCAAGCACAGCATGAACAGACTGTACAAGCAAAAGTAAGAATAAATATGACAAATGACCAAAGAACTTCCTGGCGCACAATAGCAGGCCATAGAATCAAAACAACGCAGGCAACAGGGACACAATTTCAAACGCAGCAAGCACAGGATGTACAAGCAAAAATATAAACATATGTGACAAATTAACAATGACTAAAGAACTTCCTGGCGGGGTCTGAGAAGGAGGGAATTAGTTCTGAAAGTGTCTTTGGAATAAAAGAGATTTGAGGTCCGCTTTGAACATCTGAATGGAGGTGATTGCACGGAGCGAAGGAGGAAGCGAGTTCCAGGTTCTCACCGCATTACCTGAGAACGATTGTGCCAACAACTATTCTCTTTTGAAGTAGGGGGGTTCAAGAAGGAACTTTTCCGTATTCCGAGAAGGTCTTGAGCCTCCAGACAGTTTGAGTTTATTCGCCAGATAGCGAGGGGAGGAAGAGTGCAAAGCTTTGTGGGTGATGCACGCTGTTTTGTAGATAGCTCTTGCCTCGATGGGAAGCCATCGGAGAGAAGACAGGATAGGAGTGATGTGGTCACTTCGTTTGGACCCTGAAATAAAGCGAGCTGCTGAATGGAGGACGGATTTGAGGGGGGAGAGGTGAGATTTGGGAAGGCCAGTCTGAAGAGAATTACAATTGTCAAGTCTAGAGAGAACTAGCGATTGGACCAAGGTTTTTAGGTCATTCCCTGGAAAGAACCGACGAATCCCCCATAAAAGTCGCAGTTGATAACGTGCGCTCTTGGCCATGGAGTTGATGTGTGAGATTAGGTTGGGAAACAGAAGCAGACTATTTGCAATCTTGATCATTTGGGATCTGTCTGAGAGGAAAGAGGCAAACCATTTGAGTACTGTGCCTTCCACACCCATTCTCTGTTGAAGAATGTTAACCCTTTCCGTGCTGATGAAGGAACCGCTCCGTCATCAGCTGCGGGTGCGCTGTGCTGATGACGGAGCGGTTCCGTCATGGCCCGCCCGCCGCTCATGCGCGGCGCGAATTCCGCGCCTGCGCTGAGCGTTCTATTGAGCGGGCGGGGCCATGACGGAACCGCTCTGTCATCAGCACAGCCCAACCGCGGCTGATGATGGAGCGGTTCCGGCATCAGCATGCGGCCGCCGAGCGGCCGCCCCGCCCACTTAGCGCTGCGGCAGAATAGCCGCCGCAGCGATGTGGCTAAGGAGGGTGTTGTGATTAACAGTGTCAAAATCTGCAGAGAGGTCAAGAAGAATCAGATGGCACGATTCCCCCGAATCTAGAATATGCAGCGCATCATCGATCACTTGCAGCAGGGTTGTTTCAGTGCTGCAGTTTTGAATAAAGCCTGACTGTAACATGTCGAGGAGATTATTGTCCATAATGTGTTGGGAGAGTTGTTTTGCAACACATTTTTCTGTGATCTCTGAAAGAAAAGGGAGATTAGTGATGGGGCGGAAGTTATTGAGGTCATTTGCATCTGCTGAGGTTTTTTTTAGAAAGGGGGTAACCTGTCCTGTTTTGAGGATAATTGGGAGGGATCCTTGACTGAGGAAGAGATTGACTAGGCTGGTCCAGTAGGAGAGAGTGTTAGTATAGAAATCAATGGCGATGCCACTGGGAATGGGGTCAGGGGAATGGTTGGAGGGTTTGGTTTTCGCGGATGCATTTGAGGAGATCAACCTCTGAGATGGCGGCAAAGTTCGGCCAAGTGACTAAGGATTTTCACTCCTCGATGGGGTGGGGTGGGTGACCTGTTCCACCAGAGATTTTACCTTTTGATCGAAGAATATAGCGAACGCAGTTGCTTTCTTTGATGCATTCTCAGGCTTGATGGTTTGGGGAGAACAATTTGGGTTTTTGATGAGGTCGAAAAGTTTTTTGGGTCTGTTTTTAGCTGAATCGAGGAGGGATCTGAAATGTGATGTTTTTTCCTGGAAGAAGTGTTTGTGATATATGGATCTTGCTGAACGTAAAAGAGAGAGGTTGGGGGTGGATGGAGATTGTCTCCAGTGCTTCTCCAAGATTCTAAGGTTTTTCCTTTCGTCATAGAGAGCTTTGTTGAACCAAGGAGCTGATGGGGTGGGTCTTTTCCTTTTGCTTTGGAGTGGAGCAACCTTGCCGTTTTCGACTGCGAGGATTGAGAGACAAAGGGGAGGGAGATCGTTGACATCCGTATTGGGGTCTAGACTAGGAAGAGACTGCATAGCAGAATCACATAGAGTCTCAAGATCAATGGTTGTTGCGGAACCACGTAGAGGCTCTTTTGGGTTGGCCGAGAGTTAGAATGTGAGAGAGGTGAAAACAGAAGGGAATGAGGAAATGGTCAGACCAGTCAACACGTGTGGGTGAAGCAGTGGTAATCTGGTCTGATTTGGAAATCACAAGGTCCAGAATTGAGCCCATGTAATTTCCGAGCAGTGTTGTGCAAGATCGTTAGCGGAAAGAAAGTTGCAAGCTTGTTGGCAGCCGAGTCTTCCACAGAGCCCCAGTGGAGATTGAAATCACCTAGGAAGATCTGCTTGTCGCTTTGTGAATATTGGTCACTAATGAACAGCCCAGCCAAGTATCACGCATCAGGCGTTAGTGTAACGCATTTCAGTGTGGTGATCCGCATCACCGCACTGAAATGCATTGTCACGCATTATTAGCGCCTCCTCAGCTGCCACGTGGAGCGCTGCTATAATGCACATATGATGGACTGAGCTGCAGTGCCTCTCAGCCGTGCGCACTGCTCCCGGTAGGCAGAGGCTAAGGATGATGGCTAAATCTGCTTGCAGCTCTGCGAGTACTGCTACAATGTAATTGGCAGAGGGCCTTAAATTTCGTGTGGCTTTCAATGCGTAGCCAGTGCAATTCACGAAGAGAGTTGGAAGTGGGGGATAGGTTGGGAAGTTTACAGAGCAGTTGAGCCGCCATGTTTTGGACTGTCTGTAGTTTGCGGGTCACCTCTTTGCACGCCCCCAGGAGAAGAATGTTGCTGTAGTCTTATCTGGAGGTGATTAAGGCCTGGACTACGGTTTTCTGAGTCTCCTGAGGGAGCATCCAAATGATCTTACGGAGCCACTTGATGATGGTAATGCAGGTGGAAGAGGTTTTAACCACGTGGTGTTTCAAGGAAAGTTGATCATCAAAAGTGATGCCAAGATTGCGTGCTGTTTTGGATGGAACAGGGAGCGTACCCATTTGTGTGGGCCAATATTGGGGCCCCCACAGAGTAGTGTTCTTACCAAATAGAAGGAGCTCTGTTTTCCCCCCGTTTAACTTAAGTTTGCTTTCGTGCATCCACGTGGCGATGTTACTGAGGCCAACTCAGAGGGAAGAGGGAGTGGATTGAGAACCGGTTGAGAGAGAGTAGATGATCTGTGTATCATCGGCGTATGAGTAAATGGTTAGCCCCGCTTGTTCCGCAATCGTGGCCAGAGATCTGACATACATGTTGAAAAGTAAGGGGCTCAAGATGGAGCCCTAGGGGTCACCATGCGCCGATTTATAGGTTTGGGAAACAGAAGCAGACTATTTGCAATCTTGATCATTTGGGATCTGTCTGAGAGGAAAGAGGCAAACCATTTGAGTACTGTGCCTTCCACACCCATTCGCTGTTGAAGAATGTTAACCCTTTCCGTGCTGATGACGGAACCGCTCCGTCATCAGCTGCGGGTGCGCTGTGCTGATGACGGAGCGGTTCCGTCATGGCCCGCCCGCCGCTCATGCGCGGCGCGAATTCCGCGCCTGCGCTGAGCGTTCTATTGAGCGGGCGGGGCCATGACGGAACCGCTCCGTCATCAGCACAGCCCAACCGCGGCTGATGACGGAGCGGTTCCGGCATCAGCATGCGGCTGCCGAGCGTGCCGCCCCGCCCACTTAGCGCTGCGGCGGAATAGCCGCCGCAGCGATGTGGCTAAGGAGGGTGTTGTGATTAACAGTGTCAAAATCTGCAGAGAGGTCAAGAAGAATCAGATGGCACGATTCCCCCGAATCTAGAATATGCAGCGCATCATCGATCACTTGCAGCATGGTTGTTTCAGTGCTGCAGTTTTGAATAAAGCCTGACTGTAACATGTCGAGGAGATTATTGTCCATAATGTGTTGGGAGAGTTGTTTTGCAACACATTTTTCTGTGATCTCTGAAAGAAAAGGGAGATTAGTGATGGGGCGGAAGTTATTGAGGTAATTTGCATCTGCTGAGGTTTTTTTTAGAAAGGGGGTAACCTGTCCTGTTTTGAGGATAATTGGGAGGGATCCTTGACTGAGGAAGAGATTGACAAGGCTGGTCCAGTAGGAGAGAGTGTTAGTATAGAAATCAATGGCGATGCCACTGGGAATGGGGTCAGGGGAATGGTTGAAGGGTTTGGTTTTCGCGGATGCATTTGAGGAGATCAACCTCTGAGATGGCGGCAAAGTTCGGGCAAGTGACTAAGGATTTTCACCCCTTGATGGGGGTGGGGTGGGTGACCTGTTCCACCAGAGATTTTACCTTATGATCGAAGAATATAGCGAAAGCAGTTGCTTTCTTTGATGCATTCTCAGGCTTGATGGTTTGGGGAGAACAATTTGGGTTTTTGATGAGGTCGAAAAGTTTTTTGGGTCTGTTTTTAGCTGAATCGAGGAGGGATCTGAAATGTGATGTTTTTTCCTGGAAGAAGTGTTTGTGATATATGGATCTTGCTGAACGTAAAAGAGAGAGGTTGGGGGTGGATGGAGATTGTCTCCAGTGCTTCTCCAAGATTCTAAGGTTTTTCCTTTCGTCATAGAGAGCTTTGTTGAACCAAGGAGCTGATGGGGTGGGTCTTTTCCTTTTGCTTTGGAGTGGAGCAACCTTGTCGTTTTCGACTGCGAGGATTGAGAGACAAAGGGGAGGGAGATCGTTGACATCCATATTGGGGTCTAGACTAGGAAGAGACTGCATAGCAGAATCACATAGAGTCTCAAGATCAATGGTTGTTGCGGAACCACGTAGAGGCTCTTTTGGGTTGGCCGAGAGTTAGAATGTGAGAGAGGTGAAAACAGAAGGGAATGAGGAAATGGTCAGACCAGTCAACACGTATGGGTGAAGCAGTGGTAATCTGGTCTGATTTGGAAATCACAAGGTCCAGAATTGAGCCTGTGTAATTTCCGAGCAGTGTTGTGCAAGATCGTTAGCGGAAAGAAAGTTGCAAGCTTGTTGGCAGCCGAGTCTTCCACAGAGCCCCAGTGGAGATTGAAATCACCTAGGAAGATCTGCTTGTCGCTTTGTGAATATTGGTCACTAATGAACAGCCCAGCCAAGTATCACGCATCAGGCGTTAGTGTAACGCATTTCAGTGTGGTGATCCGCATCACCGCACTGAAATGCATTGTCACGCGTTATTAGCGCCTCCTCAACTGCCACGTGGAGCGCTGCTATAATGCACATATGATGGAATGAGCTGCAGTGCCTCTCAGCCGTGCACACTGCTCCCGGTAGGCAGAGGCTAAGGATGATGGCTAAATCTGCTTGCAGCTCTGCGAGTACTGCTACAATGTAATTGTATCCAAATTAGGCATACTCTCGGGCCGACGCACGTGGCGCCAAACTTAAACTGACGTCACTGCAGTCAGTGCCCAATGGTGAAGTAGACACTGACTGACAGTGAGACACAATAGCGTATCTTGAGTCAGGGTCCGTCCTCCTGCTGCCACCCGCGCTTTTTGAAGTTCAATTGAGCAGCTCCTGAACTCGCCGCTCTCACTGCAGCGGGGTATGGGGATGGCTCATGAATCCAATCTGGTATCGGATCCCACCTGCACCATTCGGCCACAGACAGGGCCAGAGCGGCTGACTCACGAGTCAGTATCATCGAGGCAGTGAGAGTGGGTGCAGCATGATTAATGGCACAGCGGCAGCCGTAATATCTCACACACCCAGGACCTTCACCCAGGTCACCGGGCCTCGCCAACCCCAGCCGGGCTCAGCTGCCCAGTGAGGATCATCATGATTTTTCAGTAAGTGCCTGGGAAAGCAGGAAATCTATTAACTGTAATTATCAATTGCATCTTTAAAACACTTCTTAGTGACTGCTGTATATAAATTGCTGCTACAGTACTGATCTATTTCACTAGGTCAGTGTAGCCTAGTAGTGCGCTCACATTTCTAGTGCTTTCCGATGTTTATTTCCTACCTCAGTCAGTGCCCCAGCCCGGGCCCCTAGAAATTTTTGCTGTTGCCTGGCAACACTAGAACTCCTGAACACTGCTCTGAGTCCGGGAGAGGCTGAGCAGGTGGTGTTTAGGGCAGGCACGCCTCTAATACACGCCTAGCAGGGAACTACAGATCCAATCAAAGCAATTTTTTTACAGAAATAAAACATGCAGGTTTGAAGCATCTCTAATTCAGAGAAAGGTTTTCCATTAATATACAAAAGACAAATATGCATTCGAGTGACCAGTTTTTCATTCAGAGGTCCTTTCCAGTCGTAACTGGGGACAGACTGACTTCCATACTGTGCAGCAGGTGAGAGAGTATGCAGCCGCATGAATGGCGAACATCACTCCTCCAAATTTTTAAGCTTGACTTAGCCAGGGTAGGAAACCCGAACACTAGAGCATATTGGGCAATGCTTGGTTAGTCGCGACCTTTACCTGGGGTTTTTTTTTTTTTTTTCCCCAGGTCCTATGATTAATGTGAGCATTGCCTACCTTGGCTATCAAGACTATTAGTCTAAATTTCAAGGGGGTCTCGATGATTCGGGCTCTATCAACTGAGGTATCATCTTAAGCGAGTCTAAGAGTGGTCGCTGTATTTAGTGCCAAAGGGGAACTGGCCGTACCTCTCGATAGATAAATCCCTCACCAGCTATATGGCTGAGTTGGCACAGTACAAGACCTTCTGGCTATTCGCTCTGTGGTGGTTTTCTTCTCGGTATTGATAGATTGGAGCTATGCACACAAATGAGGATAAAAAAAAAAAAAAAAGAGAGAGTATGCAGCCGGCTGAGCAGACATAGAGATACTTCTCAAGGCCTTCGGCAGATGCATTATTTGTTATTTTTCCCAGGCTAGGTGCGGCACGGTAGTGTTGTAACATTACTGGAGAAAAGGTATTAATAAATTAACACTACCACAGTGATTTCGCACAGAGGGGTTAAATATCCATGTTGAAAGCGCTTGACTGTACCAAATGTTGCATTGCATATTCCCAAAATTACGACCAGTTTACAAGGGCACTAGATTAGTGCCCTTCCATTTCTGTGATTTGATGCAGTTTTAAGATTTTATTAGTTTCTTGTTTATATGTTTCCCTTGTCTTTATTACTTGATTTTGTTCGCGAAAAAGTGTCACTCATTATGGTTGAAATATCACTCATAATTACATTGAAATTATAAAAATGTCACACGTAGCAATCTGAAACCTTGGCAGATATGAATGAAGTAAAAGACAGAATGAATGATGGACCCTTCCTAGAGTCAGCACCTGACTAGCTTTCCCCCGTAAGGTTCCTTAACCCTTAAATTAATCAAGGGGGTTGTGTGCACATTGAATGGCACCCATCATCACCGTGCCTATTCCCTAGGGAATTTTAATTCAAATCAAACAACCGCAAAGGCGCACCACAAAACATGAAACAATAAGTGCAAATGGTGTTTAAGCACAATAAGGAGATATTTCTCAAAGATGTTGAAGTTCTTCTTTAAATCTTTATTTTCAATAAGCAGTAAAACACCTACAGCCGACGCGTTTCGTCCCAAGCTGGGACTTCTTCAGGGCTTTCATGGGACGTCGCTTATGGGGAAAAGTGTGGAAGAAATCAGGGTCCAAAGGTCACCTTCCCGGCTACCGTAATCCTGTTATGTATTGGTACAATCAAATGTTGACTTTGAATGCATGGACTATAAGCATGCTAGTGGGCAACAAAGGTAATGTTTTCTCGGAGTTCCTCGGTGGTGTAGAAAGTCACATAACAGGATTACAGTAGCCGGGAAGGTGACCTTTGGACCCCGATTTCTTCCACACTTTTCCCCATAAGCGACGTCCCATTAATTGAAAGCCCTGAAGAAGTCCCAGCTTGGGACGAAACGCGTCGGCTGTATGTGTTTTACTGCTTATTGAAAATAAAGATTTAAAGAAGAACTTCAACATCTTTGAGAATTATCTCCTTATTGTGCTTAAACACCATTTGCACTTATTGTTTCATGTTTTGTGGTGCACCTTTGCGGTTGTTTGATCAGATATGAATGAAGTCGATGAATTCCCCCATGAAGGAAGAGCAATTACCAGGCGGGTGGTAGATGGTATGGAACCTGAAGGGTGAGCCGTGATGAACTTGGAATTCTAGGGAGAGGCATTCAAACTGGTGCGAAAGAGGGTGGTGGGAACGTGCGTCCACCATCTGAAAATAATGGGCGGACGCCGTGTACGTGCGTGTATACCTGACTCGTGCTCTAGATGAGTGTAACATTAAATGTGATAAATTAACATCGGTTCAATAGAAATTTCGCCAAGGCCTAGTAAAAATGTATCTAGTTTGAAACAATTGACTCTAGTTTGAAAACTTTCCCTATGATGTGCTATAACACCGTCTGTACATAAGCTATTCACAACCAGTATATCTCCTATCTCTAATTTTACAAGAAAGTTGCTTTGATCTCCTTTCCAGTGAGCTCCGTACCCGCACTGCAGTCCTTTATAACGAGGAGAGAATTTTGGGATACCATGCTTTTTGTGTTGCATTTGTCAAATGGGTTCAATGTCTGTGGGTAGGTTGAGTGGTTCGAATTATACGATCATTTCGGAGTTATATATGCACATATTTAACAATGTTTTAGGCTGCTGTTGCATGGGTGCCTGATTTCCACGTAATCCACGATTTGCATAACGTCATCCACCGGTTGCATTCTGGGGCTTGTAGTCGTACTTCAGCTATGTGAGTATACTCTCAAATATCCCACCAGGCACAGTACTGTTTGGTTGCATTCTGGGGCTTGTAGTCGTACTTCAGCTATGTGAGTATAGGCTCAAATATCCCACCAGGCACAGTACTGTTTGCTGAAAGCCAGGATAGGATGAAGGCTTCGCACAAGGACTTGTGGCTACCTGGTCGCTATGCGGGCATCTTTGGGCCCGTCTATTCCAGTGAGGTGTATTGGAAGTGTGCAAAGACATTATCCATACTCCGTTGTTGTTTTTTTTAACCAATCAGCCTTTGTTTTCCACAGATGTCTACTAGTGACGACCAATCAGTATGTATGGAATGTTCAGAACCTGCTTCGAATAGGGCGTGGCGAGCCGAGGGTTCACAATATGTGCCCCGTCAAGTAAGACCACTAGAAGAAGCGAGCACGCCTGCTGCGCGGACACCGCCTCATTTACGGCACAAGTGATTCTGTCGGTGCAACGGCGCTCTGCGAAGCGGTAAGCGTGCACACCACTGCCGGGGCTGATCGATGTGTTCATAAAAGACAGTAAGTCCGGATCCTTGTAGCTCAGCGGGTTCATGCGCCTGCTTCTGCGTTTCAGGTGGGTGATCTTGCAATCCGGTTACCAGTAATGAAAACTGCTTGTACCATCCAGGCGCTGGAAAGTTCCCACGGCTTCGGCCGTGAAGGTTGCACCACCCTGACATGAAGGGGCCGAAAGAGCTGGGAACTTTCCAGCGCCTGGATGGTACAAGCAGTTTTAATTACTGGTAACCGGATTGCTGTCTGAGACCCACTGTGGGCTAAACAAGTGTAATTTCTGTGATTACGTGCAGGACTCACGAGAGGAAAAACAGACTAAGAACTGACGTTTACCACAAAGCCCAGAATGCACTGTAAACTTACCTACTATAGGAATGCTACTACAGACCAATTAATGATGGGGATTTAATTTAAAAAGCAAGACATCAGTATTCCTGCAATTTTCCAGCACTGCTTTTGAGAAAGAAGCTGAAATGCGTTGAAATGCTTCAGGCACGATAACCTTTCAGACGCACTGCCGGTTATGAAATTAAAAGGTTTGGAAACCAACTTCTTGTCGAGGGCATCCTTGCTGCAGAGCTATTGGATGGTTACCTTTGCTTTAACACATTAACATATGTTGAAACCCCCCTGAAATTAATTTAATAAACCATAGTTCAATACAGTTAGGGTTATGAATGAAAATTGAAAAGACACGGATATTCACAGGTGTTTTTTTTTTAACACATTTCTTTGTGCATTGTTAGAAATGGGGGTCTCTAGTTGGCAGTGGCTTGCACCCTGCCCAAGTAGGGACCCTTCCTTCTAGTCTGGGTAAGGAGATTACACACCCAAGATAACCCCTGCTCACCACCTTGGTAGCTTGGCACGAGCAGTCAGGCTTATCTTAGAGGCAATGTGTAAAGCATCTATACCAACACACACAGTAACACAGTGAAACCCCTACAAATGGAGACCACACCAGTTTAGAAAAAGAACCAATTTTTATCTAAGTAAAACAAGACAAAATTGACAAAATCCAATATACACAAAGATATTGCTCTTAAAAGGTTCAGAACAGTTCAGTTCACAGAAAACTATGAATGCATCACTTTTAGTACAAAGTTCCCGTGATGCATCAAAATCAAAGACGAAAACAGGCACATGGGGTGAGTTAGGCACCGGAAAAGCAAAGCAATGCATTAGTTCCTTACTCCCAGGTGATGTGTTGGTTTCTTACTGCCAGGGGAATTGATGCATCGGTTCCTTACTGCTGTGCAGGGGCGGTGATGTGTCGGTTGGGTTCCTTATCATTAGGGGAGGTGAGGCCTTAGTTCCTTACTGCTGGGCTGCTTTGAAGAAAAACTGGCACACAGGTGTGATGCGTAAAAAATCCAGATTCAGTGGGTTGATGCGGCAGCAAAGCAATTGCTGCTTCGATTTTCCAGCCGTGTGACCGGTAATGCGTCGATTTCTTCAGTTGTGCAGCAGGGCATGCATCATAGGCAGAGTGGAGGCGCTCCGTCGATTTTTCGACTGGTGCGATGCATTGTTTTTTCACCTGCACGGCTATGCTATGTCAGGAAAAACAGGCACTGAAGGTGGATGTGTGGATTTTGTTCTCTTGTTTGCAGCAAAGCCACCTCCAAGGGCCCAGAACTGGAATTGGCACCACTTGGCAGGTCAGAACCCCCAGCGGAGGAGTTCAGGGGCTGCAGATTAAGTCTTTGATGGCCCTCAGATTTCTTAACAGGAGGCAAGCGGACACAAGCCTTTGGAAAACCTTGGAAAACAGGATACAAAAAGCAAAGTCCAGTTCTTTTACTGCCCAAGACAGATGCAGCAAGCAGTAGGCCAGCACAACACAGCAACAAGCAGAGTGGCAGTTCCCCTCTAACTGTTTCTCCAGCTCTTTTTCTTGGCAAAATCTCCTGTTGGTCCAGAAGTGTTCTAAAAATATAGGCTAGTCTTTGTAGTGCACAGGATCCTGCCTTTTCCTGACCTGGCTCCAGACACACTACAGTGGGGTGGATACAGCTTTATATGATGGCAGACACAGCCTATTCAGGTGTTGGTGACCACTCCTTCCACCACTCTAGCTCAGGAAGACCCATCAGCCAAAGTGAGCTGAGGGCAAACCTCAGCTCACTTTGTGTGACTGTCTAGAGGAAATGCACAAGGAGCCTAACTGTACGTCTAAACCAGACGTTGATTCCACAGGCAGGCAGAGACACAGAATGGTAAAGCAAGAAAAGGCACATCTTCACTAAAAGATGTATTTTTAAATTTGGAGTTAAGAGAACGCAAACTCCAAATCTCCATCTTTTCCTATTTGAAAGTTACACTTGGAAGATGTCACAAGGCAGCTCCAATGATAACCTGGGGGAGAGTTAGTCCTTGCAATAGCGAAGAACAAAATGGGCAGTATTTCACTAAAAGGACGTGTAAAACACACAAGTACATGCCCTACCTTGCACATACACTGCACCCTGCCCATAGGGCTGCCTTGGTCCTACTTTAGGGGTTCCTTACATGTAGAAAAAGGGAAGTTTGGACCTGGCAAGTGGGTGCACTTGCCAGATTGACATGGCAGTTTAAAAAACTTAGGGGAGAGGAGTTGGCCCAACGACTAGGGTGGTCGACCTCGAATCTGGGGAACTGGGTTCGAGTCTCGGCGATGATGCTGAACATCCTGTGATTCTGAAAATGAATGTGTCCTCATGTAACGCAACTGGTGCCATGTAAAGCGATCTGATAGCCGATACCTTCGAGTCAAGTTTGCGCTATATAAAACTCGTAAGAAATAAAAACGGAATACATACAGTGTGGAAGGTCTGAGACATGGTTACAGTGCTACTCATGTGGGTGGCACAATCCGTGCTGCAGGCCCACTAGTAGCATTTGAATTACAGGCCCTGGGCAAACACAGTGCACTTTATTAGGGACTTACCAGTAATTCAAATATGCAAATCATGGATAACCAATCACAATTTACACAGGAGGTGCAAGTACTTTAGCACTGATCAACAGTCAAACCGAAGTGTCCTAGCGCTAGGGAAAGTGACCCAGATCTCCAAAACAAGTTATGGTAAAAACATGGCCCATTAGGCTGACTTAACCAGCCCCGTTTTCAGTTTTATGGGGAACAGTGGTTCTGAAGACCCCTGTCTGATTGAAAGAAGCAGGGAGTTCCATCATTTGGCTGCTGAACAGCTAAAGGCGCATCCTCCGGTCCACACCCTTATTGACCATGGGGACTGATGCTAACAAAGATCCAACAGTTATCAACCTTCTAGTAGGGACACAGAGCTTAAAGAAAGGGTGTGGATAGTGGGGACCCTTGTTCCTAAGGATTGGGTGGCAGTAACAAATGGCTTTGAAGGTAAGACGATTCTCAAGTGGCATCCAATGCAATTTTGAAAGCGCAGATCCCAAAGAGGACCTCCTAGGCTGCTATGGCTGTGATCTGACTGTCGAAGGAAAGCTTGGTAGCGGACCATATGTTAAAATTCTTGACTTTCGGCTTAGGAGAAGCACGCCTGGCCACCAGGCTGAGGACCAGATGGATGTCTGGTTCCTCTAAGATAAGGACCTCCCGTTTTTTCTGCATTTAATTTAAGACAACTGAGGTCCATCAATTGAGCAACCTCCGACATACAGGCACTTAGCAGTGCAGCAGTGTCAGTTGCATTCTGTGACCGGGTGATCACCAATTGCGTATGGTTGGCGTAGGAAATGATATTAAATCTGTAGTGCTCAACGATCTCCGCCAGCTGGCGCATATACAGATGAAATAATGTTGGGTTCAAGGAGGAGCCCTGAGGCAGCTCCCGCTGTAATGGGAAAGCCGGGGATCGAAAAGGTTTTAATGACACCTGAAAGGATTCATCTCGCAAAAAAGAAGCCAGCCACTGCAAGGCAGTATCCTTAACATCTCATGTACACAATCATTCAAGCAGAAGGTTGTGGTACAAGGTGTCGAAAGCTGCACTGAGGACTTACATTAGCACTACTTCTGTATCACCCGTGCTAATGACCTGTCAGATTCTGATGCTAGAAGCACTGCCAGCTATGTGCTAAGAAGGGGGCAAAAGCCAGACTGGGTCAATACAGTTTACAACATCAGTATGCGTTGAGAGAGGTCGATCGACAATACTTTGACATTGTACATTGGTAATTTCAGGTTGTGATTCATCCTAATTTACTTTGATCATATAGGTCTGTAATGCAATTTACCCTCACTAAATATACCTGTGCTCAGTTGGAGTGCGGTATTGGTGTTGTTCATGTCTTTGAAATTCACAAGTTTTGATTTAACTCCACAACCCATAACTTGCACAACAAACATGGAAACAATAACTTTCTGGGGGTATGTGCCTGCCCAAGGCCACCCTGTGGCCATCAGGAGGGCGGGCCCTTAGTCTCAGAGGGCTGCCCCCGTCCCTTACTATGGTCAGCCACTCCTCCCCAGGGCAAGCGTTGGCCGGCTGGAGGTGGGCGGGTTGGTGACGAGCGTCCGGGGCGGCAGGCAGGGAGAGGGGGTATATCTTCCCCCTCGCCATTGTTTAGGCCTCTTTGCCGCTCCGGACGTCACGCGTACTACTTCGGGGACACTCTTTTGGGACTCTATGTGCGGTGAGTTCAGGCCTTCTGACTGGTACCCCCCTCCGCCTACTCCCTCTTTGGCGGT
This sequence comes from Lissotriton vulgaris, assembly GCF_964263255.1. Classification (NCBI taxonomy): domain Eukaryota; kingdom Metazoa; phylum Chordata; class Amphibia; order Caudata; family Salamandridae; genus Lissotriton; species Lissotriton vulgaris. Next base: position 163,814,396 of record NC_141698.1, read on the forward strand.
GGTTGAGTCTGGCCAGGCGGCCTGCTTATCGACGGGCTGCTGTGGAGTCGTCCGGTGGCCCTTCCAGCCGACTTCTTTGTTGCGCTCCAGAGGGGTGTGTGTCGTGCGCTTCCCGGCTCTGTCCCGGGTGGGGCGGATCGCGGAACGCGTCGTGGTGGCCTCGCCAGCGGGTCCCCACGTTGCTGGCCATATCCTCTACTGTTGATGACTCTGGATCTTCGGGCCTCCCCCCCCCCCCCCCCCTCTCTACCCCCTCTCCCGGACGGTGGCCGCTGGCCGGGCTGTGGTGGAGTTACAGGGTGATCCGGAAGCAGAGAGGTGCAACACTGTACTTCAGCGGGCACATAGGGGTGCCAGAGCCTAACCTAGAACCTCATGGGAGGTCTAGGAGTTCGTGTCGGCGCCCCAGTAGTCCTTCGGGCAGTTGTGGGCCTCTGCAACCGGGGGTTTGCCTAGATACGCCCCGCAAGGGGCGTGAGTAGTGTAATTACCATAATGGTGCAGCAGTTGGGTGGTTCGCCACTGTGCTGATTGGCTCAACAGGCGGGCAGGTGGCGAGAATGCGGCCTGCCCTTGGATCGCCCGTAAGATAACCCACCGTGATTACATAATGTTGTATGTAATAATAAATCTGCAGCAACTTTTCCCAATCTTAACACTTTTGTCTGTGTGTTATTTGCGGGATGTGGTATATGTTGGGGCGGGGGGTTCCTGTTGCCCTGATGTGACTATGTGAAGCTGACTGAAATCATGCCGGTGTAGCATTCACGTGTTTTTGGCAAGCGCTCTTCACTTTATTGGGACATGTCCAGCTCGGAGCCAGCACGTGGCGGTGCGTTATTGAGTTCATACTTGTCAGCGCGTGACATTGGCTGCTTCGGAACCCAGCGCTATCTAGCATCTGCCTTTCATTTCACTGGTTGTATAAACTGCATTCAGCAGCACAGCAGCGTGTTTATGATGCACTCCTAGGTGCTCGTACTGTGTAGCGGCAGAGTCCTCACGTTAAAGACGTGCAACAGAGCGATCATTTTTAACCCTGGGCGGAACACTATGGTACGCTCACTTAGTGTGCGTCGTTTGCGCAACTACGCGCTACGCAAATTGCAAGTACTTATTTATTATTTATTTATTTCTTATAATGTTTTGTATAGCGCGAACAAGACCCTTGGGTATCAGAGCGCTTAACGTAGAAAGTAAATTGGAGATTAACATATATACTAACAATTCTACAAAAAAACAAGCATAAATGAGGTAGATGATATATGTTACTTACGCATGTGCAGTTTGCATTAAGAGGTTGGTTAGACTTAACTTACATCGTAAGGCCTATATACAAACATAAATGAGGTAGAGGATTAAATAGTTTTGGATGTGAGATACAGTTATAAGTTCACATTGACATGGGGTAACTGTAAGGATACAGCTTAGTCTTATATGAGGCGTCAATCTGGTGTCCTCAAATTAGCCTTCCTACTATTTATGTCGAGTCTTCCCCTTCTGATGACATAAATGTTCAGTGTTAGGACAGCAATGGATCCTAACAGTGATCAATAGGCTTCCCTATGTAAGGAATCTACTCATCAAAAGGCTCTTCACTTCCCGCTTAAATGTTACAATATTATGAATCTTCCTGATGTTAGGGGGGAGTGAGTTCCAGATTCTGGGCGCCTCTCCTGTGAACGCTCTGTCATAAGTCCTTTTCTTTCGGATGAGGGCTGGCCGCAACAGCAACTACTTGGCGCTCCTAGCTGGTCTGTTACCTCCAGATAGCTCAATTTTCTTGACTAAGTATCTTGGAGTGTTGCAATGGACCGCTTTATGAGTGATACATACTATCTTCATTTGGATTCTGGCTTCAGAAGGTAGCCAGTTTAATGCTTTCAGGTGGGGAGATATATGATCAAATTTCCTTGATCCAGTGATGAGTCTTGCCGCTGCATTGAGGCAAGCTTTTAGTGGTGCTGTGTACGTTTTTGGTAAGCCAGCTAAGGTGGTGCAACCATATTCAATCCTGGGAATGACACCGCCTTCAAGGCTGCCCTTGTGGATGTAGTCGGTTCCTTGACCGCAACATGCTCTAATTTCAATATAGTAGGTGACCTAAATATACATCTGGATCAGTCGTCATCTCCTTCCATCAGCTCCTTGCTGGCGGACTTAGAAGCGTTGCAACTTGACCAACTGGTCACCTCCCCCACCCACACAGGAGGACACATATTGGACCCTTTTTTTACCACCTTAGCTCGGGCTAGATCAGCTGACCCGATGGTGGTGGGTTGGACTGACCATCTACTGGTTAAAGTGTCATGTCCCCTTGACACCCCACAACTGAAACCTGCAGGTAAACAGAGTTTAAAGCGAAATTGGCGTAAACTTAAGCTGGAGGAGTTTGTCAGGTTATTGGAGGCACAACCCCTAGGCAAACTGCAGAATGTAGAACAGGGCTATGAACAATTCTGCAACTGGGTTCTTACTGCCCTCGACTCTCTCATACCTTTGCGTTGGGCAAAATGTCATGCGAAAAATCGTAGCCCTTGGTATAATGAGACTCTTGCCGAGCTTAAGAGAACCTGCCGGCAAGCTGAGAGGGCCTGGAGAAAAGCTTTTGATCCCACGTTAAAATCGTTGTACTTTGCCCAGCTTAAGTCCTACCACAGAGCTATTTGTCAAACCCGGGCCGCATATTACGCAGCTGAGTTTTCCAACAGCCCCAACCCCTCTAAGTTGATCTTCAAGGTACTTAAAGACCTGATGGGGAAACGGGCCACCTCGCAAGAAATCTGTACGGACTCGCACTGTGAAAGCCTGGCATCCTTTTTCGTGGAGAAAGTACAGAAAATCTACCGAGGATTCGCACCAGCTGCCCCCGGGGATGCTCCTAGCGAAGTAGAGGTCCTGGTGTCTGAAACCCTGTCAACCCTGCCGACTATGTCTAATGAGGTATTCGACACTCTGAGCCTCAAAATTAAATCAGGCTCTCCCTCAGACCCTCTGAAGCCGGAGTTTTTTGCCTCTCTCCCGCCCCTCTGTCGTGAGCCCATTCTGGAGCTGATCAATCTCTCCCTCAGTGAGGGCGTGGTTCCGTTATCCTGGAAGCAGGCTGTGGTCAAGCCCATCCTGAAGAAACCTAATTCTGACCCCTTGCTCCCGGAGAATTATCGGCCCATCTTCCTCCTGCCTTGGACCGCCAAGGTCACGGAGGCACACGTGAATACCATTCTGTCTGCCCACCTCTCGCGTAACAATATCCTAGACGAGAGTCAAAATGGGTTTCGTGCTCAACACAGCACTGAAACGGCTCTGCTCTTTATGATCGAGCATTTGCGGTCATTGCTAGATGTGGGGCAGACCGCGGCGCTCCTATTGTTAGACCTGAGCGCCGCGTTTGACACGGTGTCTCATGACATTTTGCTGCGGCGTCTGGAGGAAGTGGGGATCGTTGGGAAGGCTCTTAAGTGGTTCCGCTCATTCCTCTCGGACCGGTTTTTTAAAGTAGCCATTCTTCCTGGCCAGTCCTCGTACCATTCTTTGGAACTGGGAGTCCCTCAGGGCTCTGCCCTCAGCCCCACATTATTCAACTTGTATGTGAAACCGCTGGCTGCCGTCGTCAGGCAATATGGCCTTACGATGACATCGTATGCCGACGACACGCAGCTGGCGGTGACTCTCAGTGGGGACCCTGAGGTGACTGCGCCCAGATTCCGGGCAGGACCGATAGCTGTGGCTAGCTGGATGCGTAACAACTGCTTACAGCTTAATGCCAAGAAAACCGAGGTCCTGATTGTGGGGAAGCAGGCGGAACTCTGGGGAGACCAGTGGTGGCCTCTCGAACTGGGGGCGATGCCCATCCCAGTGGACGAAGTCAAAAATCTGGGGGTATGGCTGGATTCTAACCTTTCCTTTACCAGCCATACAAAGAAGACAGCAGCTACCTGCTATGGCATTCTGTGAGGACTCAGACCAGTCCTCAAATTTTTCGACCCTCCCACACGTCAACTGGTGGTTCAGGCCTCTATCCTCTCACGGATAGACTACGGGAGTGCCTTGCTCCTTGGAGTCAACCAGGCTGAGGCGACTAGGCTTCAGAGGGTGCAGAACGCTGCTGCACGGGCCATTGTAGGTCTCCCGAGACGTTGTTCTGTCTCTCCTGTCTTGGCCTCTCTGCACTGGCTTCCGGTCAGACAGAGAATCAAATTCAAGGTTCTCTGTCTGACATTCAAGATCTTAAAGCTTTCTTCTCCCCCGGCCTTGACAGGCCTTATTTCTTCTTATGTCCCCACGCGATCCCTCAGATCCGAAGCCCAGTATCTGGCTAACAAGCCTAGGTTCAGGCTTAGCAGGATGGGAGGACGTTCCTTCCGTGTGCTGGCGGCGGACCTATGGAATTCCCTTCCTGTTCACATTCGCGCCCTCAACAGCTTGACCCTCTTCAGAAGGGCCATCAAAACCCACCTGTTCATCTCTGTTAGCTAATATCCCCCTTTTTCAGCTCTGATCTGTTGTGTTGTTGCATATGATCAGGCGCCAGGACGCCCCTTCGCTGGGGCAGCTGTTGCGCCTAATAAATGTTATTAACATAACATAACATAACATAGAGATGACTAAGGATTGGATTGCCAGTTTAAGATCCGCTTCTGAGATGAAAGGTTTAAATTTTCTTAAGTAGTTAAGGTGGAATCGGGCACTTTTCGCCATTGAATTAATGTTGGCTTTCATGTCGAGGTTCTCGTCTAAGGTGATTCCTAGCGATTTAGCTGAGTTGACTAGGGTTGAGGTGCAGTTTAGAGCAGTCACCAATTTGGTCCATTCCTTTATTTTCATATGGCTCCTTGGTGGTGAAATTAGTAGGAACTCTGTTTTGTGTGCATTTAGCTTCAGATGATTGGTGGTTAACCATTGCAATGCCATTTTTAATGTCTCATTCATTATTACAATGTCATCAAGGGAGGCGATCTTTATGTATATTTGCGTGTCGTCTGCATACATGTGGTAGGATATCTGTGATTTTCGGAGAATTTCTGTGAGCGGTTCAACATACAAATTAAACAGATCTGGGGATAACGTCGATCCTTGAGGGACTCCTATTGAGTTAGGGCATGGAGGTGAAATCGATTGGTTGACCAGGAATCGTTGTGTTCTGTTCTGTAGGAAGGACTCGAACCATTTCAGCACATTTCCAGACAATCCCATCCTGTCCTGCAGCCTGGTCAATAATGCTTCGTGATTTACCGTGTTAAACGCCGATGATAGGTCCAGTAGAATACTCGTTCGCGATCAGCAACATCAAGTTGCCGAGCACGAGCCTGGAAAATAAACCTCCTGCGAGATTCTCAACGTGGGGAGGTAAGGGTTCTCATTGCGAGGGGTGGCGTATGCTCGCGACCGCTCGTGATGAGAAATTACCAGTCTGCATTTAGAAAGCTGCTGCTCGAGTACACATCTACCTGAGCAGCAGAAAACGACCTCTTGCACTGTTCAAGATGCCGTTTGCAATGATTGCACAGTTCTGGATGCTTGTCCGCACTGTGCAATCAGTGCGAACAACATTTTCCATTCTGCACTACGCAGTCCGCATAGCTTGTGTAGTGCACCTCCCGTAGCTACGCATAGCGCTACTACACGAAATACGCCCAGGGTTATTCATTTTACTTTGGGGATATCGTAATAACCCATTGCAACAATCAGGAGAAGCATACTTCTTTGGAGCAGTGCCAAGAAGAGGCCGTTTTATTTTGAGGATATTGTAACATCCCATTACAGCAATCAGGGGAAACATACTTCTTTGGAGCAGCGTCATCCGATAGTACTTGGCTGCAACAAGGTTTATCAGCAGCAGGGGTTGTACATTGTGTCATCCTGTTAAGCATTGAGGCAACGTGACGTTCCATCAAGAGGGCCAACTGAGCCATCAAAAGGTCTAATGGAGCAGCAACATCCCAAGAAAAAATGTGGAGAATAAGTGACTGTGGTTGGGATTAGAACAGTTCTCTGGTAGTCAATACATTGGGTGATTGTATTTTATTTTCACTCCCAACATTTTTTTAAGGAGTGAAGTGTTAACTGGTGATATCTAGTATCTGTACTGTATCATTTACACGAGCATTGGAATTTAGCTCATCCGCACCTTGTGAAATGAGAAGGCAGTACTGCATCTTTCACTTAATGTCCACTTAGTGCAGTTCCCCAAATTGTATTGTGTTTTCCTTGTTTATTATCCCTGCACATTTTATAATTTCACTAGTTACATCAACCAAAATGGCAATAGCTAACATGCCTTCTCCTCCTGTGTTTTTATCTGACAAGAGTGAACCATTTATACTATGGAAAAGATGAAAAATCTGTTTGAGTTACACCATGTAGCTATTGGAGGCAAACAGTTTCAAGCTGCTAGGAAGCAAGAGGTTTTACTGCACAATTTAGGAGTGGAAGGTTGTAATATGTATGACAGTCTTGAAACAATTTCTATAGGGAATGCAAAGGGGGGAAGCAAGAGATGCTTATGAGGTGTCTGTATTAATGTTGGAGAAACATTTTGAAGCAAGGATCAATGTGGTATTGGAACACTACAAATTATTCTCAAGAACACAAGGAAAGAGTGATAGTGAGGGGAATTATATAGCTTGTCTGCGAGCACTGGCACAAACTTGTGAATTTGATACCTTAACAGATTCACTTATTAGGGATCTGTTGGTGCGGTGCCCCAATAATATCAGGGTTCTGGAGAAGTTACTGGCACAGAATCCTGATCTCAGGGAGGCTCTTACCATTGTTGAAAGCATAGAAAGTACAAACACGTGGTTGAGTGAAATGCGAGCTGTGCCTTCTTCCTTGCAAGGTGACTCCACTAATCCTGCAGAAAATGAAATTGTGGGAGTGGGGAATCAAAGTGGCACCAACAAGGAAATCAAGAATAATAAAATGAAGTGCTATCGCTGTGGTAATCCTGGTAACTCGGCAAACAGTACTAAGTGCTACACCAGGAATTCTGTTTGCAGGAAATGTGGTAAGAGGGGTCACTATGCCCTAGTTTGTAAGGGTGATAAAGGTCAGGTTGTCGATGCAGTATGTGAAGATCTGACTAAGATGGTGTTAACTGTCAAGCCTAATTCAGGAGAAGTGGATGTGGATCCCTTATCTAAGCCTGAGTGCCATATCAAACTTGATAATAAGGAAGTGGTTGTTTAAGCTCACCTTATATGATGGTAGGGGATATACATTTGGAGAAAGAGTTTGGTGATGAACGTAATGCTCTGTTCCCCCCTGAAATAAATCCTGTGAGTTATGGAGGCTCCAAAATTGATGTTTTGGGTTATGCTGTTATGAGGATTACAGACCTGGCCAAGGTGACAGTAGAGAATGTGTATGTGGCAAGAAAGGGGATCATTTGTTAGGTTGGTGTCTCCAACGTGAGATGGGCATTATGTTAGACCCTAATGCTGTGCAACCGGTTAAGTCTTTGTTAGCAGAACAAGAACATGGATATTTATTGTTGCAATTTCCAAGTGTGTTCAGTGGTTAATTGGGTCTCCATCGAACAGAAAACTATTTTGAAACACAATGCTGTTTCCTGTATACATAAAGTCAGAAAAGTTCTCAACTTCATGTTAGAATCATTGAAGGGGGAGATCAACAGGCTAATTGAGGATAGGGTAATTGAGGAGACTGAATCCTCCGAATGGCTTGCCCCAATTGTATTGGCACAGCAGTGTGGGGGCAAACAAATTATATGATGTACATTGACTATAGAGATTTAAATAATTGTCTCTGAGTTGATTGTCAACCTCTCCCTAAGACCTCAGAGGCTTTAACCATGAATGAAGGTGCCAAAATGTTCAGTGTCATGGACCTCTCATCTGATATCGCCAAGTTAAATTGTATGATGAGTCCAGATACTTGACATCATTTGTCATACCGTTTGGCGCTTACCACCTTTTTAGGATGCCATTTGTGTTGGCATCTACAGTGGCATGTTTTCAGAGGATCATGAAAAAAGTATTGGATGGGATACCAGGCATTTTTAGGATGACATCCAGATTTATGAGAAAGATCTGGAGAGATTGACTGAAGCAGGTTTGACACTTAGGAAAGAAAAAATTTGCATTTTGAGTTGGTGCTGCTTCATATTTGGGCCATACTATCTCCGCTGAGGGGATTAAACTCAATTGGGATCTTTCCTTGGACTGGTGGAGTTTGACTCCAAGTTCATACCTAATTGTTCAGGGTTGGCTCAACCTATCTGGGCTTTGCTGAAGAAATGCTTGAGATTTGTGTGGAGAGGCTTTTGAGTCTATCAGAAATTTCATTGGTGGAATTCCTACTCTGGGACACTTTGATATTTCTAAAAAAGACTATTTTAACCACAGATGCTAGCCTTAAGGGGCACAGGGAAGTGTTCTCACAGATTGATGGGATGAGGAGAGGGTGGTAGCATTTGCATCCATTCACTCAAAGATGCAGAAGAACCTTATTCCATTTTCGAGAGGGAAGCTTTGGTGTGTGCATTGGCGATCAGAGAGACATTTTACATTCTATTCTGGTCTGATCATAGGCTTTTAGTCAATGCATTTTCTACCAGGAAAGATGATGACCTTACGCCTAGGATTAAGAGATCGGTGGCGGGGTTGAGTGATTTCAATTTTCAGGTAGAGTATGTTACCGTTTCAGGAACATGGTGGCGGATTGTCTATCCCGGTTGTCAACGGATGTTGGCTACATCTGGATCTTGAGAGTGTGCAACCTATAGACAGGTAGCAGTTGGCAAGAGAGAAAGATGATGAAACTAAAGAACTCAAAGTAATTCATAGTTGAGGGTAGGCCAGAGTTTAGGATCCTCTCCGAGGAGATGAATGGGTTTTGGAATAGAAGTGAAGAGTTGAGTTGGAATGGAAGTGAGCTGTTTAGAGGCACGCTGTTAATTCTACGAGATGTCTTGAGAGAAAAAACTGTGAACTCTGGGCATGAGGGCAACTTGGAGAGGAATCTCACTACAGCATGAGTGAGGGAGTTGTACTGGTGGCCAGGATTAGATTGCCACATTGAGAGTACAGTTAAGGATTGTGTTTTTTCTACCAGGGGTGTCATGAGTAAAGCAGTATCTAAAGCTCCTTTGTCTTCTATAGAGATTCCAGAAGAACCATGAAAGAAGTTGGGACTGGATTTTGCTGGTCCTTTCCATCTTCTACCTTCATGTGAAAGATATGTAATATTATTGGTACATTACTTGTCCAGGTGCGTAGTGACTATGGGCCAGATGTAGGTAAATACTATTTACCTATTCTTAAATACCGAATTTTACCGATTCGGTATTTAAGAATAGGTAAATAGTATGTAGGTAATTTTTCGGTAAATTTTACCGAATCTGTAAAATTCGGTATTTACTGATTCAGTAATTGCCATTCATTCCTTTGGGCCTGGAGGCCCATAGGAATGTATGGAAATTACCGAATCGGTTAATACCGATTTGCTAAAATGGGGGACACATTCAAGGGTGCCATGGTGTCACTTTGACACCCTGTTGCACCCCTGAATCGTACTTGTTTGCTGATGTGGCACACATACATGCCCTAAGGGCATGTATGTCTGCCACATGGCACAGTTGAAAATGCACAGATTTGCATTATCAAAGGTATTTCTTATTTACCACAAACTTATAAATTCGGTCATTTCGGATGTTACCGACCGGTATTGGGCCACCTACATCTGGCCCTAATTGTGTGAGCTCAGTTGACACTAGAGTTGTGATTAGCATCTTGAAAGAGGAGTTTGTTCTTGAAGGTTTGCCATATAAAATATTTGCAGACTATGGTGTCCAGTTGACATCTCATAAAATGCAGGCATTTTTAGGAAACCTGTCTATAGTTCATCTTAAGATGGAGCTGTATTCTCCACAAGTGAACAGTCTTGCTGAGTGAATGAATCGAGTGGTGAAATCATGTGTACAAAAAGCATTAGAAATGAGAAGGCCTTTGTCGGAGGTGTTGAATGAAGTGTGCTGGGATAATAATAGCACTCCTAGTCAAGTAACATCCAAGTCACATTTTTTTCTGTATGAGGGGTAGAGTTGGAAACACAAAATTGAATCCGGCATGGATGAGTGGAGGAGTGCAAAGGTTAAAGCGGTTGAATGGGTAAGTTGAATGGAAAAGTGGATATGAATGAACCCAGGGCAAGTGGTTGAGAGGTATGTATCAAAATATTTACAAGGAAAAATATAATCAGAGAAACTGCACTAGGGGCATATGTAGGTAGCCGTTTGCGATTCGCAAATGCCAAAATTCGGCGAATTTCAGCGTTTGCGAATCGCAAACGGCGTTTTGATATGTAGGTGCCACTTAGCAAAATAAGGAATCGCAAAAATTGCGGTTACTTATTTTGCTTATAGCATTTAAGTTATTGCAATTTTGTGATTCCTTAAATGCTATTTAGGGGGGCTTAAAAAATTGCGATTTTTTCATAAGGAATCGCAAAATACCACCTACTTCAAGTAGATGGTATTTTGTGAATTCCTTCAAAAAAGCATTTTTTTAAAAAGTCAAAGAGCCATGCAGCGCACAGACATGCCCTTAGGGCATGTATGTGTGCCACATGTACTTACAGGCACATTCCAGGGGTGCAACAGGTGTCCTTTGGACACCCTGACACCCTTGGAATTTTGATTCTCAAATTGTGATTTACTCATAGAAAATCGCAATTTGAGAATGTATCCCCATTCATTCCTATGGGCCTCTTAGCCCATAGGAATGAATTGGACACTCATTCCTTAATTGCGATTCGCAATTTGCTAATCGCAATTAAGGAATTTTAGAGATTCGCAAAATAATAGCGAATTTTTCCCTACATTCAATTTTGCTATTCTCAAATAGCGAATCCTTAAAAATCGCTATTTGGGAATCACAAAATGGAAATTACCTACATATGCCCCGAAGTCTCTACTGTGGTTAGTGGGTGAAAAAGGTCTAGTGAAGAAGCAAGAATTTGTGAGGAAGCGTGAATCAAGTTTCAGGAGTCCTTTCAGAATTTAGACAATCATGAAGAATGTTGTTAAGCTGGATAATGGTGATGTGTGGAGTATTTCCAGGCTAGTGAAATGGAATGAATCAAATCCTGACAGCGGGAAGGCCTGTTCTAGTTCGGAGGCAAATATTAGTCTTGGTACTTGTAGGGCCGGCCTCAGGGTGGTGTGACCGATGTGGCCGGACTGGTCGCTGAGCTGAAGGGGAGAGGGGGCACTGACCTCAGGGGGGTCACTGTGTTTAGCAATAACATACGATATAAAAGCACCTGCTGCCGAGTTCCTTGTGTCCAGCTCTCGGACAGCAATAAAAATGTCAAGAACTCTTTTTATTAATGTTCCGGCTTGAGAGAGATCAGAGATTTGTCTAGTGGCTTTTTTGACTCGCCATAAAGTAGTGCAGGGGTGTAAATACCTGCTGCAAAGAACACATCAGTATTTTTTGTGGATAGCTGAGTGGATTAGTAAAGCCATCCGGCCCTTGGTACTTGTGAGTGCAGTGTTCCACAGGATAATCTCTGTGGTGCTTATGTCAAAAAACAACTTTATTTGGTTTATCATAACCATAAAGCATGAAGTAAAAACAAATATAAACCACATAAAAACATAATTTTTCAGTAAAACTTCTAAAACATTACCAAATTTATAAAAAATCCCAAAGCGGATTCCCATGTGCATTTACTCCTTATCTGCTTTTGATAAGATGGTGTCCACTTTAATCATAAATTTTACACCACGACAAATTAGAATATTGGACATGCCTCTCATCCAGCTTATTACCGCCTGCCTGCAGGTACGAATTTGTAGGTCCTTAAAGTGTGCCAGTAACAGCTTCCTTCGTTCCATTTTTAAATGATCACAAACACACATTACATGACAGATTGATTCCTTACAGTATCCGCACAGCTGGTAATTTTTTGATAGTCCCTACCTGGAAAAGAAAAGAACTAAGTCCTTTGTATTGTGGTCACCCAATCTATATTCAGTAAACTTCTTTTTTAAAAATAGCCGAAAATGCACCATTAAATAGGGTTGTGGTTTTAATGAGGTATATAAATGTATTACTGCCCATGCATGGCGTCGTTTGGACAATCTTTTTTTTATCTTCCAGAAATGACAGTTTTTTAGCCTTGGCGTTACATGCTTTATTAAATGTAGCTCTCTCCATCTTTTGTTTCCAGACTTCTTCCATGTCTAGTACCGCCAGAGCAGTTCGCAGGGAATCACCCCATGTGTTTGTTATTCTTGTAATATATTGATTTTGTATTTCCAACCAACATAAGTAGTTCAGCGACCCAGGTTCAGAAGCTCTAAGTTTCCAGCACAGTTTTACAAATGTTGCCTTTCTTTGGTATTCCTGGTTCTGGAGGCCGAATTCTAGGCGCACTTGTGCTGGTGACGCACCCTTTGGAATATTAAAAACTGCTTTAAATGTTTTTATCTGCAGATAGTTTAAAATAATAATTTCTTGGCCATGCCAGATTTCCCGGCCGTAGGACAAGGTCGAAAGCAATCGTGCTGCCATTATTTTCAGAAGATGTCCATGTGAAGGGCATTGCAATTTCTTACGGAGTTATTTATAGGCAAAAATCAGTGACTGAGCTTTCGCTGTTATGTCCATTTTTTGCTCCATAAAGGACATTCTTTGGCCTAATTTGATGCCTAGATACTTGTATGTTCTTGTTTCCTCAATTTGCTTCTCCTTGGCATACCATTAATATTTTGACACTGCTTTAGGTCCTGCTAGGCGAACCACCTTGGTTTTTTTCTCATTTATTTCCAAGCCTACAAGATCCAAGTATTCAATTTATTTATTGTTCTTTGCAGACCTATTGGTGTTTCTCATAACCACAATGTCGTCCGCATACTGCAGATACTGAATTGGCTCCTTTGCTATACTAGGTGGGTATCCGTTGGTCGATTGCAGATAGTTGTTTAAGTCTGCTAAATATATGTTAAATAGACATGGTGATAAAACACAACCTTGTTTTAAGCCATTGTTTATTTTTCTCTTTGCCAATAGTCTGCTTCCATCTCCTAGCTTTACCCTTGCCCATGTTTCGCTATATAGTGCCATTATCATATTTAACACATCCTGCGGTAATCCCCATTCTTTTAATTTCCGCCAAAGTCGATCTTCATTTTTATAAATTGGGTGGAGCAAACTTTCTCTCCAGGAGGCTGGTAGCGTGTTCGCGGAGTGCAATTGGTTAAAAAAGGGGAGCAAGATAATTTGCCCAAAACTCCGGGTCTTGCTTGAAGAGATCATTTGGGAAACCATTTGGCCATACTGCACCAGAGTGCTTCAGCTTTTTTATCAACACCCTTAAGTTTTTTTGTTATTATCAGAGTTATTACATCTTGTGTTTCTGTGGGCCCATCTTTCAGAATCGGATTTCCAGCTGAAGTTGGTTTTTAAATTACATCTACCATTTTGTCTGGATGAGATAATGCACATCTGTGAGTACTTGTTTGACAGTTGTTATACAAATTACCTATAAGTTAAGTCCAGTCTGGCTCACTTATTCCGGTGTTTTGTAGGGTCTCGGTTCCCTTGGACAGTTTGTTTATTAGACCCCAAAACTCACTGCTGCTTGGTAGTTTGCTTGCCAATAATAATTTCCCCCAGAGGTTCTCAAATTTAACCTTCTTTGCCTCTCTACACCTTTCTTTATATATCTTTCTCATTGTTTTGATCTTACTCGAGTCTATCTCATTTCCCAATCTGGCCTCTGGGGCAATTACTATTGCTTCTTTTGCAATTCTTCTCTTCTGTTCTCTCAAGTTTCCATTACACCATGGTGCCTTTCTTGTTCCAAACAAGGATTTTCCTGCTGGAAATTTGTACAGCAGGAACGTACCCCGGCTCTCCCAGTCCTGTAGTAGTGAGTGAGTGACTAATGTCTCTTTATTCCCCACATGAAGTTTCACTGTGTTCATTATGTCTTCTATATTTGTCCCACTCCAATTCAGTTTCCTTTGATTATACACATTCGGCATTACGGCTAAAGATACTGTGCTCTTTTTTTTTTTGCGTCCAATTCACAGACAATACTGTGGTGCTTATGCTTTTAATTCAATTCCCAGACATACCAAGAGATGTTCTGCTAGAACCAAATGGTGGAAAGAAAATGTGGTTTCGTAGTTATGTTACAATGTGGTAGTAGCAGTATGTTTTCTGCTAAGATGTTGTAGTGAGATGATACTTTGCGCTTTTAGTTACAGGACATATTGTTTTTTCCTCTTTATATATAGTCCGTCTTTTGATTATTTTGTGATTCCTGACCGTTGCAGATATTATTTTGCAGTACGTGTGATTTTACTTTGTGTACTCATTTGCCCCCATGTTGATTTGTTTTACATTTAATATTTTGATTGCATTAAAAAGTTTCCTATGTTATTGTGGGAAAGGATATGTGTTGTTGTGTTGAGATTTGAATGCAGATATGTCCTCTGTTTCCTGAGGGTACCTGTCCTCTTGGAATGATGGGTCAGGAGGAATCCAAGACGACAGTTGGAGTTGGGGTTTAAAGGAGTGTGGCTGCTATCTCTCGGTTGGTGCAGGCATGTGCAATAAAGTTTTGTAAAGCACTACCCTCATGTGTCTATCCTTCGTGTGAACTTTACAACAGAAATACATCAAACAAAGTGAAAAAATACCCCAGTAGGAAATAAACCATATTTCGCTTTATTTGTTGAACATTGGAACTCTCTATAGTTCACCAGACCTTAGTGAAGACACATGACCATTGAGATACCAACAACCAAACTTTTATTGTTCATAGCGAGAGTCTAAGACCTTAATCCTTTGCTCACAAGTGATTCAGTCCTATGTTGGATCAAAACATAACTGTTTAGCGTTTTTAGGTTTTAATTGATACCCATAAATATACTATTAACTGTATTTTTTTAGGAGAATTTCAGATGTTCTTAAAGACGTGCTTTACAGTCTCAAAACCAATTATAACCATAGCGTCACTTCGCCTGTTTTTTTTTTTTGTTTGTTTTTTTTTTAGAGAATTTTTGTGTTTTTGAATACATTCTTTTTTCAGATTTTAACCCCTGGATAGACACCCTCTGCTGTGCATTACCTTCAGCTGTGACAGGGTTATCTCCTTAGTTCTCATCCGCAGCCTCGTCTCCCCTTGCTTCTTTCTATACGTACACTTCTTTGGCTAGACAGTGACCTCCAAGTATGCGGAGTAAAACAAATTGGAGGGGGTAAAAGACAGCAGGAGGACAGAGAGGTAAAAAAATGAAATAGTAAGATAAGTGAAGTTGAGGGAGAAGGGAGATAGAAATGAGGTGGAGAAATACGTGAGATTCTTCCAGTAATTCCTCCTCATTTGGAATGATGAAAAAAACAGACTAATGTGAGCCAGTTATACCACGGGTACCACCACTACAAAAGTCTTAAATTTTTATCCAGTAAACATTGGTTGTAATGAGCTCAGGACAGCGAATACCTACTGTGTTTGGTGAACCACAGTAGTTATCTAAGCATGGCGAGGCCAGGTAGTCTCTTCATCACTACTCTTCTGTCTCAACTGTCTCCCAGTTTTCTGAAGGATCCGTGAGCGGTCACTTCCAGGATTAAGGTGGTCCTTTTCATGGCAGTGTTGTGGAGCCTCTCCCAATTATATGATCCAGTGGTGGAGTTTGGCCTTGGCAGAGGCTGGTGCACATCAGTATTAGGTATGTCCATGTGTAGCTATAGTCTGCCTGCAGCGTGTACTGAAATGATAGTGGGGCACCTGTGAGCAGGGCACAGTCCCTATAAGTATGAAAACCCCCATCAATGTGTGCAGTTTTAACCTCCCAGCTATTCTTACGTTTCAAAAGCTCCCCTGCATTTATAACCGTTTGGTAACAAATGGTGGGATTCCTGGTCATAAGCGACCTCTCAAAGTGCTGCACAGAGAAGCTGTTGGTGTGCCTGGGGTATGACAGAGGCCTTCCATTAGGTCTATCCACTTTCTAGTCTGAAGGGGGGGGGGGGAGGGTAGCCCATTCCCTTTATACAGGCACTAGATAGTGCTGGTTTTATTAGTTGTGAGGTGCCGTAGGCCCCCTTTTAAATTAAGTATAATGGTCCTGAGCAGATGGAGGCCCTTTTTTTTTTTTTATTAGCATAAATGCTCTCACTAATTAATAAAGGGGGTAGCTGTTCCAAGGCTGGGCGCAAAAAAAAGTCACCTACCGACAGAAAGAGAAGGGAAAGGGGACAATCCTAGGTCTACGACTCACTGACTAGAGCGGAGGTTCCCAAACTTTTTTAACCCATGGCTCCCTTGACCTAACTGGCAATTGGCCGTGGCTCCCCACCATTTTTTTACCGGTGGGCGGGTGGGGGTGATCTAAGCAAGACCTCGGAAATACTTCCTGTTGGCTTACTTAAATTAATTGGGATGCAATGAAGGTATTAGGGATAAAAATGCTAGCAGATCCTAGCTAGCTGTTCACAAACTACCAGCAGACTATTAGTCATTCTCAGAGGTGTTGTAAGCACATCAAGTAGTACCCGAAGAGCATCACAGTGCACATTTTGGAACACTGGACAGATGACTTTTCACCTTTTCTTTAAATTAAAGGTGATGAGTAGCATATTGGCAAGACCTGGGGTGCACATCTACAGCACTTTATTAATTTTGAAAGTAAACACAAAAAATATTTTTTATAGATGCACATTAGGGAGGGCGAGATACAGGATGTACTCAAATATTGTGGTGGTTCACATATTTGTTGGGTTGACTTGACATGGTGTCCCATCCAGAGCCCATTCTCCCACCTCATGCCATTGGCATTTCACCTTTTATTATGGAGTTTGTGCACTGGAATGCAGGAGGGATCATTTTAATTCTCCACAGCACACAGATTAATAATTTGTACTTCATACTTGCATTTTGTGGTCAAAGCAATACTTTTTGTTTTATCTATCCTCAATGCAGCAAGTTTCTGTTAATGTTTTATTCAGGATTTTAATTTTACCTGCTGGACCATGCCAAAGACTGATAAATATTGACAGAGTCCACTGGCCTAATCATTTTCAAACTTTCACACATGAAAGGTGAGTCTGGCTGCTAGTTGTAACAAATAAATGCAATAGCCGAGGGGCATCGTGTATCTACAGATGTGGGGATATGACTCCTGACTCGTCAGTGAAATTGCTCTCCCTCCAAGATCCCCCATTAAGTGAAGGCTTTCCCCACCCAAGCCCCTGCACTCTTAAGTGTTGGTGTTGGCGGCTCCCTCCACCTGCAGGTTTCACCTGCGCCTCTTCCCTGGTGGTCCACTGGACCTCTGTCTCTATTCTCTTGCTCCGCTTTTTCTCTCCTGTTTCACTCGTTTTTTTCCCTAACTTCTATCTCCCCATTCACTCTCCTTCTGGGTCTTTCCTCCACTTTCTGTCATTTCCCCCTCATTTCAAGCTCCCCCTTTCACTCTCCTGTGTTGACTCTTTCCTCCGTTTTTTTACCCTCATCTCAATCTCCCCCTTTCACTCTCCTGTGTCCTCAGTGTCTTTCCTTCACTCTTTCATGCACTTTTTCGGTTGTTTCCCCCTCATTTCAAGCTCCCCCTTCACACTCGTTCTGTGTCTTTCCTCTGTTTTTTACCCTCATGTCAATCTCCCCTTTTCACTCTCCTGTACGTGGGGTATACAGCGATAAAATATTGCTGCTAACTAATGTTAGCGATAGTCATTGTCAGTCTTCGTACATATGTCCCAAAGACCCTTCAGCCAGCAGATGATGGCAGCCATTTTCTGAGAGTGATGAAGTTTGAATTGGATGCCAAACTTTGAGGTGAACCATGCTACCCCCTATTCTGACAACTGCCTAAACCTGAACTTTTCAAAGGATCATTTGTTTGAAGTTTTTCCTCCAGGGTCACTCGCAAAGAAGCATGGCAGATTGCGTAAACCCATGGGACCACGTACTGGTTACTTTTCTCATTGTTTGCTTTGCTCTTTCTTCTCCCAGTTTGTTTAATTATCACAAGATGACATTCACCATTCTAGAAAAATCCTAAATGAATATATACAATGTAAGCACTGCAGTAACAAGTTTAACTGCCTCCCATTCAATAGCTGTCAGTCTTGGAACTGAGATGCCTAAGGCAGGGGATTCAAACCCGTGACTAAAGTTTGAAAGCCCACCAACATACCGTATCCTTGTAAAAGTCATTTCTTAAAATAACAAATACTATAAATAAAGGGGTTATTTACAAGACCCTTCCGCCGCCCATACGTCACTTTACACATGTTAAAAGTGATGCACTTGCGGCGCAAGGGGCTTGTAAAAAACCTCAGAGTGTAGACAAGTGGCATAGTATTTTATTTTGAGTGCAGCTGGACATTCAAGCCCCCCCATCTGCATGCTCCACGAGAAATGATGCTCGGGAAACGGAGGAGGCAAATGGAAATGGTCGCAAAGGAATGCTTAAACATCAGTCTCTTATTCAGTTCAGCAACTTTCACTTTTTCTCCAGGGCATTCATTCGTCGCTGGCTCATGCATAATTGCTTCCACTGTGTGATTCAATACTTGATTCACACACACTCAGTTACTCTTAACTCGTAGTCACAGAGCTTTGCGTGGCTTTTGTCCCCAGTTTCTCTTTCAAGCTAACGAAGCTGCAGAAATACAAATATTTTAAAAAAACTTCGCAGATTTGAGGCCGAAAGCTCCAAGGCTTCAACACACTATTACTCTGGTGTTCTGGCGGGCGTTCTGCACTTCTGACATCGCGGCCAGAGCTATCTTTCTCTCATTGTGCGCGGCGCCCCTGGCTACTGATAACGGCGCACCAGGGCGCCGCGGCGCACAGTTTGGGAACCACAGGACTAGAGGCAAGTACTCGTCTTGTCTCATGATGCCCTCGCACACCCCGAAGGATGTCCTGCTTCATCATCGGGTGTTTGCTCCTCATTGGGCCGGCGCTGCAATGCCCTAAGAGTCCCCCGAAGGCTCACTTTTGCAGAGTTCTATTGTTTACACTGCCATCAGATGAGTGCAGGTGTGAAAAAAGAGGGTCTTTTGTGAGTGGTAAGTGGGTACGTGAAAAATAAAATGGTCTAATGGATACCGAAAGTCAATGAAATTTATTGTGTGGGTTACCTTGTCAGGTTAAGACTACAAAGGTTGTGAGCTACTGAGAAAGACGTAAGGTGCCTTTGTAACTACAGGTCAACATGTTTCGTGCCTCATCGGTCAAAGAGTACCATGGCGCTTCATCAGGACCAAATGATGTGAATAAAATGAAGAGAAGTGGTGGCGTCAAGAACCCTACTAAATCAGGGTGGGACACATCTTTGTGGGTAGGGCAACACCTGTGCCTTGACTAAGCACACCAAGAAACTACAACTAGGAAACGTTACTTGGGAGCAACATCACCACACGAACGGCAATACTAAGAACTGCATATATTTGATAACATGCCCCTGCAACCTCATCTATATTGGGATGACGTCCACACCCATCAGAATCAGGATAAGTGAGCACAAAAGCAACATCCGTTGTGGTCGCAAGGCAACAAAAATGTCCAATCACAGGGGCTTGGAATTCCCTGTAATAGGAGAGACCGAGGCTCAAGAGAGAAGGAGAGGCTTGAGAAGGGCATCGGGTGGAAGTGGTTCAAAAACACCAACTACAGAGTGATGGCCCACAAGCTAGACAGTTAAACAGTCACCAGTAGAGCCGAGGATTCCCGACACAGGACTAGGTAAAACAGACTAGATACTGAAACATTGGGGTGACCCAAAATTAACACAAAGGACCTGGGTAATTTATGACACAAGCAAACCAAACACAGAGCCGATTATATCAATATCTCCTAACAATATATTAAACATAACGTGAGGGATCAAAGCAGCAAAAAACAAAGATTTTTGGGGATAAATGTTGTGTAGGCCGCGGGTGACAGCGGCCTACCGGCACAGTGATTTTGCGCGCGTAGGCAGGAGCGGCAGCAAATCACTGAGTCACAAACACTATGGGCAGTCGGAAGTGACGTCCCCGTGCAGCCGCCCTTCTTTTATTCCTCCCCGCAGGCCACGCCTGGCCTGCGGATGTGTGGAAGCGTGAGGGGGTGCAAAACACTAGACCGCTAACAATTACATCCATATCCAACTATAGCTTTTCTCAAAAAAAAATTCTCATTCTTGTATACACTGCATCAGATAGGGTACAGGTAAAATATGCTCGGTACTTGCGTGTCCCTTGGTGGTTAAATCAGGGTCTCAGCAGGCAGGCATAGTCTCTCAGTCTCTGACTAGGTTGCGGGTTGGGCCTCAACCCATATCGCTGTGAGTGGGAATCCCCTCTCCCTGTGTCTCCACGGGGCTGCAGGAAGTTGCCTCCGGCATCAGGGGAAGGTGTACGTCTTCGTTTTCTCTCAGCTGTCCGCTCACCGGTGCTCCATCTTCACTCTCGGTTGTCATGTTCATGTTGGGGCTCGGTTCACCCAGGATTGCTCTTCTTCCATTGACCGGTGGGACTTCTTTGAACCATGAGGTGTTCCTTGACACTTCTTCTTCTCCCTTCCGTGCCGTTACCATGGTGCCGCTGGTCGAGGTGACTGTCCATGTGCCCGGTTCAAACCAAATTTGGAACTTTCCCCCGGGTCGCCTGTTCCATATGTGACCGGGGTTCCCGGTGCCATCCTCCTTGGTGTCGCCGCTCCTGCAACAACTTGCTCGCTGATTCCCTTGTCTCCTCCTCTCCTGGGCCTCTTCTGCATTGATCGGGGAAGGTGTCCATCCAGGGCTGTTGGGGAGGAGGTCTCTCCGGGGCCCTTGAAACATGAGAGTCCATGGACTCCTCTGGGTCGTGCAGTTGGGAGTGCCACGATACTCGCGCAGGAATTCATGCAGTCTCTGCTCTGGGTCAGCTTGCTCCACCAGGGCTATGCGAAATTTTTTGTTTAGCGTACGCATGAATCTCTCCACGTCCCCGTTGGCTTGGGGCCATTGCGGTGTGATGCGACTGTGGCGAATTCCACGTTGCTGGAGAAAAGTGCCGAACTCTGCCCCTTGAAACGGGGGCCTGTTGTCTCTGCGTACTTCTTGCGGGTATCCGAACATCGCAAATATCTTCTCCAATGCTGGCCCCACGTGGTTGAAGGCGGTGGATGCTACTTTATCTACCACCGGGTATTTGGAATATGCATCGATGACAACCAGCGTGTGTCCATCTCCAGGAAAACTCCCGAAATCCACGCTCCCCTTTGTCCAGGGGGATGAGCAAGCTTCTTCGGTGATGATGGGCAGGGGCCTGTCGGGGTCGGTCGTTAGCTGGCATGCCATGCATCCTCGCACGTACTCCTCCACCATATTTTCCAGCTCCGTGAACCATACCTTCTCCCTCATCCGTGCTTTCATCTTCGTGATTCCTTGGTGCCCACCATGGGCAAGCTCTACTGCTCGCTGTCTCCGATTCTGGGGGTTGACCAGCCGGGACCCTCTTAGCAAGATGCCATCTTCGGTGGCACTGAGATCGTGCCGGATCTGCCACATTTTCGTGAGTGACTCGGTCTTCCGAGGCCCAGGAATTGGTATGGCGGAGGTATTCAGAACACGAGCCTTCTTGAACTGCTCTCAACGTTCGGGCGTACACTGTGTCCGTGACGGCTGCTTCCTTGATCTCTTCAAGTGTCATGCTTTGAGGGCATGATGTGAGCGCTACCCACTGGGCGAACTCTTCGCAGTCACCATCCTCGTACGTCTGTTCTTGCTCGGAGGGGTGACGGGAGAGGAAATCCGCTGGGTTTTTAGATCCCGGTCCGTGTATTACTTCCATCTCGAAGGGTTGTAATTGGATCACTGTAAACGGGAGTCCTCGCTGCCCCCAGATAATGCTCCCGTTACTGAATGGTGGATCGCTGACCCCTCCCCTTCTCTTCATACCTCCCAGAATGACTGGAGCAGCGACGGTGAGCAGCTATAGGGGCGACCAGACATAGACGACGAGTGTTTCTTTAAGGGGGCGTGTACCGAGACCGAGGGGCTTCCCTGGAATGACGTAGGAGACGGCGGAGTGGTGAAAAACGAGGAAGTCCTAGTCTCGGCGTGTGACGTCACCGAGAGAGGAGCGGAGGTGTTGAGAGGAAGACGAGAGGAAGAAGGACGCGGAGCGGAGGAAAGACGAAAAGACGGAGAACAAGAGGAGAAGCCAGGAGGCCAACGTTTCCACGCGTCGCCCAGCCACACTCACGGAGGAGTGTGGCTATCCCAGGTAAGACAACTGGTGTCGAACTGGGTCGGGAGGCGGGGTGGGTCTGAACAAAGTTCGGGGGTTGCTGTTCAGTCTGGAAGCACTCTCCCTTTTTGTCCTAGGCACCCCTAAATCCCCGTCCTAGGCACGTACCCTCACATAGTGCATTTAGGCACGAGTTTAGTGTTTGGCACCGGTGTGTTTTTCCCTCACTCCCTGGGCTCCCTAATCTACGTTATTCAGACGGTGATCTGATTACACCTTTTGTTCTATTTTGGGTATATCGCTTGACTTCTGTGAAACGTCTGGAGGAAACGACCGGCCACAGGAGAAATAGACCCTACAAAGAGGAATAACCCTTGTGTCCAACGCCATCACGGATCCGGCTGCCCCCACTCGGGAAAGACAGTTGTCCTTAATTAAAATAAAGCCTTATCTCCCGCGCTCAAGTCTCCGGCCTATTTCTCCTTCCCCTACCCCGCCACAATCACCCACCGTTCTATCCGTGGTGGTGGGTGTGGGGCTGTTCCCTTGAAGAGTGATACCAGTGGGTTATGATCCGTGACTATGACGAACGGATGGCCTCGCAGGTACAGATGATAGCTAGGGCCTCTCGTTCGATCTGCGCATATCTGGCTTCGGTTGGGGTGAGGGCCTTGCTGGCGAAGGCTAGAGCTGTCCACTGGCCTGGTTCCTGTTCTTGGGTCAGCACGGCGCCTAGGCCCACGGAACTGGCATCAATTAGTACTTCCGTCTGCTTGGTAGAGTCAAAGTATGCCTGGGTGGCCTTCTCTAGAAGGGCGTTCTTTATCCCTCGGAAGGCCTTGTCTTCCTTCGGGCCCCAGTGCCAGACCGGGTCTGATTTGGTCAGTGCGCGTAGTGGTTCACTCCAGGTGGCCAAACCGGGTATGAACTGACCACAGTAAGTGGCCATCCCCAGAAAGCTTCTTTTTTTCCGTTGGGGATTTCGGTGCCGGGGTGTCTTTGATTGTTTTGGTTTTTCTTGGATCCACCTGGATGCCCTACTGGTTAAAAACGTATCCAAAGAATTCTATAGATGGTTGAAAGAACTGGCACTTCTCCTTGTGGAGTGTCGCACCATGGGCACTCAATCTTCTCAGGGTGTCTCTGAGGTGTTTGTGGTGTTCAGTGGCTGTTGTAGAATGTATAAGAATGTCGTCACTGACATTGATGACGCCAGGCAGGCCGGACAACAGTTCCCTTATGGTGTTTTGAAACACCTCCGCCGCTGAAGAAATGCCGAAATTTAGCCTCTTGTATCGTCACAATCCGAGGTGAGTGCTGAAGGTGGTGATGAAACGACTCTCCTCCGCTAGGGGCAGCTGGTGGTATCCTGCATTTAGGTCAAACTTGGAAAACCCCTTTGACCCATTCACGTCCACAATGATATCGTCCATGGTAGGTGTTAAGTGTCGCTCTCTTCTGATTGCTTTATTTGGCAGCCGCATGTCAATGCACAAACGGATCGTCCCTGGTTGTTTGGGTTTTTCCACGATGACCATCGGGGATACCCATGGCGTTGGTCCTGAGACTTTTTGAATGACCCCCTGGTCCTCCAACTTCTCGAGTTCTTTCTCCAGCAGCGGCCTCAGGTGAAACGGAATCCGGCAATGTCGTAGAGCGATTGGGGTTATCGATTTTATCAATGTGCAATCTGACTGGTTCGCACTTGATGCAGCCCAGGCCGGTGAAGAGCTCAGGGAATTGTCCCAAAAGTTCATCCACCTGGTGTGTTAGGATCAGTTTGGCGGATGCTATCAGTTTCAGGTCCTCAGCCGTATGGCTGCTCAAAAGAGTGTCTGCTTCCCTGTCGATCACATGGATTATCGCCATTACTTCTAGGTCTTCCGCTTTGATAGGCACTGTGATCTTTCCTTTTAGGGGCAGCGGGGTATCTTCTCCATAGGCAAATATTCTGGTTTTGGATGGTAGTACCGGGGGCCAAGGGCGCAGCTTCTTAAACTGTTGTAGCCCCATGACATTGACCGTGGCTCCCGTGTCAATCACTGCTTTGACTTAATTTCCAGCCATGTGGACGATGCACGTAGGCTGCGGTCTCCGGCTTTGTTTCAACTCTCGTGCAAAAGAAACGATGTATGCTTCTTCGTCCTCAGACTCCGAAAATTCGTCTACTGTCGGTAGGTGCCTCCCTGGTCTTTGTTGGGCGCTCTCAGGAGGAGGAGGGTCATTCACAGACAGCTGTCGTACTGCTCTAGTCGGCGGGTTTGGCTTCCTCGCTGTCTTTGTGTTGCTCCGCCTACGACACACCGATGCAAAATGGTTCGGGATTCCACAGTGGGTGCATGTCTTTCCCTGTGCAGGGCAGTCCTTGGCTGCATGAGGCTCCTGTCTACAATACCCGCATCGTGCTCGGGAATTTTCCTTCCGGGGTTCTCTTGGATAGTGTCCTCGTGGTTGAGCCCTTACTGCATCGGCACACTCGGTCTTAATTGCCTCTTTTTTTTCTTGGGGTTTGTTGAGTGCTTGGTCCATCGCGGTGGCTCGGACAGCTGATAGGTCGTGTGATCTGGCTAATATCAGGATGTCCTCGAGTGTGATCCCCGGTTTCCGCAGGATTAGTCCCCGTAGTGTCTTGTTGCGACACCCTTGGATGAGTTGTCTCCGTATGGCTTTGGGTTGATCTTCATCTGTGCATGTGCTTGCAAGTTCCCTTACGCGGGCATAAAATCGGTCCATGGATTCTCCTTCCCTTTGGCGCGCTTGCCCCAACTTGAAGACCTCGAAGTCAAGGTTCAATTGTGGGTCTAAGTGACCATTTAGGGCAGTTACAGCGGTATCCTATTTGTCCACCGCTCCTGTGTCGGGCAGGTGTTTAAATAGTTTGAACATTTCATCCCCGGCGTAATGGAGCAACAGGGACCTCTTAACTGCCTTGTCTGATTCCCTCGTGGCCACAAAGTAGTTTTCTAGCCGTTTGAGCCATATCTTCCAGCGTGGGGACGCGGTTGATGGGTCCTCCAGTTCGCTGAAAGGTGGCAGGACCCCCGATGCAGCGTGGTGGAATGGAATCTGTATGGGGGCGGCGGGTGCATCAGCATCTCCCATGGCTGAAAGTGTTTATATTGTCCTCCCCACTGCCTCCTTACTGTGTGACTGGAAGGTGGCCCTTGCCTTTGGGCTAATATCACGTCGGCCTCTGGGGTGGACTGGAGGCGGCAAACCAGTTTAATAGGGCGTTGTCCGCACCCATCTGTCAGCGTATGCCCTCTGTATGGCTTTCGGGTGGGGCCAGCGCCCTTACGTATGGTGGCACGAAGTGGGGTTTACGGGGTATGCAGGGAGCACCCCAGGCTGCTGCTCACCCCTCCTCAGAGCGCTCCTCGTGCGCTTTGCATAGGGCCAAATTATTTGTAATTTCTCACTTCACCTTTGCTTTTTTTTTTTTTTGTTGAGGCAAAGTTTACACCATCTGGGGGAAAAGCAGGGCTCCACACGGCAGCAGGGACCGCACACGCGCATCCAGCGCGTCCTCCAATGCCTAACAGGGCCTCACCAGACCACATGGCGTGCACCGGACTGCACGGTGATGCCAGCCGGCGTCCGTAGTCCCGATGCGGCGTCGGCACCCCGCGTTAACAGCGGGAGACAGGGGAAGTGTGGTGCTGCAGCGGGAGACGCGAGGGTTAGGCCCCCTCGTCGCCAGTGTTGTGTAGGCCGCGGGTGACAGCGGCCTACCGGCACAGTGATTTTGCGCGCGTAGGCAGGAGCGGGGAGCGGCAGCAAATCACTGAGTCACACACACTATGGGAAGTCAGAAGTGATGTCCCCGTGCTGCCGCCCTTCTTTTATTCCTCCCCGCAGGCCACGCCTGGCCTGCGGATGTGTGGATGCGTGAGGGGGTGCGAAACACTAGACCGCTAACCATTACATCAAACACTTATATATTTACTTCAAATAGGTTTTAGTTAACATTTCTACAAAACAGTAATTGTGCACTTCATATGAACACAATTTTGTCTGAAATTTGCACTCAAAGCTCTAGAGGAAAGTAGAGAATAAAGAAGGTGCTCGGAGAAAGTTTTCGTGAGAGTGTAAAAGAGTCGAGGCTAAGGTTTCAAGACGTTTTCTTCAATTAGATGGCTTTATCTAAGAGCCTATCCAACGTATAGGTATAGCATTTATTCCATCCAAGTCTAGCACAGCTGATAGACAGCAATTGCCAATATGTGGACTGTAAATTTTAATCCAGACTAGGCTTGTTTGCTTCCTCCAATTGGACCATTGTTTGTCTGGGTCATAGATACTGAAAAAGACACAGCCAAACCTGGGAAGTCTAAAACAAACTACGAAACAGGAAGCAGAGGCCTAGGGCTAAAAGTGGCAAAGGCAGACCTGAGTTTTCCATAGACACCAACTGCTGGGTCAGAGATCATAGGCTTGAGGCTGAGCCAGGCACAGACACTCCTACTGATTTCAAATAATTACAACGCAGGAGACATGGGGTGGGTATCATACAGGGCATAATGCAGGCCCCTGCATTGCAAGGGAGCTCCAACCCTCCTGGGAGCCCACATTAAGCTTAAGGCCAATTAATCTGTGTGAGATATGGGAGACCATGAGAATCATATTCTTCAAGAGGGACCATCATTTTGAGTTACACCACTGATATCACAGGCTGGTAACCGAAATAGGCAGATCTGCGGGGTCCTAAAACAGGCAAATGTATACCAAGAGCAGGCCCACAAAAAAGTGAAAAGGACCACAAAAATATGTGAACACAGACTGTGGGATTGCTTAACAGGGAAGTAGCGACCAAGCACAGCTTGAGCATTTACACTCTGAAACAGCCATGGACCAACCTGCGGACCCCAAGCTAAGGAAATTCCCAACCCAGGGACCCTGGCTGGATAAGGTTAGAAGCACAGAAGAAGCGGAGTATCTGAATAACAGCCAACCACAAAATAAGGGACCATAAAATGGAGAGTGACTGATTAAAAAAAAAAAAAAAAAAAAAAAGACCTGGAGACCCCAAGCACATGCAAATCCGGTGCCACAGATGAGGGACTTAAAAAGTCACTAATAGGCTTGGGATTTTCAAACAAAGACCGCAGCAGGAATCTTAGGCTGTAGACTGAAACACTCACCAAAGAATTATTGATCTCAAACACACACACATATATCGACCAAGAACAGTGAACGCAGGCAAGAACATTTAACAGTCAACGAAAGGCATGGAAAACTAAGTAGCATTGGATTTCGGATCCAGGAAACTTGGGATATCGAATTGACCACAGACAGCCTCACATATGAGCAGACAAGGAAGTGCTATGGAGGGTCAGTCTCTGCAGGATAACTCATACCATACAGCTGGAACATATGACAACATGATTCAAAATCTGATGTGCCCTCAAAGCAAAAGGACATCTGCCAGACTGAATCCCAAAGAACATAACTAAAAGATTGAATATTGGCTTCCTAGGGCACTCGGAAGTCACTACTGTGAGCATCTGAAGGTTTCTAGAAATAGTTAGATCACAGGGAGGTAAGGCCTGGTGTGCAAAAAGAGCACAGTTCTGGAAATCACCCTTTTTAAACTCCACTCCACCATTCCCCATCAACTGGTCTTCAAAAAGGCTCAGAAGATTCAATTTTTTTTCGGTCTGACATAGGGATGTCTCCCGGACCTCGTTTTCCAAAAAGCATAATAAAATACATACTTCTATGAATACAGGAGCTGTCAACCTGCTTCATTCATTGGTCCGTTCAAGTGTCAGTCATATTCTGCTTCCTCCCACCTCAGCACACAATGTGCAGGCAGTGGGTCAAACTACTTCATTCACTGGCTATTTTGTAATGTCAGTGAACACATTTTTTTTACTCGTGCATGCAGCTATCGAAAAGAAATGCACTTCAGTGACACAGCTGGTGTGCCTTGGTAGCTCGGCCACTCCTTTATTTCTATATATTTAAAAAAAATGTTTGCAAAAATATATACATTTTCAAAAAGTGCACGGTTGCCAAGGACTGGCCTTTATGATTTATCAACCAGTGTTATGTATAGCAAGAACTGCACCAAGAGAATCCTCTAGGGGGAGTGTGTGGGTATAAATGTGAGACCGTCTGATACCATCAGACATCCAAAGACTTTGTTAAAACTTACAAACATGCATATCATGCTAGTAAAGGTTGGTTGCATTGAAAACAAAACAAATGATGGGTAAAGAGGAGACAGTGAACGAGAGAGACAAAAGTAACTGAAGGGGCAGCCCCTTGCAGAAGGTGAGCCTGCGTAACCTCCTTCCCCAATGATGCTATGGCCACCCACCTTGAGTTAAGCGCAGTTACGCGGTTTGTCTCTAGATCCAGACATGCTCTAGAGTCTAGATCTATATGTCAATGGAGGGCTCTGGTGGGGGAACCTCTTTGCAGGACTGGTCTGCTGGTTTTCTTGGCAAACGTGAAAAGCAATAGAACTGAACATAAACCACCTAAAGGCGGTAATGCGCACAATGGACTTGTGAGGCATTCTGAATGGTACCATTTTGCCAGGGAAAGGAGAGGAGCCACCCAAGGAAGGTCCCCGGGAGGAACAAGTCCTCTCTTATATTTTTCCAGAGAAAGAGAACTCACTGAGTTAATGCAGAGGAGCAGTAGAGGAACTTTCAAGGTCATTCCCAGAGAGCAGTTGACACCTTCTGAGCTCCTACGCCAGGGACACTTTGGGTCACTTTAGAAGAAGCATGAGACACTTTTCACAACCATTTCCAGGGGAAGCTGGTGGGCCTTAAGATGGCTCTTCCAGCAGTGTAGGCTGGTTTATCTTTGCAAGTGGGGGTGGAGGGGGAGGGGGGTGGCTTAATACCTGCCCAGAATTCCAGTGAGTAAGCAAGCTTGGGGGACAGTAGTTTAACAAGGGAGGCCCTTATTCAAGAAATGATGACCTCTAGTATGCCTGCACAAGCACTTTGCCATAGGTAACCCTTAGGCCAAGAAGTACCACCAGTGTGTTGTGGCCATTGGCAGACTCACAGGCATAATGTGCACACATACACTCACTTTCAGCAAACATATCTTAAATTATCAAATTAAACAATTGTCAAAGAATCTATGCTCCAGAGGAGAGACAAACGCAAGAAGAGAAAGGAAAGTCGTCAAACGAAAAGCTAACTGTTCCCAAACCAGTACTGGAGCCAAACCCAACTACAGACTACCCGCTGTGTACAGCGAACAGGGTGGACTGAGCCTTCTTTGAAAGTACTTGAATATTTAAGAAGGTATGAAATCGAAGACACTAAATCTCTTCATTCAACAAGATTAACTGTTTCACTTTTTGTTGACCCAGCCCACTAGCCTACTTTGGAATATAAAAACACTGCCTTTTTCTGGTTAAAGGAAACCTATGGAAAGAAATTGCAGCTGTGACCTGTTAGTTTAATACCAGAAATACACAAAGTGGGTTAATGTGCATGCTGCAGCAGCCTGCTGCTTAAAAACAAAAATCCTCTTTACTGCAAGATAATGCAGCAGTTAGTTGCCTCGATCTGCCTCGGGTGCATTTAGTGCAAGGGGCACCTAGATTTTTGCACGCTACTCTGCCTTTGAAAGAGTGGAAACGCTCACACTTTAAAATATTCAGATCTTGGTTATTCACATTTGGCTACAAAACACAAAAAGATGATGGATGGAATGCTGAACATTGTCAAACATTCACCCGCAGTGCAGAGAAATCTATTGATTGTTTGCTCCCAATGCCATTCCAGTTTGGACCCACCCATAAGCAACTTAGCCTTGACCCTGCTCCCCTTGGGAACAGCCCAGCACGAACTGCCAGGCCAGGTCCTCTCTGGACCCGAATGGAGCATCCTGGGACCAGTTTCAAGGTGTACAGCACTCCCATCATCTTTTTGCGTTGCCATAGTCTCCTTTAGTGGGAAGGGTACGCCCAGACTTGGGTACTGTGTTCACTGTGCCACTGGATTCAAGCTAGTCTGGCTGATGAGGGGTGGCACCCTGAGGCCGGTCCAAGGATGCTTGCTTTCCGGTCCAGGGAGGACCTGCCTTGACAGTTTATGCTGGACTGTTACCATGGGGAGCAGGCTCAAGACTGATTTGCATATGGCTGGGTCCAAACTGGGGTGGCACAGTTAGCCCAGATCTGTGACGGGGGATGAATATTTGACAATATTCAGCATTCCGTCCTCATCTTTTTGTGCTGCTATGTTCCCATTTGGCTACGCTGATACTGCTATTAGAAATGCGCTTATGCGTCCAACATGCTTCCCTGTTGAGAGTACCCACTAAAGATGGAGCTGGAACTGAGACCGCATTGGTTCTAGGGATGAGGAAACTATTTGGCTTCATATACATAGTAGACAGTCACAGAAAGTGAGAGAGAGGTTTGAAGTGTGATGATTGGTACACAGCAGACTCACTCAGACCTATAATCCTTAGGCACTCAGCAAGGAGAGATGCAAGTGAAGCTGAAACCAAAAAAGTGGGAAGGCTGGGAACTCCGGTTTAATGTTTGAACATGCGTGTGTGTGGGGGAGGGGTTAACTGTTCCCCTTTAAATTTAGTGAAGGTAGATTGTATGAAAAAGCGACCCCTTCCCCACGCGTTTCTTATCTGGATTTATCACCGCAAGAATGTGGCAAAGTCAGGTACAGAACTGGGGGAGTGGCGATAGTGGGATTTATACTAGTTTATTAGGTGGAGCCTAGCACAGCGCGAATGCGCTGCTCTGCTCGACTTTATGTAAGGGGCTTCAGAAAGCTCACCACACGCTTGTGTGTGTGTGTGGTCTGCTTTTGTTACAGGCGATTGGGCTTTGCGTGCGACTTTTTAACAAAGACAGCGTGCAATTGGGCAAAGGCGGGCGCATGTCCCGCCTTTGCTCTGCCTACGGCCTATTGCGTGCGATTACCCGCACAGGAACCATCTGGTTTCAATTATATTTAATAATTATTAAAAATAATTACCTAATACAAATTTACCAATTAACAATTAAGTAACAATTAAAAAATGTAAAAAATAAGTAAATTAATTACAATTAAATTTTTTCCCACCCTATTACCCTACAAACCCACAACCCGCGACAGAAAATAAATTAATTAAATTAACAATTATGTATTAATCAATTAATTAAAATTAATTAACAATTATATTTTGTTTAATTACCAATAAAGTAATTAGTTAAAAAAATATCAATAAATCAATTACAAAAATTAATTAATTATAATTAAATTACTTCCCACCCTATTCCCCTATAAACCCACAACAGAAAATAAAATTAACATAATTATCAATTAATCAATTAATTAAAACTAATTGGCAATTATTAATTAACAATTAATTCAAAATACATACCAATAAATAAATTAACATATTTAATCAATTGGAATTAAATTACTTCCCACCCTATTCCCTATAAACCCACAACCCGCTACAGAATTATATTACGCAAAAATTAAATACCATAAAATTAATTAATTAAAATAAAATAAATATACACTTTTCACGCATATACTAACATAAAAAACACTTAAACATTGGATATTAAAAAATGAATATCAACTTACCTCAAATTCGATATTTTTGTTGTCTATATTCTGTCCATTCTATATTTTGTCCATTCTATATTTTGAATTCAATATTACTGTTATTCTTTTCGATATTTTTGTAGTCTATATTCTGTCCATTCGATATTGTGTCCATTCTATATTTTTAATTCGATATTAATGCAAATCGATATTAAAAACTCGATATTTTGAGTGTATACCGTTTCTTCTTAGTCGGAATCGGGCAAAATGGTGCCTTCAAATTTATTCTATGTAATCCGGAAATCAAAGTGATTTCCATTCAGACGAGCATAAGGGTTCACGTTTACTTTTGTTTCTGGGATTTCCCCACACGCGGTCTCCGCACTGTGCAAAACTGGCAGGGCACTTCCTTGTTTCTGACTCTGAGTCGTCACATGCCCGGCCAGTCACATGACTAGACACCGAGTCCCAGCTGTGAGGTTTTATTCAAAGAGTCATCGCTTGCGCTGGACTTGTGTTGAGCTACAGAGAAGGTAAAATTGGCTCTGTTTTTATTTAGAATGTGTATTTGGCAGTCAGTTTTGGTTCTTCACAGTTCTACCGCTGAGACCTCTATAATTAACCACAATGCTAGTTGTTTAAAGAAGAGGATGTGGGCCGTAATATTTGCTGTGATCACATGTCTTTTCCTGAATTAGTTGAACCTAGTTTCTCCCTTCTGGGTCTGGTACCTATAGTAGCTAGCATCCCGCTCGGTTGCATCTTTAAAAAAAAAAACAGTAGTAAGTGTAATGTTCTAGAAGCCGCATGCGTGCGGGAGAGTTGTCACGTACGTAGCAGTGCGTTAGCGCGCCGTGATACGTCACGGTCGCGTAGGCTTTAAATAAAGAGAGGCGTGGCCACGGGGTTAGTACGGACCACGCGGAGAGTAACAGCGTGTCCTGAGTCCTTGATTGCGCGCCCCTGCTACCTGCGCGCTCAGCTAACCCTAGGACTCGACAATGGCGACGAGGGTCTGAAGAACTTACGAGGTGCCGCTACAATAGCCTTGCCCTGTCGGTGATCGTCCCCAGGCTTGGGGCCCTACATCCTGTACCCTAGCGGCGTGTGGATCATCGCCTCCGCCCACCATGACGTCCATTCCACCCATCGAGCCCTTCTCAGTCGATGGTGCGCCGGCGGCTCTTGCCCCGCGATGGAAAGACTGGGTTGAGAGGCTGCAATTCTACTTCGAAGGTGCCGGCACGGCCAGTGAGAGGCGCAGGGCTCTGCTCCTACATCTTGGTGGGAAGGATATCTATCGTATCTACAAGACACTGACGGAGGCCACCCCTCACACATACGTCCCTCTCCTCAACGCGCTCAATGCCCACTTTGAGCCGATGCAGAGCAAAGATTACGAACGTTTCATATTCCGGCAAGCACGACAGGAAGCGGAGGAATCACTCGACGCCTTCCATGGCCGCCTCAAAGAACTCGCGAGCACGTGCCGATTCCGTGATGAGCAAGAGGAGATCCGCAGACAAATCATTCAGGGATGTTATTTCTCTGAATTGAGGGTGAAGATCCTCCAAGAGGACGGTAAGCCACTGGTAGAGATCCTCAAACTGGGGCGCTCAAAAGAACTATCCCAAGCGAGGGCGTCCCACATGGAGGCAGCTCTACACAGGCCCGTGAAAACGGAACAAGTGCACGTGGCTGAACACGTCAACGTAGTGCGGCCCAAACAACGCCCAGCGGGGAGAGGTAGGCCACAAGACCGCTGGAAGGACTGCGGATACTGCGGTGGCATACCACACAGAGCACAAGATTGCCCGGCTCGAGGAAAGAAATGCGGGTCATGCGGGCGCATGAACCACTTCGCCTCGGTATGCAGATCGTCCAAGCTCAAACCGGAGACTGCCCACACAGTGCTAGAAGGTCCTGAGAGCGAAGACATGGACGACAACGCCAGCTACCCGGTACACTACGTACTCGCGATCAGCTAACCACGTAATAAGAACCGACGGCTACCGAAGTGCAGGATAAACATCCAGAACCAAGAAGTGCGAGCGACCATCGATTCCGGCGCATCAATCGAACTCATGGCCGCCAATGTCTATGCACAACTGCGAGAAAAACCGAGCCTGCAACCCGCGAAAATCAGGGTTTTCGCTTATAGCCAAAAGACACCCATCCCGTTGGTCGGATGCTTCCAGTCAGATATCTACCACCAGGACAAAAAGGCGTCATCCACGATCTATGTCACCAAGGAAGGTAACGGAATGCTGCTGAGTGGTCAAACGGCGGAAGAACTCCACCTCATATCCTTCGCCATGGCGGTTCTAGAGGAGGAACTTGAGACAATCATCGAAGAATTCGACGATGTCTTCAAAGGCATCGGGTGCCTCAGAGGGAAAGAGGTATCCCTACATATCGACCAATCCATACAGCCAGTAGCCCTACGCCATCGAAGAATTGCCTTCCACCTCCGGAAGAAAGTGGAACAGGAACTGGAGAGCCTCGAAAAGCAAGGAATCATCGAGAAGGTCAGCGGCCCCACCCCCTGGGTGTCGCCGATCGTAGTGGCGCGAAAACCCAAGCAACCAGGCCTAGTGCGCATCTGCGTAGACATGCGTTTACCCAACGCTGCCGTCAAACGAGAGAGACATCTGACGCCCACAATAGACGATATATTAGGAGAGCTGAACGGGGCAAAATGGTTTTCTAAAGTTGACTTGAGGTCGGGCTATCACCAGCTGCCCCTACACCCCGACTCAAGATGTATCACGACGTTCTCCACTCACGTCGGGCTCAGACGATACCGAAGACTCAACTTTGGGATCTCGAGTGCGGCTGAAGTGTTTCAAAACACCATTCGAGAGGTGCTGAGCGGAATAACCGGAGCCCTCAACGTCAGCGATGATCTGTTGATTTATGCCGACACCATCGAGGAGCACCACCAGAGACTCAGGAGCGTGCTACAGAGGATCCGAGACTCAGGCCTCACCCTCCACTGAGAGAAATGCCAGTTCCTGAGGAACACCATCAGTTTCTTCGGGTACACCTTCTCCGACAAGGGAGTAGCGCCAGACCCCGAGAAGGTGAAGGATGTACAGGCCGCACCTGCCCCCACCAACGTGTCGGAGGTCCGGAGCTTTCTTGGGATGGTGAATTTCTGCGGGAGGTTCATCCCAGACCTCTCCAACCTCACCAGACCGCTAAGGGAACTCACGAAGACCACCACTTCATGGCACTGGGGAGAGGAAAAAGAGCTGGCATTCCAGAACACCAAGGCCACCTTGTCCGCGGACACCACCCTGTCCTATTTTGACCCCACAAAGTCAACGAACATCGCAGTGGACGCCAGCCCCCACGGGCTTGGAGCTGTACTGACTCAGAGTCGAAACGGAGAGGACTGGGTGCCAATAGCCTACGCGAGCCGCTCCCTCACAGAGACCGAACAGAGGTACTCACAAATTGAAAGAGAGGCCATCGCGATACATTGGGCATGCCAGCATTTTCATGTGTACGTATACGGTCACCCTTTTACCGTATTCACTGATCATTAACCCCTGCTTCCCCTGTTCAGGGGCTCTGTGTCTAAACCTCCCCCGAGGATTGAAAAGTGGATCCTGCAGCACCAGGAATATGACTACAGGTTAGAGTTCAAGCCCGGAGTGAACAACCCGGCCGACTACTTATCCCGGCATCCTCGGGCGGCCACCACGCAAGAAAGGGAAGACGCCGAGGACACGGAAGAGTATGTCAGGAACATTCTGGAGCGCTCCAGACCCCTGCCAATCAGCATCGATCAAATTGTGGACGCGACCCGCAATGATGAGCCCCTCCAATTGGCAATTGAAGCATCCAGAAGCGGCGACTGGAAGTCACTAGCCAATTCCCTAAGTCAACGAACTCCGGAGGCACGGGGAGTCCTCGAGGCAATCCTCAGAGTGAAAGACGAACTATCAGTGGACACCCAGGGATGTCTCCTCCGTGGACCCAGAATTGTCATGCCGGCAAGTCTGTCACAACAGGCCATAGAACTCGCCCACCGTGGCCACCAAGGGATCGTGAAAACAAAGAGCAGGCTCCGGGCGAAAATCTGGTTCCCTGGAATGGATGAGAAGGTTGAGCAGTGGGTGAAAGCATGCCACTGGTGCCAGGCGGCCGGCCCATCGGATACCCTGGCACCAATCATCACCGAAGACGAACCGACAAAACCCTGGGAGCGAGTGAGTGTCGATTTTGGTCACCTTCCAGACGGCCGCCACATGCTCGTCGTCATCGACGACCTTACAAGATACCCTGAAGTCGAAATCATATCATCGCTGACCGCCAAGGAAGTGGTCACCAAATTAGAAAAGGAAATCGCCACACACGGAATTTTCGAGCAAATGAAGACGGACTATGGGCCCCCATTTCAAAGCCAGGAATTCGCGGACTACCTCCACGAATGGGGAATTCACCACAGGAAAATCACCCCCAGATGGCCCCAGGCCAACGGAGAAGTGGAGCGATTTATGAGGACCCTAAATAAAGTGATACGAATTGCTCAAGCAGAGGAGACACCGGTCGAGAGGGCCCTGTACACCTTCCTACACGAATATAGGCTTACACCCCACCGCACTACAACCGCGGCCCCGGGACCCTCCACCATGGGCCGAATAGTCCGAGATACTATTCCTCACCACCGCACCTGGACTCCCACGAGAGCAAATTCACAGCTGGCCCAAGACAATCGGAGGCGTTCAAACAAATATGCCAGTTTCAGGCGCAGGAGCAGGAACTCCCCGATCGAGGAGCGAGACTGGGTCTATGTACGAGACCGGTTCCCGAGAAGCAAGTTCCGGCTCCCCTTTGAGCCCCATCCCTGGACTGTCACACGTCGGTCTGGCACGATGATAACCGCCCAGAGAGATGGCGAAAGTGTCACCCGGAACGTGTCATTGTTCAAGCGAGCAACAGCCCCCGCCGGAGATCGCCCCAGCCAGGAACAAGGTCCAGCAGGGCCGAGCCCTTCCACATCGAATACCCCGGCATCGCCGGCAGTGCCAAGAGGCTCGGGAGAGAGAACAGAAGCAGGCCCTCCGAGCCCGGGGATAGCTGACACCGAGAGCCTTCGGACCCCCGGAGGTGATTCATCGCCTGTCCCGGTCCTATCGAGTGCTCCACGGAGTGTCCTGTTCAGGGGAGAGGCCCCGGGATATGGACTGAGAAGAAACCCCGCACCCTCCTCGCAACTAGCGGACTTTGCTGTGGGCTGAGATGGCGGTATCTGCGACATGAACTGGTAACAGGCCTGCCGGCCATTTTTGACTTTTGTTCTAGTTATGCCTGGTGTCGCTTATAACTGTTTGAACTGCCAAGACTTTTTATAGTAGGCTGGTTGCCCGTTTTTGTTTCTGAATTTCGAACTTTAATAAAGGTTGAAAGGGATGTAATGTTCTAGAAGCCGCATGCGTGCGGGAGAGTTGTCACGTACGCAGCAGTGCGTTAGCGCGGCCGTGATACGTCACGGTCGCGTAGGCTTTAAATAAAGAGAGGCGTGGCCACGGGGTTAGTACGGACCACGCGGAGAGTAACAGCGTGTCCTGAGTCCTTGATTGCGCGCCCCTGCTACCTGCGCTGCACAGCTAATCCTAGGACTCGACAGTAAGCAACTTAATTACAGATCTTTTAATGGGAACTCCAGAGCCCATGTACCCTAATACGAACAAAACGTGTGCCTACCTGTACATGGATCTGTGTCGGTCCTGCAAGTGTACTGCAATATACGAGATTAAGTGCTAGTTTATCTTCTGCCACTCCAAAAGTGCACACAAGATTGACTCACTATCACAGAGGCAGAAATTACCAACCTCTCTTTCTCGAAGCGCCTTAATTCAAAGATGAGCTGATCTTTGAAAACGTGCTTATTGAATTGTATGCAACATGACAATAACCGTGCATGGAGGCCTCCGGATGTAGCAGTGAATCCGACACGCGACGCAAGTCCACTCTTTGATGTCGTATATGTAGAGACAACGCTCATTTGTGAATGGAGCAAGGAAGTGCATTTGTAGGTGTGCTATGAGATAGGAATCCGCATATGCTCAAACAAATAAACTATTCATCTCTAATACAACCAAGCATGCTAGAATGTAAAAATTCCCAGTTTCTCACATGCAGCTATTTAGAATTCGGACCATCATTAGCACTAGAATGGGCATTCCAGGGGTGAGTACCAACTATAAATGGGTTCAAGGGTGCAGGCAGTTCTATCCACCATGGGTATCCGGACATTTGAGAAGTGGTACCCAATAAGTCTCGCATTTGGGACTTTATAAGTGTTTAGCCATGCAACAGTTGATGTTGCACCAATGATATTGTGCTGCATAATTAAATACTTATAAGGTCCCAAAGGTGAGACCTATTGGCTATGCCAATGCTTGTTTGATTAGTGTCTAGCACAAGGAGCACGGGTACTGGACCACAACAAGCTCCTAGCCCCCCTCTCTTGATATATATAAATGCTCTCAAACATGAGAATAGAATGTTCAATATTGGCTACAACTATTGGAACTTGTGTGCACCGCAGGTGGTTTGCCACCACTAGTGGCGTATCTCTCATGAGGTTTACCCTTTGCTGATCACAAACATCTTTGTTTTGTCTGGAAGTTGGTTTTAAGATAAAGAACAGATACTGTCCACAGATAAAAACATGCACAGTCCATCCCCAAGTGTAATTCCACTCCTTTTCCTTTGTCTTGAGGACCCACCTGAGGGAAATAAACAAAGATTCCTTCCAGAGCAGGGCCCTGGTGATTATATATAGGAAATTAGATTTAGGGAGAGAGACAACAGAATGCATTACAGGAAGAGTGCAATACATGCTCTTTCCAGAAGGTCCTCTGAAAAGGAAACCGCCCTCATGGTTGATTGGAATTCTCTACTACAGAGGATGCACCGGCCTGCATTGGCAATGGTACTGCCTAATAATCAGGACTTAAACATAGGAGCTGGAGTTCACCTCCAGCTTGTTTAACATCTTCTGATCACATTCTTTAAATATTGTTTACAAAAATATTGTTCCATTGGGTGTAGATTTTCCATTACTAACTGGACAATAATACCTCTACAATATTCTGGTACTACAGCCTTCCTTGGTGATGTTGCATTTCACATTTTCACTTTAGCCTTAATCATCATTTTTAGCAAGCTTTGTTGAACAGCTGTAGAAGGCTCTTATTGTGAGGCAGTTTCTAATGTTGTTTAGTCGGACCTGCTGAATTCCGGGCATTCTAGTTTTGCTGAAATGCTTCAATCATTCAGTCATCAGACTGTTTTCATCTCTTCTTCACCATCTGCAGGCACAGTCTGAGACTCCAAGATGCTTCTGTACCTGACTGCACTACTGGGGCTGTACTTTCTCTTTCGCTGGTACAGGGAGAGGCAGAGGGTCCCAAATCTCCCTAATAAGTATGTGCTGATCACTGGCTGCGACTCTGGCTTTGGGAACAAGCTGGCGCGGCAGCTCGATGAGCGAGGGCTGCGGGTGCTGGCAGCGTGCCTGACGCAGAAGGGGGCAGAGCAGCTTAAGGAAGCCACCTCCCAGCGGTTGAAAACAGTGATCTTGGATGTCACCAACAACATAAGCGTGGCTGCCATGGCGCAGTGGCTCAAGGAGCAAGTGGGTGACCAAGGTGAGGGCAGAACAATTTCTCTTCATTGCTAAAGAAACCTAGCCTTTTGAAATCCCAAAGTCTGCAATATTGTGTTTGTGAGTTGTTAACATGCTATGAGAATATTCTGCAATTAACAGTTTAATTGGTAATCCCACAGAAGAGTTAATAATATTACAATTAATTCACCAATATCATTGGGATAACACAAACTCCCTGAATTACATCACAGGAATAGACATCACATAACTTGTGCCCATGAAAACATTACAGAAAGAGATGTCCCCAGATATCAGAACCCAAAAAGAAATAGAAAAGTATACACATACCTGACTAATTAATAAAATAGGCCAACTTCTATTTTAGTTACCATCTATATATTAAATAATCGCTCCGCCATGAGATGTCAAATGTGCAACTATGAGATGACAATACACTGCCATCTAAAGCCAGGCACTGCCTTCATGTGTCTGGGTACAGCCATCATATCTAAGTATGGGCGGAAAATTAGTTCCGCTTGCGGAATTTGCGGATTTTCTCCGCGATCCGTGCGAAATCACGGCTGAATCCGCGAGCGGTACAAATTTTGCTCAGGAAGCACTTACAGGGTTACAGCAGGTGCCCAAGTTGAAGCTAATTTCTTTGTAACCATTTACAAAATGGTTACAAAAATTAACTTCCACTTGGGCACCTGCTGTAACCCTGTAAGTGCTTCCTGAGCGGCGCCTTTTTGCCTACTTGCAACTATTCTCTGACCCTGCTCAGGGTCAGAGAATAGTTACAAGTATACAACGAGGCTCCTGCAGGAAGCACTTACAGATGTAGATAAAGCAAGTGCCTGAGTTGAAGGTCAAATTCAGTAACTCCTTAATCAGCCCCAAAAAAATGTGCTTTTTGTCGCGGCTGGGCAGGTGTGTGTTCTCCCCATATCTACAGTAAAAAAATAGCTATGATGCTTGATGGAGGCCTTTGTATCCTTGACTTTCACGAGCTCTATCCCCGTGCAGTTCCTGTGACCACAAGCTTCTTTCTCCCCATCTGCTGCTCTGATCGGTGCCTGTCCGTTTATACACAGAAGAGGCATGTGAACTCGCATAGAAGCACCCCCCCGTTTGCCCCCCCCCCCCCCCCCCACACACTAGCGGTGTGCATAGTCTTCCCGCCCTTTAGCCACTATGATGGACAGCTCACTCGAGGGACCCCGGCGCCCATTTGGTGCAATGGCAAAGTTACACACACATGGTCACTGGAGGCAACTCTTTTGGCCCTACGCAGCTGTAGTGCAGGAAAAGCACTATACATGTACCCAACGAGGTAGCACTTACCAATTAGCCAGTAGAAAGTACTCCAGTTAAGTATGGTGCAAAATCGCAATCCGTGATTTTGCGGGGAAATCCTTAAATTCGTTAATTGTTTTTGCGATTTCGCGTGAATTCGCGAACCGCTGATTTTCAAAATTCGCCCATACTTAATCATATCATCCTATATCTTAGTGCAGCTACTGTATGCTCGGGCACAACTTCCATATGCCCAGAGTGGCCTCTTCATGCTCATGGAGTGCCTCAAATGCCCAAGTACAGGAACCTATTCTCAGGCACATACGTCCTAAGGCAGGTGGAATCAAAACATGACCTGGTATAGCCTTGTGCCCATGTGTAGCCATCACACGCCCAGGTTCAGCCGTAATAAGACAGGTACATCCATTACATGTCCTTGTGGAGTCTCATGTGCCCATGCATAGCCATCCTAAATCCAGATACAGATGTTATAAGACAAGTGCAACCATTACATGACCTGGCATAGCCTCATGTACCCACGTATACCCATTATAAGTTGTGAATCACCCACCATAAGACTTGTGTAGCTTCATTTGACCACATACTGGCACCAAATATCAGGTACAGTTTGTCCAGATTGAGTCTCACTTGTTTAAGTTCGAGCTCATATATCAGAAAACAGCTTCATTTCTCAAGGACCTGGATCACAAGCCCAGGTACTAGCAATATCTGGTGAGTG
This sequence comes from Lissotriton vulgaris, assembly GCF_964263255.1. Lineage (NCBI taxonomy): Eukaryota > Metazoa > Chordata > Amphibia > Caudata > Salamandridae > Lissotriton > Lissotriton vulgaris. The sequence goes on from NC_141698.1 coordinate 163,855,802, forward strand.
CAACCTCAAATGCCCCAAAAAGCCTCATATAACCCAGAACAGGCTATCACGCGAACGTAATTCCATTTTATGGCAATGGCAAACCCACAAGGCTAAGTGCAGCCATCATATCCCCAGTAAATCCTAATATGCAACAGTGCAGCCCCTGGTATACCTCATAGTGCCAACATCGGCAACACACTTCTCATCACACATATAGCAATCTCCTGATTGAAATAAACACACAAGACACTTTTTCTGTGGAGAAAATTGCTGCAGGTTTAATTGCATACTGAAATATGCCAACATAGTGGGTTAGCTTACGGACGATCCAAGGGTGGGCAGCCCCTCTGCTGCCTGCCCACCTGATGAGCCAAATTGCATTGTGGCACTAACCAATCAGTGCTTACCAATTCTGGGAGAGGGTTTACCCCTTCCCACCTGTAGACCGCCAGTCCACCCATCTACTCACGGCCCTTGAGGGCGGCGGAGCGTATCCAGGCAGCCCCCGGTTGCTCCGGTTTACAACCACCTGTAGGACTAGCGAGGCGCCGTCGTTCCTCCAGGGTCCAACGCGAAGACCACCTGGGGATATTTGGCGTTTGCACCCATGTTGTGCTCCTGAAGAGGGTACCCCTATGTACCTTTCAGCCTCTGGATTGCCCTGTAACTCCGCCACAGCTCTGGGTGTGGACACTCACAACCAGGGCCCCCCACCAAGGCAGGCAGTCTTACCTACATCCTGCTGATTCCAGGGCCTCGCCGAGGTCCAACAAAACAAGTCCATGCCCACTCTAGAAAGGTGGACCCCCTCCTCTTCAAAACACCATGTGGACTTGGCATGCAGCAGACCGTGTCTAATAAAGCCAAACCCCCTCTGTTCAGTGAATTTGCGCATGGCACTGTAAACTCTCCTGCATGAGGTTTCCACAGCCTCCCCTGACCGGGCCCCACTCCACCTTAACGTGGGGTTATCTCCGATCACCACAACTCATATGTCCCGAATAGGTTGTTTAACTTGCACATGGAGAATTTCCTTTCTTGCCGCAGTGCCTTGCTACCCATGAGAGTCAAATCCTTGCCTCCCAGATTTATAACCAAAATGTTGGGAGGGGAGACACCCCCCCCCCCCCCCTCCCACCCCCAGCCTGTACCGCAGCTTCTACAGCAAGCGGTTCCAGCGCATGCCTGGGATCCCCAACCAAATTAACTCGGTGGAGGACACCCATGCCTCCATTCCTGTGCCCTCTCAAGGCGCACGAAAGCCATTCACCCAGACCTTTGATCCTTGCAAAATACAGAAATGCTGGGTTGCCAAACACATTTATTGAAGCACTGCACACCATTCTATCCCACTACTCAAGATTGCCCATAATTTCACACACTAACGCTGCACCCCACCAAACCCCTGATGCATCACAGGGTTGCCTTCGGTAAACTCAAAATTCGTACAGTACATAATTCACTCAACCTGTCCTCCGGCCACTCCCCTGGGTGGTTACGGACGAAAGTACTGTTAAGGCATTGGGATTCCCATCGTCCCACCTGCATGATGCAAGGTATGCCTACATTAATTGCTCAACCTGAACTTTGGTAAGGGGCGAGCTGTCAGCATGAATCCAGTAAATACCCTTGCCTGAAGTGCAAAGGGCCAGGCCTCCTTGGAGTCGCAGCACCCATATATGGAATGACAACCCCTAATTGTCCATAGCTAGCTTGAGAAATCACGCTGCTCCTGGAACTGTACCCTTCTTCACGTGTATAGCCATTGCACTGCCCTGACATCACACCAGACCCCACGCAACCTGCTTTATAACCTGGCCTTATTTCCTGCTAGCCCCTCCCCTTCTGCCTTTGTTGTATAACTGCTGTGATTCCAGGCTGATGCCCCCTCCTAGCGCAAAATATGACTTTCAAACTTCGCCAATGTGAGCCATGGCGCAGACAAGATGATAGGGACAGGGGGGGGGACACACTAAGTACGGCTACCTGCCTTCACTTAAATAATGGACATGCCAACCTTCTTTATAACTTGTAACCTTTCATGTGCTATAGTACCTTGTTTTCCCAACTAAGGGACAGCCGCACCCTTGTAGATTTCCGCTTGCTCAACCGGCCAAGCTTGACTGGCTATCTGGGCAGTGAATGGGTCCAGTCTGCAACTACTTTGCTGAGTTGGCCCAGACATTTGCACAGCCCTTTTGATTACTAAACTATAGCGAACCCCTGGATGGTGTCACCACCGGCTTGAGGGAATATTAGTATTATGCCCCCTATTGCAGACACTTCACCTTTTTAGGAGCGACAACTTACATAGCCCCCCTGGCTTACTTACTGTAGACTGATCCCAGGTACACCCTACCTGCTGACTAACTGTGACTCTTGGTGATTAAACCAGAAATAGCCCTAGTTTGCTTTGATATCCCCGGATTTGTTAGCCCTCCCAGAAGTCAAGCTGGGTACGGTTTCCCTTCTAGTTACCTTGTAATTCCTGCTGAAATGGTTTTAATCTGCCGCCAAAGAGTCTTGCTTATATTAAACCCATGAAAATGTCGCAACCTGAGGTTGTTCATTTACGGAAAACCATTTAGCATTGTATCAGACCCTAGTGACAATATATGGAAACCCAAGCGCAAAGATACCATCACACATTGAAAGATGGAGAATAAGACTGATGGGTTATGACGTCAAGATCGTGCACAAGCCAGGAAAGGAAAACAACCCAGCAGACTACATGTCACCACATCCCCAAACGCAGGCACCAGAGAACACATCAATAGCAGAAGAATACCTACTGCACCAATAACAATCGCAGAGATAGAACAAAAGACAGCGAGGGATGCCACAATGCAAGCAGTCAAAATGACAGCAGGACACTGCAAGTGACCTTGTAACTTAAAACCTGCTCCCTTATTGCATTTGCCTGTCACTCCAAGACATCTGGTAACAACCTGACGCAGCAGCTTGATGAATGAGCACATGCAGACATGACTGAGGGAATCCCCAGTTGAAACTAGAAATTTTTTACTGCCCACGCCAATGTGTTTCATAGCAAGCCATTAAGAACCTAACATATCTCTTCCGTTTGGAAAGATACAACAACCGCTTTGGTTTTGAGAACCTCAGTAGGCACAACATTTTATCATCCAGGGCATGTCGGAGGTAAGGCATGTCAGGGTGAGCCAATCCTCCCTTCATATTGAAACAAAGTATTGATTAACATGCCTGCTAATCACTGCAGAAGTCATCCCCATTTGCTGGCCCAGGGTAATTATCTTGCCCTGTTATCCAATGTGCCATTTGCATGCGTAAAAGTACATATTAAAGCACCCTGCTGTGCTACTGGTTCCTGCCCGAACCTAGACGCTCTCTGCATTGGATTAACACATGTAAGCTGGGGTCTGAGGTTAGTGTTTCTTGCCGCATGGTCCTGCCTCCTCTGCTATTGTACCTGTCCATTAGCTCATCCTGAAACTTTTGACCCATAGCCTGCCAGTACTATTGATGCTGCCACTGGTTGGTAATTGCGTAAGGTGCATGAACAATACTCTGGCTAACTCGTACAGATAAAAACACCAGATACCACATTGTTAGATGGTCTAAGGGTTCTGACCCGAACACTAGCTCTGTCGTTGTCATTGGATAACACATTTAAGTTGAAATCATGTTCCCTAGCGTGCCACATAGTTCCCCCTCTTCTGTCCTTGCCTCCATATATATAACCCACCCATAACCTTACCCTAAATCTGTGGGCAATGCAGCTGAATGTTTACCTATTTAGAAGGCAAAGGACATGTGGTAAGGCCCAGAGTATCTGTGACCTACAAACTTGCTAGAAGTTGACTTTCAGTAACTAACGAAATCAGGTTGAACCCATGGTCACTCAGTTGTTCAGGAGTGTCTTCATAGAACCTTGACGCATGGTCACCTGAAGTTGCCAGTGCTAGTCATGTTGCACTAAATTGGTCACCGACTATCAAGAACCCCTGATGAAAAAGAGGGGCTTACTTCGCACCGGGCGCCCCCGGAGCGTGCAGCTCTCCTACCGTGCAGCACGGCTGAAAGGAAGACCCCTAGCACCAAAGGTAGAAACGAACAATGCTTACTTTATTCTCATTTACGTGAGTGCTAGGAAACATTCCTTACCCCATCCCAGTGGACTCACTCTAGAACCTGCCTGACTGGTGTTGCATCTGTGCACACTTGAGTGGATGGGGTAGGATTTCAGGAAGCCATTCCTTTCATTCCAAAAGCAAAACTCCCCTTTATTGTGAAAATGATTATCCCTCATTTTCCACAGGAGCCAACAATAGGTCAGTCGTGCTTTAATCTAGTGATATTGATTGTTTGCCAGTTTACGGCTACTTCTACTAGTCTCTCAGTGTTCCGAAGTACACCCACTCTAACCCTAAACGGCTGTACTGTAATGATAGACCTCACAGTACCAGCACTTCAGCATGTCTGTGATACGTTTTCTGACATGGTCGTTATAAGCAGGGAAGTTATATGTACATTAGGGCCTATCGGACACATTTCTATGAAAAAGTAAGGAACTTCTGAGCTGACGCACCCCATCATCAGAGGGAAAAGGCATTTCTGATAAAAGGTAGCTATTATTTTAATGGAAGTGATCCAGCGGGTTACCAGCAACAGGTAATCTAACTCCACATACTGACCTGGGCCCATAAATTCCTTCACAACACACTGGCAATAACCGCTGGGGTCATGTTTTTATAATTCTCTAGATTAGCTTTCTTTAATCCCCAACTAATCTTTCACTGATCAAAAGTTCTTTCCTCTGGTCAATGGACCATCAGTTGGAACTAGTTGATGGTAAAATTACATAAGATTTCAGTACATTTACACATTTAGAAATGATCACAGTGTCGGGATGTCTTTTAAACCTTTATCTTAGATTAAAATTCATGTGAACTACTTATAAAATACAGAACACACTCCATCTCTCACAGGATGGAAGATTCAAATATTCAATCAAAAATTTTATCCAATTATACTTTGCAATGACACTGCATGAAAGAGAGAGGATAGAGAGAAAAGTACATAAGCGCATATTCAGATATAGATATAATTAGCAAGTATGGTGTGGAAACCAACTCCCAGGCCTAGGAATTGGAAGGGGTCCCCCAGGAAAGACCTGGCAAACAAAGATTTCAGGACAGGAATTCAGGACAGGACAGATGACCTCTCTATCACCGACGCTTGCGTAGCACCCCTCTCTGACACATTCTTCTTCCTCGAGTTTCTTTTGCGATCTTCTAAATTAATTTTCTCAAGATAATTGGTTCAGCAATTCAGCATCTCTATCTGGGAGTTCTCCGTGCTTTCGGACAGCATCCCGGTATCTCGAGCTAACTAGCTAACTAATGCTACCTCAATTTTACCTTTCTGTATGCTAATACCACCCATTAATGTTTCAAATTTATGAACTCCTAACTCTGATTGGAAAGGCAAGAGGAGGTGATCATCACACCATGCTTATTTTCTAATATTTTCTTTCAGCTTTGTTTAAAATCCCACCCCTTAAGTTGTATACATCAGTCTTTATTCCCACCCGTATTCACAATGTAATTGTCACATGTTAGAAGAAAAGAAACAGTAGTTCTCATGCATTTCAGTGGACTGTCGTTCCAGTTCCCATGGAAGTAACAACTTGCAGCCTTGGACGATGTTCAAGTTGACATTGCGTCTTTCAGTTTGGGTTCACTGCGCATGTTCGGTAGAACGAGAGGGAACAGACTGTAGTTCAGGACTCTTGGCCCATAACAAGCAACTATTGAAAGAGGCAAAAAAGACAAATGTTAATAAATGATTTCACTGTATACCACATATCTCTACTCTAATCCCATTTACTTATTCTTATTCTTACCGCATTAGCATTAGTATAATAGCTGGGTTTAGTTTTTCAGCAAGCAGGTGGCAAGCATGTGAGTTTCAAGCGGCCATTTTATTATCTAGTGCGCAAGTGCAAAAAGTTTCCCTCCAAGCATAGATACGTCATACTACGTAGGTGCAGTAGATGCATGCGCACTAAAGAATTTCAGTTAGTGGCCATTTTAGCATCTCTCTCGAGTTACTGGTTAGTAAGACACATAGGCAAGCTTCAAACTTATACTTAAATGTCGTGCAAATGCATGTTAGTTCCACAATACAAATTTTGATACGGGGTTAGCAGTTACCGGAGAGGATTGTATTCATGCAAGTCTCTTTTCCTATGAGTCCTTACTCCATCAGTAGATTCCAAGCCCTTCTAAGGATGCCTTCCTAACACTGTGCAGGATCACTAAGACACTATTAAGGCTTCCGTGCTGTACTTTACAGCAGAGTTGCTGGGCATTCCAGCACTCCAGTAGTTCTGCTAAAGCAATATTTAAGCACTTCTGACAGAACTACTATTGGTTTCGCGGAATGTCCCTGGCTGTCTTTACTACTATACTTTCAGTTGGGCAGACGTAGCCCATCTCAGCAGTGCTGCTGTATTTCCCATAGGCAGGTATAGTGCTTTGGGCATGACTACTATACTTTAGGTCAAAGAGTAAAGGCTCTTCTTAGTAGAGCAGCAGCATATTTACTTCAAGTATGCAAAAGTAATGGATGAAGTGCTTTAATTAATCTCGGCCACTGGAGGTCCAATCCCAGTCCATCCTAAGTTTGCAGACTGATGGCCAGATGTGGGTAAATTAAATTTAGTGAGTCCTTATTGGCTATTTTTACCGAATCGCTATTAAGGACTCGCTAAATTAAATGTAGGTAGGAATCGCTAAAATATTAGCGATTCCTTAATAACGAATCGCAAATTGAGATTTGTTAATAAGGAATACCTACCCATTCATTCCTATTGGCTAGGAGGCCCATATGGATTAATGGGAAGATATTCACTATTTGCGATTCAGTATTAAAGAACTGCAAATAGGGAGAGCTATTTCAAGGGTGCCAGGGCATCAAAAGGACACCCTGTTGCACTCCTGAAATGTGCATGTGTGCATATGTGGCGCACATACATGCCCTAAGGGCATGAATGTGTGCCACATGTCACTTTAAAAAAAGCAAAAAAGTGTTTTTTATAATAAATTGCTTATTATCACCAACTTGAAGTTAGTGGTAATTAGCGATTCCGTAAGCCTAAAGTGCACTTTCTTTTGTGCTACCTACATTGCATTTAAGGAATCTCAATTAGCGATTCCTTAAATGCAAGAGCAAAATAAGGAATCGCAAATTTTGCGATTCCTTATTTTGCTAGTACGTTTAAACTCTCCTACATTGCTCTCAGCCAAATACCGGTCGGTAACACAAAGTCTGCAAATTTTTGCTTTACCGCTCAGTATTTAGCCACCTACATCTGCCCCTGAGTCACCTCGTTTGTATTTGCACACCGTGTCTACTCATGAGTAGTTGCACACAGTGTCCCCTCCTGTGTACTTGCACCTTGTGTATACTTGCCCCCAGTGTCACCTCCTGCATACCTGCACCCGGTGTCCCTCCTGTGTACTTGAGGGAGCCATGCATTTTAAGACTCAGGGCGATAGAGGCAGATGTACCCTATTGCTCCTGCCATAGAGCACCTTCTCCATTCTAGACATAGTAAAATGTGTAGCTGATTCACAATTGTGTATATTGACACATATGATATACAAAGGGCTTCAACATATCTGCACCTATATTGGCAGACACCATTTCTCCCACCCAGCAACTCCAGGAAGAGTCAAAATACCTGTAGACCGCCTCATGCCCGCCTCGCACTGTTCCATGGTCCCAGTCATCAGAGGAGGTCTTTTCTATTCCCAGAGTTGGGGGGGGCTTGGCGACTGGTCCTTTGTGCAGCTCCCAAGGTACAGCGCTAGTCACAGCACCGCTCTTCTGGTGCTGAGCACTGTGTTTGATTCATTCGGATGGACTTGAACAAGGGATCATAGTGGCTGTGCTGAGGTCACAGCACTAATAATATTACGTACAAGGCTCAATGTAAATGTAACTGAATTGCCCCAAGGTGACAAACACTTATTACTGGTGGCCGAGACAGGCTGGTTCCACGCTGCAGCCTTTTTTGAGATTTCAGAGAGCACGGTTGGACTTTTAATTCTGGCATCTCTTTTAGGGTCACAAGAGCACACAGAACACCGAAACCATTAGATTAAAAAGCTGATAATATTGTATCAGGGAAACCTGGCTGTTCTTTGACTGTGAGAGGTGCGCTGCAGCCGTAGCAAATCAAGTTAACAGGCTGCCCAACCATTTGCTTTAGTCAGTGCCAGACACGACCCCCAAAGAGCTCTGGTGTTGTGCTCCTATGCCAATCCCCCTTCACTATATACCCTAAAATGCCCATAACACCTTAGACCTCCTCCCATATGCCAGCTCACATTTGTGGGGCAGCAATGGCTGCACCTCAGGAAATACCAGAAGTCTAAACTCCGTTGAAAATCCCTAAATATGCTACATTTCTCTGTTGGCGAATTGTGACAGAGACTCTATTTGACTGCCACATCACAAAAGGACACGGCGTGCGCAAGGTGATTGGCTTCCTGAGTTCCGGTAATTTCAAACCCTAGGCGTAGTTTGTGTAGTAGCGCTTTGCAAAGTGCACTTCGCTCTACACACGCTACGCAAACTGTGTAATGTGGTAGGGAAAATGCTGTTCGCACTGATTGTACAGTACCGGATGCTTGTCCGCACTGTGCAATCAGTGCAAACGGCATCTTGCACAGTGCAAATGGTTGTTTTCTGCTGCTCGAGTAGATTTGTACTCTAGCATCAGCTTTCTCAACTCGGACTGGTAGTTTCTCATCGCAATGAGAAACCTGACCTACCCGCGTTGAGAATCTCGCCAGGAGGTTTATTTTCCACGCTCTCGATCGGCAACTTGATGTTGCTGATCACGAACGAGGAAAAAGTCTTGCCGGGATGTTGATTTTGTTCGCTCGCGGTCGCCAACTTGACGTTGAGAACCGCGAGCAAGGAAAAAATGCCCTCTACACGTTTTTGCACTGTACCACGTGAAATTCGCATAGTGCGTAGTAGCACAAACTACGCACGCTCCACGAGCGTGGCGTAGTACTACGCCCAGGGTTACTAATTTCCCCCAGATTCCAGCGAAGCCACGATGAGCTATTTAATCAGACATGGACGTTTAGTGGCGAGGCCTGCCTTTTGGATGAGTAAGCAAGCTAAAATCATGTGCTTCGCATTGGCTCAAACACAGACTTGACTAGATGCTCTCCACTGCCGATAGGACAGCAGAACAGCAATGGAAAGCGTTGTCTCTTGTCTTCCTAGATAAGGCAAATGTTTACCCGGACAAATTGCACCCCAATTGTACACAGCTGAAGGCCGGTTCTCGCAGTCTCCAGTCCCCACCGGAGGCACCTGCCCTCCGGCTCCACACCTACCCACGTGGTGAAGAAAGTTGCTGGGGTGGGAGGAGTCTCCATGGGTGTGGAAATCGTGCAATGTGGTGCTGCTGGAGCAGGCCCTCTACCCTAACTGTGCACCATAGGTGTTCCAAACCCCCCCCACTGCCGTGCCTTGCACACCTGCACTGGGAGACCGGACAACCATGGGAAGCCGAGGTAAGACCTATCTCGCAGGCCCCAACAATACTGACCGTCATACCGTCTGCATTTATTTCCTTTAAAAATGCATTTGGTGCTTGGGTGAGGTCAGAACCCATATATGCTCCGCACCAAGACTGGAAGAGTAACATCCAATAGCCAATATATTATATATATATCCGTGGAGGCTCGCGATAATGGGCTCCACGACTGCCCAAAGCACCCGTGGGCGTCCGTGACCATTACAGGCCCGGGCTGAGGTAGGCGTGCGACCCACTCAACCCTCGGGGCAGGGCCCCCACCTTATTGCAGCCAACCCTGAATGCCTCATGCTGCAGAGGCATAGGCAACTCTACCCGGGCCCGGAGAAGGCCACCCCCCCCATAGGGGAAACCAGCAAGGGTTGTGACCACGCTGTGGTCGGTTGGGTGGTCCTAATGTCCCTCACAGGGTTGATGCCTGGGGACATAGAGCAAGACTCATCCCAAATTGCAGCCAGCCGCTCCGGACCCGACACGACCGACCGTCTAGACGGCATGTCCTCGACGTGAAAAAGGAAACCAGCACTGCCGGGGTGTGAAGGAGGGGAGGGGGGGCCACGGCATTTGCTGGCCCTCCACTCCTGCCTAACCAGGTCTGAGTGCGTCCCCTGATTAGCATGTCGCGGAGGGGGGTCTCGAGACTCCTGCTGACTACTCCCACTCCCGCAGCATAAGGCCTGTGTTGGCTTCAAGCCCCAGGGTGGGAAAGCATGGCGAAAATTAATGTAAGGGACAAGCAGCCTAAATAGTTTCTCGCAAACCACACGTTTTCCAGTAGTAATAATCCAAACTCGTGACCCGAACCCGGGTCGGCCCGTTAACCACCAGGCCGCGTCTGCTTCCCTAACTTCCTGGCCCTCGGCTCTCCCCCACCCACCCCGCAACATGGGGCCTACACTGACTAATCCCCAGACTGGCAACCCCAGAGTGAGCGTAGGAGCGGAGAGAGAGGGGTGCTCTTTGGCCTCCCCCCACCCCCCCCACCCCCACACCCCCAAGGCCGGAGCCCTAGACCCTACTCTGCAAAGAAAGCGGCATGACGAAGGGGGCCTTATTGAGCTGCCCACGACCCTAGTCCAAGCTGGCCGGAGGGGCTGCTGTTGCATATGCCCCGGGAGCGGTCGTACCCTCCCCCCCCCCTCCCCCTCCCCCCCCCCCCCCCCAGACAGACTGCAGCCACTGCAATTGCCTGACTCTGCAGCCCTGCCTAAAGGGACCAGGGGGGTGAACACACTGTGAGGCACCGCTCCGAAAGCTCAGAAATCCCAGGGGCACATCTAAACACCGTGCAGGGTTGCCAGGAAAGAGAGCACCAGGTGGGCAGTAGAGGTACTTATACCTGGCTCCCGGCCACCAGCATGCCACAAATGACGTGAGATGCGCAGTACCCCTAGGGGGTCCCTACAACACTTGACAGTCACTGTGTGCCATCATGTGGCACTAAAGCGGCCTCCCTATTATGGGGGCCCCCTGCGTGGGCCGCAGGCAGCCACACATCCACAGGCACTATCTTCACATACCAAAATACAGCCTTAGTTGCTTGGGTACTGTCATCATGTGCCAAGCAGAGCCTTGTATGCCTAGGTATGTGGCAAATGCAGACTCGTACAACTGTTGAAGTCCTGAATTTCTAGGTGCTGCCTTCATATGCCCTTGAAAAGCATCAGGCTGACACTATTGCAGTGCCCTAGAGGACCAGGCTGCATTGCATATGGAACTAGTCTGCATTTTACTTAACCAATATATTTAGTATCCTGTGTTCTGGTAAGTTGCTCCAAAACCTTTGGCTAGTGATGGAAAAACCAGGCCTCCTGCCTAAGTCCCTCTTAGTTGGAACAGGGAGCTCTTTCTTAGTTGAGCACAAAACCCTACATGAGTGATGCAGAGAGATGCTCTTTCTTATTTGTCAAATCACTAGAAATCGCCTTATATATTAAGGTTTAAATCAATTCTTGTATTTGACGTAAATCCAGATTTACTTAAGTCAGTAAATCTACTTAAGTCAGTAAATCTGGCTTTGCGCCAAACGGGGTCTCCTATCTGACCTTGGCATAACGAGGAGAAACATCGGTATTTTTTCATGTTACTTCCTCTTTGCATGTGTGCTGCAATCTGCATCATTCTGTAGCACACATACAAAGAGGAATATACCTCTAAGTAATAGTTTTTGCGCAGGAAGGTATGAACAACCATAATCACAACGCACGCACCTTCATGCATGACGCAAGCGTGCCGGCATTGGTGCCAGGCTGACACAAGCTCGCCAGCGTAAAGAGAGAGAAGTTCGCCATATCTTAATGTTTATGGAGAATTTCTGCTCTCTTCCTTTCATGCGACTCAGTGCAGTAAGTTCCCTGGCTGTATTGCATTGCGGGAAAGTTTAGTAAATCTGAGCCTAAGTTTTTGTTCGAGAGCCTGTAATCCGAGAGCTTTTCAGTTCTTTTGCTACATCACTTGTCCTAAATCATTCGTTAACAAAAAGTGCCAGACAAGAGACAGTTGTAGGATGTAACAATACTTAGCAATTGGGCACCAAATTATGTAGTTGAATTCATACCTTGAACTAATTGTTTCATTTTATCCATTGATATCCCCTAAAGAGAAACTGTCCTTGAACCATTACCAGCTCCCCCAGGCCTTGGTCGGAGACAATAGTAGGTTTGCTTTTTTGCCTTGAAGTCTTATGCAGTAAAATACAGCTATTAGTTCCATTTTGGAAGTGCTTAATTTGAGTGGGTGGTTTTCAGTACTCACCGCTGGCACTTAATTGTCACCCCCGGCACTTATAACAGTCTGCCACATCAAGGTCTGTTTGTCTGATTTAGTGTTCTGCACAATAACCGCTGATTATTAGTTCAACGTACATTTAAAACGACTAACATCTGCCTCCCAAGCCATTTTTATAGCTATGGGGGCCTGAGATAGTCTAAATTGTCACACTTGTGTGAGTCTGGTTATTAGTTATTTTGGTGCTGTCATTGCCAGCGGGTAGTGAAAGCTGCAATCAGTCAATCAATCTATCAGGGGTTTGTGAAGCGCGCTACTCACCCGTGAGGGTCTCAAGGTGCTGGGGGGGGGGGGAGGGTGGTGCAGCTCCGGGGCAGACGAAGAGCCAAGTCTTGAGTTTCTTGCTGGAGGCGTGCAGGGTAGGGGATAGTCTGATGTTGACTGGGAGTTCGTTCCAGGCTTTGGCTGCGACATGGGAGAAGGCTCTTCCTCCTGTTCTGGTTCTGCAGATGCGCTGGATGTTTGCTAGGGCGAGTTTGGTGGAGCGAGGGGTTTGTTTGGGTATGTTGAAGGAGATTCGTTCATTGAGGTATTAGGGTCCGATGTTATGGAGGGATTTGAAGGCGTCGGTGAGTATCTTGACTATTACTCTCTTCTCGACTGGGAGCCAGTGGAGGTCTCGCAGTTGTTGGGTCATGTGCTCGTGTTGTGGTGTGCCGAGGACCTATTGTGTTTTTATCTAGAAACCTATATCGATATTCCTATTCTATGCCTTTACAGGGGTATAATCCATAATATCCCTATAACGGCATAAGAATTATATCCATATCCAGCAGTAGCCCGTGCAGTCATATTAAGCAAGGCTACTTCCCCTGACTCCTAGAAAGCACAACGAGTTCTCTAAACGCATCAAACCTCCAGCAACCTGGGAAATCCCAGTTTGCCTTTGTTTTGATTTGTAATAGAACTCCTGCGAGCACTGTAAGAACGGCCAGTTCTTGGTGACATCTTTATTGACGTCTTATGTCCACCCTTACGTCAAACCCGGCACCTTTCAGGTATAAATATACCAACGTTGCCTTAAGCAAACACACGGTGGTGGTTTTGGAGCGGAGCAGTATCAACTTGCCTGAGAGCCCAGCTGATGCGAGAACCCACAGACGCTGCCCCATCTCTTTGACGCGCTGAGAAAGACGCTGTCTTGTTCTCCAGCCGAGAAAATCCAGCACCGGCGTTCCCAGCCTACCCTCGCGGGTTGCTGGGATATCGAGTCCTGACAAAGAGATACCAGACCTCCTGCTTTCTAAATACCAAGGTACGGAGCTGACTAAACCCTTAAAGAGAATTCTTGATTCAGATCCTTGGCAAAATAAACTTAACTCAAACTGCTACTTCCTTACTCCTTCCCCCTTATTAGGCTTAGGTCAGGTACACCGGGGTAGGCTTAGTTAGAAGCACCAGTTGAGTACGTTAGCCAATGTAAATATGTATGTATAGATTTTATCCATTTTAATATCTTATGGCTAAGAAACCATATCAATGCTTTTACAGTATTATTTTATAATACTCCTTTTACTGTACGCACTTTACTCCAGTGCTGAACGTTCCATTGCAGCTATGAGGTTCGAACGTTCAATGGCCGACGGCAGCACTACGGAGGTAGTGGTGCCGTCGGCCGCCGAACGTGCGCAGCAGCTAAGAGGTTAAGTATTGCAATTGTGGCAATTCATTTCTCTTGCATAAGAAGGAAGACTGCTCAATAAATTATGCCTTTTTATTGAAACACGCCAGTCTCTCTCTCTTCTCTGCACTCTGGTGAAACGAAGTACGCACAATTGACTGAGTGAAATAACTGTCAATTGTTTTCACACGACTCTAGAGATACACTCTTATTCTGGGAGAGCAAAGTTGTCATGTTATATGGTTGTCAGAAGCTAATCCCTTCTTGTCTATTCAGGGAGGTTAAACTCCTCTTCGTTTATTCGAGAAAGTTTCTAGTGACCTCTGAGCTAGCTGGCGAAACTTAAGTCTAATATAGTCATTAGAGACCTAGTCGACCTCAGTCCTACGTCTACACTGCTGAGTATATTATTCCAATGCGCAGAGCCTATTGGGAATATAGGAACTACAATACATGGCGCCCAACGTTTGGTAAGGCGATAAAACTAACGCAAGACGTTAGAGTAACTCAGTCGTGCTTTTTCACACAGACCCTTTTTCCTGTAAATACTCCAATAGATGTCTGGAGTGGGTGAAAGGTTAAAATCCGCCGGAACTTAGTAGGAAGAGATTCCTATGTATAGTTTCTGGTTTATTCAACGTTGAAGGATACAGTGTTCCAAAATATTGTGCACCTAATCTTTGTTTCCTTGAAACTTGATCTGCAACAAAAAAACTTTCTGTCAGTAAAATGCCTGACGGAGACGAAGAAAGGGAGACGGCTACAATAGCAGCTCAACTCCTAGAGGAGGACACAAGTCTCCTACAGAATGACGCGAATGCTATAATCATTCCGATCAACGTAAGAAGAGCCTTAACTCTTAAACTTATAAAAAATGGACTGACATCACGAGGTGGTACAGTCATATTTGTGGTAGAGGCCCATGAATATCGGCAGATAGAGGTATTCTACACATGGATAAACTTTCCAGCAGCAAACGCTGTCACACACTACTTCCACTATTACAAAATAGAGGAACCTCCGGAAGAATACACTCCTTTCGAGGATGTTGAAATCTCATTAAATTATCAAGAGCACCTGCTCTGGTTTAAAGGCGCCCTAAAACCTAATGATCACATCACAAGGCTCGGTCCACTAGGGATCCCAGGAGCAACGTGGCCGGTTCTAGCCAGCTACACACCTCATCCAGACATCGAAAAAATGTCGGTTCCTGAACTTTTAGGCCAGCTGAAAGTACTAATTAAAATACATAGACAATTAGTCTAATATGTAATGCGGACTGCAACAGTCCAACCAGCTATTAACATTCCACAGCCAACCCCTCACCAGGGGAACACAAACAAAATAACACCACAGAACATACAATCATGTCTTGGTAAAGTACCAATAAAACGGGAACAAATCCCATTTTGGTTAGCACAAAAAATAACTCAAGTGGAGGCAGTATTCCCCAATACTACTCCAATTGAGAAACACAGAATTCTGACTGTATGTCTCCCAATGGGGATAGCACCGCATGTGGAGGACTGTGACACTTGGGGCACAGTCTTTGCTTCAATTTACATGAAAACACATGGTGTTCCGTCTATGGCGGTAATACCAGACGTGCTAAAACAGATTCAAAATGAATACGGTCCGGAACCTGCTTTAACTCTGGGTATGAAATTACTGAAAGACTTCAAACAGGTTACGGCTATATTATTAGCCAACATAAAAGGAGAAGCAGCAATTGTGGCTATCCACCAGAAATTGAAAGTAACCGATATAACAGACCAACCAATTGAACTTACCAGAATCATAGAAAAATGCTATGAAGAACTGGGTAGAGATAGTTTGGGTGGAATACCAGTGAAACCCCAGCTAATTGAAAATCCTGAAAAGGTATTTATAAAAAATAATCAAAACACTTGAAAAAAGAACTGGGATGGAAATAAACAATCCACTCCCAAAGGGAAAAAATTCCAGTCCAGAGGAAGGTCTCCTCAGTGCGGAGAGCAATCTCTAGGCCGAGGAGACCAGTCTCCCCAAAGGGAACCCTCTGAAAAAAGATATAACCTTAGAAATAAGGACAATCTGAAGATACCTGATAGATATCAAGATATTGATACACGTCCTTCTCGATCTTTTCAGACTTCCTCGCAGAAATCGGAAAGAAGAGGACGTTCAGAACACAGGGAAGAGCACGTCAAGTCCAAAGACAAGGAACCTGCTCAAAGTAAAAAATTACAATTTCCGAAAAAGAAGGTAGCCAGTGTTAAAGTAATCAAACATGCGGAGGATACTGAGGACACAGCTATAAAACGGAGAGTGGGCTCAGACAATGCTAGACAGCGGAGCAGAAGTGACCATAGCTCACAAGACCCTGATGAATATTCTGGAGACAGTGGACACGAATGAATACATTCAAGTGGAAACGGCAGACACACGAGTTAGTGTGCCCCACAAACTATATGAAATAACATTTCGTATAGAGGGAGATAAAACCAGGAAAGTAAAAAGTCTATTTTGGGAAAAACTTTCAAAAGGCTGTGACATTCTGTTAGCTGAGAAAGACTGGCCACCAGAGTTTGTCAGGGAGTGCCCTCATGGCGAAGAAATGATTATGCCTACCTTCTCTGATCATATCCCAATTCATAGAAAATACACATATGCAAGAAAATGGGCAGTGGCCCAAGCACCTGCATTATATAAAAATCATGTAGGATGGGATGAGGACTCTCCTCCTCACAAGATCCAGTTAAAATGTCAACCGACTGCACAAAGGCAGTACCCAATTAAGCAAGAAGCTAAAAAGCAAGTCCGGGAGATTTTAGATCAACTTCAATACCAGGGGGTGATTGAAACAAGCACCTCGTCAATGAACAATCCTTTGTTTCCTGTCTCCAAGCCAGATGATACATATCGTCTAGTCTTGGACTACAGACATCTAAACTCATGCTGCAAAACATTTGCAGTACAAAACTCACACAGTGCAGCACTAATGAATAACATCGTGCGCAAAAAATACAAAACTACGTTCGATATTTCTAATGGATTCTTTTGTCAAAATATTGCACCAGAAAGCAGGTATTTGACCGCTTTCTCAATAATGGGGTCACAGAAAAATTTCTGTTGTCTCCCACAGGGATTCAAGAATAGCCGAGGATTATTCTCAGCAAGGGTAACAGAGTTACTACAAATGTATGATGATGATGCACTATCCTATGTAGATGACATTTATCTCACAGATGACGACCTGGATACTCACTTGAAACGGGTGAACACCATAATACTTTGGTTCGCAGCAGAGGGTTACAAATTCAACTTTAAAAAGTCACAAATTGCCCATCTCACTGTCCTGTTTTTAGGATATGAATTATCAAGTGAAGGCAAAAGCCTAGCAGACAACTTCTTAGAGAAGTGTGCGGTACTCCAGGCACCAAAAACGCTGAGGAATTTACAATCAATACTAGGTTTTCTGAATTTCGGAAGAACTTACATTCTAAATTATGCGGAGAGGGTAAAACCGCTCTATGAATTAATAAAACCTGATTTTAAACCAATCAATTGGACTCAGAAACGCACATGAATTTTGAAATCTTTGCAAACAGACATGTTAGCTAAAACAAAATTGGAAACACACGCAACCTTGTAATCCGAGTCATCCCAGGAAGATGCGGATTCACTTACCTGACCTCTAATGAGGGAGAAATGGTACCAATAGCTTACAAATCACATTTGTATACACAAGGAGAAAAAACATTCAGTCTTTCAGAAAATACTGTGAATGAGGTTCAGACTGCTGTAGCAAGAGAAAGAGCCCTAGCTCAAGGCAAAAGAATAACTGTTTATACAGCAGAATCAGCCTTTGAAGCGTTATTCAGCCCAGTTAATCTTCAAACTGTGGCGCTAGATCCAAAATGGATACAATGGGAAAATTCTCTTGCTGCAGAAGACGTAAAGTACTATTTTGACCCGAACATGAAAAAATTGAAAGATTTGAAATTTGAAGAATATCCTCTGCCAATCGAAATTCTACCTCTTCAACAGTACTCTTGTATAATCTATGCAGACAGATTTGTACAACATTACGATGTGGATAATAAATCCTACAATGCAGCACGCGCGATCGTTAAAGGTCGCTGGCTCTGTGGTAAATTCAGACCAAAAGTAACAAAAACTGAATCAACAAGGAACTGTTCGGCTTAGCGAGCTGAAATCAGACCTTTAAAGATGGCGCTTGAAAATGCTGATTGTGAATTCCCGACACTAATAGTGTGCGATTCGCATTTCTGCGTAAAATCTTATAATGACTTGCAGAACTGGGTTCAAAACGGCTACAAAGATGACACAGGTACCACAATCAAGCATAAAACGCTTTGGGAACAGGTAGTTCTTTTGCAAAAAGAACTACGAAAGACTCACGTGATACATGCACTGAGTCATCAACGTGATGGCGTTCACGTTGCAGGGAATTCATTGGCTAATACAGCCACAGCGGAAACAACTCAACCGGCTTCCGTAGCCACAAAAAAGCGTTCAGAAAAATACATTGACGGGGAAACCATGCTTGCAGTAAAAACGTCTTCAAAAGGCAACTGTGCAGCGCTACCCGTGAACTATCCACTCGATTATACATAAATCATTGATGCGAACTCCGTTCCTTTTGCTCGAATCCATGGAGTGGGGGATAAAGTAATTCCAAACACGAACAGGAGAATCTTCCTAACAGTAGATGCACATATGGGATTGGGTCCGAGGCACCAAGGGATCAAAGAATCACTGAGAGAATTACAATCAGAATACTGGTGGCCGGGGATGAGCGTGCAACATCATAAGTTTGCAATGAACTGCCATGACTGCAGCAGAGATCGCAGTGGTGAACTTCCATGCCCCTTGTGTAGTTAGCATAAGTCTATCTACACGTAAAATCCAGCATCCCATTAATCTCATTTTGAGACTAATATTCACTTAAAAGATGTGGCCCCAGCGCTCGGCTGACGCCAGAACTGTTATAAAAGATTTGCGAGTCTTTATTGGCATATACGCAATTGGCATGCTACATTCTGACCAAGGTCCTGCTTTCAGCTCTCGAGCTTAGAAAGAGACCATGACCAGCATGGTCATCGCATTGCGGTACTCTTGTCCCTTCCATCCTGAGGGAAATGGGATTGTGGAAAGAAAATACGAGACATAAAGCAATCTATATCGGCAAAGGTATTAGGTTTGGGTGATGGGTGGGTCAAAAATTTAACAAGTGTCCAACGTAGTCTTAACAATCTGCCAAGAAATTCTCTAAAAGGTTTCAGTCCGTTCGAACTATTGTTCGGTGTTAGAATGCACATTCAGGACTTAGATAGTCAAATCTCAGTGTTAGAAAAGAGTTAGAAAAGATAGTTTGGCTGTTTTACAGGACTTAAATGAAACGAGAAAAGCCCTGAGCAACATAAAGTTAAAACAGCAGCCGACACCCACTGAAGATACACCACCTGTCCCAGCAAGGCCTGTCTGGATTCCAAAGATTGGGGATCTGGTCAGAGAAAAGATCGCGGTGAAGAAGTAATTTGGGCCTTCTTACAGAAAAGCAGTACCTGTCTTAGCTGTCAACGGAACAAGATCTGTCGTACTACCGCCCCTTGCTGGTAAAAAGAACAGAGTTGTATCCATCGACCTGGTAAAACCACAATCATGTGGCCTATAATAAATAGTAGGCCCAGTGGTCTCCCAAGAAGTAGCAGAATACCAAAATTTGCTACAATCCAAGAGGTTCATACTGAGAGACTAATCACATTTGATAAACCTGCAGTGAGAGAAAAAGGACTATGCAATAACGCAATGGAACTTGTGCCTCTTGAAACCCAAATCACAACAGTTCATCATGAAACACCTGTCTACAACGATGTAGCCTCAGACTATGCTAATGAAAGAAGAGGTGATAAAGCAAATAAAAAATCGGGAACAATTCCACCAATAGACAGAACTGCATCTGGCTACTTCATCAACTTTGATAATTTTTCAGAAGATGCAAGCGAGCATGAAGAAACACCAGCATCAAAAAGTTTTAAAGACAAAGTAACTGAACTCGTTGATCAACGTAAAGAAACATATCTGAATCCTCCATGGATTGAAGTGTGGTTGGTGTTAGGTGTACTTTTCCTCCTGCTTTGGCTCATCATGGTCCTTTGTCTGGGAAATTTCATTGAGGGAAAATTCATTGAAGGAATATACAGTACAATGGACACAGCAAGCCAGAACATCAACTTGGTACTGGAACCACAGAAATCGTCTCACATCGAGAAACGTGAACTTTCATCAGTAAATTTCACAGCCATTCCAATACCCGGCGGGGTAGCTTGGGACAAAACAGATTACGAAATATATGGCCCGGTTGAACTCTTAAAGTATCTACATCAGTTCAAGGTTTCATTAAATGACTTTGTAAAACCAAGTACATTCTCTAATGATTGGGACTTTGAAAGTATAAATAATATGATGTCTGATTTAGTAATGTCAGCAAAGTTTACAGAACATGATTACTTACAAGGTTCATCGAATTATGAACAGATGTATTGCTACAACCACTACGCACATCACTACTTGCATAAGTCTGCACAACCTAGAAATGTTTTTAACTTTAATCAATGGGAACATTGTGCAACTCCACCAAAAAGCACTTCGAAGACATGTTATGAGAAATTTCCATACTTCTCAGGGTTTAACACAAGTGATGGAAAACCTTTTTATTTTAAACTGTCAGAAAAAACAGGTTTAAAAAAAATGTTGACAAATACTAAATTGATATATTCAGAAAATATTTTACGAAAAAATGATTACATTTGGTTTTGATTTTTGGGAAAACAACATTGAAACGAAAACCATCTGGGGTTCAAAAGATTAGCAAGTGCAAGGTTTAGAAGCATTATTTAGAGCCTGCATGATCCCAGAACAAGTTATATTCCTGAATGACACCATTCAACAAACAGCCTGTCTTGGCCTAGCCAAAATTAAAGACTTGAATAAACCGTCTATCCCTAAACCAGTATCTGACAGTAATAGCACTACAGATATTGAGATAGACGTATCCCATATTTTACACCAAAACAGAACACATCCTGATTGGAAGAAATGGTTGATCTGGCCCACAAACACTAATATCTGTCAAGATAGATTCCGGAACAAAAAAGAGGGATTTAAAATGAACAGGCCAGACCCTAGATACTCCCAGAGACAACATCCATGGATAGTTACAACATACAGTGTAGGGAAACTATGCCTTGAGTGGCTAGAGAAATCCACACTGGCTGCAATTAAGCAACACTTGACTTTACTTAAAGACGGTGCTGACTTGCGTGATTTCTTGATGGGACCATGCAAAGAGCGTCAAAAACGTTTCATAGCGGCCGGTATATACGCTGCATACAACGAAGCTTGGAAAATAATGCAAATTGAAACTGCAGAGAAAATACGAGAAATTGATCGTATTAATTTGGAAAAATCACTGTCTGTTGTGGACAATGGGTTAATGACTCTGTCCTCCAGGATATATTCACTGGAGTGTATTGCATCATCTGCTATCGATATAATAGATAAGGACTTACTAATGTTACAATACGGTCAGTCCCAATTACGTTCTATTGTACAGCTTGGCTGGACGTTGCAAAATCTGCGTTCAGGCTATGTGCCTTGGCGTTTAATCAACACAACGTCATTGTTCTCTATCTTTAACCTTACTGATAAACAAATCAGTTTGGCACAGAAAGGAGCAGACTATACGATTCTGAGCATTGAAAAACTTGAGAGATTAACATTGACAATGTCCGAAAGACCTGTCATTGAATGGATAATACACGGAATAATCACAATTCCGATAACAACTTTCCAATTTAATAATTGCCAAGAGTATATACCAGAAGGCCAGTATGAAAAGTTGTATAAAGGGTACATTAAGTCATCATGGAAATTACCATATACACACACATGTTACAGTAACAAACCAGAATGTATTTCTTAGTGGTAACAATTGTAAACGATCACTGAGCGGTATACTTCTGTGCCAAGGTATTAACTTGCATGGGGCCTGTGAGGGTACTTCAAATAACCTTTCATGCCACCAGCATGGCACACCTGCTACACAAATAGAGCCATTCATTAGACAACTTTCTAACAGGAGTTACGTTCTAATAACGGACCACAGCTGTTGTGGCATGGTGCCAGGGAAAGCCTATCTCATAAGTGTTAGTTCCATGGTCACTTGCTGTATGCAAGTATTGTATCCAAAGGCCTCTCCTGATACGGAGACGAAGATTTGGCCTTCTTTGAATATCTCTTCTATACAAATTGATCCTTTAAGCAGAATGAAGTCTGTTCTCTTACAGACAACAGTGCCTCTTACGTCATCAAAAGAAACGTATGATCTGCAAGTTGCAAGGACAACAGCAGAGATACATACCCTTTTATCAACAAATTGCCCCGTGCATTTCGTAGAAATGCTTAGCCAAATCCTAAACATGTCAGATGCCAGTGGGATCGCACATGTATTTAAGACAATTTTTTCGGGACTGTTGACACCCTTCGAAGCAGTCCTGGGCATCTTTCCCAATTTCGTCCATTCTGTCTTTGACGGTCTACCTCCTACTTTTGGGACTCGTAGCAGGAATTCTATTTTTAATACTCCTGCTCTGATATGGCAAGCCAAGTTGCAGACAAGACACCAGCATCGATGGAAGAAACAATCCTAGCCATAAGCTATCGGGACCGCATAACTAGAGTCCTTGGGTTAGCCCGGCTAAGAGATCTTAATATGACCTGGTTTCTTTCATTCAGACCAATCTAGCAAAATTGCATCTTACCTGTGCTTCGATGTATGCTATGCGGAGAAGAATGCGTGTTGACACCTGTATTACACTACAATCAGCAATACCAATGGATATCGATACTTTGCTAAGTCCTGTAACGGCTCATGCATCGTGTTGTCCCCAGCGGTTACCAATCCTGATGACGGCATTCGTTGATACTGCATCACTACGATTAGGTGGGGGTGAAGTACGAGATGAGAGCAACATCACCCAGGTACGACCTTCTGTGAGCATTGCTGATCAAAACATCGATGATGGCAATCATGCAGAAAACTGCACTGTTTCGGCATTTTCAAACTTAGTCGAACTTTCACCTGAAGCTGTAGACTGCTTTTTTGCACATCTGTCTGAAATGATGTTCTCCCCTGAACAGAGAAAATAATTTTAAAAAAACGACAAGCACACAGCGTTCCTCTGAACTCTGAATTTGGCCTTCGACTTTGATAACAAAAGCTACTGAACACGTTTGGAACCTTTTTTCTCCTTTTCCCCTGAAAACGTTCAAAACTTCCAAAATATTTACTTTTTTTCTGGCACATATAATCTGCTTAAAGTAGAACTATTCTTAAAGAACAGAGCTTCTATTTTTAGTGAACTCTAGAGACAGTACATTACCTCAGCCTCTAGCATATTTACAGCGATTGTATTTATATGTGATGGAATGGTCTCGACCTTTTTTTTCTGTATTAAAGAGCCATTTCATGTGCAATTTTCGCAGATCGTTCAGCAGATATTTATGCAAAAATCCTGTTTACTGAATGATTACCCTGCTTAATAGGCATACAGTACCTATAATCTTTTCCATGTATTTCGCATACACTGTTTCAAATGCAAAGAATAAAAATGGATCAAAGTTGTCATGTTATATGGTTGTCGGAAGCTAATCCCTTCTTGTCTATTCAGGGAGGTTAAACTCTTCGTTTATTCGAGAAAGTTTCTAGTGACCTCTGAGCTAGCTGGCGAAACTTAAGTCTAATATAGTCATTAGAGACCTAGTCGACCTCAGTCCTACGTCTACACTGCTGAGTATATTATTCCAATGCGCAGAGCCTATTGGGAATATAGGAACTACACTACAGACCAGTCTGGCTGCTGCGTTCTGGATGGTCTGGAGTTTGTGTAGCAGGGATTTGTTGATTCTTGCGTTTCTGTAGTCTAGCCTGCTGATTATGAGGGTGTGGGTGATGGTCTCTCTGGATTAGGGGGGATCCACTTGAAGGGAGTTGAGGTGACATTGTTGATCTGCCGAGTCATGGTGAGGGAGTAGTCTAGGATGATGCTGAGTTTCCGGGTGTGGTCCGTAGGGTTAGGTGGTTCCGAGGGCCACCAGGTGTTGTCCTATGCGGTGGGGGATGTCCCTGAAGAAGACCTCAGTCTTCTCTGAGTTGAGTTTAAGGCAGCTGTTGCTCCTCCAGGCTGCAAAGTCTTTCATTCCTTCCTGTAAACTGAGTCTGGTGGCTTCCGGGTTGTTCGTGAGGGAGAGGATGAGCTCCGTGTCATTAGTGTAGGATACTATGCTGAGCCCATGCTGTCTGATGATGGCGGCGAGGGGGGGCCATGTAGATGTTGAACAGCGTGGTGATGAGCGAGGAACCTTAGGGCACTCCTCAGTTGATCTCTGTGGGTTTGGAGAGGAAGGGTGGGAGTAGGATCCTTTGGGTTCTGCTTGCGAGGAAGGAGCAGATATAGTCGAGAGCAGTCCCCCGTATGCCAGTGCCATGGAGTCTGGTTGCGAGGGTGCTGTGGGAGACAGTGTTTAAAGCTGCAGAGAGGTCTAGCGGAGTGAAGGCTGCTATGTGTGCCTAGTTGAGTAGCATGCGGATGTTGTAGGCGAGGAGGGCAGTTTTGGTGCTTTGGTTTCTCCAGAAACCGTACTGGGAAGAGTCGAGGATGGCATTCTCTTCGATGAAGGTAGTCAGCTGGGCGTTGCCAAATCTCTCAGTGACTTTGGCTGCGAAGGGGAGGAGGGAGATGGGCAAGTCGTTTTTCAGGTCTGTCTGGTCAACCACGGGTTCCCTAAGGAGGGGGTTGACTTCTGCCCACTTCCAGTCATCTGGGAAGATTCCGGTTTTGAAGGTGACTTAGATGGTGCGTCGTTATTCGGGCGCTATGGCGGTGGCGGCTCTGTGCAAAATGTGAGGCGGGCAGGGGTCTGTGGGGGCTCCTGAGTGGGTGTTCTTCATGGTCGAGGGGGTGTCTTTGGTGGTGACCGGTGTCCAGGTGGAAATGGTGGGCTGGTCGTCCTTACTGGAAGTGAGGCTAGTTTCTGGGGTCTGTTTCCTGAAGTGGTTGTAGAGGGCCTTGATTTTCAGGTGAAAATAGATCCTTGAAAAGGTCCTTGGATGGTGTGACATCAGTGTCTTCACTGGGAGGTTTGGTGAGCTGCTGGATGAAGTTGATGAGTTCCTTTGAGTTGCAGGCTTTGGTGAGGATTTTGTTCCGGATGAAGGTCCTCTTGGTGGTTCCTATAAGTTGGTGGTATTCTGTCAAGGCGTGCTTGTAGGTGGTCTGGTATTTGGTGGTTGTACTGTTTCTCCAGTGTTTCTCGAGGCATCTGAAGGAGCCTCTGGCTTCTTGAAGGTTGGTGGTAAACCAAGCAGCCTTCGGGGGGCGTTGTCTGTCTGGGTGAGGGAGGGGGGCGAGCTTGTCTGAGCAGCTGGTGATCCAGCAGTAGGATTCCGTGGCTGCAGCGCTGGCGTCGGTTGGGGGGTCGTGCATGAGGGTCGAGTTGAGCTGTGCTTCCGTGACCTTGCTCCAGTTCCTTCGTGGAGGGTGTGTTTGTGTGCGGTGGTGGTCTTGAACAAGAAGTGAATGCAGTGGTCTGTCCAGAGGGGCTGTAACGTGTGGCTGAAGCGGATGTTGGTCCCTCTTGCAAAGATGGGTTCGAGGATGTGTCCAGCTTTGTGGGTGGGGGTAGTGATGAGCTGCTTCAGTCCGAGGTTTGTGAGGTTGTCTAGGAGAGTGGTGGAGTCTGGGTCTCTGTGATTGTCTAGGTGGAAGTTCAGATCTCTGATGAGTATATAGTCTGTGGAAACGATTGCATGGGGGGGCATGAAATCGGCATTGTTGGTGGAAAAAGAGGAGAGGTCCTAGGGGTCTGTAGACGAGTGTGCCACAGAGTGTGATTGTGGGTCTGGGCTGGATCTGGAAATGGTGGTGTTCGGTGTTGGAGATGGGGTCGATCGTGCTGGAGGTGGTGAGTCAGAGGGAGCTCTAGTGTGCAATGGCGAGCCCTCCTCCTGGGCGGTGAGGCGGGCCTTCCTCGGGAACTTGTAGCTGTTGTGATGTTTGTGGCGATGGCGGGGGCTAAGGAGGCGTTTGTCCAGGTTTCCGTGATGATGGCAACGTCTGGAGAGAGGCTGTCAAGGAGGACCCAGATCTCAGTGGACCATCTGTGTAGGGAGCGCACGTTGAGGAGGATGCACTTCAGGGCTCCGGTGGTGTCGGCATCCAGCTCGGGTGCGGGGTGATGTTGGTGGCGCTGGTCACAGACGCTGCATTGAGGTGAGGGACGTGAGCGGAGACTGCGCGGCGCTGGACACGAGTAGAGGAATGGATGGACCCTGCGCTCCCTAGCGCAAGCCGTGCGTGAATGCAGAAATTAATAATATAGCCCGGAAAGAGAAATGAAAGGGAAACTACGAAGCGGCGCGCCTGACCTTCAAATGGCGGCCGCATAGGACAATTCAATTTGCAAAAGGGAAGGTAGCCCTTGCTGCCCATTATAACCAACTGTTCATAAAATACAGTAGAAATAGTACTCCAAAAATGGCAGAATGATAGAGGAGCAACTGAAAGAGGACTGATAAATCAATAGACATGGAGAAAGGAGCCAACTCCAGGACTTAAACAGACCATGGCAAGGGAAAGTGGACAAATATAATTGTAGAAAGAGAGAAAGACATCAGCCCAAAGAAAGATCATTAAAACGACGGACATCTTGGAAAGTCTACTCAAATATAATAAGAATATAGTATTTATTATATAATCACTTGTATTGGAGAGGATATTTACCAGAGGAATCCAGAAGAAACTACCTGGGGAAAAAAATAATCGGAATCTGTTATTTAATTACTTATACTAAAGGGAATATTATTATTACTCTACCAGGTATAATCCTAATTATTTTTTCAATAATCTATGCGAAGAGAATACACCTTCTACCAGAAAGAAGGCAACAAATTTTAGTACGCTAACACACATCACAAAATGGAGGACAACTACCTGGAACGGATAAGTAGGAACGCCTATATCATAAAATACTCTACCTACCTAAAATGTAGCCCAAAAATTTAAGCATAACCTCATGGGGGAAAACCCTTACACATTGATCTCTGACACTTCATTTTGCATGGATAAAGGAATCATCATGAAAGATATGATATTCTTCACCAGAAGAAGGGCGAAATGGCGCAATGCCTTTACAAACATGCTATACGTTTAAATCCACAGCTAACATCCCAAATGGCACAACATTTAGACCAGAGCATCACCTAACCTCAGAGCGGACATTTGCATAACTATCTTCAACAATGGAATAGTGTTGATCCAAGCCTCTAACGACGAACTGGAAAAATTCGACAACATCTTCGCATCCTTAAAAAGAAATGTGGAGAACATGAACCCACTACTACACCAGATTTATATAGAAGACAACCTGGTCCCACCCAACAACCCCACTATAAGTAGCACAACAACTAGAGACCACCAGGAACCGGATCAAGTTACGCAATAAAGAGATACTAGGCCTTTACAAATCCAGAGTCCTTCAACAAACAACTTAGTCTCATCCGACATTAACCCTATAAGTATTACCCCAACCAGAGACCGACAGGAACCTGAACAAAACAGCACTCCATCTAGAGACCCACAGGAACAAGTCACTCAACCAGGAGCCATATGCGAAACAGTAAATACGTTAGTCTGGCTTAAGCAGAGAGAACGCGAAATACAAATAATAATAATAACAGCCGTGGTGCACCAAGATTTGATAGAACGGCTAACTCTGCAATCAATGACAGGAGAAAATCGTCCAAAGGAAAGTATCAAGAAGTCAATGATACATTGCTCAGAACGGAAATTCGGGAACAAAATTATGTGAAGATCGAAACATACGGAGGAGTACTCGCACTACGGCGCCCAAGGTCATGAGAAAAATCTTCGAGATCCAAACACAAATCAGCAACCTATCACAGGAAGTACAAAACACCCTGAAAGGGATAGAAAAACGATGTGATATCACAGAAAATACTCACAATGAAGTAGAACACATCAGAGAGCTATTAAACACAACCTTAGATATAAACAACAAGAGATCGATGCCATTGTCAAACAGACAAAACAGACCGGATAGAAATCAAAATTATTTAACTGAAGAAGACATACTATCACTACTCCAGGAGTATGAGCCATCAGACCTCATGAAGGCACAGGAAATCAAGAGTGCCAATAGACGCCAACAGAACATCCACGAGGAATTAGAGGAAACTAAATCTCAACAACTTACAACAAATCCAACTAACCACTGATCCATTAAACATGATCACAACCAAAACGGAGAAATCTTTAAAATGTCTACTGCTCAATTGTAGATCTGCAGCGAAGCATGCTTCTGACATAGCCGACCTCATCATCAATCAGGAAATAGACATAACAATCCTTACCGAAACCTGGTTATCTGAATCCTCGTCCCCAGTTTTGGACCTTCTGGTGCCACCACACTATAACATATTGAGACTGGACAAACAGAAAAAGGAGGCAGTATTGCCTGTATCCACAGATCAAACTTAGAAGTTGGCCAATTCCAATTCGACCCCCTCGAATCATGCGAATACCTAGGGCTCAACATAAGATCGGCAAACAAACAGATTTGGAACTTACATGCCCTATATCACCTACCAGGAAACAATTTGAACTTTATTGAGTAACTGATGGATATCATCACTGCTAACGCCAACACCAACATTAATAATATATTTTTAGGTGATTTCAATCTACGCTGGAACGACAACCACGACAAACAGGTCAATGCCTTTAAAGACTTTTTAATTGAACTAAAACTATCCCACGCATGTCTTCAACCAACACACTCGATAGGATCAACATTGGACTGGATTATCTTGAAGAATAATGACATCTCAATCCTATCCATAGAACCTTTCGACTGGTCAGATCACCACGCCATAACCTTCCTAATACCATCTTGGGAGAAGATAAAAACCATTCAATCTAACAAAATGAAAAGATGGATCCGAGATACCAGAGACTCAAATATGGATCTTCTAATTGAAAGCTGCAAGAGAGACTTGAACCCACCTGACAACATGAAAAATTTGAATGATCTAATGAACCATTACACTACCTTAGTAACGGAAATAGTCAATGCCACCATACCACTCAAATTGAAAAGAGTTACAGAAAAGATTAAAAACCCAAGGTTTAATGAAATATTGAATGAAGAAAGGCGTAATTTGAGACGCGCAGAAAGAAAATGGAGACAACACCCATCTTCCCCTGAACTGAAATCACTCAGAAAAATCAGAAATGAATATAACAAGAAGATCAACTCAAAAAAGGAATTTATCAGAACAGAATTGGATAACGCCAAAAACAGACCACTGAAATTGTTTGAAATCGTAAAACAACAATCAAACAAGATGGCAAAATCTGTCCAAGAGGTCACTAAAACCCAACTAAGTTGCGAAGAATTCTCTACCTTTTTCACTAACAAAGCCAATAAGCTGGAAGAAGAACTGCGGACCGCTGCAGATAACATTAACATTGACGTCAATACACCACCATCACAACCTGCACCGAATTATGCGGATAAGACAACTAAAAACAAAAGCACACTGGGACACTTTCAAATTATTGGACCATGATGAGATTGCTAAAACGCTAGCTATCACGAAACCCAACAACCATTATAACGACCCTCTACCATCAAAATGCCTAAAAGAAATCAGCCATACTATGATTCCAATATAGACAGAAATTATAAACGCCTCACTTTCCCAGGGGGTCCTCCCAGAAAGCCTGAAGACAGGACAAGTAGTCCCGATCATCAAAAAACCCACAGTAAACCCAGCAGGTCCAAATAACTATCGCCCCGTGACCAACATCCCTTTTCTTGCCAAATTGATAGAGAAATGTGTACAGAATCAGCTGAGCAGGCATATCGACAACTTTTCATTGTTAGATGACTGCCAATCAGGTTTCAGAGCAGATCACAGCACGGAAACAGCAATCCTACACATTGTCGATGATGCACTTCAAGCACTAGATCACAATCAATCTTGTCTACTCATCCTCCTGGACCTGTCATCCGCATTTGACACAGTTAACCACGAAAAATTACTGACCAGACTTCACGACAGGATGGGAATGTCTGATACTGTACTGAAATGGTTTGAATCATTTTTACAGAACAGAACTCAGAGATTCCTAGTAAACCAATCTTTCTCCTTCATGCCCAAACACAATCAAAGTACCTCAAGAATCAACTTTATCTCCATCATTGTTTAACTTATACATCAAACCTCTTACAGAAATTCTGCAAAAATCAAAAATATCTTACCACATGTATGCGCACGACACGCAACTTTACATCAAGATTGTAAGCCTGGAAGATATAACCACAATGAACGAGGCCCTCAAAATATCGCTAAAATGGCTAACTAACAATCATCTCAAGCTAAACGCAAATAAAACAGAATTCTTACTTATCACACCACACAAGAATCAATCCGAAGTGAAGGATTGGTCCAAAATGATCACAGTGTTAAATTGCATCTCCACTCTAGTTGAATCGGCAAAATCACTCGGAATCGCACTAGATGAGAACCTTGATATGAAAACCCACATTAAAGTAATGGCAAAAAACGCCCGTTTTCATTTGAACTAGTTGAGAAAAATGAAATCTTTTTTAACGGAGACTGACTTAAAACTAGCTGTGCAATCACTTGTTATTTCTAGGATAGAAAATGGGTGTACAATGCTAGCAGGACTAACAAAAATTTCCACAGCACCCCTAAAAGCATGCCTCAATGCAGCGGCAAGACCTATTACAGGTTCGAAGAAATTTGACCATTTCTCCCCTCACCTGAAAGCTTTAAACTGGTTACCTTACGAAGCTAGAGTGCAGCTCAAAATGGCATGTATCACCCATAAGGCGATCCATCACAACACACCTAGATATCTCGCCCACAAAATAGAAATTTCAGGAGGAAACAGACCTGCCCGGAATGCCAATTATCTGCTCCTGAGACCACCTATCTTCAAGAAGAAAAAAACCTATGAGAGGACGTTCTCAGGCGCGGCTCCCAGAATTTGGAACTCCCTTCCCGCAAACATCAGAAAAATTACAAACTCTGTAACATTTAAGAGGGAAACTAAGATCTTTCTTATGATTAAATTCCTCCCATAGGTACGACAAACCGCCATCTAAGACTTCGCACTGAAGTGATTACTTGATACATATCATGGGAATGAAGTTGATAGAGCCTTAAAGAAAAATCGTTAAAAACATTTCAATTACTACCTCAGAACATTGTTTACTCGTGTTTAATCGGTACTGGCCCTTTATTGTTTTCTTTATATTAGCTACTTATTAACTAGGTCTAAAGTAGTACTAATTAAGGGGGAGATGTATCCAGATTCCATTTTGCGATTTTTAAGGAATCGCTATTTAGAAATCGCAAAATGGAATGTACGTAGAAAATCGCTATATTTTAGCGATTTCTTAGTCTTCCTTATTTGCGAATTCACATTTTGCGAATTCGCAATTGAGGAATAATTTCCCATGCATTCCTATGGGCCAGGAGGCCCATAGGAATGATTGTGAAAATATTCTCAATTTGCGATTTGCAATTTGCTAATCGCAAATTGAGAATAATTTCAAGGGTGCAGCAGGGTGTCTCAGACACCCTGCTGCACCCCTGAAATCTACATGTGTGTGCATATGGCGCACATACATGCCCTATGGGCATGTGTGTGCGTCACATGCCACCTTAAAAAATGCCAAATTGGGCATTTTTTTAAAAGAATTTGCAAATTAACCAACTAAAAGTTGGTGGTAATTTGCGATTTCTTAACTAAAATTCGCAATTGTAAAATGCTACATACATAGCATGTGAGGAAATGCACATTTTTGCGATTTCTTAATTTGCAATTTTTTTTTAAAATGTTTTTTTTTATTTTCAGTTAACATTTGTAAACATGACAGCTCTGCATGAATTCGTTACCTCAGATACATAGATAGTGTTAGCGGGTACAACACAATTAAATCCAGTTTTGCTTTTTAAATCTTATAATTTGCAAATTTTTGACGCATGGCAAAACATGCAAATAGACTGTTTGCGATTTGCAAAGGCCGAAATTCTGCGAATTTCAGCTTTTGCAATTCGCAAAAGGCTTGATACATCGAGGCCCAAGTTTTTTAAGATCTTATTGCTTTCTATACTTTATTGTTTTAACCCTTGCTATGTGATGTTAAGCGCTCCGATACCCAAGGATCAGGTTCGCGCAATAGAAAACTGTATATAAATAAATAAATAGGGAGGAAAGCGCAGCTGGGAGGTGGGAGCGGGAAAACCTGCAGGGAGGAGGGGGCAGAAGTAGCAGGAATCGGGCAGGGAACAGGGCAGAACTACAGAGGGCAGAAATAGAGGGAAAGGCACAAAAAGGACACAGTACGGCAAACAGACAGAAAAACTGAGAAAAGCAGACAATAAACAGGAACAAGGCACAAACACAAGGCTGGCAGCAGCGGACCAGCAGAAGAGCAGCACTCTCTCACTAGACCACCAGAGATGAGGCACAGGCAGGAGCCTGCGGGTGGAGCAGGGCCTCAGCCCCCTACTTATTTGTGACCAGTAGTGCCGATCTTGCTCCTATCGAGGGCCCTGGCACATATATATATATATATGTGTGTGTGTATATATATGTATATATATATATATATATATATATATATATATATATATATATGTATATTTCGAACAAGTACTCCTTCCACTTCCACCAGAGAACCCCCGGCGGCGAAGAGAGAGACACGAACCACTTCTGAATTCAGGCAAGATGTTTTAATTAACCAAACAGCAGTCGACAGATATATATATATATATATATATATATATATATATATATAATCTCCTACTGGCGGTCGCCAGTAGGTAGTTATAGTTAAAACCTAATTTCCATAGGAAATCCGCAACATTCTATTTGAATTAACTTTGGCACCGGTGGACGAATCTTCGCGACTTTCTTCAAGAAATGGCCTGCTACGCTCCGCTCCTTCCCTGAAAGTTTGGGGGTGATTAGTCAAGTGGGGGACCGAGAAAAAAGGGGAGTCCTAAAACGTGTTTTCCCCATGCAATTTTCCATAGGGACCTTTAGCCAGGGCTACAGCCCGAATGGCTGAATGGAATTACACCAAATTTGGCAGAGAGGTAGATTTCGTTTCGCAGATTGTGCCTTTTGTTAAATGGTGTAAATCCGTTCAGTAGTTCCTGAGAAAATCAAAAGTAAAATCATAGCGATATCTAGAGACGGAGTACAGTATGCGTACCTTCCCGAGCAGGAGATGCATGCTGATTGGCTGTGAACTGTCTGTCAACACTCGAAACCAGGAAGTGTTGGCACCCATCTTGTGCCTCGGTAGAACAGAGTCACAAGAAAACAGGTAAACAAAGGTAAAAATAAAGAAATGGGGCCAACTAGCCCACCAACAACCTCCAGTATGTGCCAGGGGACTGCCTTGCAGAGACTTGTAAAGAAGCTATGCCACTTTTTACACCTCTCTGCAACGCAGCCCCATGGCGCATACTGGAGGTTCCTGGTGGTCCCTAGTTGGCCCCCAGGGACCCCCAATATGCAATGGGAATTAGTTCCCCCTTTGTAAACGTGCCAGGGGGCTGCAGAGAGGTATAAAAAGGGGCGTGGCCTCTTTACACATCTCTGCAAGGCAGACCCTAGCGCATACTGGAGGTTCCAGGTGGGCTACTTGTCCCCCATTATTCAAGGGAAATTAGTTCCCCCTCTGCAAACGCACCAGGGAGCTGCCTTGCAGAGACGTGTAAAGAGGCCACCCCCCTTTTTACACCACTCTGCAAGGCATCCCCCTGGCGCATATTGGCCTGCTCAGGGGGTCCCACAAGGTTTCCCAAGGCCCCCCCAGTTTTTTTTTGTTTAAGATATCCCGGGATGCGTGCAGGGTACGCGTACACTGCCGATCCCAACAAAAACATAAAGGCATCACTTTGCAAACGCGCTCCCTGGCATGTTTGCAGAGGGGGGGGGAAGTAATTTCCCTTGAATACTGTGGGTCCCTGGGGGCCAACTAGCTCACCAGGTACCTACAGTAAGTGCCATGGAGCTGCTTTGCAGAGTGTTGTAAAATGGGCGTGGCCTCATTACACCTCTCTGCAATGCAGCTCCCTGGTGCAAACTGGAGGTTCCTGGTGGGCTAGTTGGGCCCCCGGGACCCCCAATATGCAAGGGGAATTAGTTCCCCCTCTGTAAACACGCCAGGGGCTGCATTGCAGAAAGGTGTCATGAGGTCACGCCCCTCTCTGCAATGCTGCCCTCTGGCGCATACTGGAGGTTCCTGGTGGGCTAGTTGGCCTCCAGGGACCCCCAGTATGCAAGGAGACTTAATCC
Organism: Lissotriton vulgaris; assembly: GCF_964263255.1. Lineage (NCBI taxonomy): Eukaryota > Metazoa > Chordata > Amphibia > Caudata > Salamandridae > Lissotriton > Lissotriton vulgaris. The sequence goes on from NC_141698.1 coordinate 163,890,288, forward strand.
CCCAACTTAGAACGCGCTACGGGGCCCGTTTGTACAGTGGTGAAGGTAGGGGGCGGGGCTTGAGGTGATGTGTGCAAACATGCCCTGTGGCGCGTTTTAAGTTGGGGAATTAATTCCTCTTCAATCCAGAGGTTCCCTAGGGGCCAACTAGTCCCACAGGTACCTCCATTAAGCGCCACGGAGCTGCGTTGCAGTGTGTTGTAAAAAGGGGGCGTGTCCTCTGAACACCTCTCTGCAACACAGCTCCCTTGCGCATACTGGAGGTACCTGGTGGGCTAGTTGGCTCACAGGGGACCTCAGGATTGAAGAGGAATTAATTCCCTAATCTAAAACGTGCCACAGAGCGTGTTTGCACACATGTCACCTCAGGCCCCGCCCCCTTCCTTCACTATTGAGCAAATTATTCCTCTAAAATCAGCGGAACTACGAATTCTGATGTACTCACCTGTTATCACAAGAGACGTCAGGGCTGCATCTTTGAGCCCAGTACGGACCCTGAAAAGTAAATCTAAGCGTACTTACCAGTAACTTGTATTTCCTTCCATGAGAATCTATTGTGTGGTTTTCACCAGAAAAGTTTCTAAGTGTCTATTTTTGAAACGTACAAATATTCCTCTAAAATCAGCCGAACTACGAATTCCGATTTACTCACCTGTTATCAGGAGGGACATCAGTGCTGCATCTATCAGCCCACTACTGATCCTGAAAAGTAATTCTAATCGTAGTTACAGTAACTTGAATTTCCTTCTATAGGCGAACATTGACTGATTTCACTTGGAAATTTTTAAAAGTGTGCAGTTTTGGAACTTTAAAAAATTCCTCAAAAATCAGTTGAACTACGAATTCCGATTTTACTCACCTGTTATCAGGAGAGACCTCAGTGCTGCATCTTTCCACCCACTACTGAACCTGAAAAATAATTCTAACCAAACTTGCAGTAACTTGAATTTCCTTCCATAGGCTAACATTGGATAAATTGTCCCCGAGCACATATATGCCAGTTCTTATATTGTTCCAAGAGAAAAGATAGCCACAATCAAATGAGTGTTCTTTCAAAGTTCATCGAATCAAATTCCTTTAATTTCCATTTCTTTTCTCTTCATACATCAAATCTCTTCAGTCTTCATCAAGTTCATACAGAATGTAGCCAATAGATCAAAAGGACCAGTGCCAACACGTGTTTCGTCAGAGGGTACAATCACCCAAATGACTTCTTCAGGGCAGAAAATCAATCCAAATAACAATTATATAGGCCAATTCCAGAAGACAGTTGTTCCTCAATTATAAATTAGAACTCAATCCATTGTATATCTCAGAGTTCTTCATATAGGATAATATGTGGTTTAGATCAAGGAGAGTACTCCTCACGTCGTTAGAAGGGGTTCCGTTTCCAATAACATTGACTGGTTTCACTTGGAAATTCTTCTAAGTGTGGAGTTTTGGAACCTATTTTCAGCTCACTACTATTCCTGAAAAGTAAATTTAACTGTACTTACCAGTAACTTGAATTTCCTTCCATAAGATATCTTTGCCTGCTATATAAAATATATATAAATTAAAAAAATATTACACTAAAAAAATATTAGTATTTCAATATTTAATTTTTTTTTTCAATTTATAATAAAAATATGTAATGTAATTTAAAAAATAAAATATCTAAAAATAAATACTGTAACACAATGTAGTAAATTAGTATAAAAAATATAACAATTAATACATTTAAAAATTATCATTAACAAAACCTTTGAAATTCACTGAAAAAAACATAGGTTTCAGCCACGTTATAGTTAAAAATTAGCATTTAAAAAAACCTTAGAAATTCATTAAAAAAACCATAGGTTATACACACGTTATAGTTAAAAATGAGCATTTAAAAAAACCTTAGAAATTCACTGAAAAAACTTTAGGTTTCACACATGTTATAGTTAGCTGGACATTTCACTCATACAAAACCATTGAAATTCCCCGTTATAGGGGGGCGTGGCTTGGCGGGCGAAGATGGCGGTCGCAGCCTTGTAGAGCTCCCGCCGGCCCGGACTTAATCCGATCATTTATCCTGACCCCCGAGCCCGCTACTGGTACCCAGTGCTTGCTTTTGATCGGTGGGGTCTCCTGCCTACTTTGGTGTGCCGATCCTGCATTTCTACCCTTCCTGTGATCGGAGGGAGGCGGCGACGAAGTGCGGCCTGGTGGGCGGCCGGAGGCCGGGGTCCTCGAGTTTCGCGACGCCTGGCGGTGGTAGCGATCTAGCGTGTGCGGGTGGCATCCGCCGCGCCGGCCTCGACTCATCTCATTGACTGCACCCGCCTGAAGGATCGAGACGGTGCCATCGGATCCTACCCATCGGTTCTTTCCCTGTGTGGCCGACGAGCGGAGGCGGCGAGGCGTGGCCCCGCGACAGTCTGGAGGCGGAGGTCCCTGAGCCCCGAGGCGGCCGGTGACGACCCGGCAGACGGCAGTGGCATCGGATCTGCCCATCCTGGCCGGGCCCATCGCTGCGGCGGTCCACAGATCACGGACCCGCAGCTTCTTCAACAGGTACTTTGGACAGCTGCCCGTGGGGACGAGCGGCCTGTCCCGCCCGGGTGACGCCGGGACCTCGATTTTCGAGACGCCCGATTACTGTGGCCGGCCCGCATTTCTCTCTGGGGCCTCGTCTGGGCCGTTCCGCTAGAGACTTGTGACAGTGTCCGAAGACACGGAGGTGGTGTCCGCCCTGCCTGGCGTGTGCCGTGACCAGGGACAGGGGAGGTGGCCCGCCTAAACATGGCCCTATCGACAAATTCACTGGGCCGAGTGGTGGCGCCGGGGCGGCCGGTGGCAGCGGTGGCCCTGGGCCGGACAATGCGGCTCTACTGGCGGCCATCACCCAGTCCCGAGACACGCTCGATGCCAAGATTGGGGCGGTTGGGGCGGATGTCACGCTCCTGCGCCAAGACCTCCGCAACGCTGTGGAGAGGATTGCTGGGGCTGAGACCCGTATAACGGAGACCGAAGCGGACATTAGTGGCCTCAAGAAGCGACTGGCGGAGGTGGAGAGCGTTCAAAAGACGCTGGCGGCCCGTGTGGAAGATGCAGAAGGGCGCGCGCGGCGCAACAACCTCCGCTTCATCGGTTTTCCTGAACGATGCGAGAAGGACAACATGGAGCGGTTCCTGACCGGGTGGTTGGAGAGCTGGCTCCCCGAAGGGGCACTGTCTACGTGCTTCGTAGTCGAGAGGGCACACAGGGCTCTGACCCAGCGACCACCGGAAGGCGAGCGCCCACGGCCTGTTATCGCTCGGCTGCTGAACTACCATGACCGAGATGTTATCCTCCGGGAGGCAAGGAACAAGGGCTCCCTCGCCTTTGAAAATCACACCATCATGATTTTCCCGGACTACACGAAGATGGTTCAGCAACAGCGGCAATCCTTCATGGACGCTAAGGCTAAACTTAGGGGCCTCAAGATTCAATACTCGCTCCTGTATCCAGCTCGCCTGCGAGTCATATATCAGTCTCGGACCCATTTCTTCGATTCGCCGGAGGAGGTGTTCCGCTGGACAGATGAATCGGTGCGGCTCAGGCCCCATGCCCAGCCGGGGCTGGATCCAGGCAGGTCCCAGGGTTCGTCGCCGGAGCGCACAGATCGCCCGAACAGGAAGGGCCGCCATCGGAGGTCCCGCTCCAAGAAGAGATCAGCCTCTGCCAGCGCGACGCGGCCGGGTGATGCCCGGGACTCGGAGCACTCCGACGCAGGCAGCTGAACATTGCTGGATCTGCACGCACTTTGTTTCATCCTGAACTGCCCTGCTTTGGCCGGTGAGACTGTTTCATACTGTCCTTGATGTGCCGGTTAATTCCCTTGTGAAGACTTCAGTTGTTGTCATGGGGATGCAGTGGGGCTTGGGGGGTACCACTTGTGGGCCTCAGACCCTCACAGATGTGAGTGTTGTTGGGGGGGGGTGTGTGTATCATTGCGGGGTTGTTGGGATCCATTGGTATGGTGGGTCCTGGGTCCTCTGTTTGGGACCCGGGTCTCTCCATGCCGCGACAGATACTTCAATGTTTTCTGAGGTATTGGGGTGGTGGGTGTGGGGCGTGGGGGGGAGTGTTGGAGTTGTACTTGTTGGGGGGGTTCGGGGTCGGGAAGGGAGCGCTGTGTTTGTGGGCTGGGGGGGGGGTCCACACATGTCTGAGGCTTTGATTTTTGTCGGTTTGCGGGTTGCACCAGGGTGGGAGGGAGGGCCAGGTTTTGGAATGTGTATCGACAATGGCTGATACTGCGCTTATGTCTCCTTCGAAAACCCTGCGGGTGGTGACATGGAATGTGCGGGGTATCCTGGACAAGATCAAGCGTGGGGCTGTGCTGCGATGGGGGAAGAGGGAGATGGTGGATGTACTCATGTTCCAGGAGACTCATATGCTGGGCTCCAAGGCCCTCAGCCTCCAAAGGTTCGGCTATCAACAGGTTTACCATGCTGGCTTTGCGAGGGGTTCACGGGGGGTGGCCATATTGGTACATCGTAGGGTGGCCTATGTTCATCAGAAACAGTGGATTGATCCTCAGGGTAGGTTTGTCTTTATTCAAGGCCTGCTGGGCTCCTAGCCGGTGGTTTTTGGAAGTGTGTACGCCCCTCCCCCCCTGCAGTGGGCATTGTCTGAGCGGTTGTTTGCGCTGTGGGACGAAATCCCCGAGGTCCTGACCATGGTGGGGGGTGACTGGAATGAAGTCATGGATGTGAGCCTGGACCGCCGGCGACGAGTGTATGTGGTGCCTGACCCCCCTCCTGCGGCTGCTCCCACCCGGTTGTGTGCGACAGTGCGTAGTCTGGGCTGGATTGATGTGTGGCGGCATTTCCACCCCGCGGAGCGGGCCTACACGTATGTATCGGCGGTGCATGGGTCCTTCTCTAGGCTCGACTATTTGTTTGTACCGGGTGCCTGCCTGAGCCTTGTCAGGGACGCAGCGATACTCCCCAGGGGCCTCTCGGATCATTCCCCTGTCCTGGCCACCGTGACTCTCCCCTCTAAACGGCAGCCATTTCGATGGCGCATGTCGGCCTGGCAGCTACAGCGACCGGAATACGTGACGCATATACGCCAAGCGATCGACCAGTTTTGGCGCGAGAACCTAGTGGGGGGTGTCGATGCCATTGTTGTGTGGGAAGCGCTAAAGCCTACGATACGGGGCATCGATATAGCTTGGTGTGCGGCCGCTCGGCGGGAGCATCGGGAGGCCATTGTGACCGCCGCGGCCCGAGTGGAGGACCTGGAGCAGCGTAGCCGACTCGGGGACGACGAGGGTGTCGTGCGACGGCTCCTGCAGGCCCAGCAGACGTATGCCTCGGTTCTACACGAGGAGGCCCGACAGGCGTGGCTCGCCACGCGTAGCAGGGTGTACCAGTGGGGCGACAAGTCCTGCACCATGTTACATAGGCTTTGCCAGGCGACCTTCCAGCCCCTAGAACTGCCCGGCCTTGCGGCGGATGACGGGTCGGTCATGTCCGACCCGGGTTTACTGGCGGCGAGCTTTGCCCGCTATTACGCGCCACAATATGCTCCCCGAGACCCAGTGGTGGAGAGCGACATAGCCTCATATTTGGATGACCTACTCCCGCGGGCGGTCCCGGATGAGACTAGGACGGCCCTGGAGGCCCCACTCACCTCCGAAGAACTTGGAGAGGCCCTTGGCCAGCTGAACACGGGGAAGGTGCCCGGCCCGAGCGGTTATCCTGCCGAATTCTACAAGAAGTTCCACGTTCAACTGGGACCCCATTTCCGCAACGCTCTGGAGGCGGCGAGGTCTCGGGGCGAGCTGCCACCTGACTGGCGCCACGCCGAGATTGTGGTCTTTTTGAAGCCGGGCAGGGCGCCGGATCGGCACGACTCTTACAGGCCGATCTCTCTCCTCAACATTGAGGCCAAGATTCTGGCGAAAGCCCTTGCGAACCGTTTGCTGCCCCACATTGCCGACCTGGTCCACCCTGATCAGGCCGGGTTCATGCCGCGCAGGGCTACCCAGCATAATATCCGGCGGGCACAGGCAGCGATCGACGCTATGGGAGACCGGGATGACCAGGCTGCACTCCTTCTTGCGGACATGGACCGGGCCTTCGACTCGGTGAGTTGGACATACTTGTTCACCTTGCTGGCCCGTCTCAATCTAGGGCCGGTCTTCCTATCCTACATTCGCCTCCTGTACACCAATGTCACAGCCTCGGTCCGTGTCGCCGGTGCGGTCTCTGGGCGCTTCCGGATCGGCCGTGGTACCCGACAGGGTTGTCCACTTTCCCCCTACTTGTTTGCCCTGGCCATGGAGCCCCTGGCGGCGCGAGTCCGAATGGATGCCCATCTACGTGGCTTTGTCTGGAACGACCACCTAACTGATAAGATTGCACTCTATGCAGACGACGTCCTCCTGTTCCTTACTGATTTGCGGCGCTCGGGTCCCCGAGTCTTGGAGATCATGCGTGGGTTTGGCGAGGTCTCGGGGCTTCACCTTAACTTGTCTAAATCCACCCTGTGGGTTCTGCGTGGCGGAGTGGTTGCCGATCCTTGGGCCGCCGACTTGCGCGTGGCGACAGACGGCCTGAAATATCTGGGCGTCTTCCTCTCGACCTCGCGGGCCGTGGCCTGGACACGCAGTGTCTTACCGGTATGGGACCGAGTCCAAACCGATGTCAAAACATGGTCCAGGATGCCCCTTACAATCTATGGGAGGTCGGCCATCTTTAAGATGGTGGCGCTGCCGAGGCTGCTGTACCAACTCCAGAACTTCCCACACCCTATTGGCATGGAGTGGTTCCGTCAGGTGAACTCTGTGCTGGGCCACTTCCTGTGGGATGGCGGAGCTGCCAGGGTGGCCCTGAGAACGTGCTTTCTGTCCACGTACTGTGGGGGCTTGGCCACGTCCGACCTTCTCTCCTACTATCAGGCGTCGCACCTCCTTGTCCTCAATGACTGGTGGTATGGAGATAGGAGCGATCCGGCCTATGCCCTAGAGAGACACCTAATGGGAGATCATACGCTTCACACCATTCTTTATTCAGCTCGTATACGCCGTGGGTTGCCGTCGGTCACTAAAGTGGTCTTTGCCGTGTGGCGGCAGTCTCTGCGCCGTATGGGTTGGTGGGGCAAACTGACAGCCGAAACGCCGCTGTGGCACAATGGCATGCTCCCGGAATTGGCGGCTTTGGCCGGGTTTGAGGGCTGGGAGGCTATTGGAATTACACAACTGGGCCAGGTCATGTCGGGCACCGCCCTCAAGTCCTTTGAGGACCTCCGTGCGGAGTTCCAGATGTCTCACTCCCAATTCTTCCGCTACCTCCAGCTGAGGCGTGCCCTGGCCCCGAGTATCGCCGGCCTCGACTCCCTGCCCGAGTTCAGCCCCATTGAGGCGAAGGTGTTTATGGGTGACTTGGGAGACAAGAAGGTTTCTAAGATCTATCAGTCCCTTGTTACACACTGCTCCTCCACTCTCAGCTCCCTTCGGGAAGCGTGGGAGGTGGATGTGGGCGCCCTGGACGAGGATGATTGGAGGGAGGCACTGGAGTCCCCACGTGGCACCGCTGTTGCGGTTCGGCTCCGCCTGATACAATTCAAATACTTGCATCGTGCCTATTACACACGTGAACGCCTGTGGAAGGCTGGTTTGATTGCGTCCTCGGAGTGCCTGCGTTGTGGGGAGGTGCCTGGCTCTTTGCTGCATACAGTGTGGTCGTGTGGTCGCCTGGCTGGATTCTGGAGGGGAGTATGGAGTTGCCTGGCTGAGGTCCTGGGATGGGATCTTCCTCGTACCCACCGATTAGGCCTGCTGCACGTTATGGAAGGGGTAGGGGGTAACGTCTATAAGCGCCACCTGTTGCTCCTGGGCCTGGTCGTGGCCAAGCGTGACCTGGCTCGGGCTTGGAAATCTGTACGGGCTCCCCCCCTGTCTGCATGGAAGGCTGGGCTGGACTACCTCATGGGCCTTGAGAAACCAGTCTTTGAGGCGCGAGGTTGCCCGCGCAAACATTTCAAAATCTGGAAGCGGTGGGCCGACTACCGCGGCCTGTCCTTGGAACCCCCAGTGGAACAGGAGGAGGACATTTGATCGCAGTGATATTCCTGGCCCGAATGGCAAAGCCCTGGTTGCATCATACCTGATTCTTTTATGTGTACCGTCTTTATGTTGCCTCTGTACATGTGTGGTGGGGGGGGGTGTTGGGTAGGGGTGGGGGAGTAGTTGGGGTTGGGGTGGGCAGTTAGGACGTCTTTAAAGCTGAGCTTCATCATTTGATTCATGGTTTAACGAGTATATCACTGTGCATTGATACTGTTGTGGGGATCTTGGTATGTGAAGATACCACATTTTTGATACTCTTCTGCTCAATAAAATTGGTTTTGGAAATTCCCCGTTATAGTTAGTTTAGTTAACTCTAACTTGCGCGCCCGCAATGCACTGCTGATGACGTCACATATTACATCACTCATGACATGGTCAGTGACATCACCAAGCCTTACGGCGAAACGCGTCGGTTTGTGACTTTTCGTTGCAAATAAATTGAATTTTGAGCATCCTAGAGTGTCCTGAATACCTTTTTTAATCGAGAAAGGTTGTTGCAGCATTAGGGTTAAGGGCTAGTTTTGGGATACAGGGGTATTTTAAGGGTTCAGCGCTAGGTTTGGGTTTTGGGGTACAGGGGTATTTTAAGGGTTCAGCGCTAGGTTTGGGTTTTGGGGTACAGGGCTATTTTAGGGTTCAGGGCTAGGTTTGGGTTTTGGGGTACAGTGGTATTTTTAGGGTTCAGGGCTAGGTTTGGGTTTTGGGGTACAGGGGTATTATTATGGTTGAGGGGTAGGTTTGGGTTTTGAGGTACAGGGGTATTTATAGGGTTCAGGGCTCGGTTTGAGTTTTGGGGTACAGGGGTATTTTTAGGGATAGGTTTGGGTTTTGGGGTACAGGGTATATTTATAGGGTTAAGATGGGTTAGTGTTTAAGGGTGTTGGGGTATTTTAAGAAGTATGGGTGGGTTATGATTATAGGGTGCAGGGGTATTTAAAGGGAGCAGGGTGGGATTAGCACATGCTATGAGACATGGCATGAAGGGCGGAACGTACCACATGCCCCCAGCATTTGTCACGCCCCCCAGCACACGCCCACAGCACAACGCAGACACGCCCACAAGGGACTAATTCGCTGGCACGGTTCTTTTACCTTTTAAATGTATATGGTGGGCGTCTACATAGCCTATGTCCTTCTGCTGCAACTGCCCTTTCCAACGCTGTATTGGGTGTTGTGATTGGTGCTGTGGTTCCTGAGATTATACGCCTCAAAGGTTTGAGCTCTCTCTTTATTATATTAGTATGGATAATTATATTTTACCCAAGACTGCCTCTGTTTCAAGGATGCCACTGCGTAGAAAGGTGAGTTTTCAAACCCTTTATTCCAGAAAAATTAATATTATGGCTGTTTTGAACAAATCCCAGAGCCGCAGACTCCGAAACGCGTCGGGGATTTGTTCAAAACAGCCGTAATATGCATCTTTCTGAAATAAAGGGTTTCAAAACTCACCTTTATATGGAGTGGCGTCCTTGAAACATAGGCAGTCTTGGGTAATATGTGCGCGGCGGCCTCAGCCGTGGAGGATGCCCAACCTACTTGGAATGTGGTGGTAGGACTGCACGGTTATAAACTTACAACCAAAATGCGGCGCGGAGAGGTCCGAACAATTGAAAGCTGCACATCACATCTGGGGCCCTGGGGACTGCCACCCCGCAGGGCCGGCTCCTGCAATGTCCCGGGGTGCCCACCCTCGGGACATTGCTGTTTGCTATGGCAGGGCCGGAGCTGTGCGGCTCCCACCCTGCCATAGCAAACTCTCCTTTGCTTCGTTGAAGCGAGAGCAATAAATCTGCTCTTGCTTCAACGAAGCAAAGTAGGATTGCTTTTGAGCAAGGGGAGCTGCATGTTAGCAGCTTCCCTTGCCCAAAAGCAATGCCGGCTCTCGCAGGAGGCGAGGAGCCGGCAGGGACCGTGGGGGCATTAGGCCTCCCCCCACAGTCCCCAACGCTAAGGGCCAGCCCTGGGGGATGGGGACCCTGGGCCATAATTAGCCTCAGGAGGGGGGGCCACGTGCCCCCCAATTTTTTATTTTTAAAACAAGGCTGTCTGGCCCCGGGGGATGGGGTCCCCAGGGCCATAATTAGCCCAGGGGAGGGGGGCCATGCTGTCCCCCCTCCTGGGAAAATGTTTTATAAAAAATAAGGCCAGGTTCCGGAGGATGGGTTCCACGGTCCAGAGGTGGACCAGGGGAGGGGGCCACGTGGCCCCCATCCCAAGAGAAATAAGTTTTTTAAAACTAGGCCAGGCCCCGCCAGATGGGGTCCCGGGCAAATAGTGGCCGAGGGAAGGGGGGCCACACAGCCCCCTTCCCGTCTTTTGTATTTTAAAAAAATGCTCTGGCCCTGGGGGATGGGGTCCCTAGGGCCCAATAATAATTAAGGGAAGGGGGGGCCATACAGCCCCCTTTCAAAAAAGCAAAAGCCGGCATTTCCTGGAGGTCCCGCCCCATCCATGCACCACTTTGCAAACGTGCCTCCTGGCGCGTTCTGAATTAGGGGATTAAGTATCCTTGATTCCTGAGGGTCGCTGGGGGCCAACTAGCCCACCAGGTACCTCCAGTAAGCGCCACACAGCTGGATTGCAGAGAGGTGGTCTGAGGCCACGCCCCTTTTTACACCACTCTGCAAATCTCCTCTTGGCGCACTGCTGGTGGGGCGATGAGGTCCTTTTATGTCCTGAGGAGGGGTAGTTGGCCTTGGGGGGCCAACTAACCCTCCTGTTACCTCCAGTAAGTCCCACACACAGTGCTATTGCTAAAACGTCTTTAGAAGCCACACCCCCTTTCTCCACCACTCTCCAAATATGTCTCCTAGCAGACTACGGGATGAAGTCCACTATACTCCTGAGGGACTTGAGGGGGCCAAGAAGCCCTCCTGGTACCGCCTGTAAGTCCTACGCAGCGGAATTCCTGAACGCTGGTCTGAGGCCCAGCACCCTTTCTCCACCACTCTGCAAACGCCTCTACTAGTTAAAGAAGTGTTTGCAATGCAATAAGTTTTGCATTTGCGAGAGTTAGAGCTATTGGCATTGTTAATCTAAAAGTTTGTTACTAATGTTTTTTAGAGTGGAGTGGATTGGCGTTGTGTGTAGTGGAATTATGTGGTAAATTGTGCAGTGAAAGTATGTGAATAGAAACAAAAAAAGAAGGAATCCCTGAGGAGCACTTGTGGACCTAGTCAGAGGTATGAACGGGGCAACTGGAATTATACGACTGATTGGCTGCACTAACGTTCGCACAATTATCCATTTTCCGGATTAGAAACATAATCCATCATCTGCTCCCTAATTTGCAGATTTAAACAGAAAAAGCCTTGTTTCTAGCTCAAACGTTACCAAAAATGCAGCGACAAGTGTTACAGCATGGTGGAAGGCCCTTTGCAAACCTAGAACTTATTAATAAATGTGGGTGTTAAATTGGTACTATTGGTGTGCAAGCCACTCTTGCTTCCTTCTGAGCCTCTCTTGCCTCTTTCTGCATTTCTGTTGCTTCTTTCTGCACACTTTTTTCTTTTTCTGCCCTTTTCTTGCCTCTTTCTGCAAATCTCTTATACTTTCGGCACCTCTCTTGACTCTTTCTGAAACTCTTTTGCTTTTTTCGGCACCTCACTTTCTTTTTTCTGTACCCCTCTTCCCTCTTTCTGCACCCTTCTTGTCTCTTTCTGCACCCTTCTTGTCTCTTTCGGCACCCTTCTTGTCTCTTTTGGCACCTCTGTTGCTTCTTTCTGCACTTCTCTTCCTTCTTTCTGTACCCCTCTTTTCTCTGTACCCCTCTTGCCTCTTTCTGCGCCTCTGGTGGTTTTTTCTACACTGCTCGTGCTTCTTTCTGCACCTCTTTTGCAAATTTCTGTATCCCTCTGGCCTCTCACTGCACCTCTGTATCCCTCTTTCTGCACCTCTCTTGCCTCTTTCTGCACCTCTGTTGCTTCTTCTGTACTTTTCTTGCCTCTTTTTGCACCTTGTTGCCACTTTCAGCACCTCTTTTGCTTCTTTCTGCACTTCTCTTGCTTCCTTCTGCATCCCTCCTGCCTCTTTCTGTACCCCTCTTGTCTCTTTGTGCACCTCACCTTCCTCTTTCTGTACCTCTCTTGCCATTTTCTGCAGTTCTCTTGACTCTTTCTGTATCTCTTCTGCTTCTTTGTGCAATTCTCTTGCTTCCTTCTGCACCTGCGTGCCTCTTTCTGTACCCCTCTTGCCTCTTTGTGCACGTCTCCTTCCTATTTCTGCATCTCTCTTGCCTTTTTCCGCAGTTCTATTGCCTCTTTCTGTACCCCTTTTGCTACTTTCTGCTCTTCTCTTGCCTCCTTTTTGTACCCCCTTGCCTCTTTCTGCACCTCTGTTGGTTCTTTCTGCACCTCTTTTGCAAATCTCTTTATCCCTCTTGCCTCCTTTCTGCACCCCTGTTCCCTCTTTCTGCACCCTGTTCCCTCTTTCTGCACCCTGTTCCCTCTTTCTGCACATGCCCTGCCTGTTTATCACTTCTCTTGCCTCTTTCTGCACCTCTGTTGCTTCTTTCAGCAATTCTCTTGCCTCTTTCTGCACTTCTCTCGCTTGTTTCTGCACCTCACTTGTGTCTTTCTGCACCTCAAGTGCCTTTCTGCACTTCTCTTGCCTTTGTTTACACTTCTCTTGCCTCTTTCTGCACCCCCCTTGCTTCTTTCTGTACCCCCCTTGCTTCTTTCTGCACCCCCCTTGCTTCTTTCTGCACCCCCCTTGCTTATTTCTGCATCTCTCTTGTCTCTTTCTGCACCTCGATGGCATCTTTCTGCAACTCTGTTGCTTCTTTTTGCACTCCTCTTGTCTCTTTTTGCACCCTTCTTATCTCTTTCAGCACCTCTGGTGCTTCCTTCTGCATTTCTCCTGACTTTCTGTATCCCGCTTGCCTCTTTTTGCACATCTGTTGGTTCTTTCTGCACTGCTCTTTTCTACACCTCTGCAGCTTCTTTCAGCAATTCTCTTGCCTCTTTCTGCAATTCTGTTGCTTGTTTCTGCACCTCTCTTGCCTCTTCCAGCACCTCTGACTTAGAGATAGTTTTAATCCCCAAGCCCTATTATGTACTAGGGCCTTACAGGGAAGGGCATGGCAATCACAGGGATACCCCAACCCATAGTGTACCCTAGTGTATGTAGGTGTTTTCACTGTATTCGAAGTGCCCTTAAGCCTAGCACTGGCTGCAGGCCTGGTTAGTCAGAGTCAGTTACCACCAGTACCAGTCAGTAAAAAGTTGGGTCGCAGGATGACTTTGCAACAAGGCCTCTTTCTACACCTTTGTTGGTTCTTTCTGTATATCTCTTGCTTCTTTTTGCACCTTCCTTTGTCTTTCTGGACTTCTGTTGCTGCTTTCTGCATTTCTTTTGCTTCTTTCTGCGCCTTTCTTCCTCTTTCTGCATTTGTCCTACCTATGTAGGCATAGTTAGAAATTAGTATTTAAAAAAACCTTTGGAATTCACTGAAAAAAACATGTTTCAGGGATGTTATAGTTAGTTGAACATTTCACACATACAAAGCCAGAAAAACTCGGCCGTAATAGTTAGTTGAGCTAACTGTAACTCGTGCCCCCGTAATGCACTGCTGATGACGTCACATATTAAATCACTCATTACATGGTCAGTGACATCACATATTACATCTCAAATGACATCGCTGAAGACATGATCCACATGATAATCTGATGCACCTTCTCGCAGTCTAATATAACCTTTTCATACACCCACTCTAAAATACAGACTACCATTTCTGAAACCATAGCCACACCAATACCAGATACTACATACCCACTCACTGATTCCTCGGTCTACACACACACATCCACTCATTCACCCATACATTCACTCATACATGTAGTCACTCATCAATACAGCACTATCATATGCACTTATACACCTATACAGACACTCACACACCACCATTATTACATAGTTACTCACACTCCTAGTCAGTCATGCAAAGACTCAATCACACTCCCATTTACTCACCTATACAGTTATACACACACCACCTCACTCATTCATACAGATACTAACACATACTTACTCTCTTATACAATCACTGATACATGCACACACCCATCCATATAGCCACTCTCACAATCACTCTCTCACATATAGTGATTTATATACTCCAACACTCACATATACTACCTTTCACATATGTAGTTACTCACACATGTACCACTGAGACATCCATTCACTCATCAACACACCCATACACTCACTCGCCCACCTATACAGCCCTTCATAGAGGCACTCTTGAACCCATACAACCAGTGAATCACCCACTAACACATCTATGCACAGTCACACACACCCCACCCACCCACCCACACAGACGCCCAGGCACCCAGACAGATACTCAGGCAACTAATCAAAAACGCATATAGACACTCATGTAGCTACTGACCAACCCATGCAGCCGCTTACACACCAACTGACAGACTGATAGACATTCACACAGTTTAGTCACTAACCCATGCGTTTATTAAGACACGTTTAATCACTCACATATACAGCCACACACCTACTAAATCATCCAATCAGACACTCATACATCCACTTATTCTTCAGTACACCAGACATTTCAATCAGGTACACGCAAAAAATGCTTCTCTATTAACTTATTTTGTAATAGACTGTGTACCCCCACAACGGAGAGGTGGCGACAGGGAGGTTTTATTGAGAAAACTGGAGACTAGACATATAATTTTACTTGACACAAAGATTCCAAATGGGCTCAACACGAGTGATGATTGTTATACGTATCTATAGGTTTCCATTCTCTAAGAATTTTCATCGTTACTGTATGAGATGGATACAAACCTAGTACAAAAACTGTATACAAATGAGTTAATTAACTTTAGGTTGTTTTTGCCCCTCTGTATAAGTCCTCCACACATCTGATATTTCATGAATTTTAACATCGATTACATGGTTTTTAAAATTCACTGGCAGCACTTTTAAGTTTTACATAATGAAGGCATACTATTTGAGAATTTAAAATTGCGTATTTTGCACAAAGGCGTCTTGCCCACTTGGGCGGTACTATCTGTTGTTTTATAACAAATATCAATTTGTACAATTGACCCTATACAGAATCAGTATGGCTTGCCCACTTGGGCTTTATTGTTGTCAATTTTGGAAATCAATCCTATGAGTTGTTTTTCGAAATAAGACATTGCATTTTGGTTTATTTTTATTGTTGCAGCTAAATCCTGCATACGGTAAAACACTGCACTTTCAACAGTATTTGGGTGGTAAAAGTGAATATTTATTGTTTTAAAGGCACAGTATTTAAAATGATTGTTTTTATCTCTGTTCCCCCCCTTGCTGGCTATTTGTAATTTTGGATTCATATTAATCCAAAGTACATATTACTTGGCTACAGATTGTACAAACAACTATTATAGCTATTGTTTGTTTAAATTGAGAATTGCACAATCTCATTCTAACAGCATTATGCTATTAAGTGTCAAAGTATGTCTTCACTTTTCATTATGTAAATGAGCACTGTGCACTTTAAATAAGGGTCATCAGCCACCTGTATGTGTCATGTGATCAAGGCTTGTAAGAGCCGAAACGCGTCATGTCGGACTGGTGTTGGGTCGCACAATAAATTGAAAACCTGCACTATCTATGGGTCCTGCCTCGTCATTCAAGACATCAACTTGTTTGTGACGTTTGTGCTTACCGAATATATATATATATATATATATATATATATATATATATCTCACACACATATATATATATATATATATATATATATATATATATATATATATATATATATATGTATGTATATATATATATATATGTATATATATATATATATATGTATGTGTATATATGTGTTTGTGTGTGTGTGTGTGTATATATATATATATATATATATCAGCACAATCTTCAAACCTCCACAGGCAGCGGCGAGAGAAGAAACAGACCCCACGTAATCCAGGCAAGATGTTATTTATTGTTCCAAGTGCCTTCCAAAATGCAACGTTTCGACTACAAACGTAGTCTTGTTCACACCAATATATATAAAACAGGGGTCACGCAAATAAGAGACCCTAGCAACTTCAAATCGAAGAAACTCCCGAATAAACCACATGATGCCATAGATGTATTTAATGAAGCAATTCTCATGGAAATAGAGAAACTAGCTAAAACAAATATCGGAGCTGGTAACAAATGTTCCAACATAACACTTAAAGAATAGGAGGTGATAAAATCCTTGAAAAGCGATGATAGCATCGAAATAAAAGCCCTCTGACAAAGGGGGAAATATTGTGATTTTCAAAAGAGGCCTATGTACAAGAGGCATTACGCCAACTTACAGACACTGAGTGCTATACCATAATCAAAAAATCTGAATATGTACAATGCACCATTGATTATCAAATCCTTTTGGAAGGTTGGAAAAATGAAGGGATGCTGAATATGGAAGAATTCCAATTCCTACAATGTGAGGCACCTGCAATACCCACTTTTTACCACCTCCCCAAGGTCCATAAGAATGCCAAAAGTCCACCAGGGAGACCGATTGTGTCTTCTATCGATAGCCTATTGGAGAACACTTCAAGATTTATTGATTCTTTTCTAGCTCCTATTGTCAAAGACTTCACCTTGTATGTGAGAGATACGCAGGACTTCCTTCGACTTATGGATAACATAATGTGGGAACCACACATGCTTATCACGCTAGATGTTACCAACCTTTATACATGTATTGGCCACGAAGATGGCATTGCAGCAGTAAAATGGTTTCTGGATAGAAAACCTTTAAAGTATTACAAACACAATCAGATGCTGCTCAACATAAGATTCTGTTTATATAACAACATTTTTCTCTTTGCAGGCAAGCTCTATAAACAAACAAGGGGGACTGCAATGGGCACGTGCTTCGCCCCCAGCTACGCAAATTTATTCGAGAGCTGGTGGGAGAAGCACGTGGCCATGGGCGACGTCCATGATCATTGGACAGACAAAATGCTATGGACTAGGCACATAGACGACCTCTTTGTCGTCTGGCGCGGTGACGATCCTCGGCCGAGGAGTACGTGGCCGCGCTGATTGACAACAAGTGGAACCTGAGATTTACTAGCACCATGAGCTCAGCGTCCGTACATTACCTGGACCTGGAGGTTTTTTGTAGACCACAACTTCCTCCAGACTAGTCTATATAGGAAACCCACGGCGGGTAACGCAGTGTTGCATGCAGCCAGTCATCATCCCAGGAGTCTGGTACGTAACATCCCTTTTGGTGAACTCCTACGCCTGAAGAGTAACTGCTCGACGGAGGAAGATTACTAAAGTGCCAAGATTGAAGCCAGTACTGGATTAAAGACCAGGGAAACTCAAATAACATTCTCAGGGAGGCTGCAGATAAGGTAGCAAAGATTAACAGAAAGGACTTTCTGGTAGTGAAACCTGTGATTAAAAGAGAGGAACTTACCAGAATGATTACAGATTTCAATATCAAATCAGGAGAGATGGTGTATATTTTAAAGAAAAATTGGCACATCTTAAAAACAGACAATGTTTTAAAAGAAATCTCCCTGACCGTCCATCGATAACCTACTGACGCTGCTAATCACTTGGGGACCATTGAGTCCATAGTCATTTTTCGACTCCATTACAGTCCCAAAAAACACGAACTGTAAAGGGATTTTACCCATGTTTGCGTTTGAAGGCCCGCAAACATAGTAAAAAAGTACTGAATTACTCAGGAAGACCAGAAGATGTTAAACCCACTAGAGAGATCAGAGTTTCTGAATTGCAATTCAGAATACACAATATACTGCCTGAAATGTCCGTGCGCCAAGAGCTATATAGGCAGCATGATCCACCCTGCCAAGAAGCGAGTGCTGGAGCACATGCGTGCTATAACTAATAGGGATAAGACTTATCCGTAGCACGCCATTTTGCCCAACAGCATCCAAGCAACAGGGATCTATTAAGCTTCTACTGCCTAGATCAGGTAGACCGTAGGGAAAAGGGAGGAGACAGAGTCAAAGCACTCAGAATCCTGGAGTCTAAATATATCTTTGACATCCAAACCAGGACCCCTTGGGGATTAAATAACAATGAACAGATGTGGGTACATCTATGAGTACACTGAAAATTAAAATACAGGGTGATGTAGCAGGCTGAACTTTCAAAAAGTAACTAGAATGAAAACGCTAAGAAAGTGAGCTATTGTTCCATTTGAATTTAGATTAAATCATACATAAGAGAATGTCCTTTTTTCCAATGGCTCATACAAATACTGAGACACCTGCCCATACAGGCCTTGATACTGTGATAGGGACGCATTATCGAAATGAATTGAATGCATGTAAATGTATATTCTTGCGAGAGACTAACTGGTCATTCGAGTATATTCTAACGAAAGGTCATGTTATACTGCAAACCTCACGAAATGACAGATTTACACTATACACAATTTATTTACATATTTATTATACGTGTCTTATCTTGATAGGTTGACAATTTCCTAATTTTGATTTGCGATTACCCTACCTTTTGCACATATGTTGTTTAATTTGAATTTTATAAGCACAAAAGCACTTTATTGAATAGCCTTTATCATAATTACACACTGAATAAAACAAGTTAAAAGATGGCCGCAGCATTTTCAACTCGTGCTGTGGTCCTTCTATTATGTTCATGAAATGTATGTGATGTGTTATGACTAGAAATGGGCACACTTTGTACACAACAAACTGACACTGACGAAATGCGTCTGTCGGGGGGGGGGGGGGTGAGGGGTCTGCCATAAACATCTTTGCAAGGATACCTGTGTGCTCTCTGCCTTCGGCTCGACAAAGCTGATTGTGTTGGAATATATATATAATTTCTGGATGTAAAAGTATTTGTGCATGAAGGATATTTGGCAACCAGACTGCACAGGAAGGACACTGCTGGCAATAACACCTTACATGCCAGCAGTGCCCATCCCAAACATGTGATTGACAATATCCCGTTTGGTGAGTTACTAAGATTGAAGAGAATATGTAGTACTGATACGGACCTCACTAATTGCTCAAATGAAGCCCTGGATAGGTTCAGACGTAGAGGTTACAGGGAGTCGTCTTTAAAATTGGCTGTACAAAAAGTGAAGGCTGGGAGTCGAGAGTCACTATTGGCACCCATTGCAATCTCTCCTCTTAATACTGCTCCTTCTGACATCGAACAGTCCCCTAGAATGATAACAACCTACAGTAAACAGGCCAGACAAATCAGGTCCATCATTAAACAACGGTGGCCGATTCCAAAAACAGACTTGGTTTTAGCACCGAGGCTACCTGATGGTCCCACCATAACATACCGTAGGGGCCCCTCTCTCAGGACCCAGATCTGCCATGACTTTCCCGAACTGGGCAAGAAGGAAGAATGGTTGAAATCCCGGCCGGGATTCAAACGTTGCTCTACCTGTAGAGCTTGTAAATTCGGAATAAACACCACCCAATATTCCACACCTTTCAGTCCTACCATGACCAACATAGTGGGGTCGTACAATTGTAAGACGGAATTTGCAGTTTACGTCCTGACATGCACCTGTGGTTTCATGGTGACTGGTGTTTCTCTTTATAAATCCCATTATTCTCTACTTTGGGAATCACTTTTTTCTTATATTTTTTATGAGGACATAGACACAGTGTCTACCTTTTGGTTTTCTTGCATCATTTGTTCTATTTTGTATTATGCTAACATATGTTTGTGAGAGCAATCAGCATTTCAATTGACCATTACTGCATTCATGCAGATATTCAAAACTAAACTGTTTATTTAACTAATTTTATTAATTGGAATACATCTATTTATATATTTATTCCTTGGTCCATATAACCTTTCGCATTTTGCACAATTTAGTCTATGAAAAACAAAAATATAGCCCTCCATTTCATCTAATTGTTTACATACTGCGATGTTAAGCATTTTTGCACAAAATTGTCCTTTAACGACAATTTTTGAGGATTTTTTTGTACATTCCAACACTGTGCGTTATTTGCACATCTGGGAAATATGCTTATTTTGCACATGTAGCCTTCAATATGGACCAAAACAATACTTTAAGTATAATTCTGTGTGGTCAAATGCATTTATGCTGCTATATGAAAACGTTTTTTATACATTGTTTTAAATATTCTCAATGTATATTTATTGCTCTATTTATGGCATATTAGAATTTAAATAATATTGGTTTTTATTCTACCCTTGCATTATGCACTTTTAAATGTTTGGAAGAGGTACTCAATATGGTTTTTACTGAGTAGTGTGTCCTCACTTTCTATTTACACGTGGTTAGAATGAAAAAAAATGCCATTGTGAAAAAAACTGTGGAACAAGTACTATTTAAATGATGTTTATTTCATTTACTGACTGTCTGTGAGCAAGGGCGGATGCCCGAAACGCGTCAGATTTGGATACTCATACCTAAATAAACTCTGTGCCAAAAGGAACGCAGTACTTGCGTAGTTTTCTCTGTAATTTCGTTCAGCGTGTTGAGAGACTACAGCTGCTGGATATATTATATTTATATATATATATTATATCCATATATATATGTATATGTTCAAGACAATCCTTCTTTCCAAATGTAAAGTAGGCACCGACTCCGTGGGGTAATAATCAAGGATTATTTATTGTATTCCAAACTGCAGACGCGTTTCGACGATCACTGGTGGAACATGGTCACTACATCTGCATTCACCTCTAAACGTGCTCTATTTATAGTGGTTACAAAAGACCTGTGACACTGTTGAAAAAAAGTTTGTGTGATGTGGAATTTAACCACAGGTTTTCATGGCAACATGCAGGCAGGTAATAGACATGGTAGAGTTCTTTGAACTATAATACTACAAGTCATGCAAAGAATTACATACAAATATAATCACTCTCCTTGGAAAAAATTTGCAAATAGGTACAACTTAACACTTAATAAATGTTATAGTTGCGCTGAGTTTTTGACCCTATGCAATGTTTCCCCCACTTTGTAATGCCTGTATTTAGCTCTTGATTAGGCATGCCCGGTCCCGCGTGTACGTGAGGTAAACATAGAGGAAGTACTCCATGTTTTGATGCTATTTAATTAGCGGTGCGCACGCATTCTGTAACGATCATCTTGGTGTACGACTAGATGCTGTGTATAGCGCCTCCGGTCCGTGTATTGTCTTTGGTGAGTCATCTAGCTCTGTGTAAGCTTATTTTAACCCAGTATTATTGTTTTGCAGCTAATGCCGAGTGTGGTTACAAGATGCTACGGGACGTCATTGTAAAGATAATCCCGGAGCGTCTCTCCTGTACATCCCTATTCGAAGCTGTGTGTCATAAAAATGTGTACGGCGCCCGCGTGGGCTTGACACAAAGTTTCCGTGTTGGGCTTCCTATTATGAGCGGGCCATGCGCAATTACCGTTGCTCTAGGGTGCGGTATAGCGAGGGTTAAGGCGGATTCTTCATACCTTTATGTGATATATATATATATATATATTTACCTATTGGCGGTAGCCAGTAGGTATATATAGTTAGGACCTAGTTTCCATAGGAAATCCACAACATTCTATTGGGAATAACTTTGGCACTGGTTGATGAATCTTCCCAAATTTCTCAAAGAAGATGGCCCGCTCCGCTCCTCTCCTTCCCTGAAAGTTTTGGGGGGATTAGTCAAGTGGGGGCTGAGAAAAAAGGGGGGTCCCCATGTTAATTTCCATAGGACCTTTAGACACGGCTACAGCTTGAACCGCTGAACAGAATTACACCAAACTTGTCAAAATGGTAGAGTCTGGTACGCAGATCACGCTTTTTGTTAAATAGTGTAAATCCTTCCAGTGGTTCCTGAGAAAATTAAAAGAGAAAACAATTATATATCTGTAAGCGCGCACCGTGCGCGCACCCTGCGCTTTTTCGGGAAAACAAATTTGGGGGGGGGGGGCTTGGGGGGCTTCTGTCTTTTATTTTAATGTCTTTATTTTAATCTCGAGGGTGCCCACCCCTCGTTTTACCCAGAGATCACCGCCGCGGCCCGAGCCACCTCAAGATGGCCGCCGCCTGATTGTGGGCGGGGCCGGGAGGACGTGGTTTCCGCTTCCCCCTGCCTGGGGGAAGCCTTCGATGTTCCTGCCGTTCTCCTGTACCGAGGGGGATACCGGGTGATGCTGCCGGCTGGTGCGGGGCTGACCTTGTGCCCCTCGCTATACAGTTCACAGAGAACTGCTGTGGTGGGGCAGGCCCCACCTTGACCACCTCCTGGCAGCTTTTGCTCTCTGGCCACCAAGAGGAGGACTGCGAACGTGGCCACGCCGGGCCCGGGGGTCGGGGCCCGGCGGCGGCCGAGGAGTGTGTCCGTCGTCGGAGCGTCGACTGGAGTGGACCGAGCAGCCTTATGACAAGTAATACATAGAAATTGTCACCGTTTTTAAAATACTGAGTACAACGCACTCAAAAGCAGGCCACAGTAAAAACAATTCAGGTTTGTTCAATTACAAAACAGGGTTGTAATCATATAAAATCGAATCGAATGTGCAAGTAGAAAATAGTTAGAGAGCCTACCAAGCGCTGCGCGTCTGCTCCCTTTAACCCTCCGGCCTGAGCTGGGACATCAATAAAGGATAGGAAGGAGTAGCAGCGTTTACACTTGGCTACCACTTTTTGTAACCCTACTGCTGACACTGATACCCCTCGTCTCAAGAGTCATGATGGCAAGGCAGCAATAACGTTCACTAATTTGCATGTGTTGCTCAGTGTATAGCACATTAACAGCAAACCGTAAGTTCTTGAGGTGCATAGTTTATGGCAAGCATCAGCTGTGTGATGTCATCAATGCTCATAGGGTGTATGATGTCACTTCTGCTACCCATGTCGTTTTGGTGAAAAACATTCATCATCACGGTGATTGACAGTAGACTCCTGACACTAACTAATGCCAAAAATCCACCTTCTTTTAAAAGATGGATGCCACACAAGCCGGTATATACCAACCTTTTCCGTCTCTTCCTAGACGTACCTGTTTGGCTCCGTAGCAATCCAATTACTCCCCCGACCCCTTCTTGCTTCTCCTTTTGCCGGCCTTATTTTTTCTTTAATCTGTTTACTTCAGTTTTATGTATCAGTTCTGTTCTTATTGTGAAGCGCTCGGACACCTTCAGGTAAAGTCCGCGCTATATAAAAATGCATAAATAAATAATAATACCTTGAAAACATATTTTGAGTGTATGCTATTGCGGGCGGCAGCTTTCACACCCCAGCGGTCAGAGGGTGCAGGCGGCGAGGGTAACTTTAAGTGGTGCAGGGAACAGTCACAGGACCGTCCTTAGGCTGCACGAGTGGGCGGCGCGGCTTCGCACACCGTTTCTGTTCTCACCGCGCGATGATGTATGCCCTGAATTACTGCCGTGATCTGACTACCCCGTCACCCACGACCCGTCCGCCAAACTGATGGGGCCTCAACAGGCCCTGTTGCGCTGCAGTGAGTGCAGCAGAACTAAGGGCATAATAAAAATGCAGGGCCTGCGCCAGTCCTTGACTCGAGGCCTAGGCCATGGAGGCCTCTGCTCACGGGGCGGGAGGAGGTCGTGGCGGCTGTCTGGCCTGTACCGTGACAGCACTGCAGTGTTCCCCACGCCACAAGTAAGTGTCTCACACTGACTACCTTTAAGTAGCAAGCAGTCGGTTGTTTCATACAAATAGTTGCTTGTATTACGGTCTCACTCCATTCGCAGCATGGCATTGAAAGATACCAGCTCCTCTTCATCGGATGCGTGCTGCTCACAAATATCACTGCCTTACTGTTGTTGTACTAAGCGATTGATTCACTAATGGACATTATTACTGTATAACCTACTTCTTTTGTTAATGTTTGAATTCTAGCATTGTATGTGACTGTTTATAATCATCCTAAAAAATGGACATAAATGTGTGCGCCTTATAAAAATACACATAAAGAAAACATGTATTCCCTCCTTCCTCCACCAGCCCCCAGACCTAAGCCTCCATTTCTGTAACATCAGGCCATCTCCTGTAGCACTATCTCAGTTGGAGGGCGGCTAGAGTACTGCAGGGGAAGCCTGAAACCTTTCACCATCTCAGTCGTGTTCTGTTTGCAGTGCAGATGGGTGGTTTCGTACATTTACACCCGAGTATTGGCACAGGCAGCCAGGGCCCTTAGGAACTGCTGGAGCTAAGAAGGGGCACAGGCAGTGAGGGTTTCCAGGTAGGCGCACTGTTAGAACTGAATTGAAACACCCACAGGCAGGGCTGTATCTGCATACATTACAGTTTTAAAATAACTCTTAACATTATTACCCAGATCTGTAGTGTTACTTTATAAAAAGATTGTTTTATTTGATTATTGCATTTAACATTGCTTCTCTGCTTATAACATTCTAGTTATTAGTCACCATATATGACTAGGCGAAACGTTTGCTTTCTTGCACCTGTGCATGTAGATTACTCTGAAGATCTATGTCTGTGAAGGGAGATTATTATAAGTAAATGCTATTTTAATAGCACAAACCAAGACAAGTGGAGTGATGTACATGGTCAAGGCACGAGAAGTCAGCAAATGATGGGAGAGTTACCTGGGTTCTGTGAGGAGACATGTAATATTACTGCATTGTGCTGTCCTGCTTTTTAAAAAGGTGCGTGTACAACTCTTTCCTCAGTTGGAGTAGTGTTGAGGCAGTCCTGATGTATACAGGGATGTTTTCCAGACCCTTCATGCATAGATGGAGAAAGTCAATTGCCTGTTTTATAACTCTTTAGAGTTTTTGGTCACCACTCTTTCAGCTTAACTATGTGTGTTTGAATATATGATCGTAAAGCCGATCTCATTGCACAAATAGATGTAATTTCTGATATTTATATGTTTCCCTCATCTTCATTGCTTGATTTTGCAGGCCGCGAGGAATGTCACTCATAGTTGGTGAAATGTCACTCATAATTACACTGAAATTATGAAAATGTCACACATAGCAATCTGAAACCTTGGCAGCTATGGTGGGCCCTTACCATGCTCTGTACCCAGAGCACTGTTCTGGGGTCTGTTAGTAAATCCTGGACAAGCATAACTGTCCTGGGGCACTTGCAACACTCTGTACCCAGAGCAATGACCTGCACACGGAAAACTGTACTGGTGGGTCCTTGCATGCTCTGTACCGAGAGTACTGACCTACCGTCTCCTACTACACCCTATACCCAGAGAACCGTTCTGGTGGCCCTTACCATACTCTGTACCCAGAGCCCTGACCTGGCATCCCTTACAGCACCCGGTACCCATAGAAGTTCTCTGGGGGTCCTTACCTTGCCGCAGACGTCACACGTGAAGTTCTTCGGTTTCCCATCCGGGGCAGTGGAGCTGAGTTTGCTGTGACTTTTGACCCCGTTCCTGTCCACGGAGGCCGTGTTCTCCTTCATCACCTGGTCCAGCTGCCCCGGCAGGCGCTCCTTGTGCGGGTACTGAAGGTTCGAGAACTTCGCCGCCGCCAGGCTCGCCAGCTCCGCATTTTCCAGCAAAAGCAGTTTCTGGTGGGCGGACAGGGAAGCCTGGGACTGAGCGTTCAAGATGCCGGAGGGGAACAAGTGCCCGCTGAGGTCGTGCGGGTGGTACGACGAGTCCACGTAGTTGAAGTAGTACAGGGACCCGTTGGCGGGCATCCCCATGGCCTGGTTTATCACCTGCGGCTTGATGACCCGGCTGGTGGGCAGCACAGACTGCCCAATGTTCAAGTCGCTCTTGCAACAAATGCCACAGTTGGACTTGCACAGCGAGCTGCAGACGGCGCCCCTCAGGCTCGACTTCCAGAGCTCGGGGTAGTTCAGGAGAGACTTGGGGTGCATCTCGTAGCCCACGGGCTGCATGGGCAGCATGCAGGGTACGGGGGCACACAGGCTGGGCGCCTTCTTGGACTCGGGCTCCGTGCCCGGCCTGTGCTCGTGGAAGGCGGCTAGCCGGGGCTCCGCGCTCTTTGCCATGATCCTGTTGATGGAGAACGCCAGGGTCTTGGGAGTGCCGGTGCCCGGGCTCCTGCCCTCATGCCGGGGACAGGAGGGCACCACGATGGGCTCCAGGGACGCCGAGCTCGCCTTCCTCGCAAGGACTGGTTCCTTGGTCACTGCGAACTAGTCTGCATTCCGGGGAAGCCGGTGCACGCACAACTCAAACGAGCACCCAGCCCGCGCCGTGCCACTTATTTACATTCAAATGAACATACCCAGGAACAATGCCACCCGGGGGGCCCGATTAGTGCTCATTAAGTGGCGCACACAAAGTAGCAGACATGCTCGACCTTGTTAGGGAGCACCCAGCGATCTGCAGTGCCCGGCTCCTCACACGGGAAGCGTGACTGGGGGGGTGGGGGGGACTCGGAAGTGCCTGGTGCCACCAGAGCTGCTAGGAGATGCACTCCGGGGAGACTGCCTGGCTGCACTGTCACTTTGTGATTGCCAGCATCTTCACCAGCGCCACATCGCCGTCTCGTGCAGGAAGCTGACATCACGTGGAGTCACGGCAGGCAGAGTGTGGCATGGGAGGGCCACTGTGCAGCAGCTCAGATCACCAGCAGCACGCGCGGCTGTCTCCAGCCACAGTGCGCGACTAGTCAACAAGCTGAGCAGGCGGCGCTCTCTGCAGAGACAGCAGGCGGGCAGTGCTTCACACCTGGGAGCCGCGTGCGAGTCCGGGAGCCTACGGGACAGTCACACTAGAGCGCACGCGGCCACTTTTGATAATCGAGAAGTTGTTTTCAAACAACTTGAAAAGTGAGCCAGTAAAGTGGCTATCAGTTTAATGGAAATGACAATGTACCAGAATATATATCTGATTATCTAATGGCTTTTCCTGATGCTGTACAGTGTTGTGGTGCTGGAGAAGATATACGATTTTTCCAATAGTTTGCATGTGCAACATCGGTAAATAAAGACATGATGCCACTGGTCGCTTTATTCCACGGACGCATGCAATCACCACACTGTATGCGCATTCCAGCCAAATGATCCCCCCCCCCCCCCCCCCCCCATGGTGTGTCTCTGTTTGGAATCGGACCACAACTCTGAATCTTTCAAGAAGTGTACCATTAGGCTTCCAAAGGCAATCTGAGATCGCCAAGCTATACTTCACCAAACACCGTATGGAGTCATACAGTAAGCCCAATTACTGCTAGTGGTCGAGAGTACGATCCCTTTCCTGCTATCGGGGTTTTTCATGCAACAGGCTTCGTTGCAACCCCTGCCTTAGTAAACTATAGTGGAGAATGACTGAATAACTTTGATTGAGAATGGTTCTGTATAAGAACAAATTCCTTTCTGTTCTCCAGAACAAATGCTTTCTGTTCTCAATGCACCATGGACTAGTAAAATGTTGTTGTCTTGCTGGAGAGAAATGTGGGGAATCCTTATAAATCTTTGGAAGATATATATATATATATATATATTCACTGAACATAGGTTTCAGGCCTTATATAGTTAGGAATTAGCATTTAAAAAACCTTTGAAATTCACTCCTAACTATATAAGGCCTAAAACCTATGGTTTTTTTCAGTAAATATATATATATATATATATATATATATATATATATATATATATATATATATATATATATATAGCGTGAGCAAGATGCAGGAGGCATCGAAACGCGTTGATCAGTGCTTACCCTTTCTTGGCTTTGAATAAATAAACGGATTGTGGATTAATTGCAGAAGGAGTGCGCCCGTTCTTCTTTTTAACCGAAGGAGCAGTGTGGCAAATATATATATATATATATATATATATATATATATATATATACACACACTAAAGGACTTACAAGCTTGAATAGGAAATGCGCATCAAACCTACAAAGGTAAATAAATGTTACTCACCAAAGCTCTAGATGTCCCACAATGCATTAATGAAATCTTGTATTATGCAAACGCCCGCTGAGGGTTGGACTTTGAATGATTAAATGATGCCCAAAAATGAATGGTGAGCTGTTAGTGCGTCATTTGAGCCCCGAAACGCGTTGGCAGAAACATGAAACAATTTGAAATATCACGGCGAGCTGCATTTTTAGGTCTCGCCTGTCGATGCGCATGCGCATCGAGCAAGCGAGAGAATTGGGACTTATCCACTCTTTATCCACACTGCAAGGAATCGTGGCGATTCCTTGCAGTGCCCGTGACTTTTTTAAGCTCAATGCGCATGCGCATTGAGCTTAAAAGCGCGTGCACGTCCGTCTTGGTTTACCCGCTCCGCCCCCTCCCCTTCCCGCCGTGTCGCATTTCTCCTCCCCCCTCCCCTCTCTTCCCTTTACCCGCTCCGCCCCCTCCCCTTCCCGCCGTGTCGCATTTCTCCTCCCCCCTCCCCTCTCTTCCCTTTACCCGCTCCGCCCCCTCCCCTTCCCGCCGTGTCGCATTTTTACTTTTTAATTCTCCACCCTCTTCCTGTCCTAGTCCTGTCTCCACCGTATCGCCCAAGGAAATGTGTGCGTAGCTGGGTTAACCAGGTTCCAGAGCATGGCGGGGTACTTCATCTTCTTGGTGGTCTCCGTACTTCCTTGCAAAGTCTTCTGGAGTCTCCGAAGCCTGCACTCTGACTGGCTCCTGCCTTCTGAAGTATTCTGGTTCTGACAACGGCGTCTATCCTCCCTCCGCATTGACGTTGGGTTTGGGATTGAATCCCATCTTCTCCACCTTGGTGTCTTCCTCTCTAGCTATCCTTGAGTCGACTGCAGAGTCTTTCTCGCTATCGGTCCTCGGCATCTTCCTCGCGTCCACCTCGGCGGCTTTCTCCCAACCCTTCCGCGTTTCATCGACTTTCGTCTGCATTG
Source organism: Lissotriton vulgaris (assembly GCF_964263255.1). NCBI lineage: Eukaryota > Metazoa > Chordata > Amphibia > Caudata > Salamandridae > Lissotriton > Lissotriton vulgaris. Next base: position 163,919,170 of record NC_141698.1, read on the forward strand.
TGCTGGAAATAAGAAACGGGCAAGGCGAGAGATATCTGTCAGTGCCACGGAAATTCAGTTTCCTCTTCTTCTTCCCCTTCAGGGTTAGGTGTTACCTGACAACACGCGTTATGAAGGTAAGCTCGGAAACACTGGACTTTGTCTTGCCAACTTTTTTCAGACTTTCATTTGTACACTCCCTTGACATCCACATTGCATTGTGTCCCATTAATTAGTTGCATTGAGGCGTATTTCAAAATGTCAAAATGCTCAGTTTAAAATTACTAAATCAAATGCACTTAATATTTTTTGTACTGACTTTGCCGATTTGTTTTACAAGTATTACATTGCTTGCAATAATGTCAAAAAAGCAATGTTGTAATGAATACCAAACTAAATTTATGCTAATATACTTCTATTCCATAGTTGGCATAGCATGAGATTCTTCCAGTACTTGTTGACTGCTGTCTGTTATATGTGCAGTGGTCTGCTAGGACATATGCTTGTTACATGTGAACTTTGCAATTTCTGAAAATGCTTTCTGTAAACTATAATCTCGATATCTGAATGGTTTAAAACCATATAATCTGCCCTGTTTATTGTCTTGACCAGATAACCGTGATCTTCACTTCAAAAATTCAAGAGATCCCTTAAGTGCTTCTTCTCAGACCATGGAAAGCCTTGACTTCCTTTGGGCTGGAGGGAGGGCTTCCTATAGAGTTTCTAAAGGCAAAGTCTGCTTTGAGATGAAGGTTTGCTTTATTTATGTATTGGGTGGGCAGGACTTGCGCTCTAGCAGCGACTGAATTAGTGATTGGTGTAGTCTGCTGCATTATTATAGAAGCATTTCCTCATGCGTTTTTGAGCAGGGCACAACAAATAGTGGAGCAGATATGAGTTTGTTTTGTCCTACTTTTTGAGCCTGAGACATAACACGATCACTGGCTGCCGCTACTACACTGTTACAATACTTGGCATTTAAGGTACATTAAATCGCCTAGCGTTTTGGTAACATAGGTCATGGTGTAGGGACCCAACAAATATATCTTTTTTGAACACACCTTGTGTGCTAAGGAATTGGAGTAGCAAAGTTTCAACTGGCTAAGTGTGGCCCAAGTCATAATGATCTCTCATGCCAGAGGATTTGGCATTGTAGCGTAGCGTTGATTAGATCTATAGTTCGCAATCATGCACCGTTTTCTGCTTATCCTTAAAGCCCCTCCGTGCTTACTGCAGTGTCTGCCTGTGAAGCAGTTTGGCCTTTGCTTTGAAGCGTTTCAGAGCTTCCAGCACTCACATCTAGCAATTATATTATAATTTTGGGGCTTAAGGCGAACAACGAGGTCTTAAGTACGACCGCGTCTAATCCACGATTTCTTTTTCCACGCACACCTTTACCACGATTTTTCCTGGTAAAGGAATGCGTGTTAAACATTGTTTTCAACTAGTACCTCCTTCCCCCACTTTAAATGCTAATTCCTCCCACTCTAAAAATAAACATTAGCACCCACACACATGCCATGCTTGCACGTACTGTAATCGTGAAGCTACATTGCCTTTGTGGGCTAGTGTATCGCCCTGTGACTAGGTCGACCTACCACAGCATCACCTCCCCTACTTCCTGGTGTCTAAGTACTTATCCGGAGCTTCAACAGTTTGGAGCGTTATTGTGTATGTTATGATGGTAATGTTCGAATTCAAGCCTGCCATCTAGTGTTCATTTTCTTTTTCATGTATCTTGATGACAGAATGAGCTCCTATATGAATTCCTTTGAGCCCAATGTTCGTTGCACGCCTGTTGTCACTTTTACAATGCAATAGGTCTCAGACCATTTCAGTTAGAGCTTTAAGAAATGTTTATGGCTTTTTTTATTTTTAATTCTTTAAGCATTGGCTACAGGAAACAAAAATGCTAAACATTTACAAAAAAACCCATAAACAATTCTAAAAGCACTAACTCTAATGGTGCGAGACCTATTGCATTTCCAATGCTTGTTTTATTAGCCAGATGGTAAGAGCACTGGGAGTTGCCTTATCAATGTTCCGGGTATATTGGTTAAATATATATCCAGAAACTGTTATGCCCTGCCGTCTACCGTCTCAAAACGGGAATTGTCTGGCGAGGGCCTCTTCGCACAGCCACAGCATTCAAATCAGGACCACAGGATATTGAGGTGCAGGTGCAAATTTATTCTGCATAAGATAATCCAGAAATTTTACTCGGACAAAGTACCCGCCATTGACGCATTTTGCTCGCGTCGGCGAACTTGATCACATGACGCGCTTAGGGATGGGAAGTGCTACATAACAGAAAGTGCACTAATTCCTGTACAAAGGTGACTACGATGTACACAAATATAGAAGACAAGACTTAGAGTACGGTAACATGCCGAGAAACTACCAACAGTTTGAACAGTAGTTATGAAGGTAATTGCATCGGTGTGGAATATCCAAAGCACAATGCTTTGACTTAATTTGCATTGATCATATACCGGAAAACTTTAATCATTTTTTGACATGTTTTAAGAACAAAAAGGCACATTGTCCATAGACGCAGGTCCGTAATGGTGGTTCCCAAAACGAGTCCCTTATTGTATATAGTTTAAACAGTATTTTGCACATCATAAATGTCAACAGAAAAGTCTTCTCACATCTAAATATATATCGGCCCTGGGACATGGTAAATCCCACAAAATTGCATTGCATATGAGGGCCAAAATCACAAATTGAGATGGTGAGCATAGAAATAACTAATATGCAAGTGCAAAGCAACCATTAAAATACTCACAGTATACACAGAACCAATAAAAGAAATGCAAGTGCTTTATAATATTGAACATTCAATGTTCTAAAATAGTGTGCAATTATGAACATACTATTATTTTACTTGTCAGAAAAATAACCACCTTTCCTTGAATAAAGTGCAAGTGCAATAGAGTGGTACATTTTCCTTTAAGGAGTAATGTAATGGAACTGTATGTAAATTCCTAAGGAACATATTCATAGTATAACAAACTACAACTTAGCTGCTCAATCACTGATGTGCAAGATATCGCAAGGTGTATAGCAGCAATACAAACAAAGGGAGGGTTCTTGTCATAGTTTATCAGATATGGCAATGTGCAAATTATCTGCTTGGTCAAAAATGTGTGAAATGTCGCAAGGAATATAGCAGCAAAACATTCAGTTCATGATGTAAACTAACGACGTGCAAATTAGCTACTGAGTCCGAAAATGTGCAAAAATATCTCAAGGTATATAGCAGCAGAAAAGGTCTAAAAGAGCTGTCTGGTCTATCAATACACATAAATACCTTAAAAAGTCTGTAAAGTGCTCTAGTGCTTATATGTGCATAAACAATATAGTGCAAAACATGTAAGACATAATACATCTTCTAAAAGAAACAGCTGGCAATGTCTGTTCAAGCCTGAACAGGCAATCCTTAAAGTGCACTTATTGGACATATATACAAGACAGTCAAATTCATGGTAGATACACAATTATACAGAGTCCACTACATCACAGAATAGGGATCAGATGCTGGATCAGTAAATGGATGACTACCCCCATGTTGCCAAAATTACAAAGCATGTTATAACACATTTATACAGGTCCTCACTGTTATTGAGGCCATTAGGCATTTTAGTGTCTAGGGACAATATGAAATGGGTCTCTAACTGACGGAGAATTTTTTTACGATTACCACCCCGTCCAGAAATGGGAACGGCCCCTAGAACGGTGTATTGAAGGTTGTTAGACCTGTCTGCTCATGAGGGTCTCCTCACAATCATGATTTATTTTGTCCCCTTTGGCCTCTGAGTGTTATTATTTTTTTCTTTCTTATGTCCACCTGGATCTGGCTAGTGTTGTCTGGGGGCTAGGTGTTCCTTGACGCTATTCCTCCATTTTCCCCTTCCTTGAGGCCTAGCCTACATCCTGGAAATTGAGGGAAACCAAAGGACCTAAAATGGTGGCCTGCAACTGCCGTAACGGTTTACTTAGGGAGGCTGACCCATTGGACCAAGTGAGGAAAGTTCTGGAATCCTCTGGCATATTCTAGTAGTCAGGGGCTAGCCTATAAATAGCCAAGGCCAGGGCGGCCATTTTAGATTCACCCTGTCCAGTGTTGGAAGTGACCAGTGCGGAGGGAGGCGACTTGAGGAGGAGGATAGCACACTAGTAGGGACAAGATCGACCTTTGGGCCGGCTGCTGCTCTACTGGGAAGTGACCCCTCGTAGGCTGGCCAAACCCCACTGCCACAGCAACCAGATTAAGTGCCAGAGGACTCCGTGGCAAGTATTACAGCCAATGGTGACTCTAACGGCGTGAATCTTAAGAGACCTGTGAAGACCGGCACTGAGGGCACGAGCGCGGTGGAAGTGAATCTGGTCACCCTCTCAGTGATTCTCTGATCCGAAAAGGAATCGGGGGACAAAGAGTTAAAACCTTCATGACCGCAGCACATAAGCAAGGAGTTCTCCCTGTGAGAGGAAGCGGCGGAACCAGCTGACGACCCTACCTGAAGGAAGCGCCCTTTGCCATGGGAGATCCCTGTCGCGGGATCGGAAGAGGAAGAAGAGCCCAGCTGATCTGTGTTGCCTTCCGGAGAGTCCCAAGGAAGCGTCGGAAGAGGCGGGGAGACTGCCGGAGGAGGCCAGACTTGGACGGAGCCCTTCGCGACTGAGGGGATCGTCTTCGAGGATCCAGCGACGGCTCGACGTGATGGACTGAGGCAGCGGAGGCAGAGTAGCGGTGCGAGGGAGAGACAGCGACCGCCGACACTCTCACAACGCGGCACAAGTGGGCAGAGAAGCCGAGAAACATCCAAGTAAGCGTGGGAGAGTGGTCGGGCAGGGAGGAGTAAACGAGGCCCTTCTGTAACTTGCACCAAGTAGCCGAACAGCCCGTGGACACTTGAGGAGACAGTGAATTACCTGTGTGACAATTTGTTATGAGAAACAACTAACCTGAGACAATCCGCTCAGTGGGGGGGTTATCCATCAGAGAAATAAACCACCCATAACGGAGCCCATGTGGGAGAGTGAACTGGGAGCTGAGGTGCTTCAGGGAAGCGGGAGGTGACGAGCGGAGTGGGGTTCACCAGAGGTCGCTGGGGGACGAAAGTAGATTCACGGTGAGCATCCAGGATGATGGGGGTAACTGAACCTGAAAGGCTGGCAGCACCTGTGATTACTCCATTGGGCCCAGTGGTTTGATAAGATTGTAGTGAGTTAAGCTCTGTTCTTCAGAAAAGTAATATCTTGCTTGTCTCCTCCAGTTAATCAACTGCTCGCACCACAGCCTAAGCGGGATTGTGTTGGAACTGTGCGGGGGACCTGAACCCGGCTAAATGTAATGTACTAGATTGATTTACTGTAAAGAAGCCTGATTATTTATTGACATGAATAGAGAGGAAGTGTAAGAATATTGCAACTTTAAGTTGTAGGGAGTTTTCAATGTGATCTTTGTATGTGGGGGTAGAAGTATTGAATCTGCCAAATGAACTTTGCTTTGAACCAATATTTGAATGTGATGAGGTTTAATGAACTAAAATTGAAGCTCTGCTTAAAGTAACAAAAGAAAGAGATACCAAAGAATTTTATAAAAGGAACCGGTATTTTTCTAAATTGGTGTGGTGTCCTTTATTTTTAGTGGTAAGGCCTGGAGTTACTGTGAGTGAATTGTAAGCTTCACATGCAAGCCTTGGGGTTTTAGTATCTCCCGCTTGGTGTCAGGCTACCCTATGTAGTCTAGGATTTCCTAGGTCTAACAAAGGTCCTTAAGTTTGTTATTATGGACCAACTTTAAATGCCTGGGCACAGGGTAATTGGGGTCCGAGTTGACCATCTCCCTCACATGCTGTAAAATGCACTTCTGGTCGGGGAGTTTCGTACTCCCAATGTAGTCAAGACCACAAGTACAGCGAAGTTTATATATCGCAAACTCCGTACAGCATGTAGATAGTCCCTGATGGGAATTTTTTTGTTATTAAATGCTGTGGTGAAGTCAGTACTATTAGTGGCAACAGTGCACGCGCGGCAAGAATTGCACTTGAAAAAGCCCTTTTTAGTCAACCAAGTTGTTTTAGGAGTATTCTCTGGGCTTGATTTGATACGAGCATCCCTCATTAAGGGTGCCCTTCTGAATGTAATGGCCGGTGTTTCTGGCAGAATAGATTTGAGTGTAATATCAGTTAACACAATAGGCCACTGTACAAATATCATGTTACGTATCTTTTTCTAATGCTGACTAAATGTGGTAATGGATCTCACATTCATTTTATCTGTATCTAAGTTGTGTTGGACTGGAGGCAGTACTTGATCTATTTTGGCAATCAGCAAATCTTCCGTGGGTGACAAATTCGCTTTCGTTAATGCTGTATTTAGAATTTCTAAAGTGTAACCTCGCTCGATAAAACGGGAAAAAGGCCTCTTGTTGGCACATCATGCATTCAGATTCCGCACTTCCGATACAGTGAATTCGAAGGAATTCACCGTATGGAATACTGCGAATGGTATTGTGGGGATGGGCACTGTCCGCATGTAAAATGGAATTCCCTGCAGTGACCGTACGATGTAATTTAGTATGTAGTTTGCCGGCATTAGCATATAAAGATACATCAAGAAGTTCAACATTGGCTTCATCGATATTGGCAGTGAATTTCAAATTCAAACAATTAGTATTAATAGAATCGACAAAATCGCTAGCCGTCTGTCTACTGCCCTTCCATATCATGCAGATGTCCTCAATGTACCGCCAAATATACATCACATTATTAGCCTATTCAGTTTGGTAGTTGGCCCTGAGAATATGCTCCTCCCAACAGCCCACATGTAAACATGAGTAGCTGGGGGAGAAGCATGCCCCCATCGCCACACCCCTCAACTGCTGATAGACCTCATTGCCAAAAAGAAAATGGTTGTTATGGAGACACAGTTCGATCATCTTCAGTAAAATGGTGTTATTTTCTCTCATGCCAATAGATAATATTTAGATGCTGACAAACCCTCTGTGTGATTAATACTAGTGTATAGCGATTCTATGTCCATTACAACTAGTAAATAGTCAGACTGCCATGCTACATTCTTGATTTTGTTTAGAAAGTCAGGAGTATCCTTGACAAAAAATGGCAAGGTCGAGACACACGACTAAAGGAAATGGTCCACATATTTGGAGACTTTTTCCAATAGGCTCTTTGTGCAGGTATAATTGGCCTGCCAGGAATGGGATCTGTTTTCTTGTGCACTTTTAGCAAAAAATAGAGAATAGGTAGTACTGGAAATTCCACTTTAAAAAAATTCCGTTTGTCTTTAGTTAATAAGCCTTGTCTTTTCCATTGCATCAAGCATTTTGTTACTTTCTCTTGAACTGTACGCATCTCTTGTCTAGAGGACTTTCTATAGCATGAAGTGTCATCCAGATGCCGATTGGCCTCAGCAAGATATGGATCTTTGTGCCATAGCACTACGCTGCCGCCTTTATCAGACTTGTTGATTATGATGTCATGTTTTGTCTTTAGTTTGTTCATCAAAGTATGGTATTGTTTATTTTTGAAATTGCTGATTTTTATTTTAGAGTTGACGTGACGGTTCAGTTTTTTAAGCTCGTTAATTACTTTCTCTCTATATAATATATATATATATATATATATCTCTCCCACATATTTACACTTCACAGAAACAGTCATTTGAGATGTTCAGTGATGTCATCAGTGATGTCACTGACCAAGTCATGAATGATGTAATATGTGACGTCATCAGCAGTGTATTGCGGGAGCGTGAGTTATAGTTACCTCAACCAAGTATAACAGCCTAATTTCTCTGGTTTCGTACGAGTGAAATGTTCAACTAGCTAGAACGTCTCTGAAACCTGTGGTTTTTTTCTGTGAATTTCTAAGGTTTTTTTAAATGCTAATTTCTAATATAACGTCCCTGAAACCTATGTTTTTTTTCAGGGTGTATATGTATAACAAAATAAGCATTGCATTGTGGGTGTTGTCTCATGTAGATCTGAGGGGGTCCAGGGCTTTATTTATGAACTCTCACTTCTACCCTCAGACCACTTGAGGTCTTACATGTTGCACTTTTTAAATCTTTTCTGTGCAGGACTTTGGGGCCTGGTAAACAATGCTGGGGTTGCTTACCCAGTAGCACCCAATGAGTGGCTGGAGATGGACGACTTCAGGCGGGTGATAAACGTGAACTTGATTGGTATGATTGACGTGACACTTGCCTTACTTCCTCATGTGAGGAAGGCTCGTGGAAGGATCGTCAATGTGTCCAGTATAACAGGCAGGCTGTCTATATTGGGTGGCGGATACTGCATTTCCAAATTTGGAGTGGAAGCTTTTTCTGACAGCCTGAGGTAAGTTTCTTAAAAATTGCAATTTATCTTTTGCTCATTATTGCCTTAGACCATCCACTCTGGCCTGTATCTTGAATAACAATGTGTTTGTCCAGAATGTGAGCATCGAGAGAGGACGGCCCGGTCCAATAAACAGGATGGTCTAGAGGAGTCTAGAAGCCTCCCCCTGAGTATGCTGAGTAGAGCTTATGTCCTATCACCAAATTCTGGACATTTTGGCTATCTCTTTGGATGTGGAATGACTGTGCACTTCTGCTAATACTGGACCCTTTTCTGTGTATGTTCCCTAATTCCGGGGAGAAAATTGCTGACATTTGCTGTCAGTTTCAAGCAGTTAAGTGTCAGCTGGAGATGAGAGGGTGGGGAGGGGGGGTGTTTGGGGGTAGGTATGGTCTGAGTGGGATGGGCTTTGGGTAATCTCTGCCTGTCCTGGGGACCATCATCGGCTTTCCGTCAATGCTGCAAAGGTCGGGCAGGGTCTCAGCTTAGCTGTTTCCACGCTCCTTTCCCTGGAGCCCTGAGAAGGTTCCAATGTCTCTGATCTCAGAATTATCTAGTGTGTAGTTTACGAATGTATTCATTATGGCTTGGAGACACTTAGAATTGTGGGTAGCAGAATTTCTCTCGGAGAGAAGTGTAATAAGAAATTAGTCTTCTAGGGAATACATCAGGGTATTGGTTGACCTCAACATCCTGGGCATAGTCAAAACAATGAGCACAGTGCCACTAACCATAAAGCATCATAATGACACTCAAGGATGTTGTAGTTTTGAATTTACATTACATTACATCAATTTGTATATCGGAATGATTACTCCAAACGGAGTGGTCCCACGCTAGGATTCCACAGAGATTGGTGGCAACAGCGGATTCTACAGCAGACTCTAACCAAGAAAGGTTAACATATTAAAGTTGTGTAAAGGACCAGGGTTTTAACTTCTTCCTGAAAACATTTTCAGACAGTTCCTGCCTAAGATCTACCAGCAACAAGTTCCACAGTTTAGGGGCAAGATAGCTGAAAGAACACCTTTCTAAATGTGCTCTAGCTTTCTTGGGAATTGCCGTCAAGGCGGCTTCAAAGGACCTCAAGCAACGATTGGGTGGGTATTGTTGAATCAAGAAGTATAAACAATAGGGACCCTTTGAGTTCAAAATTCTATGACAGAAGCTCAGAGCCTTAAAAGAAAACCTTTACCTCATCAGAAGCCACTGTAGTTTTCTGAGGGCAGAACCTGTGGATGAGAATCAAGGGATGTTAAGCAGCATCCTCGCTGCCAAAGTCTGGCACATTGAAGTGTTTTTATTCTTTCTTAAGGTAGAGCACGTTACAGTATTCCAATCTGGACATCAAAAGAACTTCAGCCACAGTTTTTTTGGCTGTGTCATCAAGCAGCTCCAAAATCTTATGCATCATCTTGAAAATGCCAAAGCAAAGTAATCTGGTCACAAGGTGCTCCAAATGTTGAGTTGTTTTCCTACTATCAGCATGTCCGTTTTTCCGGCATTAAGTTTCAAGCAGCTGCGATCCAATCACCTTGCTAGGCCTGTAAGACAGTTCCTAAAATTAGTGGCAGACAGAACGTCATCCGGTACTACGGAAATGATTAACTGGGTATCATTGGCGTAAGATACTATTTTGACATCGAAAGTTACTACCACATCCGCTAGAGGGTACATATATAAGGTAAATAGGATCGGGTATATTTTCCATCAGCTGTTGACTTACGTGCTTTTAGGCAGATTTAGCAAAGAACGGAAGCAAGTAAATAGATCTGAAATTTTCAGGTTTGACCAGAACCAAGGAAGATTTTTTCAGGAGGGGGATAATTGCTGCATGTTTCCACTGAGAGGGGAGCTGACCGGTAGAAAAAGATCGATTCAGCAAATCGCATAGGACTAGTAACAAGGCCTCCATACCAGGTATAAGTCTCTTAAGGGGGGGCCGGACCAAAAGTAGAGACAGATTTAATTTTAAGAACCAGCGAGTGAAGTTCTTTAATAGAAAGAGCAGTTATCTGAGATACGTCTACTGGAGAAAGCAGAGGGGAGAACTAATGTATGATAGATCGGGGCTCTCTGGATTCTTTCGGAAAGACATGTAGATCTTGCCTTTTTTGTCAAAATATAAATGGGCAAGTTGATTACATGTTTCTGCCAAGGGGCTGATAACTCCAGAGACACGCTCCAGAGAAGATAGGGATTTGAATATCTGAAAGATCTCCAGTGGAGAGTTCTTGGAAAGTTTGATCTTCTGGGCAAAGAAATAGCTTTAGATTTATAGTGAGGAAAGTACGCTGGGCCCCCCCAGGCCCAAAAGAACCTACTTCTCTTCTTCTGGGAAGCAGAAAAACCGGTTGCCAGTGGACCATCATGGGTAAGTGGACTGAAAGTGCTGCAATTATGCAACTTCACTAATATGCCACAACCGTTTGCTGATACCCTAGTCATTTTACTTCAAAGTTGTTTATTTGACTGCACGATGGCCCAGCCATAAAAGACGAGCAATTACCAGACGGTAAAAGGTGATTAAAGATGAGGTCTGGAAGCGCTGACAAAAGTGAGTTAGATATGAGAGAATGCTCCATTTTAGAGGGTTATCAGCATTCAAGGATCGACTTGACAACAACGCCCACAACAGCAAGGAACTTTTCAACATCGTCAAGGAATTTTCCAACCCCTCGGCCAACTCCAACGACATCACCCCCTCTCAAACCCTCTGCGATTCCCTAGCCTCTTTTTTCCACAACAAGATTGCTGACATCCACAACAGCTTTGACAACCAACCCGGAAGCCAACCCACCCTACCATCAGCTGACCATCTTCCCCCCGTTAACACCCTTAACGCCTGGAACCCAATCTCCACTGAGGACACCATCCGCCTGATGAATTCCATCCACTCTGGATCCCCCACAGACCCATGCCCTCACCACATCTTCAACAAAGCAGACTCCGTCATAGCTCCGCACCTCCGAGACGTCATCAACTGCTCCTTCAACTCCGCTACCTTCCCAGAAGACTGGAAACACGCTGAACTCACCGCCCTTCTGAAAAAACCAACAGCAGACCCCACCGAACTCAAAAACTACCGCCCCATCTCGCTTCTTCCATTCCCGGCCAAAGTCATCGAGAAAGCTGTCAACAACCAGCTCGCCGCCTTCCTCGAAGCCAACAAATCACTCGACCCCTCACAATCTGGCTTCCGAGCCAAACACAGCACTGAGACCGCCCTCATCGCAGCAACAGACGACATTCAAACTCTACTGGACAATGGAGACACAGTCGCCCTCATCCTCCTCGACCTCTCTGCAGCCTTCGACACAGTCTGCCACAGCACCCTTTTACAACGCCTCAGAAACATCGGAATCCAAGGAAAGGCACTGGAATGGATCACCTCGTTCCTCACCGGAAGAACCCAGAGAGTCCGCCTCCCACCATTCAAGTCCGAGGCCTCTGAAATCATCTGCGGCGTACCACAAGGATCCTCACTCAGTCCCACCCTCTTCAACGTATACATGAGCCCCCTCGCGGCCATCGCACGCCAACACAACCTCAACATCATCTCTTATGCGGATGACACTCAACTGATCCTTTCTCTCACCAATGACCCCAGCACCGCCAAAACTAACCTACACGAAGGAATGAAAGAAGTCGCCGAATGGATGAAACAAAGCCGTCTGAAACTGAACTCAGACAAAACAGAAGTCCTCATCTTAGGTAAATCCCCCTCTGCATGGGATGACTCCTGGTGGCCGGAAGCCCTCGGAAATGCACCCATCCTGACAAACCACGCACAGAACCTTGGCGTCATCCTGGATTCTTCACTCTCAATGAACAGACAAGTCAGCGCCGTATCCTCTTCCTGCTTTAACATTCTTCGCATGCTCAGAAAAACATTTCGCTGGATCCCCACCGAAACAAGGAAAACAGTCACCCACGCTCTAGTCACGAGCCGACTGGACTACGGAAACACCCTCTACGCAGGTACCACCGCTAAACTCCAGAAGAAACTACAACGAATCCAAAACGCCTCAGCCAGGCTCATATTAGACATCCCACGCAACGAACACATCTCTGGTCACCTTAAAGACCTCCACTGGCTACCCGTCAATAAGAGGATTACTTTCCGACTGCTTACCCACGCACACAAATCACTCTACGACATCGGACCAGATTGCCTCAACTCTCGACTGTCCTTCTACACCCCCTCCCGCCAACTTCGCTCTTCCAGCCAAGCCTTCGCCACTGTACCTCGCATCAACAAGACCACCATGGGAGGCAGATCCTTCTCATACCTGGCTGCCAAAACATGGAACTCACTCCCCGCTTACCTTCGCCTCACCCAGAATCACCTAGCGTTCAGAAAGCAGCTTAAAACGTGGATATTTGACAAATAATCCTCCTCCCCTTCCTAAGCGCCTTGAAACCCTCTGGGTATGTAGTGCGCTGTATAAATTTTATGACTTGACTTGACTTGACATCAATCAATCAATCAATCAATCAATCAATCAGCATTTGTAGAGCGTGGCACTGTCTCCCCTGGGGGTATCTTGGCGCTTGGGTGCAATGTCTCAGTCAAAAAGCGAGATCTTGAGAAACGGCAGGAAGAAACGGCCAAACAGAGGGCAGAAAAACGAGCAGAACAGGCAAAACAGAGCAGAAGAGGGCCAAACAGAGCAGAAAATGAGCTGAAAATGAGCTGAAAAGGCCAAACAGAGGGCAGAAAAACAAACCAAAAAGGGCAAAGCAGATGGTGGAAAAATGAGCAGAAAAAGGCAATGCAGAACAGAAGAGGACAAAACAGAGGGCAGAAATATGAGTAAAAAAAGCAAGACAGAGCAAGAAACAAGCAGAGGACACACAAACAGAGGACAGCAGGTAGACAGACAGCAGAGGGTAGCGGACTTCGGTCAAGCTGGATAGGAGAACTGTTACAAGTGGAGCTGGCACGAGGACCTGTTGTTATCAATGTTCTACTCTTTAAGTAGGCACAGGACCCCACTGTTGAAACTCTTATCCTGCCTGAGGAGTGGGTGAGTCATTTCTCCTTCATCTAGCTTTACTCTCCTATATATTCTAGAATAGAGCACCCATGATGGAGTACTAATATAATTTTAGTCATTTCTCCTTTATTTACTCTGCCTCTCCTATAGAGCCAGAGAATAGAGAGCATACGAGGGAGGAGTTAAACAATTCCAGTCATGGGAGATGTGAATTTTTCTCTTATGGAAGTGAGTAATGCCCCTAAAAGCAGTAAGTAAGGAAATGCCCCTGGTCTGAGTGGGATTCCCTTAGATTTGTTTCCGGTAAATATAGACCCGTGGGCCCCACTGTTAAGTAATGTTTTTAATGCAGTGACCAGAATAGGCACTCTGTGCTCCTGTAGCAAATCCAAAATTGTGCCTATATTTAAAAAAAGTAATAAGGCTGATCCATGTTGTTACTGCTCTATCTCCATTTTAGACTCTACATTAAAGAGTTAATTTTTTCCCGTCTTTAGGGTTGGGCAGCGGAGCATCAGATTATTTCTCAGGCACAGTATGGTTTCCAAAAAGGTATGGGCACAGTTGAACTATGTCTGAATCTTTTGTTATTAATAAATTAATATATTATAAACTTTATTGTTTAGTTAATTGAAACCATAACAAAACGAAGATAAAGAGAATTTAACATTACAATAAAGTCCAATAAAATTCTACTTAGTACAGTTAAAAATACAAAATTTAAGATGATGCTGATTCGGAGCTTTGTCCGATTGCTCGTCGTTAAAATAGTTAAAAATACTGAATCTTGTTTTAAAATATCAAGAGCTTTCAGCCGCTATTCAAAGGCTATCAAGAACTTTATAAATTTGCAATTGATTATTGGGTCTGTTGAGTCTAAGGCACCAATAATGGGCGATCTACAGGTGCGTAGACCTTTGGCCTTAAAAATGTTCTTTAGAAAAAGTGTTCGCTCCCGGGTCAGTGTTTTGCAGTGGCATATAATGTGGATTATATCTTCTTTTGTAATGCCACATAGTTGACAGGTGTTTGCATCCGAGCGTTTCCAGACCGGTTCGTCATCCAGAGTTGGTAGTTTGCCGAATCTCACTGCCATCAGCCTTTTTTTTATAAATACAGAGTACGTTGATGCAAGGTAGGTAGCCGGGATGAGATTGTTATAACTGTTAATCACGGTCCATGAGTGGGAGCGGGCGGCAAAGATGGCTTTATCCGTAATTAATGAATGAAATTTGGCCGCTTTTTTTAGAATCTGTTTAAAGGACGTGAATGGTAGGTTTTTTTCCCACAAGGTTACCGTGCAAGTTTGCTCCATAGCCCCAGACAGATATTTGTTTGCGGCAGAATTTTGTTGATTTACTAATTCCTGCCATAACAAGCTGTCCAAGGTGTTATTTGTAGAGTTAGTTTTAATTCTATACCAAACTCTAATGCTTGTATAGAGTCTTCCCAGTGTCTCGTTCATTAGGCCAAATTCTAAACGCATCTGGGCGGGTGAAGCTGAGCTTGGGAGTTGCAAGACCTTCTTGTAGATTTTTGCAGTAAGGCTGTTTAAGGTAATATCATCCTTGCCCTGCATGTCTATACTGGCATAGGATAGTGTTGGAAGTACTTTGGTTGCCATCACTGTTTTTTTTTTTTTTTGGTGTAAGATGTGTGTAGTACTTTATTCGATAGCAAAGTATCATAAAAGTAAATACATCATAAATTGAATTAAAAAACTATTACATCATAAAAGGGATAAAAGTTGTTAAAAGTATTCAATATAAATTTTGTTTAAAAAATGAGTTTTTCTAAAAATTCCAGGTTAGTAAAAAAAGGAGAGGAACCCAATGAGTACGTCACAGCAAAAGAAAAAAGGGTGGTAGGAGGTAAAGTGCTAATTCGAACAATTTAACAGGATTTGAATGACTACCCAGTACTCAATCGCACCAGCTTAGATCGTATTTGCCATGCACTTCCCAGAAATTTTGCAACTCCGGCAATTATCAACATCGAGGAAGTGTCCGTTGTCAAGATGCGAAGAGCCACTGAACACTGCCGTGTCCCCAATTCTCTGCATACTGGGCGTAGCCATCTTTTCCTTGCCCCCTTGTATGCTCTACAGGCAAACCGGAAGTGCCCAAGCGTTTCAGTAGGATTAGGGCACCCCGGACATGCCATTTGGTGATGTTTGAAATTTTTCCACCTGCTGGTAAAGATGTTCAGGGGCAAGGTGCCATGCCGCATTTTGAGGAACAGAGATCTGTCTCTTGGTAAGGTGATAAAATCAAGGAATGGCTCCAGCTTCGGTATAGGCTTATGTAATAAAAATTGATCAGTTAAAGCACCCCACTTCGGGTTTGACAAGTCCCTTTCTTGAATCCTCACCCAATACAACTTTTTAACAATATCTTTCGGCGGGGGCTGCTGAGATAGCCATTCTTCTTTAAGTCCCATGTTAAACACCAAGTCCCTTAAATTTTTCAGCCAGGGGATCACCCCAAAACCATTCAACTCAATAAGTTAGTCGAGGACTGCAGCATAGTGGCTAAGGTCCGGCGTCCTTCTTAAGCGGACCCAATATAATAAAGGTCGGAGACCGACAATGTCTTTAATGGAGCGACGTCCCAAATCATAGAGTAGCGGTTTAATAGGGGTGGAGACCGGGAGGCCCACTAGCTCTCTCATAAATTTATGCTCAGCTGTAGCTAAATCAGTAATTCTTTCAAACCCCCAAAGTTCGGAGCCATAGGTTGCAGCAGAAAGCGCCTTGCCCTCATACACTGCTAGGACAGGGCTAATAGGTGTGCTGGATGTCAAACGGTGGTCTCTAGCAATTGCTCCTGTCACCCTTTTAAAGTTGAGCAGCATCTTTGCAATATGAGCATCCCAGTTCATCTTACGATTTATTCTGACCCCAAGGTAATCAAATGCATTAACCTCCTCCAATAAGGTACCATCCAATGCAATATGAATTTTCTTCAATTTTTTATTTCTAGACAAAACCATCAGTTTGGTTTTGGTGGTGATTGAGGCCACGATCTTTACAAAAGCCACTAAACCTGTCTAGAAGTTTCTGAAGACCAGAGGGGGTTTTAGACATGAGGAGAGTGTCATCAGCAAAGAGGAGGGTAGGTGTTTTTTCTCCAGCCAGGGTGGGGGCATCCGCTGGGTCCTCCCTCAAATGGTCTGCCACCCCATTTATAAAGAGGGAGAACAAAGTCTGAGCCATCACACACCCTTGGCGGACCCCCCTCTGCACAGGTATTTTCGCTGTCAGCTGACCTTCATTCCCCCATCATGTAATCTTTTGATTAGTTCCAAGAGGTAACATGGGATGCCCATTTCGTGCAGTAACTGCCACAATTTGACCCGGGGGACCAAATCAAATGCGGTCTTGAGGTCAATGAAGGCCAAGTATAACGACCCTTTACCAATAGAGACAGTCTTCCAATAGGTCGCTATGAATCTAAATACTTGGTCCATTGTACCTATTTTTTGTCTAAAACCCGCTTGTAAATGTGTTAAAATGTCCCCCTCTTCAAGCCAAATCCCCATTCTGGAGATAAGAACCCTGCGAACCACCTTTTGTATGACGTCAATTAGACTTATTGGTCTGTAGTTGGCAGGGTCCTCTTTCGCCCCCTTTTTAGGTCTCGCAAGCGAGAACTATTGTGATCGTGATGGCTGCCAAGCGACCAAAGACCGGGCCACGAGCAGATTGTGGCTTGTGAACGCGCACGTCCAGCAACGTGCACATCTCCTGTCCCGAGGCAAAAGCATGCAGTTTACTTTCGCGTACACGTAAACAACACAGCATTCAACATGCAAGTCTTTAAATATTTTAAATGTAGATATATCCCACTTACCAGCAATTGTGGTGACTTTGCGCTGGTCTCTTGTCTTCATCGGCATACTCCGTCTGGATCACAGGAGCCCCCTCAAGTTTGCATCGCCGCCACTGTGCACGAGCCGCAGATCCAGCAACAGCGCACGCGCAAGCAGCCCTCGCGCTCCTTTCCCCCCCTGTTTCCTCCCCGGCCCGGATGTGGAACACAGGTGCCGTGATGCTTGTTCTAATGTACGGCCTTGCTCGTCACTGTTTATTACCGTTGTTCATCCAGGGGAAAAAGCCATTTACGGTAAAGAGATTTTTCCTGATATAAGGGGGTTGTTTGCAGAAGGGGGCCTTGAGAGGCGGGGAGCCTCTTCTCCGACCTCCTGCCTTGGATCGGGGTTCGCGCTCAAGATCTGGTTTCTTATTTGGGTATTTAATGCTCAAGTGAAACCTCTGAAGAACCGAGGCAAACGCTGCTTTTACTTAAGGTCGGCACGTTCCAGTGCAGCTCCGACAGGGTTCCCTCCGAGGCTTTGTCCCCGTCTGCCACCGCCTCCCACTGCACCAGTTTAATGGTTTGTAGTGCGCTGTGCGCACTGCAGCGCGCGCCAAGGGGCACAGAGGCTGTCTCGCCGAATTATGAGAAGAGTTCAATTACACAGCTGATCATTACACACAAAAGCAACAGATTAGTTTTCCGGTTGTGTTTTTAATTTGTCTGCGGCATCCTGCGGGCAACAGTGACGTAGATCTAATGTGAGAAAATTGTGAGATTTTTGTTTGCACTCCATGCACTTCCGTGTCTGCCTGGACCTTTCTTTGCCTGTTCCCGTCTAATTCATGTTCACCCACTTATATATGTAAATAGATTTACACATCCATTAGTGTGTGTGTGACTGTGAGCCCCGGGCATGTCCGTTCAGGCTCTTGAGTCTGCATACACGTGTATTCTCTAGGCCACTGTTTTTAATGTACAATTTAGAACTCGAAAACCCGTTTTTAAGAGGTAAACCGGATAAATAGCCGAGCGCAAATCAAACACGTGTACTGGATTAGCAAATCGCCCGTGGACCTGGGAAACATCGTGATATTTCTGTGAACCCGCAGCCCCCTCAGCCAGCAAAGTAGCCGCTGCTACTGACAGTACTGACCATCCCTGAAGGCCGACTCACAGACAGTCTAACTCCGGCCCTCCCACCACCATCAACGTCATCGCTCCTCTCACAGTGACAATTACACGCTCAATCCACCTCGCCCAGCGGTCCAGTCACCGAGGCACGACACTCTGACCCTTATGAATATGGCTCGTGCACTTCGCCCTTTGCACTCTTTATTACACTTGCTTGCGGGGTCCTACTGTAGAGCAATTTGTATCTGTTAATCACACCGTTACAGATCGCTATAAAAAGATATACACCATCCAACAAAAATCCATTCAACAAATGCAGACATCAGAAACAGATAGCTAAACCCGATTTCGAAACCTTAACGTACAGTGAGTGACGTGTGTGTGTGTGTGTAAAATAAAGCCCACATTCACTCCGAATGACATCTTGGGATGGAATATCACTTCCTAAATGTACCCCCCGCATAATGGTAGTCATTTTATCGACCTCAGAAGTATGAAAGGCTGAATGGTATTGGCTGGAATCGAACCCCTGGGTCAAACACATATTCCCTACAGTGGATATATTAGTCTACAGAGCTTAGACGTGATTTATTTCCTTTTAAACATATTTGCAAACGTGCAGTGTGTTTTATTATGAGATCATAAACCTGTCACGTCATGATATAGGTAGCTGCGAAATAGGGTGCGAACCTAAGTATCTGGATAGTAGCCCGGCCTTGTGACGTTGCAGAAACACAGAGTAATGGAGCTGGAGATTCACAAAGAAGAAGACAGTGCATAGTGTCTCATGCGGAGACGGGAGGCCCAGCGGAGAGAGTATATGGGGGGGGTGGGGAGGGTCTCCATTAGCACACGTGCACGCACACACGCAAGTAATCATGCCTGAAGTACTTCTGCAAAGAAGCCATCACATGACCAGAGAAACCGAGCACATGCTGTCTTCCCTTCATAGCCAATCCGCGATAATTGCAATTAACTGGAAGTCGTGCAGTCAAAGCAAACATTGTTATGGAGATAATTCCAGCCGATTGCTAATGAGCACTTCACACAACTGGACTCCTTTTCCTGCTATTACTCCGGTAGCTTATCTACTATAAGGCCCTCCATTCTCAATCAATGTCCCCGGTAATTAGAATAGACACGCCATGATGACAAGCTAAAAAGTGAATCCGTGAAGTCTTGCAGCCTTTCTATCAGCTATTCCTTGTCCTCAGAGCCTCCGCCTGCTGCCAGACCTCTATGGTCCTACCACATACCATCAGCACTACCAGAAGTTTAATCCCCATAGCCCCCCAGTATTCTCTGATCCCCACACACATCACGAGCAAAAGATGTTGCGATGCCATACCAAAGGTATATTATGCGCTAAGCAAGTGTAAATTGTATAAATGTGCATATATATATATATATATATATTTAAAAAAAAATCATAATATGATTTACTGTGATATAATCTGCAAGACGCCAGTGCCTAACGTAGAATGATTTTGGTATTTAGAAAGTCTTTTCACCATGTTCTCTACCTGTCAGGTGACACCTTAGCACATGACTGGTTTAGTGATGTTTTAAAATATGGTTTGGTTCCAAAGCACTGACGTTGAGTGAGCAAGGCGACTGAGTTCGCCAAAACGTGTTTTATCTTTCAGCACATGCAGTTCACCATATATTTGCCTGCAAGGGTTACTGGTAAAAGGATTTTTTTGCAATCCCGTTTCATTACTATGTGCCTGCTCTCTCTTTGTTCTTCCGTGACCCACCTGCTTCTGGTATTTCCTTTATTTGTATTCCCATTTCATTCAGTATGGGCCTGCTCTCTCTCTCTCTCTCACTTTCCGTGGGACATCTGCATAAGGTGTTTCTTTTTATCTGTATTCCTGTTTTATTCGATATGTGCCTGTTTTCTCTTTGATTGTCCGTGGCTCACCTGCTTCAGGTGTTTCCTTTTATTTGTATTCGTGTTTCTTTTTATATGTGCCTGATCCTTCTCTTTCATCATCCGTGGCCCACCTGGTTCAGCTGTTTCCTCTTATTTGTATTCCTGTTTCATTCCCTGTGTGCCTGTTTTCTCTCTTTGTTCTTCTATGGCCTCCTGGCTTCAAGTGTTTCCTTTTATTTGTATTCCTGATTTATTCGGTATGTGCATGCTCGCTCTCTTTGATCTTTCATGGCCACGTGCTTCAGGTGTTTACTTTTATTTTTATTCCGGTTTCATTTTATATGTGCGTGCTCTCTCTTTTTGATATTCCGTGGCCCACCTGCTTCAGGTGTTTCATTTTATTTGTATTCCCGTTCGGTTCCGTATGTGCCTGTTTTCTCTCTTTGATCTTCCATTGACTTCTAGCTTCAAGCGTTTCCTTTTATTTGTGTTCCTCTTTCATTCGGTTTACCCCCTCTCACCCTCACAGCCCCTCACCCTCACACACACCCTCACCCACCCTCTCACCCACCCTCACACACCCTCTCACCCTCACACACCCTCTCACCCTCACACACCCTCACACATCTCTCACCCTCACACACCCCCTCACCCTCACACCCCCTCACCCTCACACCCCCTCACCCTTGCATACCCTCACCCACACACCCCCTCAACCTCACACCCCCTCACCCTCACCCACCCTCACTCACACTCTCACCCTCACACACAACCCCACCCTCACCCTCACACCCCCTCTCACCCCCTCTCACCCTCACACACACCCTCATTACCCTCTCACCCTCACACACCCTCACCCTCACACCCCCTCTCACCCTCACACACCCTCTCACCCCCTCTCACCCTCACACACCCTCGCACCCCCTCACCCTCGCACCCCCTCATCCTCACCCTCATACCCCCTCACCCTCATACCCCCTCACCCTCCCTCACACCCCCTCACTCTCACACCCCTCACACACCCCCGACACTCCCTCACACACCCTCACCACCCTCACTCACCCCCTCACGCTCACAACCCTAACTCACCCTCACACCCTACACCCCCTCACCCTCACGCCCCCTCACCCTCACACCACCTCACCCTCACACCACCTCATCCTCACACCCCATCTCACCCTCACACCCCCTCACCCTCACGCACACCCTCACCCTCACACCACCTCATCCTCACACCCCATCTCACCCTCACACCCCCTCACCCTCACGCACACCCTCACCCTCTCACCCGCGCTCACCCACCCTCTCACCCTCACCCTCACCCACCCTCCCTCACACACCTTCTCACCCAACCCTTCACCCTCACACACCCTCACACACCCTCACCCCCACCTCCTCACCCTCACAACCCCCTCATCCTCACACACCCCTCATCCTCTCACCCACCCTCTCACCACCCCCGACCCTCCTGACCCTCATACCCCCTCACCCACCCCCTCACACACCCTCTCACTCACCCTCACACACCCTCTCACCCTCACACACCCACCCTCCCCTCCCGCACACACCTTCACCCTCATCCTCCCTCTCCCCCCCTCACCCTTACATGCCCTCACTCAAACACCCGCACCCCCACACACCCTCACTCACACCCTCACCCACCCCCACACACCCTCTCACACACCATCACCACTCTACCGCCCTCACTCTACCGCCCTCACTCTACCGCCCTCACTCTACCGCCCTCACTCTACCGCCCTCACTCTACCGCCCTCACTCATTCTACCGCCCTCACCCACTCTACCGCCCTCACTCACTCTACCGCCCTCACTCACTCTACCGCCCTCACTCACTCTACCGCCCTCACCCACTCTACCGCCCTCACCCACTCTACCGCCCTCACCCACTCTACCGCCCTCACCCACTCTACCGCCCTCACCCACTCTACCGCCCTCACCCACTCTACCGCCCTCACCCACTCTACCGCCCTCACCCACTCTACCGCCCTCACCCACTCTACCGCCCTCACCCACTCTACCGCCCTCACCCACTCTACCGCCCTCACCCACTCTACCGCCCTCACCCACTCTACCGCCCTCACCCACTCTACCGCCCTCACCCACTCTACCGCCCTCACCCACTCTACCGCCCTCACTCACTCAACCGCCCTCACCCACTCTACCGCCCTACCTCTATCTTATCTATCGCCCTCACTCTATCGCCCCACGTCCTTCTTTATATCCATGTTCTCTTCATCTGTGCTGATCTGCTGCTCTCTGCCACCCCGCCTCCTTCTTTAACTCTGTTCTTTTCTCCTGTGCTGATCTGCTGCTCTCTTCCACCCGCCTCCTTCTTTAACTCCCTGTTCTCTTCTCCTGTGCTGATCTGCTGCTCTCTTCCACCCCACCTCCTTCTTTAACTCCCTGTTCTCTTCTCCTGTACTGATCTACTGTTCTCTACCACCCGCCTCCTTCTTTAACTCCCTGTTCTCTTCTGCTGTGCTGATCTGCAGCTCTCTTCCACATACATCCTTCTGTAACCACACACACACACACACACACAACCACACACACAAACATCACCCCACACACAAACATCACCCCACACACAAACATCACCCCACACACAAACATCACCCCACACACGCTCAGCCACACGCTCAGCCACACGCTCAGCCACACACCACAACCACACACAACCACACACACAATCACACACACAACCACACACACAACCACACACACACACACACACACAACCACACACACACAACCACCCACACACATCTATCTATCGCCTCACGCTATCTATCTATCGCCCTCACGCTATCTATCTATCGCCCTCACGCTATCTATCTATCGCCCTCACGCTATCTATCTATCGCCCTCACGCTATCTATCTATCGCCCTCACGCTATCTATCTATCGCCCTCACGCTATCTATCTATCGCCCTCACGCTATCTATCGCCCTCAATCTATCTATCTATCGCCCTCACGCTATCTATCGCCCTCACGCTATCTATCTATCGCCCTCACGCTATCTATCTATCGCCCTCACGCTATCTATCTATCGCCCTCACACTATCTATCTATCGCCCTTACTCTATCTATCTAACTTTCGCCCTCATGCTATCTATCTATCGCCCTCACGCTATCTATCGCCCTCACGCTATCTATCGCCCTCACGCTATCTATCGCCCTCACGCTATCTATCGCCCTCACGCTATCTATCGCCCTCACGCTATCTATCGCCCTCAGCTATCTATCTATCGCCCTCACGCTATCTATCTATCGCCCTCACACTATCTATCTATCACCCTTACTCTATCTATCTAACTTTCGCCCTCACTCCATCTATCTTTCGCACTCACTCTATCTATCTTTCGCCCTCCCTCTAGCTGCCCCAGACTATCAGACAGGCCAGTTCATGGACCTGTTTCAGAAAGAATCTGAAAACCTGGTTGTTTCCTAAGATGGAAAACTAGTTCTTTCACTGCCTATTACGGGCTGGTAATGTGCGGACCATCACCATTTCTAAAAGCGCCAGGATACCCGTAGGATGACAGTTTTTGCGCTATATAAGTGATTTTTACATTACATTACATCTATCGCCCTCCCTCTAGCTATCTATCGCCCTCACTCTATCTATCGCAGTACCACAGCATCACTCAGGAGTACCACAGCATCACTCAGGGGCACCACAACATCACTATGCGCTACCACGGCATCACTGAACGCCACAGCATCACTCGTCGCCACCACAACATCACTCAGTGCCACCACAGTATCAATCTGTGCAACCATTCAACAATAACTGGTTAAAATATTTTCTCTCAATGTTTCAAGCTTTATTACAAATGTCATAAAAAATGTTAATATTTCACTTCTGTTCTTGGATTTTCATCACAATAAAATACACTGAACATAATCTTCACAAAAGTTATTTACAAAAGTTTAAGCTATTGCCATTATAAATTACAATAACTTTTATTTAAGTATTAATTATTTAAAAAAATTAAAAGCCTTTGTTATTTGTAATATCAATACATCCAAGTCACGTAAATACAAAACATGTTGCATTACAAATGCTATAGGTGTCACATTTGCAAAAGATAAAAGTATTGGCATTGTAAATGGCAAAGCTATTAATTTCGCTATTTTCAAAACCAACACATTAATAAAAATGTTGTCATTTACAAGACCAATAGCTCAAACTTTCCTAATGCGAGACCTATTGCATTGCAAATGCTTGTTATAAATTGCAACCACCTCCGCTCCCTTCCATGAATCTGGGACTGGGTAGCCTTTTAACAATAAATTCATCAAATGAAGAATAAGGTTGGCCCATAGGAGGGGGTCATGAAGAATAAGATCGCCTGGGAGCCCATCTGGGCCTGCGGCCTTCCCACAGGTTATGCTTTTAATAGCTGACTGGACTTCCGAAAGTATAAAATAGTCAGCAGGTTCAGGTAGAATAGGGACTGTCTCGGGGTCTAGGGGGATAATCAGGGATTGCTCTGACCTTACCTCGCTGCAATAAAGATTTGAAAAATGCGTAAACCATTGATGTTCAGTTATGGTATTAGGGATGGAATCTGAGCCCCGTCTAGTTAGTTGGTTTATTAAGGCCCAAAAAGTAGTAGAATCTTTTAGGTAAGCTGCCTTTTTTAATTCCTGCCAATGGTCCTCCTCCCAAATCCGTTTGGCAGATTCTGTAGATTTTTTATATTCATGTCTGGCCAGCCTTACTGCTACAGGATCTTTTTTTCTGTAAGGCTAAGGAAATCGCATTCCTTCGGACTCTACATTCTTTAGTGAACCATGGATTACCTTTTTTAGGTACACATTTTATCCTTCCCTTGGAACCTCTTATTTTAAAATGAGAACCTATATTTTCTATGAATTCATTATAGGATTTTCTAAGGTCTACATTGATTACAGGATCAAGCGCGGAGTTGAGCTGGGAAAATTCTACCACCATTGAAGCCACTTTAAGTCCTATGCCGGCTAATGTATCCTCTTGGCATGCTAATTTATTCCATTTGAGCTTCCGATTGCAGTTGGTAGGCATCACTGCTTTTGAAGTTAAGGGAATATTACTGGGGTTCCCACTAGTTTCCCATCTAATATCTGCACAGAGGGGATTATGATCACTATCAGGCATCTGCTTGACCTTCATGTCAACAACATATCCCCATGAATTTACATCTAGGATAATGTAGTCAATACGTGAGGGCCCATTCAATCTGTTAAAAGTCATTGCCCCGCTAGGGTCCGAAATGGTTCTCCCATTGAGTGCCCGTAGATTAAACTCCATAGTCAGAGCATTGATTTGCAGTGCCCTCACCGTCCACCTCTTGATTGGAGTTAGATTTAGAGGGGGTACAGAATATCTAACATCTTCCTCCTGGGACCCTAAAAGATCTTCAACACATAGGGGTTCATATGTACAGTTTAGGTCCCCTCCCAAAATGATGTTAGAATGTGGGGGGATACCTGCCAAGGCCATTTCCAAACAGGAGATTGTAACCGAGTTTTGGTGAGGTGGGCCTCCTCTTGCATATACATTAAAAAGGTCAATTCTGCTACCATTCAATGGCCCTTTAAAGGATAAATGGAGGATGTCTTCTGAGTTAGCATTGTGGATTTTAATATTCAAGTTCAATGATACTTTAACCCAGATATGGAGTCCCCCCCCGAGGGTCGTCCCATACCTTGGGTTACTGCCGGTATGTAAAAGGTGGAATAACCAGGGATATACAGGGGTTCCAAACTCCAGGTCTCCTGGAACATGCAGATCTCATGTTTATTAATAAATTCATGCCAATCCGGGATGGCCAGTTTCTTTTTGAGACCTGCAATGTTCCAGGACAGAATATGGATTATTCCAAGGTTGCCCTCTCCTACCCCACCTGCCCCTCTCATGATCTGATTTGGAGGGTCCAAGCTGGAAAGAATCGGGGGAACGCTCAGTGCATTTGAGATATTTACCAATGGGTTCCCCTCAAAAACAGAATCTTGAAGTGAACTAGAATTAGTACCAATTAGTCAGTCTATTCTATTAAGACCTGAGTCGTCGTCTGCCCCTTCAGTAGACCATGAGGGCAAGCGTCTGATCTGGATGTTAGAGTGGCTAGGGGGAGAGGACCGGAACTCCAAATTTACCAGATTATCCGCCATGCTATGGTTATTAAATTGGATTTCGATGCAATCACTACTAGAACTAAATAAGGACAATCTCTTGACACTTATCAGGTCTTCTCTAATGATGGATCTGCAACCCCTGACGTGTCTAAGCCAGTGTATGGTTTTATTATGTAAGGAATCCCTGGGTTCATGACCATGTTTATTGTTTAATTTTGGGACCCCTGTCATATAAACTATCTTATTAGCAGATCTTGTAGGGTTATGCCCAGGTGTAAAAGATTGGCTCCCCGTGGTCGGGCTATCTCTTTTCGTCCTCCTATTACTGGATGATGGGGCAGTCGAAGGACCAGGCTTACTTTTGGGATCTAACCCTTGAGGTCTTATAGTATCAGCATATGATTTTGGATAGGACTTAGTGCTTAGAGGTGTGTTCTTTAGGCGCTTACAAGTAGCTGGGGAGCTAGAAGTGGTGTGGGATAATGGTTGTTGTGGGTTTGAAATTGGTAAAGGAGTGGCTAAAGGCAAGGTTTTATTGGGGAAGGCTGCATTTCCTGTATGGTGTAATGTTGCCAGAATTTTCTTAATATCCACCATATCATGTTCCAGTTTCTCTAATTTAGAGAGGATAGCTTTAATGGAACCAGAACAATTCAGGCAACCCTCAGATCTTGGAACACAAATGTCTAGTACATTATCAATGTCACCCCGTTTTGACACCTGAGCAATTACATCTGCTGCATCGCCTGTTTCCCCCTCCAACACAGCATATTTATTACTACATGGGATTGTAATATCCCTAGGGTTGGTCTGTAAAGACCCGTTGTCGGCGATATAACTTTTAGCCATTAGCGGATCATCATCATCATCTATAGAGCCTGGTAGACCCACTGTAGCCAGCACAGAGGTGTTCTCAGGGCGGGTGTGTACTAAACAGATAGGTAAGGATTGAGGAGTAGTAATTTTCCTTTTAAAAATATCCGGGATCACTTTCCCTCTACCTATACCTGGCTCTTCTAGATTGAGTGTAGTAATCACCTCCAATTGTGATGTATTATCTGCTAAGATTTCCTCAAAATCACCGACAAGATTTTCAATAGTGTCAGGGTGGAGTCTGCACTCTTGACATTAAGCTTTTTTGTCTTTTTCCCCTTCTTTGTTTTCGGCTGCTGAACACCCCCCTTCATGGATTTACGTTTACCCATTGCACTGGTGTTGGGCCGGTGTACTATCAATGCCACACAGCTACAACTAAGTTCCCCCAGCTAAAACTCCAGTGTACCTTGTAGACAGGGTTTGATGTCCGAACTGTGTAAAGGGGATTTTGTCGCAGACGTTATGGGATGGGCCCAGCCCAGCCTCTTCCTGCTGCTGACGGCTGTAGACGGCCAGCCCTCTGCCCGGGCTCAGCACGCGCGCGTCCCGGGAGGCGTTTGATGAACTTAAGGCGCCTCCAGGCGCGTTAGTGGCGTCTGAGGACTGCGCCGGCCCCCAGTGCTGCTGGGCAATGTAGTCCTGGTGTGACTACTGCCGTTCCCCTCACGGCGTCCGTGGATGCTGGCTGGTGCAGGATAGTACTGCTGGTCCTGGCGCTGGTGCCGTTTCCCTCACGGCAAGCAGCGCTCTGCAAGTTTGTAAGATGTTTATTGCACTTTTCACACAAGTAAAATACACTTTTTACGCCTACAACCATAACAGGCTACATACTGGTACAATTCATAAAATGTGTTGATTGTCATACACAGCCCATCAGCCGACATTGTTAGGACCGGCGGCGTTGCATGAAGAAGCATGTGCAAAACAGAACAGTGCTGTATACGCTTCCAATTATGTCTATGTTCTTACATTTTGTATTTTCATTGGTAAATATAGTGAAACTAAACAAAAGAAGAAAACCCCTTTAACTTTGGTCACTGTGTCACAGCATTCTCCCCCCCCCCCCTTTCAAATTGTCTATCAATACTCCTCTCCATTTACTATTTCGCAATCATCCTTATCAATGTTATTCGCCTTGTACTGATTCATGCACTAGCAAAAAGTTCCGTAAATACATCCAATAGTCCCTAGGGCGTGATCCAATCGGCAATTCTTCCTCATAAGTGGCTAGTGTGTCTCGGCAATAAGTTAAATCTTCCAGCCAGTTTTTCATCTTCGGCCCCATTATACTATTCCAATGTAAAGATACCCTTCGTTTCGCCATTAAAAGTGCTACCACACAGAATTTATGCCTTTGCGCTCTTAGCTGCGGTACTATACCCAACAAACAGACCTTGGCCTTACATTCGATTGATGCCCCAAGCATGTCATTTAGGGCCTGTACCACCTGCTCCCAGAATCCCGCCACAGGGCGACAGTGCCATGCTAAATGCATGAAGTCTGCGTTCTCTTGCCTGCACCTAACACAGTTGGAGTCGTCCCTTAATCCGTATCTGTGTAGCCGCTGAGGCGTATAGTACATTTGATGGAGGTATTTATAGTGTATGATCCTCAAGTTTCCATTTGGTGTCAGTATGCCGGTGAGCAGGCAAGTGGTTTCCCATTCCTCCTCTGACAGTGTATCATCTAATACTTCGCTCCATTTATCTCTCATCCCTACAGTGTTCCCTCCAATGTCTTTTTGTATGCTTTTGTATAACCTCAACACTAAATGGGAGGCAGTGGGTGTTGTGAGAATCACCTGTAAGGGAGTCAGGGTCTGGGGTTCCTCCGGAAAAGTAGGAAAGTGCTCTTTTACTGCCCTTTGTAATCTATAGTAGTTAAAGCTAAATAGTAGTGTTGGATTGCTAATATAATCTAATTTGTCTAGGGTTTGAAAGACCCCATCTTTGTATAAATCTCCCATCTTGTCAATACCAGCGTGTCTCAGTAAATCCATTCCGACCTGTTCCTGCGTAACTGAGAGCGTCGGGTGATGAGCTAGTGGGAGTGCAGGTGCGTAGAGTGGTAGGCTATTAGCTGCCTTGTATCAACAAAAAGAGAGAAAGGGTTGAAGGGCACTCTTGGTCCCCGGCAAATCACAAGTAATCAAAGAAAGAGTGTCTGTAGAGGAAGGATATACAAAAAAGTGGTTGTCGCACGTGAAGTCTGATGCCAGTTGTAAGTGGTCAGATAGTAGGACCAATTTCATGAAAAAATACAATGCTTTTTCAGGAAACCCTCACTCACCCTAGTGGTGACATGCTTCATCATCGGGTCCACCGGGAGAGATCGAGTACCTCCCCGGTGTGCTGCGACGCCAGGAGACTGCGGAGCAGGTTTTTTGTGTGAGGAAGAAGAGTGAAAAATTATAATAGGGTTAAAAATGTCAGGGGTTGTACCAAAAAAACTTTTATTGGTTGGTCAACCTGACATGGTAAAAACTGATTATGTGTAGGGAAACTAGCCAATTACAATATACTGGTGTTACCCTAAGAAGAAGGTCGACATGTTTCTGCCCGTTCTATGTGTTATTTTACTGGGCTTTCATCAGGACCGGTAAGCAAGTGTCCCAATGACAGGAGGGGCGCGCTAAGGCCCGCCCTGCCAATGGTCGTGAAAGTTAAAAATAGCACTATGTGTAAAATGGTGCAAAAAAAGAAAAGAAAAACAAACTCATAAGTTTGGGGTTTTACCTCTTTTGCGAGGAACCTAGGAGTCTGTGAAGAGAAAGGTGACAGACAAACGGATACATAAACATAAAGACATAAAATCAATGGTTTGTACTCATATACAATGGCCATAAAGAGTGACTTTGTGGCATGACACGTGCTTGCATACCTATCAAAGGCCGTGGCCGGTATGCATGAGATGAGTAGTTGAGGTAGTGCCATAATCCGGGGTGGAGGGGCCTCAACTAGCGCTGAAAAAAATATATTCAGCGCGGTCTGTTGTGTGGAAGGTACAACAACAGCAGAGTGAAAGGAGACTTATCGTGTCTAAGTCTATTCATGTGGTAGGCCAGGTATGTACAAAGCTACCTATAGTGGGGTATCAGGGAATGGTCCCCGAGGTGAAAAAACGTAGAAGCAGGGTTCCGGTGCAAAGCGCCGTAACACTGCTGGCCGTGGCATGTAAATTGATCAGGCACACAACACTATGAACGTAATAAAGGAAATTATCCTCACTTGAAAAAAGATAGAGCCACGCCCCATAGAACTCAGGAGGGGGGTGGGAGCGACAATGGTACACCCTATTCATGAAGGGAAGAAAAACAAATACACACAGAGGAGGTTTTAGGAACTAGCATGATCCCATTCACACGGCTTATCTGATATAAAGGTGTCCCATAGTAAGGTTTCTTATGCCCGCAACGCTCAGCACCCGCTCGGCACCTAGCTGCACCCTCGCTGGATCTCGTGGATCCTGAGCGAAGGGCAAGCTCGGCGTTAAAGGAGCGGTGGCTGGGCGTGGGCCAATCGAGGACCAGAGATCCAAGCGAGGCTTGGAATCCAAGTTGTGTGGGCCAATCTGGGACCGGGGTTGAAAGCGAGGCTTGGCCAGCAGCTCGCGTAGTCCCGCGAGAGGTCGGAAAACCGGGATTGCATCTCGGAATGGAACTGAGGCTTGGAACACAAGCTTTGTTGGAACACAAGCTTAATTCAATAGGGTGGGTGGGGCCAGCCCTCAGATATTGACGATACACTGCGGAGCAGAGAACTGGCCTGAGTGAATCACCCAGTCTTATGAACTTCACGATACTGGCGTTAATAAAGTATCTCAATTAATGTTTAGTGATCCACATTGGATAATGATGAACAGAGGTAGGATTTACAGACAGGAAATGCCTATATCAGCACTTGATGAGCAATCAGTGCCACTCTGTTTAGTTCTTATATTTACAGCAGAGGATGGGAGACAGCATGATAACTATGGTGAATTAATGTTTCAGGACACTAGTCCATGGAATTTGATCGTTAAGCCCATGGACATGGGTGCTGAGTCTATAGACCCAGCGCTGTTCTTTTTCAAACAAGATGTTGTCTCTGTTTTTCACACAGTTGACCTGTTCGATCACTGTCCAGGTCATATCATTAGGGGTATGGTTGGCTTGCAGGTAGTGTTCACTGAGTTTGGTGGTGATTTTTTTGCATCGGATGTTGCTACGGTGTTCACCAATGCGTGTTTTTACTTTCCTGGTGGTCATCCCCACGTAGCGTTTGGCGCAGGGGCAGGTGATCAAGTAAATGACATTTGTTGAATTACAGTTTGTGTGGGATTTTTGCGTCCACACTTTTCCAGGTTCCAGGTTAAGTTGTTTAGAATGAGTGGTAAGATGGCAGACACTGCAGTCTGTACATGGAAAATGGCCCGTAATTGGGGGCAGGTGCCAGGCTTCTGTGATAGACCTAGTAGGAGTTGCTGGAATTGAGCTTGGTAATGGTCTTTTATGCACCAGGGCATCTTTTATACTCCTGCCTTTCTTGAAGGAGAACAGAGGTTTTTCCCAATTGCTCATGTTGCTCGTGATGGTTCTCCAATTCTTGTTGATAGATTTTTTGACAGTGTCTGAAAGGGTACTGTAGGTGGTTACACAAGTGAGTGGTACTTCCGTAGTTGTCTTTACATTATCCTCTAGGAGGGCGTCTCGGGGTTGGTTACGTGCCCTGGATTGGCCTTTTTTGAGGACTCCTTGGGGGTAACCTCTTTGTTTTAGTTTTTCTGTCAGTTCCTTGGCCTGTTCTTTGTAGTTGTTGATGTTACTACAATTTCTTCTTAGCCGAAGGAATTGGCCATAGTGCAAGTTTTCCCGCAGAGGTCTTGGGTGGAACGACTTGGATTCCAAGCCTCGCTTGGATCTCTGGTCCTCGATTGGCCCACGCCCAGCCACCGCTCCTTTAACGCCGAGCTTGCCCTTCGCTCAGGATCCACGAGATCCAGCGAGGGTGCAGCTAGGTGCCGAGCGGGTGCTGAGCGTTGCGGGCATAAGAAACCTTACTATGGAACACCTTTATATCAGATAAGCCGTGTGAATGGGATCATGCTAGTTCCTAAAACCTCCTCTGTGTGTATTTGTTTTTCTTCCCTTCATGAATAGGGTGTGCCATTGTCGCTCCCACCCCCCTCCTGAGTTCTATGGGGCGTGGCTCTATCTTTTTTCAAGTGAGGATAATTTCCTTTATTACGTTCATAGTGTTGTGTGCCTGATCAATTTACATGCCACGGCCAGCAGTGTTACGGCGCTTTGCACCAGAACCCTGCTTCTACGTTTTTTTCACCTCGGGGACCATTCTCTGATACCCCACTATAGGTAGCTTTGTACATACCTGGCCTACCACATGGATAGACTTAGACACGATAAGTCTCCTTTCACTCTGTTGTTGTTGTACCTTCCACACAACAGACCGCGCTGAATATATTTTTTTCAGCGCTAGTTGAGGCCCTTCCACCCCGGATTATGGCACTACCTCAACTACTCATCTCATGCATACTGGCCACGGCCTTTGATAGGTATGCAAGCACGTGTCATGCCACAAAGTCACTCTTTATGGCCATTGTATATGAGTACAAACCATTGATTTTATGTCTTTGTGTTTATGTATTTGTTTGTCTGTTTGTCACCTTTCTCTTCACAGACTCCTAGGTTCCTCGCAAAAGAGGTAAAACCCCAAACTTATGAGTTTGTTTTTCTTTTCTTTTTTTGCACCATTTTACACATAGTGCTATTTTTAACTTTCACGACCATTGGCAGGGCGGGCTTTAGCGCGCCCCTCCTGTCATTGGGACACTCGCTTACCGGTCCTGATGAAAGCCCAGTAAAATAACACATAGAACGGGCAGAAACATGTCGACCTTCTTCTTAGGGTAACACCAGTATATTGTAATTGGCTAGTTTCCCTACACATAATCAGTTTTTAACATGTCAGGTTGACCAACCAATAAAAAATTTTGGGTACAACCCCTGACATTTTTAACCCTATTATAATTTTTCACTCTTCATCCTCACACAAAAAACCTGCTCCGCAGTCTCCTGGCGTCGCAGCACACCGGGGAGGTACTCGATCTCTCCCGGTGGACCCGATGATGAAGCATGTCACCACTAGGGTGAGTGAGGGTTTCCTGAAAAAGCATTGTATTTTTTCATGAAATTGGTCCTACTATCTGACCACTTACAACTGGCCTCAGACTTCACGTGCGACAACCACTTATTTGTATATCCTTCCTCTACGGACACTCTTTCTTTGATTACTTGTTATTAGCTGCCTTGCCCATCAGTCTCCACGCTTCCGTGGTGGTGTTAACCGGGTTAATGTCCCTTTCATGTAATCTTACTCGTTTATGTGGCAATATGTTGGTCAACGGGACCGGGTCTGCGTCACCTGCCTCCACCGCCACGTGGGTCAGGAAAGGTATCTCGTGGTACCAGTAGTGCGCGAATTGCGCCTGAGCGCATAGGTAATAAAGATATAGATCTGGGACCTTGAAACCCCCCTTAGCATATGGTAGTGTCATCGTTTGTAACTCCAACCTGGCTTGTTTTCCCGCCCAAAGCAGATTTAGCACTAATTTTCTGATATTTCGGAACACCTCCGCAGGAGGTTTAATTGGTATGTTATTGAACAAATAGAGGAACTTGGGCAGAAGCACCATTTTCACGATTGAAGCTCTGTCTGCCAGCGACAGCGGCAGTTTATTCCATCTTTTGATCTTTTCTTCTAAAGACGATATCACTCTTCCGTAGTTAGTACAGATGACTAAGTCTGGATCCCTGTGAAACCACACTCCCAAGTACCTTTTTAAAAAAAAACATTTTATTAAAGCAAATTGACGCAAACTACAGTAATACAGCTTACAGATTCTGATCATAGCGTCCAAGTAGGCAGATTCCAATCAGTTCCGGTAACATAAAGTGACGTTAGGAAAATAAACAGGTAGGTCGCATCATGGAGCATAACCAATGTCACAATAGTAGAATTTTCTGATAAGCAACTGAAATGCAAAGCAAGCATAAACAATAGTCCAAAAAAACTCAAAAAAAGAGAAAATTGCATCATACAGAAGTAACAGATTGCGAGACCAGCACATCAGTCCGTTCCGTATCACAATAGGAGGCATCGCAGACAATAACCACATTTCTATAACCGCAAACATTTAAGCACCCCACCCGGGAGGAACAGGAGTAAAAACAGAAGGCCACAGATCGCCAAAATACCTGAGGGACCAAGAGTAGGGTAAAGCAGCGAGCAAACGGGACGGTCCAGCCCCATGTCACAGGAGAGCGGCGTGTCGTGGCAGAAGCTCTAACTAATGGAGTGCAGCGTGGGGTTCCTGAGGCCTAGCCCACCCCAGTAGGTAAATTGGGGTGTAGGGACTGAGCTGTGGCTTCTTTCGCCCTCCCCGCAATGTATTGGCGATACGGGTCCCAGATGTCAGTGGGGCGAGAGGTTGCCGGGAGTTGGCCAGAATATTCCACACTAATGACATTGCAATAAGCCACACTTCGCAGCCAAGCGGCAACTGTGGGAGCTCGTCTCGAGCACCAGTGCAGTGCAACCTCTCTCTTGGCCAGAAGGAAGCAGATCGATGCCAACTTGCGTATCTTTCGGGGAAAGTTGGACATGTATCCCATCAGGGCAATCTCAGGTAAGACGGCCAGTGGAATGCCTATAATCGTACCCAGTGTATCATGTATAGCAACCCAAAAGGCGTGGAGCTTTGGGCACGTCCAGGAGAGATGGGCGAAGTCCGCCTGTGGGGCGTTGCACTTGGGACAGGGGCGTGCAGGGTCGATTCTGTTGGCCATCGCTGGGGTGTGGTATAGTCGGCGAAGGAATTTGAAATGAATGAGTTTGTGTCTGTTATTCATCGACACCTCCCTTGTCGTGGCGCAAAATGCGTCCCATTGATCGTCAGAGATCTGGGTGCCCAGATCCTTTTCCCAAGTGGCACGTACCGTCTCATCCGACGAAGGGAGTGAGGATAAGCATAATTTGTAAAGTTTGGATACCACGTGGGCCCCTGAAGTGTTCTGGATAATGGAAGTGAGTGCGAGAGTGTCGTCCGGTGGCAACGGGAAGGTGTGGAACGTGGCACGCAACAATGCCTTGAGTCTAGCCAGCACAAAGGTGTCCATGAAAGTGCGCTCCGAGAAGCGAGGGTCCTCGGAAACGGAAAGCGCGTGGCCGTCGGGGAACAAGTCACCGATCGTAGTCAGTTGGTATTTAGCTAGTGTACGACAGATCAATGTTTCGCCAGTTATGGGGAGCCAATGAGGGTTGGGTAGTGGGAATGCCTGTGAGTACAAAGTGTCAACACGCAGTAAGCGTCTAAGTTTGTCCCAGGGCCAAGCCGTAGTGGTAAGAGGAAGTATGTCATGCGGATCGCGAGGAAGGCCCTTAGGGAGCACATTGTCCAGAGATATAGGGAGTGCAGCGTCCGCCTCAGGTTTCAAGTGTTGAATCCTGGCGTCCGGATGGAACCAGGAATGGGCATACGAGCACTGGGCAACCAGGTAGTAGCAGTAGAAGTCCGGGACCCCAAACCCCCCCTTTCATATGGCAGTGTCAGCGCGCTCCAGGCCAGTCGTGGGCGCTTCCCACCCCAAACCAATCTCAGCAGGGCCGTGCGTAGTTGCGTGAAAAAAACCCGATTGAGAGGGATGGGGATGTTGTTGAATAGATATAAGAACCGGGGCAGTACCACCATTTTCACTATGGCAATTCGACCAGCCATTGACAAGGGAAGGCGGAGCCACCTATCCGTGTTGTCTTCCAAGAAATCGAGGGCGCGTCCATAGTTCATGCGAATGATAGCCACGGTGTCCATGTGGATGTGAATTCCTAGGTATTTAACGGAGTCCTTGCACCATTCCAATGGGAGGTCGCAAGGCCACCTCGAAGTGGCAAGGGTAAGTGGGAACAGTTGCGATTTGTGCCAATTAACCCTGAGGCCAGAGTAATCACCAAAACGTACAATCTCCGACAGCAGAGGCTGCAGGTTGGTTGCTGGGGTGCGGATGTACAGAACCATGTCATCCGCGTAGAGCGAGACAAGCAGAGGCCCCGTGCGGAACTGGAGTCCCCTGTGCAAGTGTTTCTCCTGAAAGTGACGGACCAGAGGATCCATAGCCAAAATAAAAAGTAAGGGGGATAAGGGGCATCCCTGACGTGTTCCTCTAGACAGAGTGACTCTGTCGGTGATAGTTCCATTGAGGCGAAGATGCGCCGTGGGAGCCGTGTACAGCAATTCAACGGTCGCCACAAACATAGCCGGCATGCCCATCCTACGCTTCACGTCTAGAAAAAAGGGCCACTCCAAGGTGTCGAACGCCTTCTCGGTGTCCAGAAAGACCGCCGCCGCTGGGACGGTCGGGTCAATTCTATGTAGGACCGAGAAGACTGTGCGGAGATTCAGGGAAGTCGACCTTTGGGGCACGAAGCCGGATTGAACCGGTGAAATGATAGAATTCACTAGCAGCGCGAGCCGCATAGCGAGCACCTTGGCAAGGATTTTATAGTCTAGGTTTAGGAGTGATAGCGGGCGATAGGAACCGCAGACCGTTGGGTCTCGGCCAGGTTTGGGTAGCAAGACAATAACTGCCTCACGGAGCGTAGGGGGGAGAACACTGGACTCCTGGGTCTCCGCGTACACCTCGACCAGGATAGGGACCAACTCCTCTTTGTATGTTTGATAAAAATCTGCTGTGAAACCGTCCAGGCCTGGCGCCGAGGAACCCTTCAGCGAGTCTATTGCCTCTGCGATCAGTTCGGGAGTAATAGGTTGCGCCAGGAAGTCTTGCATGTACTTTTCCAAGAACACCATGGCTATCTCGTTGATGTAGGGACCTGGATCGCGAGTTTCCACCGTTAGGGCGGACTTGTAGAGCTGCTTGTAGTAAGACAAGAAAGTGTTACAAATGTCAGGAGTGGTGAAGTGAGATGTGCCATCTGCAGCCACAATCTGTGTGATGTACGCCGCCTGACGGGGGGGGGGCGCAGCAATTGCGCCAATAACCGTCCCGGTCTGTCCCCCTCGCCGTATTGTCGGGCTGAATGGTACTTGCCTACGTATTTTAGTTCCCTGTCCGCCGTGTCTCTGAACTCTAACAGGAGCTTGATGCGTTTAGCGTCGTTGGCTGGGGAGGGGTCAGTCAGGATCCGAGATTCAATGGCCGATAGGTCAGTCTCAATGCGGGACAGGGTGGACCGTATTTCACGCAGCGCCCCTACATGCTTGGTGATGCAAACTCCCCTGATTGTTGCTTTGAATCCCTCCCATAGTGTGGCCCACGCCGTCACGGAGCCAGTGTTGAGGTCAAAATAGTCCTTAATCGCCGAGCGGATCTCCTCTGTGAAAACTGGGTCCGTCAGTGCGCGCCCAGGGAATCTCCACTGCCTCTCATAACCTCCCAACCTGGGGATCGCAAGCGCCAGAACCACCGGAGAGTGGTCAGATATGGTGCGTGGCAGCGTGTGTAAATCAGTAACCCAACCCGCCAAGCCAGGGGATAACAGCCAGTAGTCAATCTTGGTGCTCGTGTTTTGGAAGTCAGAGTGGTGCGTGAAGGACGGGGAGGTAGAGTGACGGGTAGCCTCAATGTCCTGCAGTGTAAAGTGGGAACATAGATCCGCCATCGCAGCGCGGGATAGGGGCTTGCGGTCAGGGGAGGGGGACGTGCTGTCCCTGTCGGGGTTCATCAACAAGTTAGTCGCCCCCCAATGCCAGAAGATCAATATCTGCGTGTACTAGAGACATGTGTAGGTCCGCAAGGCAGGCTGGGGAATCGACATTAGGGCCAAAAACCCCTACAATGGAAACCTTGTACCCAAACAGCAGCCCATGTAAAATCACATATCTCCCCTCCCCGTCCACCTTACTGTCAGTCAGGACAAAAGGTAAGCGTTTGTGAATCAAGACCGCCACCCCCGAGCATACCTACTGAAGCATGAAAACACTCTGTTTGCGCCCCAGCTCCGTGCAAAGGAGGGTGTGTCTGAATGAACCATGTGCGTTTCCTGCAGTATTAAAATATCAACATTGTCTTGCTGCATACTGTAAAACCTGTTTCCGTTTCCGGGTAGAGTTCAAGCCCCGGACATTCCAGGTCATCAACCTTAGAATAGAAGGGCCAGTCTGCAATCCTACTCGGGCCATGGAGTCAAGTCGAAAATCGTGGGCAAGAAGCGACCCGTGAACAAACCAGTGCCATGTGTCTCGCGATCAATATAAAGTAGAAGAAAACAACACAAAAAATACAAACAACCCCACCCCCCCCGCCACCCAGCCTCCCAACACCCCGTGAGAGGCAGAACCCCCCCATTTGCAAATCTGAAAGGCAAAACAGCAAGTGCAATGTAGGAAACACTGGCGTAAATGGTAGCATTGCACAAGCTAGAAACCCCCAGAATACGCAACGAAACATATCAGCCCGCGCTAGGGGGGTAGGCAACGCTAGCCCCCGGGCGGGCAATCCAACTGAACATGGAGAATGTCATAACGGACAAATATGAAGGAACATTAGCCACTCCCGCAACAAAGAAAAGAACCAAGACCAAAGTGGAGTGAGCAATCAACCCTGTCCAGCGTCCGTGAACAGGTCAGCGCTGACCTGCGTGTCTGACTGCGGGGGAGAAGTGGGCCTAGAGCCGGGGGCCGATCCAGTTCCAGACTTATAAGCGCGACAGATGTCTTGAACCTCCGCTGGAGAGTCAAAAATGCAAAACCGGCCACTGAGGTCTACTTTCAGTCGGGCTGGGTAGAGCATATTGTATTTTAGACCCAGGTTTCGGAGAGCCGCCTTGACGCTGGTGTACTTTCTCCGGGCCTCTTGCACCATGACTGTATAGTCCGGGAAGAAGGACAGCTTGCTCCCTTGCCATCGTACCTCACCCATTTCTCGCGCCGCCCGAAGCGCAGCATCACGGTCTCTAAAGTTCATAATCCTTGCGATGATGGGTCGGGGCAACTGTCCTGAGCGCGGCTTAGGCCCCAAGGACCTATGTGCCCTCTCCACCACAAAACCTGCCGTGAACGTATCTTTGCCAAACAGTTCGATGAGGAGATTTTCCACAAAGGTGTCAAACCGGCCAGTGGCAGTCGTCTCCGCCACGCCAAGGATTCTGATGTTATTGCGCCTGCCACGCGCTTCTAAATCCTCGTTTTTAATGGCGACTTCCTTTTGAATTTTCTCCACCCTCTCGAGTCTCTTTCGGGTTTTGGAGGAGTCGTCGTCAATGTCGGATATTCTAGACTCCGCCAAGTCCAGACGCCTATCGTGGGCTTGTACGGTTGAATTGATGGCGGACAGCTTCTGCTCCAAGCTATCGAATCTAGTGTCCAGGGCTTTGAAGCCAGCCCGCATCTCCCCCATGATAGTGGCCATCATGGATGCCGCATCACCAGCAGGCTGTGTCGCCAGGGCCCCAGCAGAAGCACCCGGAGGGGGATCAGCGGCAGGGGGAGCCTTTTCGAAATTGAGGGTCTTTTGGGCTAGGTCCTTCTTCCCCATCGTGGGGGATGTGTGGCGTGGCCGCAGTCTCTGCAACAGCGGAGGTGAGCGGGGATCAATGGCAGAAGCAGGACGGCCCCCAGTGACCAGCCTCGTGGACAGGACAGCAATTGAAGGCCCAAGCAGCAGTCAAGGTAGCAGGAATGCAGGCAGCCGGGGAGCTCAAAATGGCGCCACGAGGAGCAGTAGTAGGCCTCCCATCCAAGGCGCCAGCAGCAGCAGCAGCCTCGCGGCGGCGACGGAGGGTGGCGCGGTGTGCAGGCGTACGGCTGAGCTGCCGCACATTATCAGGGAGCGCCCCCGGTCAGACCAGCAAGCTCGCACCCCCCTCCCCCCCCCCCCGGACTCCCGAACGCGCCAGCAGCACTCCTCTCTCTTACCCGGCCCGGGACCCAAATCCAGTCCCCGGCTCCACCCCCCGAGTAGGCCGAAATAGCAGCCACACCCGTGAGCCCGGAACCAGGGGCAAGACGGGCCGAGCGGCCAGGGGGAAGCAGCGCGCGAAAGCGCCGGAGGCAGGGGATCAGAGGAGAGGCGGCGCGGCCGCCGGCCGCCGAAGCGCACTCACCCGGTTCTCCAGTGTTGCGGGGAAGATGGCGCCGGCTCCGGAGGCCTCAGATCCCCTCCGCCGCGGCCGCCGCAAACAGCCGTCCCCGCTGCCCAGGAACGTCTCCAAGGCTGCTCCGGACCATCAGGCGGCTGAACGATGCAGTCAGGGATGGCAGGGATGTGGACTACATTCCTTAAAGTCCAAATTGGGTGCCCGCCCGGAGGAGCTTCACGGCAGAGCGGCCATTGCGGTTGCCGCCGTGGCCACGCCCCCCACACTCCCAAGTACCTTGCCGGTTCGTCTTGCCATTCTAGGGGATAGTCCAGGGCCGTTGGGTGTGTGCCATCCGTCAGTGTCAGAATAAGGGACTTAGCCCAGTTTATCTGTAGCCCTGAGTGTTGGCCAAATTTTATATATTCGCGCAGTAATGGGTTAAGGTGCTGTTCCGGATTTTTTACGTAAAGTACCATATCATCTGCGTATAGCGATATATGTATGGGGCGCGTCGGGAGTTGTATGGCCGAGTAGTGGTGGTGTCTGATTTTGCAAGCTAAGGGCTCTAGTACTAAGGCAAAAAGCATCGGGGAGAGTGGACACCCCTGCCTAGTGCCTCGACATATTGCAATTGGTTCTGATATGTTTGTTTATCCTAATGCGTGCTGTTA
The DNA here is from genome assembly GCF_964263255.1 of Lissotriton vulgaris. Classification (NCBI taxonomy): domain Eukaryota; kingdom Metazoa; phylum Chordata; class Amphibia; order Caudata; family Salamandridae; genus Lissotriton; species Lissotriton vulgaris. The sequence goes on from NC_141698.1 coordinate 163,960,121, forward strand.
GATTCGTGTAAAGCATCGTGATCCATCCTATGAATATTGGTGGAAACCCCATGCATAGTAGTACTGCGTGGAGAAAGGGGCAATCTATCGTGTCAAACGCTTTATCCGCGTCTAATAGAACTGCCACAGCCTTTATTTCAGGCGCCAGGTAGTGAGCTAGTGCAAATAACGTGCGCGTGTTATGCGTTGTTGATCTGTCCGGTATGAAGCCGGATTGGTCGGGCCGTATGAGTAGCGGCATTAGTGGTTTGAGCCTGTCCGCCAATAAGCTTGCTATTATTTTTGTATCTACGTTTATAAGTGATAGGGGCGGTATGAATCACATTGTTCCTCATCTTTGCCTGGTTTTAATAATGCAATGAGCAAGGCTTCCCTCATGGATGTCGGTAGAGTTTGGGCCTCATGTGCTGCTCCATATAGTCTCACTAGGTGTGGAGCGAGCAAGTCCGCGAATGTCTTATAGAATTCTATCACGAAGCCATCAGGCCCCGGTGATTTGCCATTCGGTAGACGCTTAATAGTGTCTACAACTTCCTCTATTGTTACGGGGCGAGCTAGGTATTCTCTACGACCCTCCGATAACCACGCTATTTCTACATCCGCCATGTAGGACATTAGTTCCTCTTGTGGTATCGATGGACGCGCCTCATACAATTTACCGTATGAGTCCATGAATTCACCCGTTATGCCCTTAATGTCACAGGTTAGTGTTCCCGCTCGGGTTTTGATTGCAGTGATGTGCTGGGGCGCTCATCCTGTACATATTTTCTCAACTAGGGCTCTGCCCGGCCTGCCACCCTCTCCATACATTCTAGCAGTTTTGCGTTTGGATATATATTTGAGCTCGTCTGTTGCAAACTGCTGATGTTCTGTTAGGAGTTCTTGTATGTCTCCCAATAGTGTAGTGTCCCTTGTGTGTGTATATCTCTGTTCTAACGTGTGTATGGCGCTCTCACGTGTTTTTAACTGTTGCCTGATGTCCTTCTATATGCCCGTGGTCGTGCTTATGCATACCCCCCGTACTGTAGCTTTGAAAGCTTCCCATAATAGGTAAGGGTCTTCTGTCGTGGGGCAGTTTAGGTCAAAGTAATCTATTATTGCTTTATGTATGGTGTCTACGTACAGCGGGTCACGTAATGCTACTGCATTAAAACGCCATGTGAACGGCGGAGGTTCGTAGTTTGGGATTTCCACCTCTAGGAGCTCAGGGCTGTGATCTGAAAGTGTTCTTGGGAGATGCTTTATATTGATAACCCATGATATCACATCCTGTGTGCCCAGCCAGTAGTCTATCCTAGACCAACTTTTGTGTGCTGCATTTATGTGCGTTGCAACTAGCTCCCCTGGGTGTTGGACCCTCCACATGTCAGCCAGCCGTAAATCTTCCATAGCATCATAGAGCGTCGCTCTCGCTTTTACATGCGGTTCCAGCGTGTTTAGTGATCGGTCTAGTCCCTCCTTTAGTGCTATATTAAAGTCTCCTCCCCATATTATATTCTAAACCTGGATATCTGCTATGATGTGCCATATTTTCTCAAAGAACCCTGGGTTGTCTATGTTAGGGCCATATGTGTTCACCAACGCAACTTGAAGCTGCCTCACCGTACCTACAACAATGACACTTCTGCCTTCGGTATCTCTGTGTACGTTCGAGATCTTAAATTGTACCCCCTTTCGTATTAGTATGCTAACCCCTCGAGAATATGATGAGTAATTTGAACTGGTGACTGATTCTGCCCATCTATTTCCTAATGTGGATGTGTTGATGGCCGCTATGTGCGTTTCCTGTAGGAAAGCTACGTCAATGTGTAATCTATCGAAATAGGCAAACATCTGCCTTATTTTTTACGGATTGCCTAGACCTCTGATATTCCACGTGATACATTTCAGTGTGTTTGGTCGTGTCATGACATCGAATGTGGTTTCTGCCATTTCGTGTTAGGTCTCTTCCCTCCATATATCACGTTTACAGTTTGCTCTATCTCATATTTAAGTATATATCTTCTAGCAATGAGTCAAACTTCAGTAACAGTGCAGTTGGTAAATAAAGAGGTCGCAATGCTTCTCGGACACAGTGATTCTATTCGAACAACTCCCAATATCCATTTCCTCCCCCCACCCATTTTAGCGCCCAAACTTTGCCAAAGCCATCCCTGTGTAATAACCAAACTAGTAGTAGAACTTGAGTTGGGGCGCACCCGCTTGGGGGTGTCGCCAGGTACACACGTCTCCATCCACATAGTGGATGTGGACTGGTGCGTGCACTGTTTCTAATATCCACAACATCCTTTCTTCCCCTCCTTCTCCCCGCCATAGTCTTATGTTAGTCTCGTGCATCACAACCACATTTGTCTCTGTTCGCAGTTTACAGCGGTGTGGCTTAAATCAGACCTTTTATGTGAGTCTACCCCTGCGTTTCCGCCCCTGGGTCATTGCAGCAGGGTACACTTTCTTAGTCGAGCATGCTAGGTCCAGTGTTTGTCTGCTCGCATGCTCAGTATAACTTCAGTGTATTGTCCGATGTGGCGCTGCATATACATGTGATAGCCCAGAGGTCCCTCCCTCGCCCTCTGTCCACAAGGGACTGCAAGGTTACTCACTGTGCAGGACATTAGCGCGTGTTCAGATTGCCAGTATCATCTTCTTGCATGGTTCATTTGTGCCCCCACTCACAGTTGCGCATGTCATTTGTCGCAGTATTGACCCGCAAATGTTTGAAGTGGTTGTGACACCGAGGCATCACCATTCTCATGAAGACTTGCAGAAACTTGAGGCCCTTGGTCCCTCAGCGCCTAAGTCGTTATCACTCGTCCGGTCTTCACGGTCCTGTGCCTTGCGCCGTTTTCCCAGTTTCTTGATATATTCCTGTGCTGCTTGCACCGTTGGGAGAATCACGGGCTTACCCGCATTTGTGATTTTGAGTTTTGCGGGATATAACATTGCGAACTCAAGTCCTTGCTCCCGTAGCTTCTTTTTCACTGGTGCAAATTATTTTCGCGCCAACTGCACAGCCATGGTGTGGTCTGGGTAGAACTCCAGGGTATCCCCTTGATATGTGATTGTACCCATTTCTCTAGCAAGCCTGAGGACCGTGTCTCTGTCACTGTAGTTAAGCATGCGGGCGATTATCATGCGCGGGGTAGCACCCGGTTTTGGTGTAGGTGCCAGGGAGCGGTGAGCACGTTCGACAAGGAAAACCGACGACAGGCTCTCCGCGCCAAATAAGTCTTTAAGCATCGTCTCAATGTAATTTTCCATTTTGCCCGTGTTTGTAGACTCCGGCAGACCTGATATGAGGACGTTATTCCGTCTGGATCTCGCTTCCTGGTCCTCCACCGTGGCATGCAGGCCTTCCAGCGTTTTTTGAATGCCACCGCATGCTTTCGTTGTGGTTCTGGATTCATCCTCCACTTTAGAAATCCGTTGTTCCGCCTCCACAATCCGCTCGTCGTGTTTTTCTATTTTCGCTGCCATATTGTCTACACGTTGCATCACATTGTCCAGTTTGTTGTTCATTTCCTGCAGACTTTGCTGAATCGCCTGTAGGACTGTCTCCATGCCGCTCCCGTCGTTCTACTCTTGCTCTCCTTCTGCGTCCGAAGTGGTCGCGTTGCTTTTGGCTTGTTTCCTAGTCTCAAAGGGTAATTTAGTCTGCTGTTTGTCCGGTTTCCCCATATTACCGGTGCACGTTAGAGGGCTACGTCGCAGCGTCCCCGGGCTTATCGTGGCCGAGGTACTCTCAGCAGACAGGTTTCGACGTTGGGGTGTTCTTGCCGCCCACAGTGAAGCTGTTTTATTCATCAGATATCCAGCAGGTTTGCATGTTCACCTAGTTGCCGTGCTATAGCTGCTCGAGGACGCCAATGGCAGCGTGAAGTCTCCCCCCTTCGCACCACAGCACTCACTGTCATGTCGTTTGCTATGCCTTGAGCGCCACAGTTAAGGTATCGCCCGGTAGCGCGAAGTCAGATTACCACACTAGCAGCTCCTCCTCGGTTTGCTGTTCACACTGTTCCACAATCATGCACACGTGGGGACTAATTTACCGACCTATGACGTCAGTATTCAATGGGTGCCCATGTTGTTACCATCCTACAGTCATCCGTGCGAATCTCAGCAGCAAGCATTGTTGTGGCCAAAATATGTTCCTCTGAGTCAATACCATGTACTTGGCGCCGTGACCGAGTTGTATACGCCGTACTGCACGTGAAGGCTCTCAGTCTGCAGAGTGTTATAGCATTGCAATTCTCGATCTCTATCTATAAACAAGTAGAGGTCCTCTCCTTGCCCGTTATTACCTCCACCTTGCAGCCTCGTCGGTTGTCTCTCGCTCCGGTCTGCTTAGAAACTACAGACCGATCTCGCTTCTCCGATGCATTAGCAAGATGGCTGAGAAATTGGCTAATGTGCAACTATCCCAGTACCTCGAGGCCAACAAACTCCTGCGTCAGTCTCAAACTGGATTCCGCCCCGGCCATGGCACGGACACCGCACTCCTCGCTGTCATCGAGGAGGCAAGGTGCATTCTAGATTCAGGAAGATCAGTGGCAGTGATCCTCCTGGACCTCAGTGCAGCCTTTGACACGGTGGACCACCGTGTCCTTCTCCATCGTCTGGCCAGGGCAGGAATCGCGGGCACTGCGCTCGCCTGGATTGACTCTTTTCTATCAGGCCGCTCATTCCAGGTCTGGGACGGCAACTCACACTCTGCCCCTCTACCACTCTCTAGCGGAGTCCCCCAGGGATCTTCGCTTAGTCCCACCCTGTTTAATGTTTACATGGCCCCCCTTGAGGATGTCGTCACCCCTTACGGGATAAAAATAGTGAGCTATGCGGACGACACGCAACTGGTCGTCTCATTATCCCACCTTGACAACCACCCAGACAACCTCTTGAACTGCCTCCGGGACATCTACATCTGGATGAGCGAGTCCTCTCTTAAGCTCAATGGAGCGAAAACTGAAATCATGCTCATGGGCAAGAAATGGACATCCATTCCCCCGACGGTCTGGCCAGACGTTTTCGGTGAGGTGCCAACCCCGAAAAAAGAAATTAAAACACTGGGAGTCTGGCTTGAACCTGAGCTGACCATGAAGACCCAGGCAGCCAAAACAGCAGGAATCTGTTTCGGACTCATGCGATCCATCCGCAAGATCCTTCCACTCCTTCCTCCCCTATCCAGGAAACTACTGGTTCAAGGTCTCATTCTTGCCCGCCTGGACTACAGCAACGCCGTCTACCTCGGTGCCCCCGAATCCACCCTGGCGAAACTCCAACGCACTCAAAATGCGGCGGCGCGGCTCATTATGAATCTCCCCCCGAAAGCTTCGGCCAGGCCTGCCCTCAAGGCCCTACACTGGCTTTCGTGCGCCAGAGGGTAGAATTCAAGGCCCTGTGCACTGCCCACAAACTCATCAATGGTGTAGGCCCAGCGGTCCTGAAAGACATGGTCACCCCCTACAAAGCTCCCAGACTCCTGCGCTCGGACAACAAACGCCTGGCCACTGTCCCTAGATTCAGGAAGGCACGCACCTGTGGGCGACGCTTTGCGGTCAAAGCGTCCTCAGGATGGAACTCACTTCCCCGTAGCCTGCGTCTGGAATCCTGCCACCTCCTCTTCCGTAAAAGACTGAAAACCCTCCTTTTTCCCCAAATAGTTTCCCTCCCCCTCCCCTCAGGTCTCCAATGATTTCATAGCGCGGGGATGCCTCCGGGTCACCAGGCGCTCTATAAATCGCTAAATAATAATAATAATAATAATAACCTGCCAGGTCTCTGCACGGTCCCGTTATTTCTCTCCACCGCTGCATATTTCTTGCGTTCCACCGCCGCCGTCATTTTGTAGCCTTTGGAACGCAACCCCACCAGTAGCGCTCACATAGCCCTCATTAGACCACGGCTTTCTTGCCTTGTCACAAGTTGGTCACTGCAGTAAGTAGTCGGTTAGCTTGTAGATTATTTTCCATACCTGGGTTTGTATCTGTCTGAATTACCGGTAGCTCAGAGTGTCGGGCGCGGCCATCTTGGATCGCCACTCGCATCCGTGCTGTTTTTCTCCGATATTTTCTACAGTGTCCTTTGTTTTAGAGTTTCATCACCAGAAGTATATGGGCTGCATTTTCCGATTTGCAATTATACCTTTTTGGTCGTGCTGTCAGTAGTTTCAGGGGTTCAAAGGCCGCTTTTTCTGCACCCGTCCGACGGAGCAGACTTACTAGCCAACCATCCCGCAGTGCGCCCTCTAGCGCCCCCCTGGTTGCCATCACTGTTAGTAGAGGATTCAGCGAGGGGCCTTGCAACTTTTTTGCCAGCGAGCTAAGTGGGAATGTTAATGCTCCAGCTCTCTGCTTCATATATTGTTTGTGTGCGTTCAGAGTGAGCTTGTCATCTAGGTAGTATCCTAAGTATTTATAGTTTGTTACTCTTTCCAATGATTTTCCCTCAAGTGAGATATTAAGTTGTACTGTACGACGGTTAGTTATTGACATAGTTTTTGTCTTCGATAAATCCAGAGTAAGGTTATTTGCCCTCAAATTGTGATGTTACTGCCAGTAGTCTGGGCATGCCCACTTTAGTTAGGCTCATAAGCACAATGTCATCGGCGTAAGCCAAATGGGTAAGATGAAAATTACCAAGTTTCGGTGCGTGCGCATTACAGATGTTTAAATTTCCCAAGAGGTCTGATATGAATAGGTTAAGAAGCTGTGGTGCTAAAACGCAACCCTGTTTTAGTCCAATCGATGTGTATACTTTTCTTGATAGATGTGATCCGTCCCCTAACTTGATTTGTGTCCAAGTATCTGTGTAGAATAGGAGTAGCCCCCTCAGTATTTTCTCGGGATGTCCCAAGCTTTCAGCTTCGCCCATAATAGCGTGCGGTCAACGCTATCGAAGGCCGCCTTCAGGTCAATAAAACAGAGGTTCAGGTCCTGCTTCGAGCGCTGGCATTTTTCCGCTATCATGGTTTATTGCTTTATCGTCTGCCCAATTTACTAGGTCTTTTAAGAGGACCGAGGCAAAGTATTTAGCTTCGATGTCTTGGAGTGTTATTAGGCGGTAATTTAAAGGGTTGGCCTGTCTCCTCCTTTGTGTATTGGGGTGATGATAGAGCCTTTCCAGCTTTCTGGGATGCGGTTGTAACTTTGAACGTCTGTAAAAAGCTCTTCGAGGTGTTGTGCCCAAAAGTCTGGGGCATCCTTAAAGGCAATTTGTGGGATGCCATTTGGACCCGGCGCTCCATTACTTTTTCCCTTTCTAATGATGGTGATAATCTCGTCAGCCGTGTACCAGCCATCTGTGGCTTCAGTACACGTATTTGTCCTTTGTGCCGTGCAGTCAGTGTTGTGATGTTCTTCGCAGCTGTTTAAATGTGGTTCAGCTGGTTCCAATATCCGTTCAGGAGCTTTCCATCGGTTTCCTTCCAATTTTGTCGACAGGAAAGTTGACCATACCGTAATAAATTAATGTTATGGCTAAACCTTTGCATATAGGGACCTACGTTGTGAATTTAAATATGTAAATCATGATAAGCTGTGGGTTATAATGAAAGGTTTGGGAGTAGAGGAGGCCCTAATCTCATTTCTAAGGCAGCTTTAAATGAACACTAAATCTAGTGTCCATTATGGCAAACACAGGGATTGTACGGAAGAGTTTGGGATTTATCGCCGAATAAGGCAGGTTTGTGTGTTGGCCCTCTTTTTATTTTTATTATACATTAATGGTATTGAAAAATGTTTAATTGAAAGACTTGGTGATTACGTGCAGGTAGGTTCACACCCTCTCCTAATCATGCTCTATGCATTTAGGCACCTGAACACCTAGCATGCCACTTGCTGTGGCCTCCCAATTACTGCTAGTTTCAGACTGATCCAGTGACATTGCAGCTGCCCGAGTTTTCCTGCTGATGGTTTTCCCAACATGGTTTTCCCACTCGCTGTTCTTCCCGCCAACTGAAGCCCCACCAACCCCAAGACTTTCTTGACACTACTGTCCAGAGTCAAATCAGGATCCCCTATGGATATCTGCCCCCCCCAAATCATGAAAGAAATTGGTCGAGCTATGCCCAACAGCATGATATCCCTGCTCAACGACTCTCTCACTTCAGGGACAGTACCTAGCAGCTTCAAACAGGCCTTATTGATTCCCCTCACCAAGAAGCCTGGTATCGATCCGCTCGACCTCACGAACTATCGGCCCATATCTTTGCTGCCTTTTCTATCGAAAATGCTGGAGGCGCACGTCACCAACTGCCTCTCTAATTTCGTGGAGGAAACGGAATATCTCCAACCCAACCAAGCAGGTTTCCGGCCTGGTCACTCCACTGAGGCAGTAATATTGGCCGTCCAGAACACCTTGAGGTCCAACGCTGATAACAACCTTCATCAAGCCTTAGTACTTCTTGACTTGTCCGCGGCATTCGACACGGTTGACTATTCCATTCTGGTCAACCGTGTCGAACAGGCGGGTCTCAGAGACTCTGCCCTAGCCTGGTTAAAATCGTTCATCTCCGAACGTACCCAGTCGGTTCGCTTAGGCTCCTTTTCTGCCGCCAAGGTCAAGTCTTTCTGTGGGGTGCCCCAGGGCTCCTCACTATCCCCCTTGTTATTCAATCTGTACATGCGGCCCCTTCTCTTTGCCCTGAGAAAGCACAAAGTCACTGTATACAACTATGCAGATGACTTACAGCTCATCTTTGCTCTCAATTCCCCTAACGCGGTGGAGGACTTCCAAGCCACTATGACTCTAATCCAGAGTTGGATCTCCTCAAATCACCTCAAATTAAACCCAGGGAAAACTGAGTTGATTCTGCCCGGCAAGAGCGAAATCAGTTGGAGCCCTAACTTCTGGCCGTCTGACATGGGCCTTCCCCCTAAGAAATCTTCCACTGTAAAAAGCCTGGGGATAACCATCAACGAGGACCTCTCGCTAAAATCCCAAATTGGAACCGTGGTCTCCTCTGGATTTTTCCAACTGAGGAAAATCAGGAAAATCGCCCATTTCCTCACTCCCTCCGCCTTAATTCAGGTAGTCATGGCCCTAGTCCTTTCCCACATTGACTTTTCTAATAGCCTATACCTAGGCCTACCCGCAGGACAACTCAAAAGACTACAGTACCTGCAGAATCAGGCCGCTAGGCTGATCTGCAAAGTACCCAAATGGGAACCAATCAAACCAGGCCTAGAGAGCTTGCACTGGCTACCCGTGGCTCAAAGAGCCGAATTCAAAGCCGGGTGCATTATCTTTAAGGCTCTGCAAGGCAAGGGACCTCTATTTATCAGACAGCTGATCGGTAGATATGTTCCCTCACGGAACCTAAGATCTGCCCACAAAGACCTTTTAGAAGTTCCTCGTTTTAAGAAAAAACGACAAGGCGGCAGCAGCTTCCACTTCCTAGCAGCCACCCTATGGAACTCTTTGCCACTAGCCCTCAGACAGAGTAAAGACCTCCTTGCCTTCAGAAAGGCTTTTAAGACTCACCTTTTCACAAAAGCTTACCTGAAATAACTCTTCCGGCAGACTTACCTCTTGTTATGTTTTTTATCTTACCAGCGCCAAGAAGCCCTCGGGCGTACGTGCGCTTTATAAATTTTTAATAACATAACATAACATAACAAGACCTACTTAATGCAGGCTGCGGCGCGACCACATCAGTAGGCACTTGGACACCTAGCTTGCCACTTGCCTGTGGCTCCAGTTCCAGACTGATCCAGTGACACCACAGCTGCCCGGGTTTTCTCACTGGGGTTTTCGCACTCACCGTTCTTTCTGGCAACAGAAGTCCTGCCCATCCCAGGACCTACTAAAATGCAGTCTGAACGCAATGGGTGCGCCGCTAGTGCACCAAAGGTGCCAAAGGCGCGCTTGTCTGTGCCAGTCCACGCTTGGCCCTCCCGCCCCGAAGATACACCATCACCGAGCACTACACCCTTGATGCCAGAACAAACACTGCCACTGCGCCGACCCACGCTCCGGGGTATTAACTTTCACCTGCACCCACTGCCCCTTCACCTGCCACTGCACACACACCAGCCCCACCCAAACACACCACAGACACCACCTGAACAAAAACAACAACTTTAATGCACCCTTCTCAACACATGGTCACTATACAAGCATTCTACTAAATTATGGGACCTCATCCCCACCCTTGCACCCAACATCTTCTTCCTCACTGAGACCTAGCTCAGACCCACATCTGCCCCAGACATTGCCACAGCAGTCCCTGACAGCAAAACAAGACAGCAAACAGTTGGAGAGGAGATGGCGCCAGCAAGCACACTTCCAACAGAGCAGCCTTCAAGACCTCCCTCAACCTCTACTTTTCAACATCGTTAACAAATCCTCCAACCCGGCTGCCAGCAAAAACAACTTCACACCCTCACAGTAGATGTGCGACAACCACGTAGAGTTCTTTAACACACCATGTACAGAAACCTTGAACCACAACCCATACCTACATGCTTCCTCGACAGACACGTCACCTCCGTAACCGACAAACCATACACTGACCACCTGGAACATCCTCTCCACCCAGGACACCACCTCCACCACGAAATCTATCCACTCAGAAGCTCCAACAGACCCATGCCAGCACCCATCTTCAACCTTGGAAACCAAAGGATTGCCAGGAACTCACCACCCTGCTCAACACCTCTATCACCCCTGCAACATTTCCCAATGTCTGGAAACATGCCGAAGTCATACCACTACTCCAAAAACCCTCCGTTGATCCCAGCAAACTCAAAAACTCCCAACCAATCTCACTGCTCCCGTTCCCTATGAAGATACTGGCAAAAATCATCAGCAATCAACTCATGACGCACGTAGAGCAGAATCAGCTAAGTGACTCCTCCTAATCCGGCTTCCTCAGTAATCACAGTACCAAAACTGCCCTGATTGCAGCCAGCGACGACATCCAAACCCTCTTCTACAGAGGTGAAACAGCAGCTCGGATCCTCCTCGACCTCTCAGCAGTTTTCGGCACCTTATCCCATCACACACTGATTGGAAGATTCCACGGCATTGGCATCCAAGGGGACACGCTAAGATGGATGACCTCCTTCCTCATCAGAAGAACCCAGAGGAGCCACTTCCCACCTTTCATCTCTGAACCCAAGGTGATCACCTTGCGTGTCCCCCAGCCACACCTACAGAATTCCTTGATAGACATGTCACCCCCGTAACCGACACAAACCACACACTGACCACCTTGAACATCCTCTCCACCCAGGAAACCACCACCACCATGAAATCCATCCACTCTGAGGCTCCCTCAGACACATGCCTCCACCACATCTTCAATCTCGGAAACCAAAGGATCACCAGGAACTCACCACGCTGCTCAACACCTCCATCACCCCAGCAACATTTCCCAATGCCTGGAAACATGCCAAAGTCAGGCCACTACTCAAAAAACCCTCTTCTGACCCCAGTTAACTCAAAAACTACTAACCAATCTCCCTGCTCCCATTCCCTGTGACGGTACTATCAATCAACTCATGACACCTAGAACAGAACCAGCTACTTGACTCCACCTAATCTGGTTCCCTCAGCAATCACAGTACCAAAACTGCCCTGATTGCAGCCACTGACGACATCAAAAACCCTCTTCTACAGAGGAGAAACAGCAGCTCGGATCCTCCTCTGCCTCTCAGGCTTCACGGCATAGGCATCCAAGGGGACGCGCTCAGATGGCTTACCTCCTTCCTCATCAGAAGGACCCAGGGGATCCACTTCCCACCTTTCATCTCTGAAACCAAGGTTATCACCCGTGGTGTCACCCAGGGCTCATCCCTCGGCCCCAAACTCTTCAATGCATATATGACCCCACTGGCCAACATCCTCAGATCCCACGGTCTCCGCAAAATTGCTTGTGCAAACGACACCAAACTCACACTCACTCACTGACGACACCACCACCACTGAAATCAACTTCTACAGAGGCACGACAAACGTCACCAAGTGAATGAATAACAACTGCCTTCAGCTGGACACAAACAAGACGGAAGTACTGATCTTTTGCAACACATGGAACAACTCATGGTGGCGAGCAGACCTAGGACCTGCAACCACGCCAGAAACCTCGCAATCATCATTGAGAACAGGTTCACCATAAAATCACAGATGACTGCTGTCTCTCCCGTCTGCTTCTTCACTCTGCACATGCTACAAAATATTCAAGTGGCTACCCCTTAATGTAAGATGCACCGTGATGCAAGCCCTCATCACCTGCCGACCGGACTACTGCAATGCCCTCTATGTAGGAATCTCTGCTTACCTTCTACAGAGACTTCAGGCTGTACAGAACGCAACAGCGAGACTCATCCCCAGCCTTTCCCCAATGAACCCACCTCAGGAAACTCCACTGTACAGGAGAGATGCCAATTCAAGCTGCTGACCCACACACACAAGCCTCTATACAACCAAGGACCCACCTACATTAACCACTGCCTGAATTTCCACCAACCTTTGAGAAGACTATGCTCTGCCTCCCTTTTACTTGCCCATACTTTCCGCATCTACTGAAGCAGAAGTGGAGGACGCTCCTTTTTCCACATTGCAGCAAAGACCTGGAACAGCCTCCCTATGCACCTCCGGACCATTACCTCACTTCCGAAATTCTGAATGGCTCTGAAGACCTGGCTGCTCGAATAAGCCTCCGGGGCATGCGAGCACCTAGATACCCTTTTGGGTAATAAGAAGCGCTTTATAAATCCTGATGGATTGATTGATGCTGATGATACCGGTTTAATGGCATGAACCAGAAGGAGGCTTCAGCACCTTATGGATAATTTTGTGTTCTACATTCAGAGTCTGAATTCAAGCTTAAACTGCAGCAAGGCCTTAACTATGATTTGTGGACCAGCTAAAAAGTGCCCCTGCACCCATTTGTTTGAGCAGAAGTAAAACTGTGTAATTTTTTTGGTGTCCCTTATTATGATCAGATTAAATGGCGGCACTTGATGAATATCAGGAAAGTGAATTTTGAGAAAGCAATTGTGGCTGTTAAAGGCTTTGCTGCAAGGCTGGGGCTGTCACAGCTTACACTTGCAAGATAACTCCCCAGGGTCAGTGCGAAGTACAGAATGGTCCACCTCTTGACATCCCCAATTCTGCTTATCATAAAGGTTCAGAGTTTTAGGGTGACCAAGCAAGGGAAAAGGTAATGAGAAGGGAACCGCAAGGAGTGAGGCCTGTAAGAAAACAAAATAAGAGGTTGGGAGGAAGCAAGATGGTTGCGGCTTAGAACAACGCGGCGCAGCTCCTCTCCCTAAGCTCCAGAACGCACCCGGTTACACACCCGCCTAGGCTAATGCGGCTCGCCGTGGCAATACTTTGCTTACCTCCAGGTCCTGGAGCTGATTACGGTCAAATGATCGAGCCAAAGGTTTGAGGATGGCGGCAGAGCTGAAGCTGGCGGTAGCGAAGCTCCAGGCTGTCGGCAGGATGCGTGAGGAGACTTTGGGTGGAGCCTCCAGGAAGTGGAAGTTGTGGGACAGGGTCAGGCTATGAGTCAGCTGGTGCAGCACGGAGGAAGAGCGGCGCGCTGGCTGCCAAACTTGTTCTGACATTCCTCTCCACCTGGAGGCTGGAGGTGGACTTTGCATCTGTTTTTAGGCACAAATTGGTTTTGAGGGCACACACAGCAGTGTTGGGCTCTAGATTGGCAGCAGAGTCTGGAAGTATGCCTCCAAAGACTAAGACTTCGAGACAAGTAAAAGAAGGTGTGGGGCAAAATTCTGTGCAACTACATGGATCGAAGCACGAGTCTCCACCGGCTCTGGCAGGTAAGCCTAATGAGCTGCGTAATTTGAAGAAACAAGTGGATAGTGGAGGAGCTGGGAAGCGGAGGACTCCGATTGAACAAGCACAAACTGGGGGACGGAAACTGACCGTTTCAAAGAAAATGGAAGAAACTTCTGTACCGCCCCAGCTGTCTATTACTGATTTTTTTTAAATCCAAGGATGAAATTTTGAGCTTATGTACTTCCGAACTCTTGCATGTTCTGAATATGGAGATTCAGGATCATGCTTCACGTGGGCATTCAGGGGACGCCTTGGGTGAAATCCCTACGATGCCGGTGGCAGCTTCGGAGGAGGAGGGGGTCAGCATCCCAAATGAGGTAATTCAGGATGCTATCGCGAGCGGTTCTCATACTATATCTGACCCCTCATCTGGCAGGTTATTAATTGAACAGGGTGTTTCTGGGGGACCGGCATACACCAAAGCTCCTGATGGTTTATCAATAGATAATATTACATCACACAACACAGACAGGTTTGTTTCTCTTGCCGAGGAATCACTGTCAGGTGTTTCGGACTCTGACCACAGCAAAAGTGGTGATAGTGCCTTGACCTCGGATTCTAGTACTCTCAAAGCACCAGAGACTGCCCTAAAGCACCTTAAATGTCAAAGGAGCTCTAAAGGTTCTAAGAGGCATGCCAGAATGTCTAAAAACCAGGGAAGGCGTTCCACTGGTCCCGGGCTGAAGTGGGATTATTCTCACACAAGGATCACCAGCCCGGCGGAACTGGCAAGGGATCAGGTCGATTACTTCATGGAGGGGCATCCTAAGGGACCCGCTGGTATGAACTCCGCGCTAAGTATGATCTTAGAATCAATTAAAGAACACCGTGCAGAGACGAGGGCAGATGGAAAGAAAGCAAGACAGGCTACAAGGAAGCTGGAAGGGGCAGTCCGGAAATTTGGCAAAGACTGCTCAGAAATTGGGGAGCGGATAAATGCGATGGAAGAGAGAACTGTTGTAGTTGAAAGAGTTGCCCGCCGAGAGGGAAGAAACGACATCCCATGAAGCCCAACTTAAGGATGCTATGTGGAAACTTGAAGATATGGAGAACCGCCAGAGGACTAACCTCCGCTTTCTTGGGATTAAGGAAGGGCTGGATGGGGAGGATATTCGTTCTTTTATATTGGGTTTGCTCAAAGAAGCTTTCCCAGAGCTTGTGGGATGGGATTTTGAACGAGAAATTCAGCAGGTACATCGGTTCCCGGCTGTCCTTCGCAAGACATCTGACAGACATGCTAACCAGCCGAGGGCCATTCTAGGTTTTTTTTTGGAAATTATTTGCTTAGACAGGCTATTTTTGAGAAAGCACATCCAGAGGCCAGAAGACCGTATAACGTTTATTCTTTTTTTGTGCGACCTGATTTTTGCCATGTCACTGTGGAACGCAGATGACGACTACGGCAACAAATCAAACCTTATCAAGATACAGGCTTTGAGGCATATTTGCTGTTCCGGCTCGGCTGAAGACAGTTGTTAGAGGGTCTTTTAAATTCTTTACCTCCTGAAATTCGAGCTAGAGAGTATATGGAATAAGTTCGGGAGAGATAAGAATTATAGTAGCCTTAAAGTATCTTGACAATCTCACATACTAGTCTCATATATTAGCCTCACTAAACGAATCCCGGGGCAAATGTGGCAAATATAGCATGATAGTGGATGTTTCCCTATTTTTTGGCTCTTAAGGGCTTTTAAGGGCCGGTTGGTTGGATGGTCTGAAGGGGGCATAGGGGGCTGGGGGGAGGCTGAGGTGTTATTTGTTATTTCCATCACTCGGACCCTACTGGTCCTGCTGCTTTCAAAGGTAGGTTGGTGTGGGTGGGGAGGGGAATGGGTGGAGGGAAGGTTGGGGGGGGGAGGTGGAAAGGCGGGCACACAATAATATAGTGAAGTATGAACAGCAGCTGAAGTTTATTTTTAGTGATGTTTGTGATTTTTTGATTGTACTAAAGACTAGTGATCAATCTGGACTGAAATCCTGATTAGAGGGTTTGGCTAGCAATACAATGTTTGAGATAAAAGCGATATGGTCTTATAGTTTGATTCAAAATCTCCAATTGGTACAGTGGCTAAATTACCAATTGCCAGTATCAATAGCTGTGGGTTAAATGATGGTCCCAAAAGGAGAAAGGTTCAAGAAGATCTTAAAGTCCTAAAAGCTGATTTGTATTGTCTTCAGGAAACCCATATCGCACGGAAGGATTGTGATCTGTTTAAATCTCTGGGTCTGAAGGTCGTAGCTTATACAACACAAGATGGTAGGACTAAGGGTGTTGCTATTCTTACGTAAGGTAGTACCATCACTCCGGGTAAAAAGGTGGTGTTTAGGAATGGTAGGTGGGTTATAATGAAATATAGATGTAGTGCGTTTTTTTTTTTTTACATTATGCTCAGTATATGCACAAGTTTTAGATAACCCGGGCTTATTGCATTTTCTAGCTAATGAATTACCTTCTTGGTCGGCACCATATGTGGTCTGTGGAGATTTAAATCTTAATGGTTCGAGAGGAATCCCAGGGGAAATTGGGGTATCTAGCAAAGGGCGAAAACTACACTCTATAAGGGCATATGAACATTTCTTAAGGGATATAGGCTTGGTAGATGTATGGGCTGAATTGAAAGCCGAGGATCCTGGCTATACCTATTATTCCACCCCTCACAGTAAATTTGCCAGGCTTGATTATTTTTTGATTTCTCCATCTCTACTTCAGAAGGTTAGGGTGAAGCTCTTTCCCAGAGTAATGCCAGATCACAATCCTATTGTCCTGGAACTCCTACTTAGTGGAATACAAAAGGAGTATATGAGCTGGACGTTTCAGAGGGCACTTCTATTGGATAATGAATATGTTGAATATAAGAAGGGTTGGATAAGAATTTTTTGACAATAATATTGGTAGTGCTCCTCCTGGAATGTTGTGGGATGCTTTCAAGGCAGCCGTGAGAGGGGAGACACTGCAGTATAGCTTGACCAAACAGAAAAAAGGGACTGCACAGATTAAATTGTTTTATCAAAAGCTTGCCCGCCTGGAAACAGAATTAATATGCAAGGTGGCCAGTGGAGGTGATCTCTCTGTCACTTTGAATTCCATTACGGTCACCAAAGCCTGTTTGTCCGACTTTACTGCTCTTTAAAAGTCGTAAATGACCCACTACGCAATGTCTGGGCTAAAGGTTCTCTCTCACAGTGTGTGAATCTTAAAAGGAAAAAAAAGCAAAGAGAAAATATTACCATCCACAATTTCTTCCCTGACACAGATATGCTTTCTTGTTTATAAGCACAGAAACTCTCATACATACCTAGAAGCTAGGATAGTATATGCCTAAATAAATACTTTCTCCAAGAACCATTAGTTGAGTATCTGATGATTCTCCAAACTCTGTGAGAGATAATGTACAGCACCTCCATTCATGCTGAGAAAGGATCTTGAATTTCTATATACAAATGCCAATGCCTTTGAAGAGGGGCCATACCAGAATACACAAATGTTTTCCTACAGCAAAGTAATCCATTGAAAGAGAGTAAACAAAATAAATTTCATGTACTGATTCCAAGTTATATTCCAAGGTTAATCCTTGGAATAACACAAAGCCAGTGTTCCATGAGAAACCAGGAAATATCTCTCCACCAAGCAGATCTTTATAACGCTCAAAAAATTGCAGGCAACGTACTGGGGAAAACAAGCTGACAAATAAACAGCGTCCTCCCAGGTGCTGAATATAGACTCTAAAATAATGGCGCTTGTGCGTCTTGTACCCCCACCGCAAAGAAAGCAGCCCTTTGTCCTTCAGGCTTATGCTGTGAAAGTTGAAAGAGCTCACAGCTCCATTCGTACTTATCTGGATGGAGGTAAGGACACCAAAGCAACCTCGGGAAGCTGCAGAAGTCTTCCCTATCTGGGAATCTGTAGATTGCGACAGCATGTGCTTTAAATGGAATATGCTCCTCAAACAGCCGAGAGTATGGCGTGTCTTCCGTGAACGAAATGGACAGGACCGCTTCAAACGCTCTCACCAACATATCCTCAGTCCCACGATTCTCTACTACAACAAATCGGATGAAAGGAATTATGCACAACCACTGACATGCGGAAGGCATTTTTATCCCAGAATTCCGCCCATCAGCTGGGGAGTACTGGGCCCTCAGAATCATGGGATCTGTTGTTCGAGTGGCCTTCCAAGGAAAGAATAACATACTAATATGTATGTGCACACTGCCAATAGTCTTACAGTTCACTATGTATCCACACTCAGATGACATATAGGTTATGTCCTGCTCAAATCCTAAGTATGAAGGTGCTTTAGTAAGTCTAAATCCTGACAGGGCAGAAACCGGTAAAAAAGCTGCAGAGTTGTATAAGGCTAAATGAATTTCTGCTGTTAGCTACGGGGCAGGTGTCTGGGGCTATTTTTAAGTTTAAAATATAATGTTTAATAAGCAATTAGAATAACACAATAGATAAATATGCAGGCATGTAAGTACATTATAATGAGGAGTAAACAATATCATAATAAGCAATGGAAAATAGTTAGTGGAGAAGAACAAAAAGGAAAAAACAGAGCGAGAAAGGAATATAAATAATATAACTGTATCCTATTAAAAAAGAAATTACTGACGTATAATATCATTGGTAAAACATAAGCAAAAAAATTATATTAATTAAAGAAATTTAGATCAAATATCTATACTAGTAAAGCGTCATGGAGTTTTGGGTACCTCTTCAATCTGAGGATTATGTGAGCTGGCAGCCTTTGCAGAAAAGTCCAGGAAAGTCTTCACAGATAACCAAAGAAGGTCTCTTTTGATGGCAAGAGATTTTAGATTGACGTATGCTCTTTCAAGTCTGACTTTTTTCAGACACCATACCACCAGGCTTGAAAGGATATATTAGAAGAGTCTTCCCATCCTTTGGTGATCTGCTGAAAGGCAGCTGCAAAAATTTAATTCAGTACACAATCATTGTCTGAATGAGAAGACCAGTCCTCCGAAATGCTTCCAAGAAACATATTGATTAAAGTAAAAGGGATGTGTGTGTGAAAAATATAATTTATCTGCTTCCAGACTTTTAACCAAAATTGATATGTGGAGGGACATTCAAATAGCATATGTTTAAGGTTGCAGGGGTGGTATTGCAGGACCAACAGGAGGAGGGAGGATGTATTCTATGTGGAGTAGCTGGAGTGGTCAAGATTCTATTGTAAATAAAAAATAACGTTTGGATGGCATTAGCTGCTCTAGAGAATTTCTGTAATTGAAGCCAAATTTAGTTCCATATATGAATTGTATGTAGGTAATTTTCCCATTGCAGTTCCACACCTGTTTTGCCTTGATCTCTTGGAAAAGTGGTTAGTTTATCACACATCTCGGACTCTGAGGGAGAGCTTAACAGTAGGCGGACTAGGTAAGGGGCAAGAGAAATAGCCGTGATATTATCCGGGAGATGATCACATTGTCATTGAACCACAGTTATTAATGACATATATTTAGTATAAAAACAGGAGGGCAAGGAAAAATGTGATTGAGCTAGTGTAAAAGGAAGCCAAGAATCATTATCAAAGAGTTGATGAATTCATCTTAGACCTTTTTCATGTCAAGACTTCCAAAAAATAGTTGTATTATTTATTTTAACATTTTTGTTATGCAAAATTGAGGTTTGGAGAAATTGTTCTCTGATATTCTGATGAGAGAAAAAATAGGGCAGCAATTTTTACATGCATTGTTTAGAAGAGGGAGAGATAAGCATAGTGTTTATTTATTTATTTAAATATTTTTTATTAAGCAACTCCAAATATTGTACAAAAAACAAATAAGTATTTGCATTTATCACATATATCAATAGTAACAGAAATAGACCAGAATAGTTCATAGTAATGGTTTAAAAAGCTAAAACGTCATAATATCAGATAAAATATCATACATAAGGAAATTTTAAAATCAATGTAGAATAATAACACTAGAGACAGAAGAAAAAACAATTCATCATTACTTGTTTCTTATACCGTTGTTCAAGGCAGTAATTGGCAGCCAAATTTGGCTCCCATGTATTCTAGCCTTTTGCCCTCTAGCTGCATAGATTGCTTTGTCCTGATTATAGATCCCCAAGAAGCGGGTTAACCAAATTTGAAAATTCGGGGGATCAGCCTCCTTCCAGCGAGCTGCCAAAATTATTCTATAGACTGCTGTGCCCAGGAACAGACAAGTTTCCTCTTCCTCACTATGGCTAAGAGTGTTATCATATCCTAATAGATACAGGGTGGGTGATTCCGCTACTTTGTGACCAAATACTTCCTCCCAGAATCCAGATATCATTTGTCTGAAAGATGTTAGCTTGGTACATTCATAAAACATATGAACCAAGTGTGCGGTGCCTGTTCCACATCTAGGACATTCATCATTAGCTCTTTTTCTCCAAATATATAACTTGGCAGGTGTATAATATATAAGTTATATATGGTTTTATATAATTGAGCCTTTAGATTAGATGATACAAATAACCTAGATGTAAGCAGCAGAGCCATCTCAATATTGACATTAGGATTATTAAGTTTACTCGCCCAAGCGGTTTCTGTACGTTCTAGATCATCCTTCTGTTTTTCCATTAATATGTCATATAACGTACCTATCCTGGTTGATCGTTTACCTATATGATCAAGTAAGGGAATATTTGTCAGTGAGATACTTGGGTTTTTTAGACTAAAGATGGTATTAACTTGAATGAACTTGAAAAGATCGGTGTTTGGAATAGAAAAATTATTTTGAAGGTTTAAAAACCTGGTATCCGGATCTCCATTAAAAAAGTCCCCCACAGTTACAACCCCCAGGTTTTTCCATCTCTTAGCGATATCATGGTTAACTTATCTGGATAACACAAGCCACAGTGGTGTATATTTGTTAGTCTTTGGAATTGGAAGGCGTCTGGCGGCTTTCTTCCATACTTTCCAAGCATTATTTATGATCTTAAACTTGACCTTCTTATAATAAGACGGCTCTACCCGTCTTACCAGAAGACCCTTCGCTTTATCCCCTACTGCTAATTCATAGCTTGAGGGAATCTCGTTTTCCTCAGTATTTACATGTGATGTATTTACGTTAAATAAGGGTGACATTTGCTGTAGGAGAGCGGCCCACAGAGCATTATATTGGGAATCGCCAGCCCACCACTATGCTGCGGTAAAGAAAGAGAATTCATGTCTCTCCTTACTTTCCCATAATTCCAAATAAATTTAGACATTTGAGATTCTATGGCCTTAATAACCTTATCCTCCACTATTAGGGGAATTGCCCGGAATAGATAGAGCCTCGGAAGGATATTCATTTAAAAAAATTCCCTCTACCAATAATTGAGAGGTGAAGACTATTAACCCTCGTTAAAACTTTCTTTATAACCTTTATTAGGGGTTCATAGTTGAGTTTATTAATATGTTCTACCCTAGGGGATATACATATTCCAAGATATACGGCATTATCCGCCTTCTTAGGATCATCATACTGAATATTATCGGTGCAGATAACTACTGTTTTATCTCGGTTAAGAGAATAACCAGAGAATTGACCAAAGGCCTGAGTAATGCATTCTATATTTGCAATTGCCTCGGAGGGGTTGGGTGTTACTACCGCATCGTCATCGGCATATGCGAGTATCTTAGTTTCATGAATGCCAACAGTGATGGGTTTAATTACGTCACTTGATATTAATTTCAGGATCAGGGGATTTATATACATGGCAAACAATATCGGCGAGCATGGACATCCCTGCCTTTTACCTCTTAGAATATTAAATGATCCAGATTAGAGGCCCATCACTTGTACCCTGGCCTTTGGCCTCTGATACATTCCCTGAATAGATTCAGCAAAGCAGGGGCCAAAATTATTTTGATCAAGCACCGCCCATAAAAATTTCCAAGAAACTCTATCAAAATGATAAAAATTCTCGAACAGAAAAAAGTGAAGATTTTTTTTTCCAATATCGCCCCAGAGGAGAGGAACAATAGATACCTCTTCGATAAGTGAAAAACAGGCTTGTTTAAGAAAAAATGCTTTGTGGTAACAACGTAAATGGGGAAAATTCACACCTCCTATATGTTTGGGTAGTTTTTGAATGGACATGCGAGATTTTTTGTTCCACAGAAATTTGGAACAAATAGACCAAATACTTTGAAAATAAACACAGGTAATATTTATAGGAATATTAGAAAGATAGGGAAGTATTATTGGTAGTACCATTATCTTCGTTGTATCTTAACGTCCCCACCAAAATAGGAACAGTGGATTCCATCTAAATGTAAGATGTTGGGGTTGTGAGAACCTATTTCAGATTGAGAGAAACTCTCTCTTTTATAGAAACACTGGCTTACCCAACAGTCCGCGACTGGACGCGAACGGACAGGATCAGTCACTCTGCCGCTGGGACGTTAAGACCTCACCCACTAGTAAGACATTTACTTGTTGAGTATTACCTTAACCTATGAGAATCAAATTATACAATTATACAGTTAAAGAGGGTTACTGGGTAAAATCTTAGGATGCCGAAGAAAGATGTTGCTGCCACGTCTAATACACTTGACAACTATCTTGTACAAACGGTGAAGAAGATTAATATTCGAAGGAGAGAATCACTGGGTCTGAGTCAATCTCCCGATCTCCAACGCTTAAGCCCATCTTTACCACCCCCTCTGGAAGACACTCCACCACAGGACATAGGCACTGATGCACCTCTTATTACCTACTCCGAATCGGTTAATAACTAATCCAATATAAAATCAGTGGCTGCCCCCGATATACTTCTTGTAACTGATCCCGAGAGTGATATTGATATTGATTCTGATCATGGGGTTCAGATGCGACCTACTGAAGAGGAACTTTTTTCCGCAGATCAGGGGTCTCGGCCGGTACGAACATGTGCTAAAAAACAGCTAAAGCGTGGAGGGTTGCGGTCCGGGGTAAGGAGGAAAAGGGTCACCACCCCTGGCACATCAAAGGCTGAAAACTACGGACCATGTCGAGGACAAAATAAAGTACTCTATGGACGAGGAACTGCTCCATAAGATTGGGGAGTTATTTGAAAGTAAAATTAAAGACCTAATTAAACCTTTGGTGGCTAAAATCGACAAATTGAATGCCGAGATTAAAAAGCTGGGAGGCATACAAACTAAGGTCGTGGGGGAGGTGGAAAATATAACCACTCTTGTTGCAAACATAGCAGCCCCCCCAGGGGAGAATATACTGGGTGGGGGTGGGGTAGGGGGTGTATCGATACCAACCAACCCCCCTGCTCAAGTTCCGGGAGATATTGTTAATCAGTTAGCTGTTAAAGATGACGCCTTATTAACAGTTAATATTCCTCCTGTTCAAAGTCAGGAAACAGACCCTCTTCAATTTATTGTTGAAGCCTCGCCTATGGTACTGGTGTTGGCTAATGTTCCACCCCTAGATCGCGGCCAGGTAGAGCCACCCGCATCCCTGGCGAGTAAGGCTTTACACTGGTTAACTGGGAACATGAAGTTAGCCCCAGGAGGGAAACAGCTACTGGCGAGAGAGATTAAGACAGCGAAAAGGGTCCCGTGGATAGGGAACCGACCCAAAAAGTTTAAAGGCGACTGTGTGGCGGTGACCTTTTCACACCCGGCAGTTCTGCCTAATGTCCTTGCAAATATACTCCCTCCTCAACGAAGAAGCTGTACTGTTGTCCCACTCACCCTAAAATTCTTTTATGGTAAACAACAAAATGTTACTTATCCAAAAAACACCAGTTCTAGGTTGGGACACTAATATTTGATTTGATTTGATTTGGTTTGGTTTTTGTATAGCGCTCTATCACTCCGAGGAGTATCTTGGCGCTGGATGTGAGTTGTGTAAGCCTGAAAAAAACGGAGGGGCAGAAGGTGAAGTAGCCCCTAGAGATGATTCAGGAAATTTAGACCAGGGTTTTGCAGAAGGTGGCTGTTTGGTTGTATATCCAGGTTTTAATGGCTTTCCTGAATTTACTCTCACATGAGATTTCTCGGATATGAGGGGGAAGTTTGTTCCAGGCTCTAGAGCCTCTTACTACTAGAGATTTGCCACCTCTGGTGGTCAGTCGGAACTTGGGGATGGTCATGAGGTTGGCCGTTGCAGATCTCAGATGACGTCCAGGATGGTAGCGATTGAATTTACTAGACAAGTAAGTGGGGCCTGTTTTGTGGAATGCCCTGAAGGAAATAATCAGCAGTTTGAATAGAATCCTCTTTTGGATGGGAAGCCAGTGGAGGGTGTCTAGTGCTGCAGATGCTGATGTCCTTCTTGGTAATTTTAGCACCAGTCTTGCTGCGGTGTTTTGCACTATTTGCAGTTTGTGTAGGAGGGCTTTATTGGCACCTACATATAGACCATTGCAATAATCTAACCTAGATGTGATTAGTGCCACCGCTACAGTTTTCCTGGCTGATAGAGGGAGGAAGTCAAAAAATATTCGAAGGCTCTTAATGACATTAAAACATGAGCCAGCCACTTCACTGGTCTGTTGCTTAAATGATAGTGCCTCGTCAAATTTGATTCCCAAGTTTCGGGCACTCTTTATAGTGCTCGGCGGGGCTTCGGCCTTGGGTGGCCAGCAGGCTTGAGGGGAGAACAAATTATTTTTCCCGAGGGGTAGAATTTCGGTCTTTGCAGTAGTACATTTAAGATGGTTAAAGTTCATCCACTCAAAAGTTGCTTCCAAACAGTCCCTAAGGGAACGTTCAGCCGATGCCACATCTTCTTCGAGGATTAACACTAGTTGAGTGTCATCGGCGTAGGCTATTGAGCTAATGGCAAAGGAAGAGATAAGTTTCATTAAGGGGACCATATACAGGTTGAACAATATGGGGCTTAAGCTGGAGCCCTGAGGTACCCCAGATTGTACTTCCCTTGCCTCAGAGTGGTATGGCCCTAAGAAGATGGTTTGTTTCCTTTGTCTGAGGAAGTTGGTAAACCATTTCAACACGGTGCCCCCTATGCCTGCATTACTCAGGCGGAGAAGTAGAATATCGTGGGACACCGTGTCGAACGCCGCAGATAAATCCAATAGGATCAGGACAGCTCTTTTTCCCTGATCTAGTGCAGTCCTGATTGTTTCCATTGAAAAGATAAGGGCAGACTCGGTGGAGTGATGCGAGCGAAAACCCGCTTGGTTAGGGTGGAGAAGGTTGTTGTTCTCTAAGTATGCAGTGAGCTGTTTGTTTACACATGATTCTGTAAGTTTACAGAGTGCTGGGAGAAGTGAAATAGGTCGAAGATTTGATAATGTCGTCGGGTCTTGGATTGGTTTCTTTTGGAGAGGTTTGACTACCGCGATTTTCCAACCTGTGGGAATATCTCCTGTTTGCAAGGAGGAGTTGAGAATAGAGTTGATTAATGGGTTAACCTCATCTTTTATGGTCTTGATAAGTAGAGGAGGACAGGGGTCGAGAGGGGAGCCTGAATTCAGTTTTAAGATGGCTTGAGAAGATTCAGTTGGGTTGATCGTGGTAAAATTATCCCATGTAGAGGTACAAGGAGTCTCAGTTAGTATGATGGGATCTACAGTATTAGAAGGTAGCTGACTGATTTGTGGAAAAGCTTTGGTAAAATTAGTGATTTTCTGTTCGAAATATTCCGCTATTTTATTGCAGAGGGCTTGGGACGGTGGAATTTCCTGTGTCAACATTTTTGGTTTTCGGAAGCTGTTGACTATTTGGAATATATCTTTTTGGTTGTTGTTAGATGATTCTATCAGGTTGGTATAGTAGTTGGTTTTCGCTAATTTAGTAGAGGTATGATAATTCCTCCTGGCATTTTTATAGTTTTCCCTATCTTCCTTCTTATGACGTCGCCATTTTCTTTCAAGTAATTTTACTTCTCCTAGTGTAGTTTTTAAGGGTTTGGTGTACCAAGGAGCGGATTTTTTCCTTTGAGTCTTGTTAGGTTTGGTTCCATCTGTTGTCAATCTGTCACCGATTGATTTCATCCAGCTCTTATAGTGATCATAATCAGTACTCACGTTTCCCACTGGTAGTGGTTTCTCTGTCTGAACCCAATTCATTAGATCTGGGTGCTCAATGATTTTTTTCCAGCAGGGGGTTGAACTAATATTGTGAGCACTGGGGTTTATTACTTTTTTGTTGTCTGTTTTTATATTGAAACCTAAAAGTTTATGGTCTGATCATGTCTGGGGCAGAGGGGGTTCTGTCGTTAATGTATTAGTATTGGAGCAAATACAGTCTAATATATGCCCAGCGTTGTGAGTTGGTTCCTCAGTGAGAATTTTCAGGCCCAGTATGTTTAAGATATCTTTAAAGAATATTGTATTGGGGTCGTTGGGATTGTCCAAGTGTATATTTATATCTCCCAGTAAGGTGAAGTTGGAAGAACGTAGGATTAAGTTGGCAAGTGCTTCTCCAAGGCTTTCCAAGAAGCGAGTAGCTGGCCCAGGGGGTCGATATACTAATAGGCCGGAAAAGGTAAAAGAATCGTGGACTTGCAACCTGAAGCTAAGACTTTCTGCTTCTTCTATTTCTGATATTTCCATGGTGGAGAATTTAAGGGATTCACAATGAATTATTGCTAGTCCTCCTCCCCGTTGAAGAGGTCGGTCTAATCTTTGGATTAGAAAGCCCGAGGGTAAGGCTTTTACTATATCAGGATTAGACCAATCCTTGAGCCATGTCTCAGTTATCATTAGGAGATCAAAATCGTTTTCAGCAATAAGATCATATACGTGTTGTGCATTCTTGCACATTGAACGTGCGTTTATAAGGCCTCCCTTAAGGGTCCTATCAGAGTTGTTGAGGCGTTTAGTTGTAAAGGGTACAATGTTTTGCTTGCATTGTGGGCAATTGAATGGGTCGGTCCACTTAGCTACGGCAATGGTTTGGGGACAGCAAGAGGAATGGGTATTGAGTGATAGAAGAAATTGTCTAGTGGGTGACATATGAGGGGTAGTTGGGGCAGAAGTTCTGGCCCTAGGCCCGGACTCATGAATAATAGGTGGGGCATAAATCTTGGATCGAACATTGTAACTCATAATAGATTCGATGCTCTCTCTGGGCTAGATTTGTGTGATTGACGGGAGGCTTGTGAGGGATCGGGGAGTGAGGCAACTGTTGTTTTGACCCCCATGGCTCCTGTATCCTCACCTATGAGTGGTAGCGCTATCCCCGTAAAAGGGATCCTTGAATTGGGGGACAAAGTCAGGCTGTTGAGTTGGAACATCGCCGGTTTGCGTTCTAAGTTAGGTGACTCCAACTGGCTTAATTGTATTAAACAACACGACATTGTTGCCCTACAGGAAACCTGGGATAAGGACTGCGATTTCTGGGTGGATGGCTTTACCTCATTTTTTGGCCCTGCTTTGAGTTCGACGGCCGGAAGAAGTTGAGGTGGCCTTGTGCTGTTGGTCTCGGTGAATGTTAGGGGCAAAATTGTAAAGGTTGATTGTGTCTCACATAATTTTCTCACTGTGGAGGTAACCCTGGTTAATAACACCAAACTTATTTTAGTGAACTGTTATAATTCACATCAAGGGGTCTCTGCAGATGAGCATTTAGTATGGCTAAACGATTTTTTAACTTCTTATAAAGAAAAGCAAACCACTTTGTGTCATCTAATTTTGTTGGGTGATTTTAATGTACATTTATGTTTAAATTGTGACTTAACTGATCCAGACGGTCCGGATAGTATATCCCCCCAGCATTTTGAACATAGCCAGAAGGGGGAGGCTCTTGAAAACCTATTGGCCAGTAACGACCTGTTTAAAGCAGAGTTTTTTTATAACAATACACGGGTTGCTACTTGTACTGGTAGGGACTGCCAAACGATCATTGATTACATCTTCTTATCACTAGGTCTTTTAAAGTATGTAATCTTTTCTAATGCTATACCGATGCCTCGAAGTGACCATAATCCCGTGGTGATTGAGCTACCTAACAGGTTTTCTCTATTAAACAGTTCTGTCCCGCCACAGGCTGTTCTGTCGGTTAAAGCTAAAGACCAGGGGAGAAGGATTAAATGGGGTAAGATCGTGCCCGGTGACTTTTTCCTACACTATTACATCCAAAGCTGCACAGGAATTAAATACATGTGTAAATCCTCTCTAGGGGGGAGGACGTAATAACTTCGTATGAGGCCATCTGTTATAAAGTGTCACAGGAACTTACGCTTAACTGTCAAGTAGCAATAAATAGACCAGCAATGGGCTAGTTCGACCAAAAATGCAGTAAAGCCCATAATATTTTAAAAAAGGCCCTTAATGTCCGCCCGAGGAGCAAAGCTTTGGTATCACAGCTTAGAAGGGAGTACTCGAAGGCAACTCGGGAGCGAAAAAGGGAGTTAAAACAAGAAGCCTGGGCCGAGCTCATGGACAAAGCTACTCTAAAAGACAGTGCCAAGTTTTGGTCAATTATCAACACTCCCCTGTTTTGTAGAGATCAAAACTCAGTCTTAGAATTAAATATCTCGGAAGAAGACTGGCTTAGTCATTTTGAAAAAATATATGGTAGCCATTTGGAGCTGGAAACCCTGGTGGTCCCTGTTCCTGATTCCACTGTGGCTCCAGTAAGGTTTGAGAAAGCCGAAGTGGTTAAATCAATTGAGAGTACGGCGGGGCATAAGGCTCCAGGTCCGGATGGGGTACCCTCCGACATGTATAAGGCTAACGTGGAATACTGGGCCGATATCCTGACTAAAGTATTTAATGCCTCCGCAACCATAGGGTTCCCAAAATCTTGGTCCAGATCGATCATAATCCCTGTGTTCAAGAAAGGTCAGAGGGGGGACCCGAGATGTTATAGGCCTATCTCATTTCTAGACTCCTCTATTAAAATCTTAGGGAAGGTTGTCTTGGCCAGAATAACATCTTGGGCCGCGGAAAATAACATCTTGACAGACGTTCAATATGGTTTTAGAGCTGGAAGGAGCACGGAGGACCAATGTCTCAATCTTAACCTTATTATAGCCAAATATACGAGGGCGAAAAGGGGCTCTATTTACTTGGGTTTTATGGACGTGCCCACAGCTTTTGATCTAGTTAATAGATCAAGGCTGTGGACCATGCTGCTTAAGATGGGCCTTGATTGTTCGCTGGTATACTTTTTGGCAGAGCTGCATAAGGATTTAAACGCCTCAATCAGGATGACAAATGAGGGGAAATGTATAACAAATTTCAAGTCCAGTAGGGGGGTGCGCCAAGGCTGCATCCTAGCCCCAATGTTGTTCACGTTGTACGTGAACTCATTGGAGACTGACCTGATAGCAGCTACGCAGGATACTCCGCGCATGGGGGGAACGCCAATCCCGGTGCTCCTCTATGCCGACGATGCGGTTTTATTGGCAAGGACCCCAATCTGACTGCAAAGGCTGCTTGACTCCTTCAGTAACTTTATGAATAGTCTTGATTTGGTGATTAATAGTGGGAAATCCCAAATAATGTCTATGGGAAGCTCAAACAAACAATGTTAAAACTTTCTATTGTGGCACCGAGGTCATCAGCAGAGTAAAGGTATTTACCTATTTGGGTGTATTATTCGATGACAGGAGTAGTTGGACCCCACAGCTTACTACAAAATCGAATGCCGTGAGAAGCTGTTCCGCTGCAGTATTGGGGTTTGCCAAAAGACTAGGGAGGAAACCAACCGAGGCAATCTTGGCAATCTATAAAGCCAAAACAGTCTCAATTGCAAGGTATGGGGCAGCAATTTTTGGGACCATTAATTCTGACCGCATTCAAATCGAGGAAAACAAGTTTTTGCGGTCTCTTCTTGGCCTCCCATCGTCTACAGCCACTTATTCTATCCATCTTGAGATGGGTCTGGGATACATCATAGATATAATTAAATTAGCACCTATCCGGCTCTGGATCAAGATTTGGCTGAGTCCGAAACTTTCCCTAAACCGTAAAATCATAATTGATTGTCTTAATTTAGATCATGTGAGGGAAATCCAGTGGTTGTCCTATATCAAGAACATGGCTGAGAAGCTTGGGCGCCCAGAAGTTTTTTCCAGACCAGATTCTCTGTGTAAAGCTGATTTAGTATGGGTCAAGATTAACTTTATCAGGCTTTGTGAAGCAGAGCGAGAAATGGTTGAGCTAGGTAAACCTTCAGTAAGGGCCCACGTATTGGTCACCACGTCATTAATGTTGGCACCCTGTTTGTCGTGACAAATTTCTTTCACAGATGGTTATTGACGAAATTTCGATTCAATCAAATGTTTATGGTATTGTGGGATGTGAAAGGTTGGGGTAGGCCGGAGATATTCCCCCTTGTAAATGTGATGATCTTTCTCCCCAAGATACTGTACATTTCTTGTTTTTCTGCAGTTTGTTTTCTATGCCTCGGAAACGGTTTATTACACCATTACTGAAAAGATGAACTTTAAGCAATATAAACCTGGCCTATTATTTCTCCAAATGATGGAAACGCCTGAAACTATGTACTGTGTGGCCAGCTTTTTGGCAGCATCAGTTAGAATAAGGAGGTCTAGACTGGATGTTTAATGCTGTAAGCTAATTTCTTTTAGATGTGCTCTGGTAGCAGGGAAAAATTGCGTCGAAGAATATCCGTAATAGGTTCACCAATTTGGGCTTTTTATGGAAATGAATTTTGAAAATAATTGCATAATTTTAATTCTCTTAACATGCTTTTAACTGTTTGTATTATTGTATAGTATACTTTTATGATTTTACCTAATCGAATAAAGTGGCTTTGACTTGACTTGACTCTGGCTTACCCGTTGCGCGTTGCTGCGATCTCAGAAGAAAGTAAATTTAAGAAAACCTGTTATGATAACATTCAATTTAGCTTGTGTCATTTTTATTGAAACTTATTCATTTTAATATGGAAAACATTTTATCGTGTTATTTTAATTCTGATTATTTATTCGAGTGCTTGTGGATACACAGTATTTTTTGTTTTTCCGTCTGGTGCGTGCACGAATAAATCAGAAGGTTTTCTGACGCGTGAGCTGGCCACATACAATGTCCATGTGAGAAGCACGGATTCTCCAAATCTAGTCCACACACTTGCAGCGATTGTCCTTGTGCTTTGTTGATGGTCATTGATAAAGCGAGTCGCACCGGAAACTGTCAATGTTCAGTATTGGAAAGATTACGAGGGCCCTGGGGGGCCGGGGGACTGATATTTAACATTTTTTTTTTTTTGCCAGAAACCTTCGCGGGAGTGTACTCAACAACTTCCCAAAGTTTCATGCCGATCGGATGAATGGTGTAGTAATGCATAAATGACAGACAGACAGACAGACATACATTCGTTTTCATATACATAGATTAAACCATAGACCAAGGTATTTCATTTTGTCTTGATTCCAATGACCATTAGAAGAAAGGAAATCAGCTTGAAAACATAGTTTATTTAAAGAGAAAACTTCAATTTTGTCAGCATTTAATTTATATCCTGAAAGAGAAGCAAAGTTTGCGACTTCATTCTAAAATGCTGGTATAGAAGTTTGTGGATGTGAAATCAAGAGATGAATATTGTCTGCAAATATTGAAAATGTTAGTGGGTTTGGCACCCCATATTGTATACCCTTAATGCCTGAGTTCATACGAATTGTTAACAAAAAGGGCTCTAGGGCAAGTACAATTAATAGGGAAGAGAGAGGGCATCCTTGATGAACACCGCAATGAAGTGAAAATAATAGAAAAATAAGACCATTGTCAATGATGGATGCCTTGGGAGAAGAATATAGCAAGGAGATGAGATTAATACATTTAGAACTAAAGCCGAACCAGGAGAGAGTAGAAAACAAGAATTTACAATGCAATGGTCTCGGCATTATTAAAGGTAGAGCTATTGGCATTGCTCATGACTTTTTTTTTTTTTAAATCCTAAATAAATGGCATTGTCATTTACATTGCCAATAGCTTAATCACTCGCAAATGCATGACCGATTGCATTTACACCCACACAGAGCCACACACACAAAGCCACAAACAGAGCCCACACACCTAGAGCGCCCCACACACACACACCTAGAGCCCCACACACACACACCTAGAGCCCCACACACACACACACACCTAGAGCCCCACACACACACACCTAGAGCCCCACACACACACCTAGAGCCCCACACACACACCTAGAGCCCCACACACACACCTAGATCCACACACACACCTAGAGCCCCACACACACACCCAGAACCACATACACACCCAGAACCACATACACACCCAGAGCCACACACACACCCAGAGCCACATACACACACAGGAGAGCAAGCACAGCGAGGGGGCAGGGGTTCTGAGGTGCACTGGCATAAAGTTTGGGGTGCGGCGTGAAAGGACTCTCTCTTTCCTGCACACTGTACTGGAATAGATGGGTTTCATATCAGCAAAGATGCAATCCTCCAATTCAGGCCTTTTCTTTGACAAATGAATTTATTAAGAAGTGATAGTTTAAGTAAATAAAATGAAGTGGAGCAGGACTGCAGTGCTTTGGTAAATTAAAAGCATAGCCAGGAGCATGTTGACCCACATCAAGGTGGTGTCTGTGCATAGGTGGTCATTAAAACAGCACCAACCTCGACTCCGTTGTCTCTGGTTAATAAGACACACGCATGGAGTTTGAGGTCCATGGGTGATAAAGTCAATCCAGGTTTGTTTTTTTCTTTGAATTTCGTGACTTGTGTTCCTGCTTTTGTACGTGAATGTCACAATTATAAGTCTTGTGGTTAAAACAAAAACCTGGCCTGGACCAACCTTGTAAACATGGCAGAGCTGGTGCCTTGGATTGATTTACTTTATGCCTATTCCCTGCACCCTCACTAGATACACAAGGGGAATCACTAATGCATCTCACATAACAAATCTGAAAATCTTCCAGGGGAGGGCTGTCGAACAATGAGACAGTCCCTGCCCCGGTCCTACCAGTGTTAGTCCAATTAAACAGTATGGCGGGTCTGGCACGTGACCACTAAACCGTTCCTCTCAAGAGGCAAGTGCCTTTGGAGTAAAGACATGCAACCAATCCTTCTCCAGACCACACACCCTTTCAGAGGCACCTCTTTTGTAACTGAAATTCTTGGCACTTTAATAATCACTTTGATAATCACCAAGCGGACCGTTTACTAGATGGATCTCAGAAAAGCGAAAGGCCTGCTGAGATTGAAACCTGTGACGTGGTAGCTACACACAGACCTCTGCAGCCCATCTCTGACACACACTCTCAACACAAAGAACAGAAACTGGAAACCGAGAAGGATGACGGGGGCAGTTTTAGTTTTTAATTGGGTCAGTGAGAAAACATATTGATGTTGTGGGGGATGGGGCTGTCAGCGCTGACCCCTTTCCCCCCTACAGTGTGCTCTCGGAGGCTCAGATGGATTTACCCCCCTCGTTGTTGTGCCCTGCAGGCATCATTATTATAGACCCCCAGCCCCTCATTTCCCTCCGAGAATAGTGTCAGGGGGCTCTTGGGGTGAGCCTCCACCCGTAGCATCTCCCTGCACTCAGCCTGCCCCTTGCAGTTTGTAAATCCTGCCATTACTCATTACTTCCGCTGGTAGGACTGCTCGGTAGGCACGTGTACCTGCTGCACAGGTTGTCACTTCTTGCAACCACCACACACTGAGGCATATTCTCCAGTCTTCATTCTAAGCTTGGAACAAACGAATAATATTGAGAGCACAATGGCACTGTTTGCTGTTAATTCTGACTATTTTGTGTTGTGGGGTTAATCTCTATTCCAAGGAGTTTAATGTTCTCATTTACTACCTGCTGTGAGTAGGATAGAAATGGGTGCAGTGGCCTCCGTGTGGTGTGGGGCAGATATGGGGGGGAAGGGGCAAGGAGTGAAGGGCGTGGAAAAGGAAGAACAGATTTGGCATGCATGCTCCTTCTTGTGAAGGAGATCATGTTTCTCGGGGACTGGGGCCCGAAGCTGGACTGCAGTGACAGCAAAAATCACGGGCGATTTCACCAACTGTAATTACGAATTTGGTAAAATGTACGGTGTTCCCAAACCCGGTAAACTAGGTGCAGGAATAAAGTGTTAGTCACAGAGGAATCCTAAATGGTCATTCTGCCCAGCCTGACTCATCGTAATCAGAACCCTAGTAAAGAAACCAGGCTATTAATCTAGTGTGGTACACTTGAGCTTTCCAATACCTAACCTAGAACAAGAAAAACACAAAATGGCGGCCGCAACTCCGAAAATTTCGGAATCGGGGGCGTGTTTTGGCGTTCTGAGTGACGGAGGACATCACAGGGCAAAAGAACTCCCAAAACACGCCCCCGAATCCGAAAGAGACGGGGCTTTATTGGAGTGATGCCCCTCTCCTCCGATGGCTGGCCTCCGTTTAGGAAGCCAGCCAATGGAGGAGAGAGGCGGGTTCAAACCCCCATACTAGAAATCATTAAATCTCCTACCGGAGACTGCGCAAGTGCAGCCTTCTGGTCCTCGACCTAAAAATAAAAGGCCAACTAACTCTGTCAAACGCCTTTTCGGCAACCAGAGAAATGGCTGCTAAAGAATGTTTATAAGATTTGGACTTACTTAACTATTAAAAAATAATCTATAGTTATCAGAAATATATCCACCTTTAATAAAGCCAGACTGTTACCTTTGTATTAAATAAGGCAGTAAAAGGTCAAGACAAATGGTAAGGATTTTTGCAAAAAAGCTTTAATCTAGATTAAGAAGGGAGATGGGTCTGTAATTTTTACATAGTGTTGTATCTTTGTTTTCTTTGAGAAGAAGGCAAATTGAAGCACATTGAAAAGAACCTCCAGAAGTGTTAGAAGATATAAAGTGAGTAAACAGCTGATATAATTTAGAAGTGAGAGGTTTTGGAGTAATGGAGATACAATTCTATAGTGAATCCATCAGGTTCTGGAGTTTTTCCCTTTCTGATGCGCTCATTGCAGTGAGAATGGCATTGATGAGAATGTCATCATCTAGTTATGAAAAATATATAGCAGATTCTGGAGATGATTTGAAAGATTATTCATTCCAAAGTATAACTTCCTGATTAGCATGAGATTCTGGAGTATATCCTTTCCAGAAGAAGTTAGTAAATTCAAATAGTATAGCTTCATTTTTATGAACATTGCGATTAGTAGTGGGCAAATAAAGTCTTTAGTCCAATTGTTTTTTAATTTTGAGATAATTAGATAAGACGTTTCCCAGCTTTATTTTATCTTCCATAGTACTTGGCGCTGGATTTAAGGAGCTATGAAGTAGCGATCTCTGTGGAAATCTTATTAAATGCAAATTTAGTTTGACTAAATCCGTCCAGACAAGTTTTAGATTTAGAAAGGTAAAAAGTGTGTTCCAATTGTTTAATACGATTCATAGTTTGAATTAACTTCTAGCACAAAGATTTCTTCCTGTGGGCTACAAAAAATGATAATCTCTAGAGGCAGCTTTAAAGGTATCCCAGATAGTCTGAGGGGAAATATCCAGTGTCTCATTAAAAATTAAAAAGTTTTTTGCAAAACTCAGTTTTGTGTACAATTAGGACCCAGGAGAAGAAAATTGTTAAATCTCCATTGTTTAGTGCCAGGAGTATCTGGGATCAAATCTAAATCTAGTGTGACCAGGGCATGATCAGAAATTAATATGGAACCAATTTCTGAGTGTATAGTAAGTTGTGCAATAGACTTTGAGACAATTCAGTAGTCTATTCTAGATTGTGAGAAATGGGCAGGGGAGAAAAAAGTGTATTTTTGCAGGGTTGGGCTACAAAGTCACCAAGTATCAATTAATCTCTGTTTTATAGTATATGTAAATTGTGAATCCTTGTGTGATTTGGAATTGGGGTAACCGTCAATGAAGGGGTCTATACGTTTAAATTTCCTTGCCCAGCCGGACAAAGAATTTATTTATCAACAAGTATCAGATATAGTCATAATACATTTCTACAACAGTAGGGTGGCAAAATCCTGTACTGTACTAGGAGAGAAAGAAAATAGAGAAGAGTGAAAGGGGTGTTTTCAGGCAAGAAAAAGGAGCAGGCAGGGCACTGTAGACAGTAGAGGATAGTGACAGTGTCGCCTGGAGTAGCACATACAAAATCACATATGAATTATTTTACATGTATGCCCACTCATGGGTGTCGACGTTTCGATCCCCTTGCTCAGTTACATAAAGGGGATCATCATCAGGACTTTTAAAATAGAATTTGCCTGAATATGACAACGCCTTAGATGATCGAACAGACGCACTAGTAGTGCAGGTGGTTGCTGATTGCTATCTCGTATTCCCCGTTAAGGCAAGGAGCCAAACAGTTATTGCTGTGCTTTCTGCTCCTAATAATGTCGACCTCGCTGATACTCTGGATACTCGGTCTCAGACCGGCATCGAGACCGAGAATCCAGAGTATCTGCGAGGTCGACTCCGACCTGCGTCCCATTCCGACATTGTTCGCAAGGAGACGACGGCCATCGAGCCTCACTCCAACTACCTACTTTTATCTACGCTCGCCAAAAACCCGGCGCAATCGAGAGAACCAGTGAAACTCCCCTCTTCCGCCCATACATTATTATATGTATTATTGAAGAAACCAGTAGAATTATAGGGGAAGTACTCCTGCAGATGTCCCATTGTATTTTTATGAAAGGCGGCAGTATTCTGAGGCAGCAGAAAACGAGTGTGACCTTGTGAGGCATAAAAAGGAAAAACAAAATGGCGGATTCGACTTTCTCGTCAGCACGCCCACTGAAAACTGGTATTAACATAGCCGAGAAACATCTCTGCAATGAACCTACAGCGTCTGTGAGTTTCCTGGCAAGCCAGCAAAGGAATGTGTTCCGTGAAGAATGCAGCCTTCTTCTAGTCGTGGCAGT
Organism: Lissotriton vulgaris; assembly: GCF_964263255.1. NCBI lineage: Eukaryota > Metazoa > Chordata > Amphibia > Caudata > Salamandridae > Lissotriton > Lissotriton vulgaris. Next base: position 163,996,722 of record NC_141698.1, read on the forward strand.
CATGGAGCGCACGGAAAGGGGTCCATCCTGTATCAGCACGTAGCCTCACCCACATGTCTGGGGCTATGTTAATGTGACTGATTTACAGAGGGCAGAGAAGCAATTTATTAAATCTTTTTTGGCTGTTCCTGTCAGTAGCGCCTCCTATATTGGACATCAGGAGTTTGAGTTGCCCTTTCTTGAAGACAGTTTAGCGCCACTTTTTCTGTAGCACAGTATTTGGACAACGCTGAATGGGGCTTTAAAAAGGGAGGTGGTAAAGGAATGTTTAGACTTAGATTCAGCAAGAGATATCCCATGGCTGGAGTACATCAAAAAGGTTTGTCAAGAGATAGGTGTGAGCAAGCATTTTGATGACTAGACAAGCTCCAGTCAATTAGCAAGCAAAATTTAAAAGCTCCTGTTACTACATATAAATGTAATACAAGAAGTACCTGTGAGGAGAAAAAGTTGACTGTCCTCAACTGTTAACCAGCTGTATCCTTCAACCTTATCTCAACTTGATAAACCAGCAACATAGGTTTCTTTTCATGTGACATCCTGTCAACATTTTTCATTTTTTTGTTTCTTATTCTTTGAAACAGACTGGTCAGTTTCTTTATCCCCTCTTCCTATGTGATCTTCGTTATAAGCAAAGCACCTTACAAGTGGTAATTTTCTGTAGGCAGTATGCTATTCATATGAAGTTTTAGTTTACATTTGATTAAAGGTTTGAACTGTACACAATGTATTCCAGCTCTTAGGTATTTACAGTTACTCCAAGCTGAGCTAATCTACTGCCAGATTATTTGGGGAATTTAGAATGATAAGAAGTTTGGAACCCTGGGCATATATTAATGCTTGTAAACAGATTTTTACCATGCTCTTTGTGATTAACTGAATAGTTAATGTATGTTTATTGTATTTGTATCCACTCTTCATAGATATTTGCTAATTGATCTATTTTTACACTGATTAATTTGCTAAATGCATTATTGTGTATTTTTATCTTTTGATGCTGGGCCATTGTGTACCGGAATAAAGAATTTTGATACCCAAGTCAGTTTCTTCTACAACGTTGGCCAAAGTCATTGGTTATCGTTACTTGGGTTGACCTCAAGACCCACAGGGTTAGAAATGGGGCTGTTCTCCTTATGCTTCCTGACCTCACCACTGTCATCAGTTTTGTTCATAATCTCTGCCTTATCCTCTGCCCCACTAAATATTAACATTCAAGACAGGCCATTGGCTAAATCTCTTCCTACCTCTCGTGCTGCCTCCAGACCATCTCAGCTTCACTTTTCATATTTTCTCCTTCTCTCCACACAGACATCCCACATGCTGCATCATTGTTCGATTGTTTGTAAATAGCTCTCTTAGGACACCATCTTATCTGATCGAATCTTTGGTGTAACCTTCTAGAACTACAACAATGATTTACTGATTCTGCTAAAACAGTAACATGATCAGAGGATCCTGCCTGGTCATGATTGTGGCAACCCTTTGACTCTAAACACTAGCATAACAAACCACTTGCAGAATAAAAATCAAGATGATTGGGTCTTCGACACAAGTGATGGTCTCTTCCTAGTTGACTAAGAAGCTGCTAACTCAGCACCTTTGGAGAATTACTTGGGTGTCCTTTTAGCCGATCATCCCAGATTAACTTGGTTTAACTACCTCTTCCCATCATCTAAGAATGCTCAGCAGAATCTTTCCTTTCCTGTTCCGAGGCCTCTTCATTTTGTTTAGGATATAATTTATCTGGTGCTCTTGCATCTGGATTACGCCAGTACTTCCCACCTAGGATCACTTTAATATCTTTCACCAAGACGCCAATGGATCTGGAATATTGCAGCACGTCTCCTTCTTTAAATTCACCCATATCATCACATCAGCTCAGGCCTGCAATTGCTTCCTGTTGGATTGGCCCTTTTTGCAGGGCATCACAGAACTTTTTGCCTTCCTCTTGTATTGTTTCTGACCTGTTTTATGACTCTGGGCACTTTACCACTGCTGATCAGTGCTAAAGTGCATATGCTCTCCCTGTAAATTGTTGTTATGGATTAGTGACTTCATGATTGGTATATTTCATTTACTAGTCAGTCCCTGGTACAGTGCACTATGTGTGCCCAGGGCCTGTACATCAAATGCTGCTAGTGGGCTGCAGCATTGATTGTGCCACACACAGAAGCAGCCTGTAAAATGTGATTCAGGCCTGCCGTTGCAGAGCCTGTGGGGAGTCTAGTACTACCATGTCGACTTGGCAAGTGCATGCACTTCCCAGTCCCTAAACCTTCCCTTTTCTACATATTAGTCACCCCTAAGGTAGGCCCAAGGTACCCCTGTGGGCAGGGTGCATTGTATGTGAAAGGTAGGACATGCCCTGATGTGTGTAGCATGTCCTGATGGTGAATTACTGCCAATTTCGTTTTTCACTATTGCAAGGCTACTTGGTCCCATAGGACAGAATGGGGAGTTTGTTTATAACCTCTTATAAACATAACTGGCCCTAGGAACAAGGTAGAAAAATACAGTTTAGTATGCCTGTACTCAGAATGTTAAAATGCATCTTTTAGTGGGGGTGATTTTTACATTATATGTTTGAAAATAACACTTTTAGAAAGTAGATATTTTCTTGCCTAACCATCCAGTGTGCCTCTGCTTGGTTGGTATATTGCACATCTGGCTTTTGGATGACAGGGGCTGGAGAGGGGCAGTGGCTCCAGATGTCTGATGAGTCAGGGCTGGGCTGAATAGACCATGGCTGCATTTAGAGTAGGGGGGGGGAGATTTATTTTCACCTGAATGGGCCTGTGTGCCTGCAAAAATGCTGTCTGCACCTCCTGCCAGGAAGCTGCACCAATGAGGAGAGAACTGGTTTTGGCTGGGTACAGACACACTCTGCCTTAAGAGAACAAAGGCTTTTTGTGTATAAAAAGAGGGTCCCAGACTTTTAGATCACTTCTGGGAATAAAGAGGAACCTTTGCCAAGGAGAAGAGCCAGAGAAGCTGAGGAGGAATACTTCCCCTGTGCTGTTTTTTGTCTGGGGTTGACCTGTAGTGGCTACTTGTTGCCAAGGAAAGGAGAAAAGGGCTTTGCGGTTTGCTTTGTCACCTGCTTGAGGAAAAGATCTCCAGTGCTTGAAATTGAGCTTGCGTAGTCTCAGGGACTTAAAAGACTTCCTGCAACTCTGCTGGTGCTGCAAGACTCCGCCATCTGTGAGTCCTACACTTGCCTGAGGTTCCTTCTGCAGTCAAAAGGCCTCAGAAGTGGGTTTTGCAGCTGATCTCTGCAAGAACCGGCGCAAAGCATCCCAAAATCTTGCAAAGCCTCTCGGAACCTGCGCATGGTGATGCCAGCCGTGCAGAGTCCCGCTGGGTGATGCGAAGTGTAACCCCCAGCACCGATGCCGAATGACGTGAAGCCTCGCAAAGCGGCACAACACCTCGCAATTGGGCGCCAAGTCTACAGGAACACCAGGGCCGCAGTAAGAAACCGACGCATCACCTCCCCTGAGTGGCAGTATGGAACCAACGCATCATCTTCCCTGTGGCTGTTTTTGTTTCTGACTGTGAAGCATCCAAGATACTTTGTGAAGAAAGTGTTGCATCCATAGTTTGCCTTGGACAGAACTGTTTCTACCTTTTTTAAAAGTCATATTTTGATTACTGTATTGTGGATTTTTGTTGTTTGGTTTAGATAAAGATTACTTATTTTTCTAAACTGGTGTGGTATCCATTTGTAGTGTTTTCACTGTATTACTGTACGTGTTCACAAATGCTTTACACACTGCCTCTGAGATAAGCCTGTCTGCTTGTACCAAGCTAACAAGTGGGTGAGCAGGGGTTATTTTAGGAGTGTATCCCCCTTACCCTGACTAGAAGCAAGGGTCCCTCTGTGGACAAAGGTACCTACCTCTGCCGACTAGTGACCCCCATTTCTAACACTTCCTGTAGCCAGAGGAGTCTCTTTTGTGATCCTCCGTAGCACTTACTGCAACATATTTTGAGGAGGATTGGACTTCTTCATATGGAAAGTGTGCTTCTCTTGGACAAAATGCGCCTTTGCTCAGTGAACCATCTCTTTATTCAAGTCCCCAGGTTCAACCGCATCTGACTTGAATGCTGACGACAACAAATCTATTTGCATCATTTGTCCCTGATCATGTAGCTTCCTAAAACATTGAAAAACCCTGACTTCATGCAATCACCTAACCTGTAATCATTTTCTGTATTTTTTAAACAGTAATGAACTTTGCACCTGTGTGTATGATGAGTAATAGCTTTTTAAAATGTGAACAGTGCTATGTCTAAATGATTTTGTGTAATTTAATTGACTTTTTATTATGTTTGTATGTCTGCTTTTATGAGTAATACTCGAATAAAGCACTTTTGAAATTTGATTTGCAATCACCTAATCTAGCCGTCCTGAAACAAACCTCTGAAGACAAGCGCTGTCCACTTCTTCAGGACCTGGTACCTAGAAATAGGTGACTCTAAAATGACCATATTATGTATCAATATGCAGTTCCTAGTTACTGGTGTCCATACTCCCACACCTTGAACGGAACACATCTCTGGCAATCATGGCTCGAAGACATGGATCACCTTTGCTCACATAAGAAACCACCATCTAAACCACTCTCCATATCTCTGTCCTAAATTCCTTTCATCCTGTTCTCTCAACACTGCCTCTTTAAAAGAGCATAGTGCAGATGGAGGATATTCAAGATGCTCTGTTTCACTACAACTTGACCTGTGTGCTAATCTAGTTGTCCCTCAAATACACTTTGCTCCACATACAGGCCATACCAACCAAAATGTTTCCCATCCCCATATATGTTTACGGCACGCAGACAGGACCAGAAAATAGCATTTTGTAACATATATATACATATACATACATATAATTCTGGCTGGCTGTGCTTTCACAAAATAAAACACCTAAATTGCTCACCTGCATTCCTGGGTCGACTCTCGTTTTTTGTCTTCGAAACGCTCCTTGCACTGGGGGCTCGGTGATTTGGACTGAGTCTACGATATATATAATCAGATGGGTTCCCTTCGTGGTGATGCACCACGTCAATATTTCTGCTCCTCGTTCTTTTCTTATCTCAAAAAGAATTCAGGCACTCATGGGAAGAGTTTCGATGTTTTTATTTCCAACAGCAGACAAACGCGTATCGATATGCCTTCTTCAGTGTCTACTATCGGCACTTCTGGAGGCCATTTTTAACCTAGTCACATTGTACATCATGGACCTAGAACGTTACCAGCATTGCATGGATCAGCCACTCCCTGCTGCTTAGTTTTGGAACACCTAAAATCAAACTTGACAGTGCCCTAAGTTAGTGAAAGAACAACACCTTCCCTTCTTTTACATCAGTTTCCGACTAGAGTTATTTATATAATCTACACATGACAATGTTCTGAGCGGCGGCTACTCCGCAATGGCGGAGGAGCGTCGCCACACTGGTTCAGAGACAGCAGCTGAAAAATAAAACAGTATTTTATAATCATTTTATTTTTTAGCTGCTGGCTGAGCCGGCATTTGTAGGGAGGGGCGGGCAAGGCCAGGGGAGGGAGGATGATCAAGTGGTGTGGGCACTTCAAAGTGCGCATGTCTGTTTGGCCGGCCGTCTTAGGCTGCCCAAACAGACTTGCACAGTTAGGTTTATCCATCCCAGCTGTATTGCACAGCCAGGTTGAAGAAACAGCACACGCTCCCTGTGGCTACGCAGTGTTAAACCAGCCTGGTCTGGCCAATTACCCGCGCTGCCCTCATACTATTGGTAATTGCATAAGAGAAGAGCAAGAATTGCACAGGGAGTCTCTGATGCTGTCCCAGTGTCTGCTGGGTCCAGGAAGCAGCAGAACACTGAGGCACGAGGTGGCCGCCAGCTTCGGGTAAGTTTTAAAAAAAAGTCACTACTTTTTGTTTGTCGACCCCCGCTGGATGTTCCATATAAGACTTATATAGAGCAGTGACATTAGAGCCCTGAAATATTCAGTATAGTTTCTCAAATATGTAGAGTGAGATCCTTGTGGGCATATACAGAAACTTTTCATGGGACCTTTTGGTGAGGCCAGGTAAGTCAATCAATTAATTAACCCCTTCTGTTGGCCGACGCAAGCACTACCTGCTGGGTGCTGCGCACGACCGCTGGCCGCCGCAGCCCCACTCACTCCGTCGAACGCCTGCACCACGGTGGAATTGCCGCCGTGGTAAACGGGTTAAACATAATGCCAACTAACTTGAACTTGTTGTTAACGTGAATAGTGGGGTTAATCCATTAGCAGACTTTGGTTACTATAAAACTAGGGTGACACCAATTAAAAAGTTTAGATGCATGTTCCGAGGTGCTTTGATGATTTCTGCCAGAGGTTCCAGACCCCACAGGATGGTTCACAGAGGCTTAAATATAATTTTCCATGGCTCTTCGAGTAATTATAATAATGTTTGGTGGACACTGAAGGTAAAGCATCCTCAATATACAATTCATTTTCAGTGGTGACATCTCGTTATAGAAAGGTGGCTGACACTGATACCAATTGTGTTGATGCAGGCGTGACCTGTCTTTTTTTGGAGTGAAAGTGTCCATCATTGAACCTGGGGCCTTCCAAACTGAAATCGCAAACGTGGAGGTCTACAAAAAGGGCCTAGAAAATATTTGGAGCCGTCTTCCATCTGAGGTGAAGGAGAGCTACGGAGAGGACTACTACCAGAACAGTGAGTTCTTTACTCTTTCGTACAACTTGTTCTGCCCGCATTTCTATTTTTGCGGTTGTCTGAGAGCAGAGCAGTTTTTGCAAGACTAGTGTGAGCAAATACTTGTGATGATGTAGCTAATATTGTCTGCATCCATACAGTAGTGCCAAAATTATATTTTGGCTTCTTTTTCTGTCATCTAGGGTCAGACTGGCTCCATGGGGCCGGTATGAGAGGTAAGTGTGTGGGCTATTTTTGTTTAGCAATTTGTGGGCCTGTTGTATTACCAGGTGGGCCAGTTTTACTGTTGATTCCCCTGATGTTACCTCAAACATTGTCTGCAGCAAACACAAGAGCATATAGTATCCCATACCTTGCAAAATACCTATATAGTGTCTCTTTACTATTCCAAAACTGGGTTGATTTGCAATTGTGGGCCACGTTTATAGGAATTTACTTCACTATTGGGAACCAGTTTTATTTTTGTACCTAGACCTATTTTCTGTCCCAGTCTGACCCTACTGTCATCCCATCTTCTCTCTCAGCTCCCTGCTCTCTCAACCCATATCTTCTTTAATAGCGTCCTACTATCATGTCCCCTTGTTTCTCTAATTATGTCACCAAAAGGGGATGATCGACGGAGCGTTTGAGCAAATCAAACACTCACCCCCAGTCAACTGATCTGGGTTTAATACATCACCATTCTTTAGCTCACTCAGCCACCCCAGTTCAGACGAGGCCATATGCAAATCAGTCTGACCCTGTGCCTCATGGGAACAGTCCAGCTCGAACTGCCAAGCCATGTCTTCCCTGGACCGGAAACAAGCATCCTGGGACCGGCTTCGGATTCATAATACTCATCAGCCAGGCTATCTTGAATCCAGTGGCCAAGTGAGCAAGGGACTCACGTCTGAGCATACCCTGCCGACTTAGGGCGAACAAAGAGAAACAAAAGAGGGATGATGGCCTGAGCATTTGAGCAAATCAAACACTCACCCCCAGTCAACTGATCTGGGTTTAATCCATCACCATTCTTTAGCTCACTCAGCCACACCAGTTCAGACATGGCCATATGCAAATCAGTCTGACCCTGTGCCGCATGGGAACAGTCCAGCCCGAACTGCCACGCCATGTCTTCCCTGGACCGGAAACCAGCATCCTGGGACCGGTTTTGGATTCATAATCCTCATCAGCCAGGCATCTTGAATCCAGTGGCCAAGTGAACAAGGGACTGTGGTGTGGAGTGCAAAAAAACGATGGATTTAGGCCCACATCTCTGTACTGGGCTGAATGTATGACATTGTTCTGCATTCTGTCCATCAACTGTGGTTTTTGCATTTGTCACCCCGAGTGGGATGGGTATGCTCAGATGTGAGTCCCATGCACTCCACACCACTGGATTCAAGCAAGCTGGCTGAAGACTGCTGGAATGCCAGAAACCGGTCCTCGGAAGCTTGTTTCCGGTCCAGGGAAGGCATGGCTTGGCAGTTTGGGCTGGACTGTTCCCATGAGGCACAGGGTCAGACTGATTTGCATATGGTCATGTCTGAACTGGGGTGGTGTGGAGTGCAAAAAAAGAATGGATTTAGGCCCAGATCTCTGTACTGGGGTGAATGTATGACATTGTTCTCCATTCTGTCCATCAACTGTAGTTTTTGCTTTGAAAGGTTGCGCAGGGGTGAGCCCCAGGGCCCCTGCATCCCTGGCCAGCTCTCTTGCTCATGGACAATCTCTCTGGCTGGCATGAAACTAACTACTCCTCTTTCTGAGTGCATGGAATATGGACTAGTTGTTGACTGTGGTAAGCCTGCGGTCTCCCCCAGACAAGGTTATGGAGTGGCACACCAATTTGCTGCATTGTGGTACCAAGGATGGGGTACTTGGACACATGAAATGTTTCGCCTCCTCTGCAGTTCTTCTTGTGTCGGCACACAGCACCCCAGGCATTTGGGGCTCCATGGGCAAATAGAATTGGGGGAGGGGGCCCCACGCTTGCTCCCCCAGCCAAACAAGAGATTAATTCTGTGCCGACTCCCAGACCCTGGCCTAACCCTGGTGATTGTTAAGAACTTCGTGGGAGCACCACACGGTCGGTTTACTTAAGATCATAGGTCAAAATATCCATTCTGGTATATCTCGGGCCCCAGTGGAACAATTTGGATGATCTTGGGCTTGGTCTCCTACTGTTGGTGAGCTCTAGCTACAAGAAGCATTATACTTCTAGTTGTTCATGATTTTGCTGTTGCCACCTTCCAGGCCCAGATTGTTCTCTGTCTCTCCTTGTGCAGGGGCTTATAATCATGTTTGGAAAGTTCTAGATGCCAGGTATCCCTGGTCTATCCTAAAATGTCACATCATCCCTCCAACCCTGTCCGAACCCTCCTGCACAGCATTGTGGGAGAATCTACAATGGCAGAACCCCTCAGAACCCCTGTAGAGCTCCTGTGTACACCCATAGGTGTGTCCATTTTAAATGAGAAGCCCTCCTCTGTGGGCTAAACCAGTTCAGGGACAGCTCCCTCTCCCACTGGGTATGGAACGAGCCTTACTAGAAGGAAAATAGAGGGGACAAACCCAGGTGTTAACTACATCTGGCTGTGGCAGGAAAGGCCCCATTGAAGTTAATCAAGTTACTGCATAGATCCCCCAGACCATCCTGTTAAGGGAAAGACAACTCCTCTTACACACCAAATGCCCTTTGTCCCTTTCCTGGGAGCAATTCACACCTCAGTACAGGGAGTCCTGCACCTGCCAGGTGACAGCTGATTGCTTAGAGAAAGGCCTCCAGAGGATTTACAAACCCAACAGGAGCAACAGGGGGAATAAGGAGTCAGATTGCACCCCGCCCGGAAGATCAAAAACACTGCAAGATCTGACCCCTATCGAACAGACCAATTCATAATTTGGGGCCACAGGGACCTTTCACTGTGCACTTTCAAGCTTCCCTATCAAGGCCTGCTCATTTCAAAAGGCCTGCTGGTCCGTGCTGTTCAGTTTAAACAAACATCAGGAACCATAGCCTGTATACACAACATATAGTGACTTCAAACCCTCACACTAATGTGTATTGCAAATTAAAGCCAGAAAATGTGATAAAAGGCCAGTAAGCACCTCACGTACGCAAATCCAGGGAGCTGCTGGATGGTACTCGCAATTATGCCCACGTTATCATCATCGGTTGCTTACATGGTCAGAAAGAATAGAAAGTGTGTGCTTGAACTTCCTCAGAGATGAGAAATTGAACAGAGAATAAATCAAAAAAACTGTGTGCCAAACCACACTGAGTCTGTATAGCTCACTCAGTGCCCACTTGACCCCAACCGTGAATAAGAGAAACTATTCTCACAATTAAAATGAGGTACTGCTCACATGCGAGACATAATTTATTGAGTGCTGCGAGTGTCCTCAGGTTAAAAAACTGGCATGTATATGGCCACTTTCGCCCACGAAAGGCCAACATGTTTCATTGCCAACACTCTCTAGGCAACTTCGTCAGGGCATTTGGGTAAACCAGTCTTCACCTCTTATTCTTTACTACACCATATCGAGTAGTTGCTGTTGTCCCTCATACCTGCAACCCTCTTCAATGGCAAATACCGTGCCAATAGGTCACGTTTCGCCTGATGGACTGCAATTGTCAGTCTCCACCGCACCCGCATTACAAAAACTCCATGTCTCGTCCCACTTGGTCCCAAATTATTAATTGATCTATTTGATAGGGGTCAGATCTTTCAGTGTTTTTGATGTCCAGAGGATTGTACTTTTTTTTAAAGTACCTGTTGCTTAATAGTTAGACAAAATTTGATTTTACCATTAAATTGGATTTTGCATAACTATCAAAACGAGTCCTTGAATTTCTCTAGGGGCTACCAATCCAAATTTAATATTTATTAAATGTAACAATGTGGCCCAGTGTTTTTCTATAGAAGCAGCCATCCTTGCTACAGTGAACATAGCTTTTGGGGATATTTCCCTGTTAGGCCATGTCCAACATTAACGTTTACACGTCCTACTTTTAAATACTATGTACCCTTTAAGGGCAATAAGGTCTACTTAGGGGCGACATTAATATGTAAAAGGAAGATTTTGGCCTATCAAAAGTATTTTTTTGTGAATGTTACCTGTGTGCAGTTACTAGGCTGCGCACAATGGTAGCCTCTTTTGTGCAGCCTGCACCAGTGCGCATATGCGTGTGCATATCTAACCAGCCCAGTGCCTCTTACGCTAGCAGTGCTATAGCATTCTTATCTGAAAAGGCAGAAACTGGTGGTAAACATGTTCTGTCCAATTGCCTTGCAATTACTATGAGCGAGACTCAAAAAGTGAGACTCGCCCATAGTAAAGGTCCAAAAACTGGGTAATCAAAAGCAAAATATTCTGGCAGACTCAATGAATGGAACCCATTTCTAACAATATTTAGCTTGTAATTCAATAAAACACAGGTGATTGGAGGAATGCTTGCAATAAGTCTCACCCAGGTGTCTCCAAAAGCTTGATCGCAAGCTACCAGTAGCTCGCAGCAAGGCTTTGAGTAACTCACATATCAGATGACTTGAGACTACGCAGCTGCCATTTGTTAATGAAGCACTTAACACTGTTTCGCCTCCATCTTAATTTATTTTTTCGGACCTCTTTCTTGCTTTCTCCTCTTTCTACTTCCTTCTTGCTTTCTTCCTATCCTTCTCTAATTTTCTTTATTTTTCTTTTCCTTTCTTTCTTTTTCTTTGTGTTGTTTTTCTTTATCTATTTTGTATCTTCTCCTTTCTTCCTCTACTTTTCTAGAGTTGTTCTTGACTTTCCCCCTTATTCCTTTCTACTTTCTTTACTTTCTCACCTTCCTTTGCTGTTTTTGTTCGTTTTCTTTTCTTCCTCCTCGTCTTTCACTCACTCTATTCTTTTTTTTTTTTTTTTTTTTTTGTCTTTCGCATACCTTCCATTTCTTTCTTTTTTTTTTTTTGGATTCTTGAATTTTTGTACCTTCTTTCATTCCCTTTTTCTTTCTTGACCTTTTTCTATTTTACTTCCTTGCTCGTGCTTTCTTTTTCTATTTTCGTATATTCTGCTGCTTTTTCTTTATTTTCTCTTTCTTATTCCCTGTTTCTGTTATTTGTCTTTTTTTCTGTTTCATTTTTCCATTTTATCAGTTTTTTGTTATTTTTTACTTTTTTTCTTTTTCTGTTTCTGCTTTTTTTTTAATCTGCTTCTTTCCTTTTCGTCCCCTTTTGTCCTTCCTTTCTTGTTCTTTCATCATATTCTTTTCTTTTGGTTTCTTCCCTAACTTCCTCTACTTCCTTTTCAATTCCTTTGTCTTTTTCCTTCCTTCCTTTCCATTCATTCCTTTTCATTTTTCTTACTTCCCTGATTCTGCGTTTTTGTCTTTTCTTCCATTTACCTTTCCCTCCTTTTTTTTTCTTCCCTCCTTACTCTTAATTTCTTTCTTTTTGTTTTTCTTTATTTCCTATTTTTTTCTCCTTTTGGTTTGTTTATTTGCTAACAATAACCAATAAACCTCACGATAAAGTAGGCAGATACTGAAAATGTTCTGGACGAATGCTGTCAAATGAGAGCAGGAGCATCATATGTATTGCATGACTGAGAGAGAACAAGCCCATATGAAACTCACCTTGCAGAAATGGGCAAAAATCATCCTTTTGGACCCCGAACATAACCTTTTTTTAATGTATCTCTTGTGACAATTCTGTATGCTGACTGGAACAGAACTGAGGGTACTTGTATGGTGGTGTTTAGGTTGTGTACCCTTTTCAAATCCTTATGTTGGGCAGTAGCTCAAGAAGGTTTTCAGATGTTCGAAGTAGCTTTCACTCTAGAAGAGGTTGGAGACCCTTGGTCTAACCACTGGCAATTGCTGTGGGTAGAATTTCAGCCCATCTTTCTTTTCCCCACCATGCTTCCTCAGTTTTGGTCTTACCTGAACCAGAACACAAAGAAAGGGTTCACCCTGTTTGAGGCTCATCAGTCAGGTGAACCTTGATTTCAGTGGTACAATGAGCAAAGGACCCGCGTATGGGCATACATTCAGGGGCGTATCTTCAGGGGGGGTGGTACACCACCCTAATAAATGTATTATCTAAGAAGCAGTTGGGTACAGGTGTTTTAGTCTGGTATTGTGCGGTATCTGTAGGATTTCAACTGGGATTTTCACATACACACAATGACGAGAGAGAGTGCATGTCTTTGGTTTTGTCTGTGTTTTCAAAGTCTTAAAAATATTGCTTATTTTGCTAAATATTGTGTTTTTAAATGCCCATAACATTTTGTACTCTGCTCCCTCTCCACTGCCTCTTAAGCCACACTAATTCCCTGAGTCTCACATCATATGTTTTAATATGATATGCTAGCATGATAGTTGGAAAATCTGATGCTCACCCCCCCCCCAATCTTACTGACTAAGCTACGCCTGTGCATACACTTGGCCACTTTAGCGTGTGGGACACTGAGTAGCGTGGATGTTCTTATTGTGTGCTGGCTTCATGCAGCCCCACAGGTAAGTGCCCTGAGCACTAGTCACTTTTTTGAAACTGCAAACAGCTCATCTTATTAGTGGGTCCTGTTTTTCTGTTAATAGCATTGAATGTTTATTGATAATTGCTAAAGGTATGTTTTTTCCGTAACTGATCGAATTGCTACTGTTCCACATGGAACCTTTCTTGCCCATACTGCTACTGAACATTGTCAATCTGGAGAGAAAGATTTGGAAAACCGGAAACAGTGGTCACGAAACGTGGTCTGGCCCATAACAATGGAACAATGATCCAATAGGTTTGATCCTCCATCGAGTAGGGTCCGAGCAGGTGCAAGAAAGATAACCAGGAAATTGCTGCGATTTGGTCCTGTGAAAACAAGATGATCATTACTCGTCCTATATTATAGAGTGTTGAGGGCATCCTCAATCCAGTGAAACCACTGAGTAGAGACATTTTGTGGTATGGGCAAAGTGGGCAATAGTCCACGGCCCCCACCTACATGCCCCCCCCCGCCACCGTAATGTATCTTTCTCTCAATCTTCCCTTCATCTATTTTTGTAACAGAAACGCTCTACCTCTACTTTCCACTCTTTCTCTCTCTTTTAAACGACCCCAACATAGAGATAAATAAATCTATCTGTCCATCTGTCTGTTTTATATATTTGATATAGATGCAGGCTTAAATTAGCAGAAAATAGGCAATACAATCAAAAGTTGTTCTCTACAGGGGACCTAAAAATCTGTCTGAACCAAGGTCCCACAAATTCCTATGATGCCACTGACCAAGTAAACTTATCCATTGGCCACATCATGCTGTGTATCTAAACATACTCTCAGCAGGACAGGATATAGGTAGCTAGACTATATTGCTGGTTTGCATGAATTATTATTACTGTGAAGGATGGTTATGAAATACTGTACAAGAATAATTCAGGGAAGCATTTACACATGATGAAGGGAAATCTCCTCACCTTCAATTACTTAAGTTCATCATTTCATCTCCTATCTCTGCCAATCTGAGGTTTTGCTGGGCTTCCCTGTGCAGCCTCTTTCCCATGCAACCACTTGCATCCTCCCCCCATCTTCAAGACAGATTGAAACACAACATGTAAATTATTGCAAAGTAATAGATCCACTCTCTAATTCCTAATATGCTTACGTAATCCTCCAAAGTCCCAACATTTCCACTCGGTGTGTTACAATGGGAAAATGTGCAATATAAAATAGAAACCAAGAGCATGTCTGTAATCTAATTTGATGACTGTTTATTTTTTTATTCTTTCAGTTTGCAATGGATTGGATGCAATGGGAAAGCTGAATACCAACCTCTCACTGGTCACAGACTGCATGGAGCACGGGTTGACAGCTGTCTACCCACGAACCCGCTACACAGCTGGCTGGGACGCCAAACTTTTCTACGTGCCACTCTCTTACTTTCCCACTATATTAGTGGATATCATTCTCGCCAAACTTAAATAGATTTACATTTTAGAGGGTCAACAGGAGAAAACTTAATCGACAAAATTAGTAATTCAGTGCCAGACCTCGCTCTTTCGTAGGACTGGCTAAGGTGCGGGTTATTCGCTTCTCTCTTTCACTATGTACTTAGTGGTGCTGGAACAATTTTCAGAATAGGGGGTGCTACCATTAATGTTCTATCACTGAAGTCCTAGGGATTGTGAAAACTCCAAGCCTCACTCATAAAAAGGAGTGTAGCAAATATGCCACAGCCCTGCAGCAAGGGAGTAGTAAGGGTGTTGTTTGTAGCTGGTCGTGCATTTGGAGCACTGGAGAGGTAGCGCACTGTCATTTACAGAAAAGCCAATTTTTCTGTTGAAAAAGCCATTAAATTTACATTGAATTTTAGTGGTAAAACTATATAGTGCACAAACGAAAATGCATGGAAATTTTCAGTTTCAGCAAATATGTATCATTTGTGCATCAAAGTAAAGTGGGTTGATCTGTTTTGATCCTAATAAAATTTCCTTTATTTGAGTTTGCCCAATTGCTAATATATGTTTAAATATGTGTGTAAATCATTTACGCGTATTTTAATGCTGTTAATACTGTGTCGAACGCTTCCCATACGTTGTTCTTGCTATATAATGGCAATCTTATCTTTTTTCAGGACTTCATGTAACACAATGTGATCAAAGCTATTCCATAATCTTCGACGCCACAGTCCCCAAAACGTAACTATCAAAGCCTTTATTTAACAGTGGATTGTGAGGTCCAAGAAATATGCATACATGGTGAAAAAATGAGTTTCAAAGTATTGATAACAAAAGAATCCGGAGTAAGATTAAGAGTCACCTTTTTGAGAAATGTTCTTTATGTGGAACTCTCTTCTGTGGGTTACAAATCTGTCGCCATCTGGATACTACAGTCACATTGATAGTGGTCTGGATATCTGAGGTGACAAGAAGAATTTTCCTCATCTCTATTCCTTCCTTAATTACAAGTCCAATGCTTTACCAGCTTAACCCTCATATACCTTACTTCTGTTGCCAGGTAACTAGTTAAAAAGAGATTTTTTTTTTAAGGAAACAAGGTTTAAGATTACATGAATCAAACGTGTTTTTTACTTAAATTATTGGGAGATGGTTATTTCCCAAACTCTGATTATTGCAAAAATAAATCACTGACCCCAGTCTGTTCTCTCTGTCTCTCCTAAAGTGACCGCATCCTTTCCTAGAAAGTCTCTCACGTTCCTTTGCCATCAAAAATAACATTTAACTGAAATACACACATGAAGACTTCAATGCCTCTCCTAAGCTATTCATAGACCACTCTAAAGACCTTAGGGGCATATCATCATCAGAATACGATAATTATCGCAAATCGTGCTTAGCGCATTTTCTTTTATCACCGTCTAACGCTGGTTGAAATCGCTGTGTTGGAGGCGTATTAGCAACGCTTTGATCAGAGGCGAAGTCAAATCCAGCGATAGACGGTGATAAGCAGCAATAGCGTGAGAAACCAAGCGATAATTAGTAAGCTGTAATGAAAATCTTGCTAATAGGCAAGTGTGAACTTAACCACACAATCCACCTCCAATACAAACAATGGTTAAGTCAACTTTTAAACAGGTGTTAAATTCCTGCAATAACCGCGGTTAGCGCTGGTTTTTTTTAACCGCTTTGCGCGTCTGGTGCCGCATTGTTTTTATGTTTTAAAAGCTGTATTGAGAGCAAAATGATCAATACAGATTGACATCATCAAAAGATGCATATGCTATCCACTAAATCACAATAAAGTCCAAAACAGTGCTAATGTCAAACTGAACAATAAAAGCGTTTTCAAGGTGGTTTAAAATTTTCGGAATTAATAAGAATAGATTTCTTTTGGGCTAATTGATCTAGGTAGGTAGTAAGAGATAACCAATAAAGGTCTACATTGCGGTGTGGTTTGCAGGAGGAGGCAAAAGAGACGTCAAGCCTATGAAAATGACACAAGGAATTCCACCAAGTTTGTATGGAAATATTTTGAGAGATTTCCAGTTGGAAGAAATAGGCTGAAATGCAAGTGCAAGCATGAGGTCAAAAACACCTTGTGAATGTTTGGGGAGAACTGGAGAGTCAGAAAGACTACCAAGAAAAAGAATGAAAAATGAGTATGGGATGGAAAGTGTGAAAATGCGAGAAATGTATTACCAGATTTGCTCCCAAAAAGCAGAAACCGTGGGACAGAGAAAGAATATACGTGAGAGGTCAGCATTGGGGGATTTACAAGTCCAACAGTGAGAGTCAGAGCCAGAGGAAGATGTGAAACGAGATAAAGAAAGAGGAGAAAGGTAAAGTCTGTGATAAAAAAGAAATAGAGATTGAGTAAGAGAAGCAGATTGAGAAACGTTCAGGATTTTGGACCAGAGTTTGTCCCAAAGGGAAATGGGCCAAGTGCATTCCAAATCAGTCTCCCAGGAAAGTTCCAATTTGGATTTAACACGGTTAGGGTTAGGAGAAGTAAAGAACCTATAAATAAGAGACGCTTTAGGGAGAGTAGAGACTACCCCAAGAAGAGGAGGAGGAATAGTGATGGAATCCGAAGAAGGAAGTGAGTAATAGCGGTTAAGGATAAGTTCCATAGGAGAGGTGTATTTCTGTAGAAAAGAACGAGGACAGTGGAAATAAAGTTGATAGTTAGGAAAAGAGCGAGGTGAAACCCCATCAAAGAGATGATAAACCCAAATAATACCTTTTTGTTTCCAAGAAGCCCAATAAATAGGTCTATTATTGAAAAGAATAAGTGAGTTGTACCAAATGGGTAAACGTAGGAAGGATTCGTGCGAAATTACTAACGGAGAAAGCAAAAGTTTAAGAAGAGAGGAGGTATGTCTAAACAAAGGAAGAGCATCATGAGGAGATTTGGAGGAAAAACACAATACCTCTTCAAAAGAAAAGGGTAATACGAAAGTTTGTTCGATATGAAGCCAGAGAGGAGAAAAGGGGGAAACTTCTGACGATAACCATTGTGATGCCCGACGGAGAGAAAAGGATTTGTGATAGAGACGGAAGTCTAGAAATTTAACACCACCGTTTGATTTAGGCTTACAGAGAGCTAGAAGAGAAATTCTAGATGTTTTATTTTTCCAGAGAAATTTGGAGAGAGAGGAATCAATACGTTTGAAATAAAGGGCAGGAATATGTACGGGTAACATAGAAATGATGTAAATAAGAATAGGGGCGATCATAATTTTAATCGAATCAAGGTGACCCCACCAGGAAAGAAAAAGAGGATTCCAAGAGGAAAACAATAAATCAATTAGACAAATCTGCAGTCATATTTAATTTAATAGAAGAGGAAATAGAATTAGAGAACCAAATACCAAGGTACTTAATCTTTGTACTGTTCCAACTGAAGCCAGTGGAAGAAAATATCTGAATTAATTTTATATCCTGAGACAAGGGAGAATGCTTCAAATTCAGATAATAAAGGAGGGATAGAGAATTCCGGGTTTGAAATAAACAAAAGGATGTCATCCGCGAATGCAGAAATCTTTAATTATCACCATAGGGGAAACCAGGGATGGAAGTATTAGACCGAATGGATGATAAAAATGGTTCAAAAGCTAAAACGAAAAGAAGTGGGGAGAGAGGACTGCCTTGACGCACACCTCTTTGAAGGGTGAAGGATGAAGAAAGCCGACCATTTACGAGGACAGAAGCTTTAGGTGAAGAATATAATAAAGAAAAGAGAGATAAATTTGGAACCAAAGCCATGCCATTTTAATGAAGCAAACAAGAAAGACCAATCTACTCTATCGAAGCCTTTCTCCGCATTAACAGAAATAGCAGCCAAAGGTATTGAAAGAGAAGGGGCCTTGTTTAGGACATTGAGGAAGAGGCGAGAGTTGTCAGAAGTGAACCTCCCTTTAATAAAACCACACTGTTCCTTACCAATAAGATGAGGCATGAGCGGATCCAAACGTAAAGCAATTAATTTAGCGAAGAGTTTATAGTCAATATTAACTAATGAAATGGGGCGATATTTTTTACAAAATTTGGGGTCACGACCATCTTTAGGGATGAGACAGATGGTGGCATCCTGAAAGGTACCTGCAGCCTTGCCAGAGGAATAAAAGGATTGGAATAACAATAAAAGTTTGGGCAGTAAAAGATCAGAAAAGTGTAAGTAAAATTCGACTGGGAAGCCATCAGGACCAGGAGTTTTACCCTTAGTGAGGGAAGATAAAGCTGTAGAAAGTTTATGTAAGGAGAGGTCAAGGTCTGAAAAGTTGAGATGAGAGGTAGAGGGTTTAGGTAGTTTTTCAAAATAAGATTGAATCATAGGAGTAGGAGGAGATTCTGGAGTATACAACTGTTGATAGAAGATTTGAAACTGGTCAAGAATGTCTTTATCGGTATGCAGAAGAGTGTTGTCATAAGAAAAAATGGATTTAATGGTAGTAAGATCTTTACGGGATTTGAGATAATTGGCTAATAGTTTCCCAGACTTGTTACGACCACCATAGAAACTTGCACTACTGCGAAGAAGAATTGAAGAAGCATTATCAGTGGTAAGTTTGTTGAAAGAAATTTTCGCATGCACAAGTTCTGGTGACATACATTTATCAGAAGAGGTATAGAATTGATGTTCCAATTTTTTTGTATGTGTGAGGGAGGACTTACATTTCTGAAGCAATTGTTTCTTCTTCCTAGAAAGAAAATTAATAATAAATCCCCTCGCAGTAGCCTTAAAAGAATCCCAGAGGATAGAAGGAGAAATATCAGGATCAGAATTAAGTTGAAAGAAATCAGTAGTAAAAGATCGAAAAGATGAAGAAAAATTATGGTCAGAAAGAAGTGCGAGATTAAAGCGCCAGCGAGAAGGTTTAGGATGGGGTGGAAGCAGGTCTAGATCCGTAATAATGGGGGAATGATCTGAGATAACGATGGGTTCAATACAAGAGGATAGTAAATTTTGAGTTCAAGATGGAGAAAGAAAGATATATTCTAGTCTAGAAGAGGAAACGTGAGGGTGTGAGAAAAAGGAATAATCCAAAGTGTCTGTTTGTTTAAGTCTCCAAGAGTCCAAAAGATGCGTTTGTTGTATGGTGTTTAAAAATTGTTTGATTGGTTTGTGAGGAATAAAATGAACAGTGGATTTACAATCCAGGAATGGATCCATAATCTGATTACAATCTCCTACTAAAAGAAATAAATCATCTGTGTTTTGGATACATTTGCTCGTATTGAAAGGCCAAAAGGAACAATCAGGTTGAGTAGGTCTGTAGATATTAAAAACAGTTAAAGGAATAGAATTAATTAACAACTTAACCGAAATCCACCTACCATCAGAATCTTTTTCCTCGAATAAAATCTTACATTTCAATTTTTGATGAATTAAAATAACAACCCCATTTTTCTTATTGGTAGAAGGGGAAAATAAAACTGTACCAACCCAGCACCTTTTTAATTTAAGCGACTCAAGATCATTAAGGTGAGTCTCCTGTAAAAGAGCAATATCGGGGGTGTATGAAGATAAATAAAGTACTTTCTGCCGTTTATGGGATTGATAAAACCTTTTACATTCCAAGAAATAACTCTGAATTTATAAACTAGGTAAGTATAATAACATCAAAAAGTGCAAAAAAGTATGAAAACAGTAAGCTAAAGAGAAAGAAAGACAAGAGAGCCAAGAAATGAGAGCAGGATCCAATGAATAGAAAAGGAGTAAAGGAGAGAAAAGAAAGGAAGGAAAAAAGAAGGTAGAAGAAGAAATAGTACATGTTCAAAGGATGACTGCAACTAACATTCCTGAAAAAGATAAAGACAAGGAAAGCAGGAAAATGACAGCACTTCACAAGACGAGTCTAGCCAGGAACAACGAAAGAAGATAGTAGAGATAGAAGCACAAGCATGAGAAATAAAGAAGAGGGAAAAGTGGGAAAGGGAGAAAAAAGGAAAGAATAAGAAGAGACAGTACATATCCAAAGAGGACGACTGAAGGGAACATACCTGAGGGGAACATGGGAGAGCACAACAACGACGATGGGGGAGTGGGGACCCTGGACAAGACGAACCAGCCAACAACGGGAGTCCAACCGCATCAGGACGAGGAATTAAGGAAACGGACTATCAGAGCTGAAAGGAAACACGTCAACGTATCTGTATTGAAGAAAGAAACAAGAAATATGACAACAGGGAAATACATTAGGGGACATACTGCTGAACTACAAACTGCTCGATCACATGAAGAAAGCAAAAATATAACAACATCAACAATAAATAACGTGAGAATGTAAAGAAACTAGGGAAGATGTCATATGACTATGAGGAAGTAACAAGGACCAAAACAGCACTAAAACAAATTGATATAGGTCAACAGCATAAATCCTGTAAAAAGGAAGAGAGTTAGAAATCAACCATTAGCAGAAGAAGATGTATCCATAGTGTTAGCAGTTTGAATATGGATAAAGTTCTTGAGTTCAGCCTGGTCTTGAAAGGACCATGTTTGATTGTTAAGAGTGACTTTGAAGATGCAGGGGTGAAATAAACCAAATCTGGCACCCAAAGATTGTAAAGGGGCACAAAGATTCAAGAATTCCTTTTGTCTAGGTGCAGAATCGTTGGACACATCCTGGGACAAAAATACTCTTTGACCTAACCAGGAAACTTGACGTTTGGATCTGGCTGCAGACAGAAGTGAGAGAAGATACGTAAATTTAAAAAAAAGAATGATGACGCCTTGTGGTTTTGATGGAGTGGACGCAGATGAAGGCCTGGGACCAAGCCTGTGTGCTCTCTGGATGCTAAGAGAGGTCGTAGTCTGCATGTCTAGGAGTTTTGGAAGGAAGAATGCCACAGGGTCGTCACCTTCCAGAGACTCCGGCAAACCGTAAATGCGTAGGTTGTTCCTCCTGTTTCTATTTTCCAAGTCCTCAGTGTGTTGTTGAAAGGCAAGTATTGATTTTTCCAAGGAAGCAATGCGTTGTGAATTATCCTGTATTCCTGAACTTGCTGCTCCATAGATGAAACTCTATTATTTATAGTAGACCACTTCTCCTCAAGGAATTGCATCTTGCTATTCGTTTCTTCTACAAATGGGCACAAAGCACAAATCTCCTCTAGGATCAGTTCTATGTAGATAGGCGATGACGGCTTGTCAAGAGAAGAAAGGTCTTGCTTTAAACGCTTGGAAGACGTAGCAGGAGGAAACGACTTAGTTGAAGTGGACTGTGATGTAGAGGAGCGATTGGATGCAGCAGTCGCCATTTGTCCTATATGAAGTGAAGAGCTCGAAGTTGAGGACAAAGAAGATGGTGTTGAAGAAATCGACTTGGAGGGAACAAAAACAAACTTTGGGTTGCGTAGCTTGGTCCTAGACATAAGTCCCCAAGATATAGAAAGAGACAAATGTTCAAAATATAGCATCCAGAGTCAAAACAAACATAAGGCAAACCATATATTGTAGAGCACACTTGAGGAACGAATGAATATATGAGCTGCAAACAATTATGGATGCGCAGCAGGAATTATGAAGAAAAATGCAAAGTTCCAGTCCCATAGGAAGAAGAAATAAAGGTGAACACACTGTGGAACGAAATTGCAGCCAAAAACAAAAGCAGTGGAAGTAGAAAGCAAGTCACTTGGTAAAAAAGATTCACCTAAAATGGCGGACCATCTGAGGCATTAAGGCATGTCAGTCAGGTGGAAAAACAAGTCATTCTATGAGGCAGAATATCCAAAGACCAGGAACAATGGAGAAAATGCAGCAAAACGAAAGTCCTGTTCCAAATCCAGATAGGAGAAAATAAGATGAGGTGCTTTAAAAGGCAACATGTGCAAACGCTAAATCGCGGGTGGAAAATGCGCTAAGACAAAATGGCGGTAGCATGAAAATACGATAAAAATTGCCTCACCAGAAGCAGCGCCGGTTCCGATTCATGCCGCGATGTTTCTAGAGGAAAGAGGTTGGTGAAAGACAGCTCGCGGCTGTGTGAAGCGCCCAGATGCGGCAGAGCTGCTGAACTAGGCGGCCATCTCGCACGGCGCCTAAGCCACGCCCCCCCTGGTGCCGCATTGTTAATAGCCCCAAGTTGTATTTGCAACTGTTTTCATGTAGTATTGGTGAGGAACGCCTACTTTGCATGTCATTAGCGATAAATATCGCTGACATGCACAGGAAAAAAAACTGGCTGCTATCTCAGGAAAGCAAGTGCTAAAGCATGTTAGTGTGTTCTTGTTGTTAGTGCGATAACAAAATCACCGCTTTTTTGGCGATATGTGCCACTAAAGTGGCGAAAGATTTTTTGATAATATGCCCCTTAACCTTTTGTGAGATTTCTGTAATGATCCTTCTCCCCATTATAGAAAGAACTATTTTTTTTTCTTTCCTTGCGGACTTTTATTTTAAGATATCCGATCTTTAGATAAAACATGTTTCACTTTAGGTTACCCACGTACAAATTATTCTACAAGCCGCTTTATTTTAGAAAAAGATCTTATTGCTTCAGTTTGCAAATATACCTTTTGTGAAGTACTTTCACTTTGTTTATCACTTAAAAAGTATGTGATTTTAATATTTTCTATGGCTATCGACTGAGCCAACACACTGTAGCCAAGTTGACCCTAGAATCCCAGTGAGGTTGACCTCATCTTACATCCTCCTGAAGGTCAGTAAAGTGAGTGCCATGAGTAGGTGAGTGAGTGAGGTATTTATAGGCTTTGAAACTGCAAAAGTCTGGTACGGACCGCTATATGAAAACAAGTTATTGCTATTAATATGGTCACCACTTTAGCCTTTTGTACTTAATCTCACTCTTCCTTTTGACAATCTCTCTCCTTGTTGGGTAACATTTTATTACTTGGTTCCCTCAGCTGTTTCCTTGTTAAACCAGTTTTATTCTTCATCAAACATTCTTCTCTTTCATTGACCAATCTTCTACCATTTTAGCTAGTCTTCTCTGTTATCAAACACTCCTTTATTCAACTACATATTCTATGTGCTCTCACATTCTTCTATTTCTTGTCTTCTCTTTTTCAATCAGACCTTTTCTTTGTTCAAACATTATACATTTTTGTACAGAGCTCTTGGTTTGATCAATATGTCCAACCTAGTTTTGCTCATCCTAAATTCTCTTTGTTCAAACTGGCTTCTCATCCATGGAGCAGGCCTCTATTTGACCAGTGTCTGAACCTATATTTGATTATAGGTAAATACACCTTGGCCCGGCAGGGAACTGTCCACATGGCTTTTATGGACTTGTCGTCCGCATTTGATTGCGTGGACAGAGGCAAATTATGGGACACCATGTTAAAGATGGGCGTAGAGCAGAACTTAATTAATTTACTGGCTGACCTGCACTCCGATACAAGAGCTAATGTTCGATATACCCAAGACCTGAAAAGGACGGGGGATATCAGAATTAACCGGGGTGTTCGACAGGGGTGTATCCTGGTTCCATTCCTCTTTAACTTGTATATCAACGAGTTGGAGGAATACTTGCTAAAAACTGGAGCGGATTACCCATATGTAGGCCGAAAAGGCGTTCCAGTTCTGCTCTACGCGGAAGATGCTGTCCTTATTTCAAGGACAGCAATCGGACTCCAGACACTTTTAAACTCCTTCTTTGATTTCATTGAGACTCGAGGCCTAAGTATTAACAACCCTAAGTCCTATGTTATGAAGACAGGCCTAGGGTCACGAAAATCTAATCCTTTTAACATAAATGGGGAAAAAATTCCAACCACCAAAACCTTCTCATACCTCGGGGTCCTTCTTGATCACCAATTATCTTGGGGCCCTGCGGTCCTTAAGAAGAAGTGCGAGGTAACCCGTGTTAACGCGGCCATACTGGCTTTGCGAGAAAAATGGGCAATAGCCCGGTGGGTGCCTTGCTTAAATTATACCAGGCTAAGAGCGTTGCTGTTGCCTGTTACGGAAGTGAGCTATGGGGCTATAGCCAGACGCGGGACCTGGAGGTTGTAGAAAATAACTTTTTGAAGAAGATACTGAGGCTGCCAAGGGGAACTGGAAACTTCTCAGTACATGAGGAGCTAGGTGTGCCCTACTTAAGTGACAGAATAGCAGCTAACCCCCTATTGTGTTGGATGAACTGTTGGCTAAATAATGACATACGTCTTACCCATGATATACTAAAAGAAGCTTTAACATGGGATGGTAGGTTTAAGGTCCCGTGGCTGAAGTACATTAATGATCGCCTCACCGATATAGGATGGCCTGATTTGTTTTTAACCCCAAACCTTATTACCAAATCAGATGTCACCTTTGTGAAAAACACATTCATGACAACCAGGTATTTTGTCCGGGAGGAGGTTGAGCTACAGAAAGACAGTGCTAGGAAATATGTTTTACTTAAAACCTGTCTACAAATGGAACCATATCTATCATGGCCTATGACCGGCTATGAACGTTACCTATTAACAAGGTTCCGTTTTGATCTGTTTCATCTCTTACTGGCGGTACCGAGTGGGGCCCATCGAGGTCAAGTGTTGCCAGCTTGCGGCTGCGACGGAAAGTCTCCGCAAGATCTGGCACACTTTTTATTTATTTGCCCTTATTACATAGTACCCAGGAGGCTATATCTAAAACCACGCCTCAAAGAACTGAAATTTGCACAGATTAAACCAGCACTTTACTACCTTCAACTTTTGAAATGCGACTGCACTTTATTCGTATGCAGTTTTCTGAAATTAGCAATTACTTTCAGGAAAAGTATGGAGGGATAATTATGCTGCAGTTATTGTTAGGTATTTTTTAACTTTTTTATCCTGCTGCAATTATTTATATTCTTAAAATGTTTATTCTGCCTGTTACTCGTGTTTTATAGTGATTATGTAAATTTTTGTCTCACAAATGAAATGGATGGTTTGTTTTTAACTGTATGTTTATGAATTGTGCTTTTATGATTGTAAGGTATACAATCGAATAAAGTTATTTGAACTTGAACCAATGAACCATCTATTTGATTGGGTATTTGTATCTCTGACTTTAATAAAGGGAGCAAGCATATTAAAATGCATTAATAATTAATCCATTTGTCCAATCAATTCCTTATATTAAGCATCTTTCTCTTTGCTCAATACATCATCTCTTTAATCATCCAGCCTTAATTTTGATAAACCAGTATTATCTTTGTTTGACAGTGACCCCTTTGTTCACCCAGTCTCCTCTTTGTTCGGTCAGCCTCATGTTGTCATGGGATCGCTTCCGCTGTCAAACTGCAACATATTCTTTCTTGAAAAGTCTAAAAAGATTGATAGTGATTTCCAAACAGCAATTGAGCTCCTCCCGATGATACCCCCGAATAGCCCAGGCTAGCATATGATAAAACAACGCATTGTGGGACACTTTCAAAACCTTTGATGAAAATTCCATTCTTAATATCTTAATAACATTTAAATCGTCAAACCACTTCTGTGACCCTCTACCAGCTAACATCTTCAATGAGATTAAAACATCCATACTCCCTCTCTGGACTAAGATGGTGAATGCTTCACTACTCCAAGGGGCTTTGCCAGACTGCCTAAAATCAGGGTACGCAACCCCCGTTCTAAAAAAACACAGCGGACCATAAAAAACCCGATAACTTCCGTCCCATTTCCACCATTCCCTCTCTGGCAAAGCTCCTTGAGAAATGCGTACATACCCAGCTATGCAATCACATTGATCAGTTCCACCTTATTAACCAATTCTAATCTGGTTTCCGTCCGGGTCACAGATTGGAAATGTCCTTACCCACATAGTTGATAGCAAACTTAAAATGCTAGATCAGAACATATCTTTCCTCCTAATCCTCCTAGACCTATACTCCGCCTTCGACACTGTCAAACATGACAGCCTCCTTGAATTACTTGAACACAGAATGGCATTATCGGGGGGATGTCCTAAATTGGTTTGCCTCATTTCTACACAACAGAACTCAAAGAATTAAGGTTAACCAGTCCCTGTCCACTACCACTCCTGTCACTTTAGGGGCCCCCTACTCTTTTTAACCTGTTCATGGCGCCTCTAACTGAAATTCTGAAATTTTCCAATGTACAATACCACATATATGCAGATGCAAACCAACTATACCTTAAAATCTCCTCCCCTGAGGATATCTGTCTACTCAACACAACTCTCCAAAAAACCCAATACTGGCTAACCAGAAACCACCTTAAACTCAACTTGCTTAAAACCTAATCCCTCTTAATTTCCCCCACCAAAAAGAGCCCTCGACATCAAAGATTGGAAGAAACACCTAACAGTTTTTAACTGCATTCCACACATTATAGATTCCACAAATTAACTAGGAATTACACTTGACAAGAATCTCAACATGCAAGAGCACATCAGCTCACCCACCAGAGGAGCAAACTCTCAAATGAGTATTCTAAGAAAAATAAAACCCTTCCTCCCCTACAACGACTTTAAATCAGTGGTACAAGTGCTAGTTATCCCCAGATTAGAATATGGCAGTGCTACCCTATGTAGTCTGCTAAGATCCAAGTTGGCTTCGATAAGGGTATCTCTTAACTCTGCTACAAGGCTCATCACTGGATAGAAAAGGTACAGCCACATCACTCCTGATCTGAAGGCACTAAATGGGCTCCCCTGAGGCAAGGATTCAGATGAAAATTGCTTGCATGACCCACAAATCCCTACACTTCAATACACCGAAGTACCTAGCTGACCAACTGGAACTGTCCGGTGATGGCAGATCATCTAGAAGCATATCAAACAGAAAGCCCTATTAAGCCTGCATGCTATATTTCTCAGAATCTGTAACCAGTGGGGCCACACATCATATCGGCTCACCCAGGAAATATAAATATATACTGTTACTGTGTTACAGGTCCGGACATGCCTTAAAATATATAAACATGAATGTGTACAGACTCACCCACATAGAAAAAATATGTGAACGCCAGGAAAGTACCTCACGGACGCAACACCCGAGGGGGTTCCCGGTTTGTTAATTACCGGTATACCCACTTCTCATCATCGAATACTTTCCTGCCACGGAGGATGAAAATAAGTGCAAAAGAGAAGTGCACCAGAGAGAATAGAGAAGGAGAAAGACAAGGAGTGTACAGTTAAACTTCCTGGTGGGACAGAGTTATTGATACCAAAAGTGCCCACACCCAACACACAGAGATAAATTAAAAATGTGTAGTTTGGCTGGCTGAGTCGATTTTATTCTGGTGCTGCCAAACTGCACGTTAAAAATGGTTCAACTGATACCATAAGCTTTTAAGACTGGACCGACATGTTTCATTGCCTTGTCATTGGCAACTTCGTCAGGGCAAATAGTTGGGTCTCTATTCACAATCCTCCACCTTTTGTATGAGGACCTGTACACATGCATATATTAAAAAAGACAAACAGAGCACAGTAGTGGTTATTTAGTTAGTAAATGAAGGAGGCCGCAGCATACAACACCACCCCAATGCCGGTGGTTGCACAGCACAAACATTACCTTATGCTCGAATATGGTACTCGTACCCTCGAGCATCAAGAAGACTGTGTGTCACAGATCACGAGACCGTCTTGGAAACTCCAAAAAGTGAGTTTACCTGTGCAAAAAACATATACAGGTGCCGTTTCTAAATTATGTAGAAAATATATTAGAAATCAAAGCTTTACGAATCTCTGAGCGTGGTGAGGGAATTCTAGGTTCCCATCTAGCTCTCACCAGGATGTAAATGAAAGCACTGGGGTATATAGTGGTTAAATCGTATAAAGACAACGGAGTAATCAGAACTGAGACTCCTCCGGAAACAGGTTGGTTGAAAATGACACTGGCGGTGCCCGTGGATTGTGGGGCGTATTGACAAAGCTGCGCACATATATCTCGTATGGTTATGGGCGCGATGCAGGGCTTACCTGCAGTCCAGATTGAAGAAAAGACCCACCAACCTTCTCGGAAGTGTGCGCAAGCGAGTCTGACACTGCAGCTTAGAATTTGTGTTCGCTGCTGCAGCGTCTCGCCTTTGATTTTCACCTACCGCTGCCGAGTCCCTCCGGCGCTTCCGACGTCTCACAGTGCAATGCTGGAAAGACGATACGGAAGTAAGCCCGGAGGGACTCCTCCCATCACGTGTCAAGTCGGCCATCTTGTGTAAAGATGGAAGTTACGGTAAAGGTGATTTTAAACGCCGATTTTCTGGAAGCAAGGAGATTGCTTCAAATACTGTTTTTAACACACTAAGTTTGAGGAGTCTGAAACGGGCAGTTTTAAAAAAACTCAAAAATAGGGTGTACAGCCTGCAACACGCACATGAATTGAAAAAGCTCAGTCATGAGGTAGTGGTGTAGAGGGGCAGAATGTAATGTAATGCAATACAGCAGTGTACCCTATGAAGGTTGTCATGTGTGAGTGTAAAGAGATACCTAACCCTACACATAGTGGGACCCACGGGGAATCCTAGTTGATCAATGGAACCTACTTCGGGATGCCACAAAAACTAGGGAATTTAGAAATATCCATTGTCTGTGACTACGTGACATTAATGCTACAGGGGGACCACCCAGAGAGCCTAGCGTCTGCTCACTTTATTCCACTCTATGGAATCGACAAGTCCCTCTTTGTCTGCCTTCTCCAGGTAGATCCACCTAGCTTCTTTTCTGGCCAGTATCATATCTAAGTTGTGTATTTCCCACTACTTTCTCCAATACGGTCCAACGCAGATCACCCTGTCCATGATTTTTATCTTTAAAGTGTTGTACCAGGCGTGTTGTGAGTTTCTTGGCCCGAATCGTGCTGAGGTGCTCCTGGATGCGGACCTTCACTTTACGTGTGGTGAGACCTATGTAATGTAACCCGCAGCTGCAGGTGATCCTGTAGATGGCGTTTGTCGTATTGCAATTGCTGAATTTGGTGAGGTGCCAAATTTTGCCGTTGCGCAAGGTGATTTCTTTTGTGGCGGTGGTCAGTGAGCACACAGAACATCCGCCACAAGGGTAATGGCCAGCTGGGATGGTGTTGGATTCAGAGGTCATAGTAGCATCCCTGGTGTGTACCAACTTATCACGTAAGTTGGCTGCCCTTCTGAATGCAAAACGTGGTGCTGGCATTTTGTCATTTGGAGTGTCCAATAGTGTCCAGTTTTTGCGGATGATCTGTCTTATCTTGGTAGACAGGGGAATCAAAGGTGGTCACGACCGGTAAACACGGATGATTTGATTTTACATTCCGTTCAAGCAGAGCCTCGCGTGGGGTATTAAGAGCCCTCTTGCGTGCGTGTTTGATTACTCTGGTCGGATATTGTCTCTGTTGCAATTTGGTGACAAGCCCCGCTGATTGGTCCATGTAAGTTTCCGTAGTGGAGCAGTTCCTGCGATATCGCAGACACTGGCCCACCGGTAAATTGTCCCTTAGAGCTCTTGGGTGGAACGAGCGGTAGTGCAAGAGAGAGTTCCTGTCTGTGTCTTTATGGTGAACAGTGGTGACCAATGTGTTCTCCACCACCAGTATGTCCACATCTAAATAGACAGCCTTGCTGTTGCTAATAGACCAGGTGAACCGTAAGCTGTCATCCGCTTCATTTAGCCAGTTGAGAAATAGATGCAGTCGGTCCTCTGTACCAGACCAGATACAGAGGACGTCATCAATGTAACGTCTCCATTCCTGGATGTTACTAAGGAACGGATTCGAGGGATGGTAAATCACATTTTCCTCAAACTGGCCCACATAGATGCAGGCCAGGCTGGGGGCAAAGGTAACCCCCATAGATGTCCCAGACGTCTGTAAGTACAGTTGTCCTTTGTACTAAAAAAAAATTTTTGTGAGTGCCAGCTCAATACATTGGAGGACAAATGATACTGGTGTGTCATAGAACCACTCCATCGCACCCAGGGCCCTAGCTGTTGGCACCAGTGTTGCGCCCTGGGGGATGCTGGTGTATAATGATTCTATATCGATAGTGACCAATAACTGTTTAGTGGGGTCAAAGGTCATATCCTTCAAGATATTGAGGATGTCTGTGGTGTCCTGCACAAACGATTTCTGTGTGATGACCGCTTCTCTGAGAAAAAAGTTAGAAAACTGTGAGAGGGGTTCTAGAATCGATTGGATTCCAGAAACGATGGGGCGTCCTGGCGGCGGCCGCTGTGGCTTATGAATTTTGGGCAAGATGTTAAATGCCGGTATGTGCGGATTCGTATTGATGATGAAATCAGCCTCCTTGGATGTAACCTATTTCTTGGATACGGCATCTGCCACTAGACCTTTAATAGTTTCGGCAAGCTCCCGGGTGGGGTCACGCATAAGTGGACTGTAGTTGGTACGTACAGATAGGAGTCTCTGCACGTCCATCTCGTAGTCGGTGGTGTTAAGCACGACTACGGCCCCACCCTTATCCGCAGGCTTGATGGTAATAGCGGAATTCTGCTGTAATGCTTTGACTGCTTGCCAGTCCTCTTTGGTCATGTTGTGTCTATGATAGGGATGTAATTGTTGTTCAAGGGCCTCCACTTCATGTAACACTCGTTGCTCAAAAACTGCAACTTCCGGACCCAAAACAGATACTGGAGGACAGAATGTCGATGGAAGGTGTAAGTTAGTATCAAACAGTGACAGGGGAGTTCTTTCCTTGTCAAGAAAATTTTTTACATCTTGCCCAAAATTCATAAGCCACAGCAGCCACCGCCAGGAGGCCCCATCGTTTCTGGAATCCAATCGATTCTAGAACCCCTCTCACAGTTTTCTGACTTTTTTCTCAGAGAAGCGGTCATCACACAGAAATCGTTTGTGCAGGACACCACAGACATCCTCAATATTTTGAAGGATATGACCTTTGACCCCACTAAACAGTTATTGGTCACTATCGATATACAATCATTATACACCAGCATCCCCCAGGGCGCAACACTGGTGGCAGCAGCTAGGGCCCTGGGTGCGATGGAGTGGTTCTATGACACACCAGTATCATTTGTCCTCCAATGTATTGAGCTGGCACTCACAAAAATTTGTTTTGAGTACAAAGGACAACTGTACTTACAGACGTCTGGGACATCTATGGGGGCTACTTTTGCCCCCAGCCTGGCCTGCATCTATGTGGGCCAGTTTGAGGAAAATGTGATTTACCATCCCTCGAATCCGTTCCTTAGTAACATCCAGGAATGGAGACGTTACATTGATGACGTCCTCTGTATCTGGTCTGGTACAGATCACCGACTGCATCTATTTCTCAACTGGCTAAACGAAGCGGATGACAGCTTACGGTTCACCTGGTCTATTAGCAACAGCAAGGCTGTCTATTTAGATGTGGACATACTGGTGGAGGAGAACACATTGGTCACCACTGTTCACCATAAAGACACAGACAGGAACTCTCTCTTGCACTACCGCTCGTTCCACCCAAGAGCTCTAAGGGACAATTTACCGGTGGGCCAGTTTCTGCGATATCGCAGGAACTGCTCCACTACGGAAACTTACATGGACCAATCAGCGGGGCTTGTCACCAAATTGCAACAGAGACAATATCCGACCAGAGTAATCAAACACGCACGCAAGAGGGCTCTTAATACCCCACGCGAGGCTCTGCTTGAACGGAATGTAAAATCAAATCATCCGTGTTTACCGGTCGTGACCACCTTTGATCCCCTGTCTACCAAGATAAGACAGATCATCCGCAAAAACTGGACACTATTGGACACTCCAAATGACAAAATGCCAGCACCACGTTTTGCATTCAGAAGGGCAGCCAACTTACGTGATAAGTTGGTACACACCAGGGATGCTACTATGACCTCTGAATCCAACACCATCCCAGCTGGCCATTACCCTTGTGGCGGATGTTCTGTGTGCTCACTGACCACCGCCACAAAAGAAATCACCTTGCGCAACGGCAAAATTTGGCACCTCACCAAATTCAGCAATTGCAATACGACAAACGTCATCTACAGGATCACCTGCAGCTGCGGTTTACATTACATAGGTCTCACCACACGTAAAGTGAAGGTCCGCATCCAGGAGCACCTCAGCACGATTCGGGCCAAGAAACTCACAACACGCCTGGTACAACACTTTAAAGATAAAAATCATGGACAGGGTGATCTGCGTTGGACCGTATTGGAGAAAGTAGTGGGAAATACACAACTTAGATATGATACTGGCCAGAAAAGAAGCTAGGTGGATCTACCTGGAGAAGGCAGACAAAGAGGGGCTTGTCGATTCCATAGAGTGGAATAAAGTGAGCAGACGCTAGGCTCTCTGGGTGGTCCCCCTGTAGCATTAATGTCATGTAGTCACAGACAATGGATATTTCTAAATTCCCTAGTGTTTGTGGCATCCCGAAGTAGGTTCCATTGATCAACTAGGATTCCCCGTGGGTCCCACTATGTGTAGGGTTAGGTATCTCTTTACACTCACACATGACAACCTTCATAGGGTACACTGCTGTATTGCATTACATTACATTCTGCCCCTCTACACCACTACCTCATGACTGAGCTTTTTCAATTCATGTGCGTGTTGCAGGCTGTACACCCTATTTTTGAGTTTTTTTTAAAACTGCCCGTTTCAGATTCCTCAAACTTAGTGTGTTAAAAACAGTATTTGAAGCAATCTCCTTGCTTCCAGAAAATCGGCGTTTAAAATCACCTTTACCGTAACTTCCATCCTTACACAAGATGGCCGACTTGACACGTGATGGGAGGAGTCCCTCCGGGCTTACTTCCGTATCGTCTTTCCAGCATTGCACTGTGAGACGTCGGAAGCGCCGGAGGGACTCGGCAGCGGTAGGTGAAAATCAAAGGCGAGACGCTGCTGCAGCGAACACAAATTCTAAGCTGCAGTGTCAGACTCACTTGCGCACACTTCCGAGAAGGTTGGTGGGTCTTTTCCTCAATCTGGACTGCAGGTAAGCCCTGCATCGCGCCCATAACCATACGAGATATATGTGCGCAGCTTTGTCAATACGCCCCACAATCCACGGGCGCCGCCAGTGTCATTTTCAACCAACCGGTTTCCGGAGGAGTCTCAGTTCTGATTACTCCGTTGGCTTTATACGATTTAACCACTATATACCCCAGTGCTTTCATTTACATCCTGGTGACAGCTAGATGGGAACCTAGAATTCCCTCACCACGCTCAGAGATTCGTAAAGCTTTGATTTCTAATATATTTCCACATAATTTAGAAACGGCACCTGTATATGTTTTTTGCACAGGTAAACTCACTTTTTGGAGTTTCCAAGACGGTCTCGTGATCTGTGACACACCGTCTTCTTGATGCCCGAGGGTACGAGTACCATATTCGAGCATAAGGTAATGTTTGTGCTGTGCAACCACCGGCATTGGGGTGGTGTTGTATGCTGGGGCCTCCTTCATTTACTTACTAAATAACCACTACTGTGCTCTGTTTGTCTTTTTTAATATATGCATGTGTACAGGTCCTCATACAAAAGGTGGAGGATTGTGAATAGAGACCCAACTATTTGCCCTGACATAGTTGCCAATGACAAGGCAATGAAACATGTCGGTCCAGTCGTAAAAGCTTATGGTATCAGTTGAACCATTTTTAACGTGCAGTTTGGCAGCACCAGAATAAAATCGACTCAGCCATCCAAACTACACTTTTTAAATGTATCTCTGTGTGTTGGGTGTGGGCACTTTTGGTATCAATAACTCTGTCTGTCCCACCAGGAAGTGTAACTGTACACTCCTTGTCTTTCTCCTTCTCTATTCTCTCTGGTGCACTTCTCTTTTGCACTTATTTTCATCCTCCATGCCAGGAAAGTAGCCGATGATGAGAAGGGGTATACCGGTAATTAACAAACCGGGAACCCCCTCGGGTGTTGCGCCCGTGAGGTACTTTCCTGGCGTTCTCACATATTTTTTCTATGTGGATGAGTCTGTACACATTCATGTTTATATATTTTAAGGCATGTCCGGACCTGTAACACAGTAACAGTATATATTTATATTTCCTGGGTGAGCCGATATGATGTGTGGCCCCATTGGTTACAGATTCTGAGAAATATAGCATGCAGGCTTAATAGGGGCTTTCTGTTTGATATGCGCTGAGTGGGGGGCTGCCCTATATAGCCTTTCTCCCCCTGACATCCCTTTTTGAATAACAGATCTAGAAGCACCAGCATTTTACTGTTGAAACCTCAAACATTTTGAAGGAAATAAAACTACAACCGAGCCTTCTCCGGATAGACCCCTAGAATCTGGACCTCCCTGCCCCCTGAAATCGGACTGATCCCTTCAATCTCTTCATTCAATAAAGAAGTCAAACTGCTTTTAATGAACAAATCTCTACCCTGAACCCACAAACTCATTCTCTGGATACTGCTCTGACCAGCTGTTCTCCAACCAGGGCTTGCACGCTGTCTAAGTACTGGTTTATAACTCACTGTCCCACTCCTGATTGCAAAGGATATTGTCATCATTTGTTTCTTGGTTATCTATTTTCTACTTATTTAACTAATCTGTAAAGCGCTCTGATGCCCTCTGGGGTCAAGTTCGTGCTATATAAAACTTAATAAATAATGTAAATAAATAAAATGTTTGTTCAACCAGTCTAATCTTTGTTTAGACAGACTTATACTTGTTCTGTTAGCCTTTTTGTGGTTCAGTCAGAGTAATCTTATTTGTAATAATTCAACTTCCTTTTGTTCAAAGAATCTTCGATTTGACCAACCACTTTCATCTTTGTCCCCCAACCCTTTCATTGTATGTGTTCCCCAACTTTTCTTTTTGTTCCAACAGCTTTCTCTTTGTTAAACACACATTCTTTGGAATCAGTCACTGTCTGCTTCGTTCAACAGGTCTTCTCTTTGTAATCCAATTTTCCACTTTAATCAACCCGTCTTTGCTCTTTCAACCCTCCTTTGCTTTGTTCAACCCATTTCTGCTTTGTTCAACATGTTAATGTCTTGTTCAACCTGTCTCCCCTTTGTTATTCAAAATTATCTTTGTTCACTCTGCCTTCTATTTGACCAATCATCTGATTCCTGTTCTATCTATTTCTTTTTGTTAATCAACCTTTTCTTTGTTAACTATTTTTTTCTTTTTTCTGAAGTTCTTCCCTGTATGCAGCAGGCTTTCTCTTTGACCAGCTTCATGTATGTTTGAATAGTGTTTTCCTATATGAGCAACCTATTGTTCATTGTCCTTAAAGGAGAGCACTGAGAGTACATGTTGAATGAGAGGGATGGGATATTAATCTAATTGTCCAGGTAGAAAGTACAATAATTACTTTGTTTTTGGGACTGTTCTTTAACCTCTTTAAATGGGTTAAATCAGGGTCTCCAACCTTTTCTATAATGAGAGCTACTTCTGATTAATGAAAATAGTCATGATATGATAATGACTTTGATCATTGTTACAGTAGTGACCATATCAGATACGATCACAGTTGTGACCACATCTTGCTGGATTATAATAGGGACTATCCAGATGTATGTAAATTGACGCAAAAGCATCAAACAGAATGCTGATTACATAGGATTAGCTCTCTCTCTCGCTCTCTCTCTCTCTCTCTCTCTCTCTCTATATATATATATATATATATATATATATATATATATATAAATATTCACTGAAAAAACCATAGATTATAGACCATATATAGTTAGGAATTAGCATTTACAAAACCTTAATTTACTCGCACAAAACCATTGAAATTCGCATATGTAGTTAGTTGCGCTAACTATATATCGCGCACCCGCAATCCACTGCTGATGATGTCACATATTACATCATTCATGACATGGTCAGTGACATCACTGATGACCTCAATGATGACATCATCCAGTGATTGTATGTTTCTGTAAAGTTAAAATATGTCTTACATATTGAAGAATGAGTGGATGTATAAGTGTCTGGATGAAGGATTTAGTAGGTGCATGACTGACTGTATGAGAGAGTGATTAAATGTGTCTCACTGAGTGCATGGGCTAGTGACTAAACTGTCTTAATTTCTGCATCATTATATCTGTTGTTCTGTAAACTGCTGCATGTGTTGATCAGTAGCTATATGAGTAACTATATGGGTTATTGATTGGTTGCCCAAGTATTTGTATGGGAGACTGACTGAGTGTGTGTGTGTGTGGTTGGCTGGGAGGTGTGTGACTCTGCATAGATGTGTGAGCAGTTGATTCACTAGATGTATGGGTTCAAAAGTGCATGTGGAAACAGCTGTATGGGTGGTTGACTGTGTGCATGAGTGAATGGATATCTCAGTGCTACATGCCAAAGTAAGTACATATGTAAAACACAGTACATGTGAGAGTTGACATATATAAATAACTGTGCATAAGAGCCAGTGAATTTGTGAGTGGCTGTATGGATCGTTGTGAACTTGTATCAGGGATTGTATAAGAGAGTAAATATGTGTTAGTATATGTTTGAATAAGTAAGGTGTGTATAGTTGAGGAAATGGAGGTGTGATTGATTCTTTGCATGACTGACTAGGTGTGTGAGTAACTCCATGGATGAGTGACAGTCTGCGAGTGTCTGTTTACATTAAGTGTATCTTAGGTTATTTTAGAGTCTGAAGAGGTTCATCGTATAATCACATGAATGATGTCATCAGTGTTGTGATCAGTAATGTCAAATGAGATGTCATCAGTGATGTCATCAGTGATGTCATCAGTGATGTCATCAGTGATGTCATTTGAGATGTCCTAAGTGATGTCATCAGTGATGTCATTTGAGATGTCATCAGTGATGTCACTGACCATGTCATGAATGATGTAATATGTGACATCATCAGCAGTGGATTGCGGGTGCGCGATATATAGTTAGCGCAACTAACTATATATGCAAATTTCAATGGTTTTGTGCGAGTAAATTAAGGTTTTGTAAATGCTAATTCCTAACTATATATGGTCTATTACCTATGGTTTTTTCAGTGAATTTCAATGTTTTTTTAATAGCAAATATGAAAAGCTGTAAAATGTCAAGTGGTAGGTAAAAACATTTTCGTATTTATGCACGCTGATGTGCTTTGAACGCTGCCCCCCCTCCTCTTTTCTTTTAAAAATTGGAAGAAACAAAAAGTATTCCCTTCCATAAATAACCCAAGACTTTTATTTTGTTATGGCAGGGGAACGAAATAGAGAATAAACTATAGTTGGTCACCATGGGGTTTAAAGAAGGGATGGTTCTTCACCAGATTAGATATTTACCCAGACCCTCATTCTCCAATGTGATGAACTAGGCTAAAATTCTTCTGGTGCATGCACCCTGTCACAGAATATCACCCTAAAACATGGAATCTCCCAAACACCAGATTGAGTTGAACCCCACAGTAAGCCTTATTTCTTCAGGGCCTCAGAATTTCTTTTGCTTTGCTCATGGAAATTGTGGGATATAGGAGAGATAAGGTGTCACCATTAAGAAAGGGTAGTATTTAAATTTGCATATCAATTATGATAAACCTTTTAGACATATAATATGCTAGCTTGAACTTATGCTTTACATTTGAAGCCGAATTCAACAGCTTAAGTAAGTAGGTTTTCGTAGTTGTAACTTTAAAGGGTGATCTAGCAAGCTGTAAAGATTTTCTAAAACAGTGGAGCGTATTTAGTTTTTTAATGTACATGTTTATGAAACGATTACACAAATGAAACATTTGTGAGTTTTAAATTTCCGGAGAAGTATAATTCACCAATAGCTTTCTCTGTAGATGTTTTTCCATTAACAATCCCAGTTCATCACCCGCCCAGGATATCACTACTGTTAGTTGTCATTGTTGCTTCTGTTTTAATAAAAAATGTTTTAAGGTGTTTACTATTTTTGTTGCGATGTATATATTTATAAGTTATTAAAGTGTTATAATCCTACTAATTTTTTATCGATTATTGCTCTTTGACATATTCCCTGTCTACAAACAGAGAAGAATAGGAATATTCTGTCTCCCTTTGCAGATAGTGAAGGATAGGTAATGCGGACTTTTGTCCCCAGTTGTAATCCGTCATGCCTGTTTTTCTCCCCACTGATTGATTGATTGGCTGGACATTTATTGTTCAAGGAATAGTTCTTTCGAGGTATTCTCTGTTTGCAAATAACGTGGAATAGAAATATTCTGTCTAGTCTTTGCAAGTAGTGAAGGGTGGGTAATGCGGACCTTTGTCCCCCGTTGTAATCTGTCATGCCCATCTACTCCCCACTGATTGATAAACTAGTTCCACCCGGACCATTTATTAGAGGTACATCATCTGGCTCAACCGGAGGGTACCCCTAATAAAGAAGACATATGTAAAATACGAAGTAATCACTGTATCCTGTTAAACAGAAACTTTAGCATGAAACACACTTGAAAAGGAAGGGAAAGAAATCGAACAAAATCAGTAGGCCACTGATGAGTTTTTGACTTCGCTAGAAATAAGAAACATGAAAGTGGTGAGAGAGGCCAAGCTTGACGTTACAGCAGCCACGAGGTAGCTAGGCTCCGCCACCCCCCCACTGCTCCAAGCATGTCTGTCCCACCGCCCGCCACGCCCAATAACGGTAACATGAAATAGATACAAATCAGCAGATACCTACCCCACATTCTGGAAACTCCCGAAGTGCAACAGGTTCGCGGCTACGCCCATCCGGAAGACGAGGCCTTCGGCACGTGTAGGGCGGGTCCTGCTGGCAGCCGTCGGCCGGGGAGGTCGTCGCGTAAGGTGGGCCAGGAGAGTAGCCAAGGCCGACGGGATCCCTTGTCCCATCCTCTTCTTTCTTCAATAATGGCTGCGACAATGGGGGGGGATGTCTTGCACATGCCACCGACCCCCCACTCGTATCTCCTGGTCTGGCCCCGGCTTGGTAGGAGCTCCCCGTTTGGCCCTGAAGCGGCGCCCTGCAGGCCACGGGGGGGGATGTCTTGCCTCTGCCTCCGACCCCCCCCCTCTTCTCTCTTCAATAATGGCTGCGACAACGGGGGGATGTCTTGCACATGCCACAGACCCCCCCCTCCCCTCGTATCTCCTGGTCTGGCCCCGGCTTGGTATGAGCTCCCCGTTCTGCCCTGAAGTGGCGCCCTGCAGGCCACGGGGGGGGGATGTCTTGCCTCTGCCTCCGACCCCCCCCCTCTTATCGCCTGGTCCGGACATCACGGATATCAACGCCAGGTGTCGGCGTGGGGTGCGCTGGGAGGGAGAGGCGGCGCGAACGAGCCTCTCCCACCCCCCAGGTGGGGGCCCCTCAGCTGCACCCCCAACGCTCCACTCACCCAACAAAAAGTCTCGTCCACTATTGCGAGGCAATGATGCTCCGCTCACCCAGCGGGGGTCTCGTCCACTGTTGCGGTGCAACGGCACTTCTGAGTTCAGCTAGAAAATAAGTCCTGTGTCCAAAAACGTTCTCCTCGACTTTGAAGATTCTATAAGAGCCACGGGGGCCCCCGACCCCCGCAGACACCCCCGATGGGGAATGGCTGCCATGATCACCCACGGAACGACCACGACGTAGCCGCGGGACGTCGGCCCGCTCATGCCGGCGCCGGCCTCAGTCTTGAAATGACCAAAATCCTGCAAGACTACCAACTTGATCAGTTCCGGAGGGACACCAGTATGACCCGGTAGGAGAGATTGTTGCCTCCCACCCCACTTTGACTGATGGTTCATGTCGCCAGTCCCCTCTGATACCCTTCAACGAAAACTTTTGGACTGCCGAAAGAGGTCCCGGTCCAACCACGAGTTGGTGGAGACATTTTGACTATACTTGGACCTTCCTGACCTCACCCAAAATGGCGCCGGTACAAATGAAACTCTCAACTCCTTGTTGTGCCCCGATTGCTCAGCCTTGATATCATGAGATATGTATGCAGCTTTTAGCATGAATTGATATGGGATAAGACTGATTATATGTTCGGACAATGAATTGATCCGGGATGGGTATTGATTATACGTTCGAACAATGAATTGACATGGGACGGGTACTGATTACACGTTCGGACAATGAATTGATATTAAGTTCTAATGCATCATTGATTACTGTATTTATTGAAGGTTCGAATTGTCGACACTTTTGGTACTTGCTCACAATGAATTATCGATATGATTTTGTTGCACTTGTCGCACTTTATACTATGAAATCAACGACCACTTACTCTGTTATGTTTTCCACAAATAAATACCCCCCCCCATTTACAGTTCCAGCCTGCTCCGTGGCCGGCCCATGGGGTTGTAGGCCCGTATTTGTGCACCAACATTTTTATTAAAGGTTTTTGAAAAAGCAAACTTAGTTGTAACGCGTAGATTGGTAAGTTTCGAATAAATGGCCACTGTTTCCGATATAAAAAAAAAAAGCAGGTGAAATGAAGCAGCTCTATTAGTTAAGGGTTAAAAAGTATAGTACGCAGAAACATTGCAAATATGAATGGTCCAGGTTTGTTGTATGTGTTTTTCATTTTTGTACAGCATAAAGCAATCGATAAAGATCCTGGTATTTAGCCTCTACTTTATATGCTACCTGTATCAGGGAAGTTGTTTTAAATGCCCCTAAGCCACCCCGAAGGAATGTCACCTGGCCCCCCTAGTACGAACGAAAACGACCCCGTACCACTGTAGGTTATCTCTCTTCCTCAAAGGAGAGCACGAGCTCGCCCCCACTTTACACCGACTGCCCTTTGTTTTGACCCTCCCCTGCACACGATCCGTAATGCCACACTTGGGCGACCTATGCTATCCACAGGCCTCCGATAATTATCTCTCCCACATTACCGGTCCCCCCTGGGCTTAAACGCCGAGATGGTAGGGACTGCATCCCGTGGAGATAGGCCGAGTATGTAGTAAGTAAAAGCCTTTTCGGGTTTATGCGCGCTGATGTGTTTTAAATGCTGCTCCCGCCCCTTCTTTTTCCCTCTTTTCTGCAGGTCACTTCGGAACGTCGATTAAAGTACGGAAAAATGGTGACTTAACGGCCGATGGGATGGGAAAAAGGGTTTGAATATGGTGCCTATACACGACGAGCAAACAATGACTATGTCTCTCTCTGAACCCAGCGCTTGGGAGGGCAGCCTGAAGCAGAAACTTGACGGGTTATTACAGGATGACAAAATATGACTTCGCTTGGCACCCCGAATAATACAACCAAGAATGACGTGCACCAATGAATAAATTCCTACGTTTAACTAAATAGGGAAAGTTTAAGGAATATTCCGAGGTGAGGTTTACCCAAGTACCCTCCGTCTGGAGGACTAGGAATGTTGCCAATGTTTAAGATTTACCACCTCCTTCTCGCACCCTCATAGACATGAAACTCAAAGCTGCCCCATTGTTCTCCCGACTGACACCTACCGTTGCCTCAGCCTGGAAACCCATTCGCTAAAAATGATTCGAAGATCCCCCCTGAGTATTAGCCCGACCAGGTTAGTTCCCGACCAATTGGCAAAGGTGTAAGTATTTGCAGCCAAAGCCACCAGCGAAGGCAGCCGACGATAAGAGAGAAGAAAAAGGTAAAAAGAGCTCAGCCCCCAGATGAATTAAGTAGGATGCTAAGGATGCGCAGCATGCAGGAAGAGATCTTTTTGGCCAGCAACTGTTCTATGTTTTGTCTTGGATTTTTGTATATAATACATGTACTGTCGCCCCCCGCCCGAGTTTGTGTGTACGTAATGTATGGATCTACGTCGTCCCTCTGCCTGTGTTTCCATATTACTTGACCCCTGCTGTTCTGTGTTGTGTGCGCACTAAATGGCCTATTATTGTACACGTCTCTCTCTCTCTCTCTCTCTCTCTCTCTCTCTCTCCATGTCGTACATGTACCGAATGGTTCGTTTAGAGTGCGGACGACTCTCTCTCCGAGGGTCCCCCTGTTCCCTCTTCCCTTGGGTGGTAACGTTGTGCCCCACCGGCACAAACCTAATTGGGTCTCTTCGAACACAAAGGTGTTCGTCAAAATTGACTGGAACTAAAACGATTGTAACTTGCTATATTACTACCTCTCCTTTCTGTTTATCAATACGAATTAATTTATAACAATTATTTTTAACAATATATTTACTCGCAGTGTCAAAATGGCGGTCAACACTTCCTGATTTCCTTCGAATCGAACGTTAACAGACGTCACGTAGCAAAAAAATAAAAAAATAAAAAGCTCACGCGCAGCCGCTGGAAGACAAGTATCAACATATATGAGCCTCCTCAGCCACCCTCAGAAAACATAGGGGGTCAGGATACGTCTCCCGTACCCCCTTATACCCCTTTCTCACATTATTTTTCCTCCATCTTGTAATTTAATTAAATCGAAACACAAAATGGCGAATTCCCGTTTTGCTACCAGATCGCGACCCGGTTCGCGAACCGGGAAGCGCTTCTACCGCGAAAAATCAAATTTTTTTAATTTGCCCCACGGGACCCTTTAATAACCCCAACATCATTCCTAGGGGGTCAAGAGGGGTCTACCTTGCCCCCTTTCATTAAATTCCCCCTTCGTTTTTCTCCTCCTCTTGTCTCTCGATCCTACCGGACTGTTTAGAATGTTGACAGACACCGGAGAGCCAATCAGCTTCGCTTCGCAAAGCTCCGTTACGCGAAAAGTACGCGATCTGGAGCGCTATCCGGGACGCTGTCACAGATATATCTGTTTTTTTAAACGTTAATTTCTCAAAATCCACTGGAGCACATATATTGAGACCCAGCAAAGGCACATCGGGCTAATAGTCCCTACAATTTTGCCAAGTTTCGTGTAAATCCATTCAGCCGTTCGAGCTAAAAGTGAGGCCAAACGCCGTATGGAAAAATGAATGGGAAAAACGCGTTTTGGGACCCCCCTTTTTTCTCGGCCCCCCCCTTGACGAAACCCCCCCCAAATTTTCAGGGGCTGATCAGAAACAAAATGTGCCATTTTCCTGAACATTTCAGCCGATTCCGTCCACAAACTCCAAAGTTATTAGACATAGAATTTTCAAAAGTCCCATAGAGAAAAAATCCTAACTATATATACCTACTGGCGACCACCAGTAGGTAATATATATATATATATATATATATATATATATATATATATATACACACATCACACCGAAACTCCTCTGAAAGAAAGAGCAGACGCCGCAGTGGGGGAAGCCACGG
Source organism: Lissotriton vulgaris (assembly GCF_964263255.1). Classification (NCBI taxonomy): domain Eukaryota; kingdom Metazoa; phylum Chordata; class Amphibia; order Caudata; family Salamandridae; genus Lissotriton; species Lissotriton vulgaris. The sequence goes on from NC_141698.1 coordinate 164,040,362, forward strand.
AAACTCCTTTAATCACATATGCAGCGGCAAATGCATTTCGGCCCAGTCGACCTTCGTCAGTGCCAAAAGGTGTTGAGGAGGCATTCCAAACATCACTTTAAATATGTCCCGCCCCATGCTGATTGAACATGGCTCACCCCACCCCCGATGTGTTTGCTGACCCAACGCAGCCCCCGTGATCCTCATGAATTACAAGTCCCAGGATTCAGTTCTTAACCAGGTAGGTGATGCGGGGTGTTAATCATACCTTGTGGCTATACAGCTTTAGCAGGACAGTCCGTGATGTTTAAAAACCATTTCCCTGTGTTACTGCATGAATCTTGGCGCCCCCTCGGGTCCCCACACCGCATCAACCCACAGGTCCAGAAATCCTTTCGGCGGGGGCAGGAATGGCAATCCATCTTCGCCAGCGTGAGGTTAATAACCTCAAACTGCTCCATCTCCTTCTGAGCTCAGAGGTGGGCCTGAGTCATTCCAATCCCTCAGAAAATACAGTCTTTGCTGTAGCAAGAGCCAGTGAAACCCAGGCCGGCTTATGATCCGGGGGCCTCTGTAACGCGCCTCTGGCTGGCGCGTGTAATATGACACCGAAACTCCTCCGAAAAAAAGAGCAGAGGCCGCAATAGAGGAAGCCACGGAAACACCTTTAATCACATATGCAGAGGTGAATGCATTTCAGTCGGCCTTCGTCAGCGCCAAAAGGTGTTCAGGAGGCATTCCAAACATCACTTTAAATATGTCCCGCCTCATGCTGATTGAACATGGCTCACCCCACCCCTGATGTGTTTGCTGACCCAACGCAGCCCACGTGATCCTCATGAACTACAAGTCCCAGGATTAAGTTCTTAACCAGTTAGGTGATGTGGGGGTGTTAATCATACCTTGTGGGTATACAGGCTTTAGCAGGACAGTCTGTGATGTTTAAAAACCATTTCCCTGTGTTACTGCATGAATCTTGGCGCCTCCTCTGGTCCCCACACCGCATCAACCCACAGGTCCGGAAATCCTTTCGGCGGGGGCAGGAATGGCAATCCATCTAGCCCAGCGTGAGGTTAATAACCTCAACACCGCTCCATCTCCTTCCGAGCCCAGAGGTGGGCCTGAGTCATTCCAATCCCACGGAAAAAACAGTCTTTGCGGTAGCAAGAGCCAGCTTATGATGCGGGGGCCTCTGTAACGTGCCTCTGGCTGGCTCGTGTAACATCACACCGAAACTTCTCCAAAAGAAAGAGCAGATGCCGCAATAGGGGAAGCCACGGAAACACTTTAATCACATATGCAGCGACGAATGCATTTCGGCCCAGTCGGCCTTCGTCAGCGCTAAAAATAATGAAAGTAATTATTTACATATATATATATATATATATATATATATATATATATGGGGGAAGATTATGGATATTAATTGAGCAATGACAAGGCACCCACTTGGACAGTAACTTGCAGGAACTCTAAGTACCAGCATGCTTGGCGTGCACACGCCCATACAGGCGGGATTACTTGAAATGCTTATCAGCGTTCCTGCAGAACTGCCGGTCATTTGCCTTTACTTTGCCTGTGAACAAGAGCACCGTAGTGCTCGAAACGCGTTGGGCTGCACATTGAATTTCGAAGCGAGTATGTCACCCCGCCGAGCTACAGCATCTCATTAAAGGCATTCAACTCCTAGCTGTGTGGCGTCCTCACTGTTTTGGCAGACTTTGACTGATATATAAATATAAATATATATATATATATATATATATATATATATTTTATTTATTTATTTATTTATTTATTTATTTGCAAAACAGAGTCCTCACCGCTGTTGCTCCTCTCAGTCCCAGGTGCTTGATCAGCGGTGGTGAGCCGCTTACATATTCAAGAACAGTCCACTCCAACTCGGCTAGACAAACGACCAGCACACGATACCATGGGTTTGTGAATTTTTAATTCAAGCCCCTACCCCCACAACAGACGCGTTTCGCCAGAAGGCGTCGTCAGTGTTCACCTGTGGAGGAGTGTGGCTCAATGGTTAGAGCGGCAGACCCTGATGCAGAGTTCTGGTCCAGGACCAGGGTTCAATTCCCGCCTCGGCGGGTCTTGGGCTCATAATTCCTCGGACCTGATTTCTCGCCTCGGTGCCTATTCTAATCATGGGTCCCACGCTGCAACTCTGGGCAATAGCTTGCTTAACCTCCACACTGGCCCCAACAGTGCTGTGGATGCCTGGCTTCACCCTGGGGGTGCCCAGGAGTGGACACTTCACAGGGAAAGCCAGGAGGGGTTCCACAGCGGTATGAGTAATAGCGCCAGGAAACCGCTTGGTGACAGTGCGCTCTACAAATACCTTGACATTTACATTTACATTTACATTTGCACAACGCCATTTAAAGCCACCTTCCGTATTCACATCATAAACATAAATGACGGTTTTCATTACAGTAGAAAAATCGCAGCGGCCATCTTTTAGTGTGTAAATTCGCAAAAACATTCATTTAATCACCATGGCGTTGTGTTATGATAAAGAGCTCAGTGCAATTTAAAAACATTCGGGCAACAAGTTACTCTTTTTTATCAGCATGCATGCTGAGAGTTTTTTTCAAGCATTATTCTACTTTACAGGCTACGGTATTCACAGCAACATATTATTTGGACATATGTCCATTTTTGCATCGTAACCTGGACTTTATCATCTTAGACTTCCGCCCTCGATGGGCAAAAGTAAAACTATTGATTATGAGCGTTTTGTTAAGCCCTGAATGGGCAATCAAAATCTTGTAGAATTGTCAGTGAGACTCAGAAAATGTAGCCTAAGCAGGAGCCTGAATGTGGGATGAGGTACTTTCAGGTGTTGTTCCGTACCCAATTGTATTTACAGATGTACCGACATTTCCTCATTATTGTTAAGTCCCCAGGGAACAGTTGTCTTTAGCCCAATGATGTATTTGGACTCAAGAGTACGGAGTAATTTCTCTCTATCACCACCCCTTTCAGTGCGTTCCACTTGGTCGATACAGTAAAAGCTAAGCAGGTCCCTGTTGCTTTTGTGGAATTCTGCGAAATGTCGTGCCACAGGGTACGACTTATCTCTATTCGCAATTGCCCGCATATGTTCGAGAATTCACATTTTAGTAGGCTTGATTGTTCTGCCTATATAGCATTTCCCACACGGACATAGGAGGCAGTAGATGGTGTATTCAGAATTACAGTTGAGTAATTTTATGATGTTTTTTTCGGGCTCATTTTCATCGGTTCTGCCTGGGTATGTTTTTGTTATTTTACTATTTTTACAGGCCTTGCAGGCTCGACAAGGAAAAAATCCTTTTGTGTGTGACCTAGCTTAGGACACCCCCCGCGCCGCACGGCCACCAGCTGCTGCGTGTGCCTCCCGCCTGCCTCGCTGCCCCTGCCGCCGCCGTGTGACCACGCCCCCTGCCACCGAGCGGCGTGGTCTCCTGAGGTCTAGCGCTGTGCTCGCCTGATACTGCAGGCTCCTGTACCCCGTTTTCATTGCTGTGTGCCCCTCTGCCTGTTTAACTTTTATTTTGTATATTTGTATTGTGCTTGCTGTATTTTTTTCTCGCCTGTCCCCCTGTTTTCGCTCCCCCGGTCTCCTCCCTCCCCCCTCCCCGCTCCCCGCCTCCGCCGCTAACCACGCCCCCTTTTCTTTCTGTGCCTACCCGCTCCCGCCTCCCAGCTGCTCCGCCCTCCCTCGCACTTCGCCATATATGGCGACCGTGCGAACGCGCAGCGGTCACGCCGATTGTGCGCCGAAGGCGCGCCAAAGGTAAGCCCGTCTGCGCCCGTCCGCGCCTGGACCGCGACCAGCGCCCGAACCCCTGGCCCCCGCAGAGGCCAGCCTACCCGCCGGACCAAGACCGCCGCCACCCTCAACGCACTCAACACCGGCCGAGTCCCGGGATGCCACCGAGCCACCCCGAGACACACCCACGGACCCTTCAGCTGCCACGCCTGCAAGTTCACCTGCATCCGGACCTGCCTCGCACCAGCACCCGCTAAGCTGAACACCAGCAGCAACCACCTCAAGTGCATCCTGCTCAACACCCGCTCCGTCCACAGACACGCCATCGAACTCTGGAACCTCCTCGACACCACAGCTCCTGACGTTGCCTTCCTCACGGAAACCTGGATGAACGACTCCTCAGCACCCGACATCGCCATCCCAGAAGGATACAAGATCACCCGAAGAGACCGCGTCAAACAGACGGGAGGAGGCATCGCCATCATCCACAGGGACACCATCCACATCACGACCAACACCGACGACACCCTGACTACCGCCGAACACCTACACTTCCAGATCCGCACCGACCCGAAGACCACCCTCAGAGGCACCCTGATCTACCGACCCCCGGGACCACGCACACAATTCAGCGAGGACATCGCCGACTTAGTCAGCCCGCATGCCCTCCCCTCCGCTGACTACATCCTCCTGGGGGACCTCAACTTCCACCTGGAGAACAACAACGACCGCAACACCATCACCCTGCTTGACAACTCGCAACCTCGGACTCAAGCAGCTGGTGTCCACCCCCACCCACCTCGCCGGACACACACTCGACGCCGTCTTCTCATCCAGCAAAGACATCGCCTTCAGCCACGCCACTGGACTCCACTGGACGGACCACAGCTGCGTCCACTTCACCTTCAGAAAAACGACGATCCACCACCACCAGCAACAGGTTGCTCGAAGAAGCTGGAACAAGATCACAGCCGACCAGCTCGCCGCCTCCCTGAGCCAGCACCCTCCCGCCAGCTCAGCGAACCCCAGCCAGGCCGCCGACAACCTCACAAAGTGGATCAGCAACTGCGCGGACGAACTCGCCCCACTGAGGACCCCGCCCAGCAGACCCGGCAGCAAGAAGGCCCCATGGTTCACCGACTAACTCAAGAGCTCCAAGAAGAACTGCCGAGCCCTCGAGAAAGCCTGGAGAAGGGAACCAAAACCGGACAACATGACCACCCTCAAGCTTGCCACCCGGAAGCACCACCAACTGATCCGCGCCACCAAGAAAGCTGCATTCGAGGACCGGCTAGACAACAACGCACACAACTGCAAGGAACTCTTCAACATCGTGAAAGAGCTCTCCAACCCCGCCGGAAACAACAACATCACCCCATCGCAAGACCTCTGCAATTCCCTCGCCTCCTACTTCCACAACAAGATCGCAGACATACACAACAGCTTCAGCACTCAACCGACGCACGCCACGACCGAACCACCGCCCCCCACCACCACCCTCCGCGCCTAGACTCCGATCAGCACCGAAGACACCGTCCGCATGATGAACTCCATCCACTCCGGATCTCCGACCGACCCCTGCCCTCATCACGTCTTCAACAAGGCCGACGCTGTCATCGCACCCCACCTGCGGGACATCATCAACACCTCCTTCGACACCGCCACCTTCCCGGAGAGCTGGAAGCACGCCGAACTCAGCGCCCTACTAAAGAAACCTACAGCGGACCCCACCGAACTCAAGAATTACCGCCCCATCTCGCTCCTCCCGTTTCCAGCCAAAGTCATCGAGAAGACCGTCAACAAACAGCTGGCTGCCTTCCTCGAGACAAATGGATCCCTCGACCCCCTCACAGTCTGGCTTCCGAGCCAACCACAGCACCGAGACCGCCCTCATCGCTGCCACCGATGACATCCGAGCCCTGATGGACAACGGAGAAACAGCGGCCCTCATCCTCCTAGACCTCTCCGCGGCATTCGACACTGCAGCGCCTCAGCAACGTCGGAATCCAGGAGAAGGCCCTGGAATGGATCATCTCCTTCCTCGACGGAAGAACACAGAGAGTCCGTCTACCACCGTACAAGTCAGAGGCCACCGAAGTCATCTGCGGCGTCCCTCAAGGATCCTCGCTGAGCCCCACCCTCTTCAACGTCTACATGAGCCCCCTCGCGGCCATCGCACGCCAACACAACCTCAACATCGTCTCCTACGCTGACTACACCCAGCTGATCCTCTCCCTGACCAACGACCCCGCCGCCGCCAGAGCCAACCTTCACGAAGTGATGAAAGACGTAGCCGAGTGGATGACGACCAGCCGCCTGAAACTGAACTCAGACAAGACGGAAGTCCTCATCCTGGGCCCCTCGCCCTCCGCCTGGGACTCCTCCTGGTGGCCCCCCGCCCTGGGCACTGCACCCAAACCGACAGACCATGCACGCAACCTGGGCTTCATCCTGGACTCCTCCCTCACCATGACCAGACAAGTCAGCGCCGTCTCCTCGTCATGCTTCAACATCCTGCGCATGCTACGGAAGATCTTCCGGTGGATCCCCACCGAGACCAGGAAGACGGTCACCCAGGCCCTCGTCACCAGCCGACTGGACTACGGCAACGCCCTCTACGCATGAACCACCGCCAAGCACCAGAAGAGACTCCAGCGGATCCAGAACGCCTCAGCCAGACTCATCCTCGACATCCCACGACACAGCCACATCTCCGGACATCTGAGAGACCTGCACTGGCTCCCCGTCAACAAAAGAATCACCTACACGATCAAGGCCCGAGCTACCTCAACAACCGCATCAACTTCTACGCTCCCAAACGCCATCTCAGATCAGCCAGTCACGCCCTCGCCGCCGTCCCCCGCATCCGAAGAACGACAACAGGAGGAAGGTCCTTCTCCTACCTGGCCGCCAAGACCTGGAACTCCCTCCCTCCCGACCTGCGCCTGACCCAAGACCACCTCTCCTTCAGGAAGAAGCTCAAGACCTGGCTGTTCGAGCAGTAGCAGCCCCCCCCCCCCCCCAAGCGCCTTGAGACCCTCCGGGTAAGTAGTGCGCTCTATAAATGTCTTTGATTGATTGATTGATTTGGAGATTTGTACAGATTTCTTCTTGTTGGACACATAGTGACTATGGACAAGATGGTCCGCCAGAGACTGACTGCGTTTGTATGTTATTACAGGTCTCTCTGGAAGGACTTTCCTCATTACATGGTCAGTATTAAGGATATGCCAGTTCTTTTGGAATATGTGCATTATCCTTGCTGACTTCATGTTAAACGTGGTGATCATTCTGGGACTGTCCTCTTGGTTTGACACCTGTTTTTCTACCAGGAGTTGTTCTCTTGGGATTTTGTTGGATTTCTCTTCCGCACTTCTCAGTACGTTATGAAAATATCCTCTGATCTGGAATCTTGTTTTGGCTTCCTCCTTGGCCTGAGCGTACTCCTCCTCGTCCGAGCAGTTTCTTTTCAGGCGAAGGAATTCGCCATACGGGATGCTCCCGATTAGGCATTTGGGGTGCTGACTAGCTCATGTAAAACAGCATTCCCTGCCGTAGGTTTTCTATATAGCCGGGTTTGTATTTTCCCCTTATATACATAAACCTCCAGATCTAGGTAGTAGACACTGGTGTCACTGATTGTGCTTGTAAATTTGAGGTTCCAGGTGTTGTTGTTAAGCGCGGCAGCCGAGGTTCTACTACCGCGCCAAACCACAAACAGATCATCTATGTATCTTGTCCATAGAAGAATGTTATCTGTCCACTGGTCTTTGGCCTCCCACCATGCCTCGTGCTTCTCCCACCAGCCGACGAATAAATTTGCGTAGCTGGGAGAGAAGCACGAGCCCATAGATGTTCCTCTAACCTGCCTATACAGCTGTCCTGCGAACAAAAATATGTTGTTATACAGGCAGAATGTCATCATTTGTATCAGCATTTCATTGTAGTCCCGGTATTGGTCATGTTCCTTATCCAGGAACCACTTCGCTGCAGCAATACCATTTTTGTGGGCAATACAGGTATAGAGGTTAACAACGTCAAGAGTTATTAATAGGAAACCTGGTTCCCAGGCAATATTATCAATCAGTCGCAGAAAGTCCTGTGTGTCCCTCACATAGGAGGGAAGTTCCTTTACAATCGGTGCAATATATCCATCAATGAATCTGGATGCATTTTCCAGTAAACTACCAATTGCCGAGACGATTGGTCGTCCTGGAGGTCTCTTCGGGTTTTTATGGACCTTTGGCAGGTGATGGAACGTGGGAAGAATGGGTGATTCACATTGTAGATATAATAGTTCGTCCATGTTGAGCATTCCTTGATCTTCCCAAATTGCCAATAGTTTATGGAAGTCTGTGATGCTCTTATTATATTCTGCCCTGTTGATTATACTATAACAGTCCGTATCTCTTAGTTGTCTCAGGGCCTCCTCCTGATAGTTCTCATTTTGATAAAAAAGAGTAACTTGTTGCCCGAATGTTTTTAAATTGCACTGAGCACTTTATCATAACACAACGCCTAGGCGATTAAATTAATGTTTTTGCGAATTGGCACACTAAAAGATGGCCGCTGCGATTTTTCTACTGTAATGAAAACCGTCATTTATGTTTATGATGTGATACGGAAGGTGGCTTTAAATGGCGTTGTGCAGTATTGCACAGGTGAACACTGACGAAGCCTTCTGGCGAAACGCGTCTGTTGTGGGGTAGAGGCTTGAATTAAAAATTCACAAACCCATGGTATCGTGTGCTGGTCGTTTGTCTAGCCGAGTTGGAGTGGACTGTTCTTGAATATATATATATATATATATATATATATATATATATATATATATATATATATATAACTCTTCTATTCACTTCATCATAATCTTCACTAGTCCTTCTTCTTCCTCCCCCTCCTTTCAGGTTACTGTTATGGTTCAGCGCCGGGACGCCTCGTTGCTGGGGCAGCTGTTCGCGCTCAATAAAATATAATAACTTAAAATAACATATATATATATATATATACCTTAACCTCTGTTTCTTGCTCGCTGCAATTTCGCTGGCAGACACGATCAGGAAAACAAAGCACGGACCTAAAATTCGGTTCTTCTCAGGTGTTTATTTGCTTGTCGCCATCATAACGTTGCGGCTCCCATGGGCCTTGCTCACATGACAGCGAGTTTTAGTGAGGGGTGAATATTTAAAGTGCCAGTGCTGCAATCTGATTGGGCCACAATGTATCAACATGGTAAAAAGACTGCCGGTACAATCCATGTAAAATACACGATATATGTACATGTTAAAAGCAGTATGACGCTAAAAACAATACTGGCAAAATACCAAGTGATTCAATTATAGCGTTAAAATATGCCTTTGCTTACAGAAGATCAAGGACAGCAATGCATAAAAAAATATATCACAATCTGTAAAGGTCACTAGATACAGACATTGTACAATAATGGGATAAATCCCCACACCATGTATGTATTGATTCAAGATTAGGCCCATTGAGATGGTGAATAAAATAAGTGAAAGTGCAAAGTGCAAAAAAGTGCAAAGATGAATAAAAATATCAATATTTGCCACGCATGATTGACCAAGCATCCGACCCCCTAAAGACTGAGCCCAGTCCATTTATAGTAGGGTCTAATCAAAGTTAATGGCAGTATGACCAATTAATCAATCCAAGTGGGTACAAATTTTTTTTTGCCACTGGAGAATGTAAATACATGTATACGTTACAAGGCAGGAACTTTTTAAAGAAAACTTTGGGGTAGATACACTTGAAAAACATTTCATATTCCAAAGAGGCAGTTAGAACATAGGGACAACAGAACTCTATTCTTAATCCTTGTTGGAGAGTTCAAACGGGGCTGAAAATCTATGATGCGCAAACTGTACCATGCAAAAATATGTCCAATCATTATAGACAACCAAAAATGTGTCTTAAATCATGATTCAGTTAGAGCATAAATATAAGCATAGTTACTGAACTAGATGTAAAGCATGTGCAACACAGTGTAAAGTTAAAACAATAAATAAATAATTATATAATAGTTACATAAAACCACTCTCTAAACAATTATTATTTGTGTGATTGAATCACTACATTGCACTGTGTATAAAAGGGGGGAGGTCGAATCTCCTACCTAATCTAATCTAATGTAAACCGGTATAAAGATCCTCCGTCTCGTTAAGTCCCCCCGGCTGTTTGCTGTTAAGCTGTAAAATGTACCTAGTTTCAAGATTTCGCAATTTAGCTTCCCTATTGCCCCCACGTCTGCTGGCTAGGACTGTATCAACTACGTAAAATCTGAGATCTCTGTTGTTGCTCTGATGATGTTGTCTGAAGTGTCGTGCAATACGGTATGTGTTGTCTTGTGAGGTAATAGCACGTAGATGCTGTAATATGCGCTTATGAACAGGTAATTTAGTGCTCCCCACATATCGCAGTGAGCATGGACATTCCAAGATGTACACCGCAAAATCAGTTTTACAGGTTAGGGTCTTTGTGATCATGTTCTTTGTCACCAAAGCCATTCCTATAGCTAGTATGGTTGACCCCATGTGTATAGGCTTTGCAAGACTTGCATTTGTAAAAGCCTCCCCTATTGTGCAACCAAGATGTTTTGGCCAGGACCTCTGGGCCAGTGTCCACCAGCCTGTCCCTCATATTAGGAGCTTTACTGTACGTAATGGAGGCCCGCTTGGGTAATAGGTGCCCAATTACCGGATCTTTAAGTAATATGGGCCAATTTTTGTTAATCATTTTGCGTATGTCCTTGTGCTGAGAACAATACCCTGTAATGAACCTGAAAGTGTCAGTAGTGTCAATGCCACTAAATTCTGCTGCCCCATTGTCTATTGCAACTTCCGTTGATGTGTCATACTTAGCTAATAGGGATTGACGACTAAAGCCTAAGGATTTGTGTATGGCTTTGTTAATGGTCTTCTGTGTATATCCTCTTTCGAGGAATTTTTCAGAGCTAACAGCTTAAGCCTCCTTTAACTCTTGCTCATTGCTGCAAAGCCTTCGAAGGCGTAACATCTCACTGTACGGGATACTCATAATGAGATGAGAAGGGTGTGTGCTTCCCGCATGTAATGTGGTGTTCCCGGCCTTGCTTTTGTGAAAAAGTCTAGTCTCTAACCTGTTATTGTGCACATATACTTCTGTGTCAAGGAAGGGGACCTGTTGTTGACGCATGGTAACTGTAAAGTGGATGTTCCGTTGATTTTAATTGAGACGTTCAACAAACTCTGCTGCCTCATCTTTACTCCCCCTCCATATTATAAACAGGTCATCAATGAATCGGTGCCATGTAATGACTTGATTCGTCATTTCGTACTGAAAGCATGTCTTGAGGACCAGTTCCTCCCAAGCCCCCATGTGAAGACACGCAAAGCTTGGGGAGAAACTGGCCCCCCATTGCTACGCCCTGAAGTTGCCTGAACAAAAGATTGTTAAACATAAATACGTTATGCTGTAAACAGAATGTGAGCATTTGGATTAGCATTTCATTATGTTGTTTGTACTTAGCCTCCCTCCGCCCCAGATTATGCTGCACTGCTGCTATACCATCTGTGTGGCGGATGCTTGTATACAAGGATGTAACATCCAGGGCTAGCATCCAATCACCCTCCTGCCAATGGATGTTTTCAAGTTTGACCAGGAAGTCTCCTGTGTCCTGGATGTATGAGTCTAGAGATTTCACTTGACCCTGTAAGAAATAATCGATGTAGATAGATGTCCTTTCTAGCAGACTGCCTCTGGCCGTGATGATAGGCCTGCCAGGGGCGTTGTTTCTGTCTTTATGGACCTTCGGAATGAAATAAATTGCTGGAGTCACAGGGTAATCCGTTTTTAAATATTTGTATTCAGATTCCGCCAGTAGTTTCTTGGACTTCCATTTATATAGCAATAGATGGTATTCGCTCTGCAAATTTTTAATCTCTTCTCCTTTCAATCTTTCATAATGTTCACGCAGATTCAACTGGTTAAATGCCTCCTTCTTGTAATTGGCTTTAGTTAGAAGTACACCATTACCCCCTTTGTCACTGGGGCGTACAATGACGTTATTGTCCTTTTTGAATCTGGCCACCAAAGTCTCGTATTAAAATGCCAATGAATCATGTTTATGTTTGCTCTTGCAGATTTTACTGTGAAGTTCTTGAAGATCACTGGTAAGGTTCTCATGAAACACATCTATGGCATCGCGAGGCATAATTGGACAGAAGGTGGAAGGTGGTTTAAAGGGCGTGAGGGGGGTAACAGCGGTTGCATCAGAAGTCTTAGCGGTATGCAATAAGGTACCTATGGGTGAGATACTGTCTATATCCATCATAGAGTTATTACCTTCATTGGTCCAAAGGGTGACTATTTCCTGCGACAATGAGGCGGCACTATTTTCTGGTTCCACTTCATAGTTCTTATGTTGATCATCTGCTGGTTTTAATGCATACATTTTTTTCAATTTGAGCTTGCGTGTTACTTTGTAGATGTCTGTTCGAGTTGCCTCATAATTTAGGTTAGTTTTGGGAGCAAATGAGTCCCAATTTGAGGATATTTTCTTCTTTAGTTGTTAATACAATAGGAGACAAATTGATAATAGTTGTACATTATTTTTTATTTTTTGTACCACTGTCCCCTGCCCTTCTTCTTCTGTTGTCCTCCATTTCTTTGCCCTTGCCGTCTTCCTCCTCCTGCAGATGCAGTTTTTGTGCTTTCGCTGTAATTCTTTCTTGTTCCCTGTCGCAGTGACTGAAGACGTTCCTGTCACAAAAAACTAATTTCATCGCCTGGAGATGGTTTCTTACTTGCACATGCCGAGCCAGAGCCCCTTATTTCAGACTCTGATTTGCTCCCTGGTCCTGAGCTGAAGTCCGAGGCCGTGGAGTCCAATGTGGTTGATTGCGGTTTCTTCTACCGCATACGCTGGCTTGCATACCTCCAGCTGCTTTGCGCATGCCATCGTACTTCCTCGAGAAGGTGAATATCTGACCGAGATCGTAGTCAGTCCTGTCTCTTTGGAATTTGTATGTCTTACGGTCAATAATTTTCTCCTCTTCTTTTTTTAATCTTGAAAACATTTCTTTCATTAATTTAGCTTTTTCCTCCGTAGAGCCAATGGACTCTAACTCCTCCTGTATTGCTGCGATTTCATCCAGGAGCTTGGGGCGATCGATCTCAGCGTACTTAATTAGAATTAGTACTAAGCACCTAGAGACTTCCAGATTACTGTCCGCCCATTCCCGCATCCGGTCTGGGTTTGGGTTTTCGTAGCTTGGTGAGGTTAAAATTCTTAGCCCCCTCGGTATCCTATTAACATCAATATACATTTGAAGGGACTTAGCTTCCCACCATTTACTTTGCTCCTGCCTTAATTTTTTCTCCAGGGTTTTTAATTTATCGTGTAAAGTGTTTTTGTTAGTACCACTGAGGGTGTCCGATCTCTCTCGTGTGATGGTAGCTGACGCTGGGAGCTCATCAGAAAACATGGTGCTTGCCCGAGCCTCCCTCTCCCTCACTCTGTTGGCCGACATTGTAATTGTGCAATTAGAAAACACCGTGGATTATAACAGAAGTTTGTTACGTCTTTACAAACACACTAATGTCCACAATACCGTTATGCTCTCCGCCTTAGGACACTGGTGTAGCCGGTTTCACGAAACTCGTCCCGGTTCTCCGCGAATGCTTGCAGGCGCGGTGCTCCCGGGGGTTCAATTCCTTCCGGTTCACTTGTCCAGGGCCAAAGGGGTCAAACGCTCGTCTTCCTTCCAGAAGCCAAAAACGCATAGGTAAACCCGGGTGGGATTCCACTTGTTTAGCGCTGACCAATTAAAAATTCCGTTGTGGAGAGGGTCCCGTGTGTAGCAGCGCAGAATCAAACGGCCAAATATGTACCTTAACCTCGGTTTCTTGCGCGCTGCAATTTCGCTGGCAGACACGATCAGGAAAACAAAGCACGGACCACAAATTCGGTTCTTCTCAGGTGTTTATTTGCTTGTCGCCATCATAACGTTTCGGCTCCCTTGAGCCTTGCTCACATGACCGCGAGTTTCAGTGAGGGGTGAATATTTAAAGTGCCAGTGCTGCAATCTGATTGGACGACAATGTATCAACATGGTAAAAAGACTGCCGGTACAATCAATATAAAATACACGATATATGTACATGTTGAAAGCAGTATGACACTAAAAACAATACTGGTAAAATACCAAGTGATTCAATATAGCATCAAAATATGCCTTTGTTTACACAAGATCAAGGACAGCAATACATTAAAAAAATCACAATATGTAAAGGTCACTAGATACAGACATTGTACAATAATGGGATATATATTTATTCTACTGGCGATTGCCAGTAGGTAGTTATGGTTTGGACCTATTTTTCATAGGAAGAGTGTTTTTTGTTTTGCTAATTACTTTGGCGCCGTTTGATGAATCTTCACAACATGTTCAAAACTAGTTTGCTAGTATCTTCAACTTTTTCTAGAAATTTTTGGTGCATGAAGCGGGGGCCTAGAAAAAAGGGGTGTCCCAAAAAATGTTTTCCCCATGCAATTTCTGTAGGTATTTTAGACCTAACTAGAGCCTGAACCACTGAACAAAATTGCACCAAATTTGGTAGAAAATATATATCTAGGGCCAGAAAGAGTGCTTTTTGTAATTTGGTGTAAATCTGTTCAGTGGTTTTTGGGTTATTAAAGTAAAAAGATGTTTGTATATCTAGAGACATGGATGTACCGCAGCAGATCCACGGAGCTACCAGCCAACAGCAATGCCATGATTGGCTGGCCGCAACCTGAGAGAATATTTGCAGCCACCATGTTGTGCATCGGGACTCGGCTCCCAGGGATGTAAATAAAATCTAAAAGTGATAGAAGGGGCAGTGTAGAGGTACCATGACACCATGGGATTGGCGGAGGGGTCTGTGAGGAATCCCTCATGGGTAAGAAATTGTCCAAAAATGTTTTGGAACTTGTGAGAACCCAGAGTTCAGCACAACCCACTGTGGTCTCTGCGCTGATCTGTGGATTCACACCCCAATTTAAAAAACTCACACACCCACTCGCAGATCTCCATACCCACTCACACACTGACTCATACACCAGCTTATACACCCACACAACCACTCACACACCCATACAGTTACTCATACACCCACTCACAGATCCTCAAAACCATGCATACACACACCCACAGACTCACACAGCCACACACATACACACTCACACAACTACTCACACACCCATGTATACACCCACACAACCACTTACACTCTCATACAGTCACTCACGCACCCACTTACACACCTACACAACCACTCAAACACCCATGCTGCCGCTTACACACCCACTGACAGACCCACAAAACCACTCACACACCCACTGACAGACCCACATAGCCACTCATACATGCACTCATGCACCCATTCACACACCCACTTACACACCCACGTAACCACTCACACACCCACTGACAGACCCACAAAACCACTCACACACCCATACACCTGCACTCACACACCCATACACCTGCTCACACCCCCACAGTCCCTCACACAGCCACTCACACACCCCCACACAAGCAGTGATAAACTTATATAAATTGTAATTGCATATGTTTGTATTAAATGTGTTGTTGTTTTAGTATTGAATATGTGCAATATAACCGACAGACCCCATATTTGCCTGATTGGATGCAACAGATCTGCGGATCCATAAAAAGAATTTAAAAGAAAGAAATACTTGGTGCATTGCATTTATAGAAGGACTACATACGTTACATTGCCTTCATTTTTTAGGTTTTAGTTTTAACCCCATCACTGCTTGATATATTCCTCTCCTGTGCTGAGGGTCAATGATAATGGGTGTGGTCATGACGGAACGGTTCCGTCATGAGCACAGCTCCACTGTGCCTCATGACGGAACCGTTCCGTCATGAGCATCGAAGGGGTTAAAATATATAACAAGAATTAATGAGTGAATCAAATGTATTTATAAACTTGTGATAATATATATTAGTAAATTGAACTTATGCTTCAAATTGCAGTACAATTTATATTAAAAAAAGTAAAGGTTGCAGGGATGTTATAGTTAGGAAATAGCACTAAAACAACTTATAACTCATGGTTTCGCCGTTGCACGGCTAATTACCCCACATATTACATCACTCATGACATCTTGCATGACATCATTGATAATCACTGCAACATTTGCAGTAAAAGTATTGATGAGAAAGCTGTGCATGCCAGGGGCACACGATATATAGGTACCATACAAGAGATTGTATGGGGTTGTGAGTAGGGATGTGAGTGGTTCTGTGGATGGTGCCACGAGTGGTGTCATCAGTGATGTCACTGACCATGTCATGAGTGATGTAATATGTGAGGCCATAAGCAACTGCCGAATTTCACTGGTTTTGTGAAATCTGAGCCTAACTATAATGTCCCTCTAACCCTTGTTGTTTTTTCAGTGAATATGGATATATATTCAAGATACATGGATGTAGAGTTAACAATGTCTGGATATTTTTTGGTCCTTACACTCTAGCGTGCACCACTCCCGGACAATCCATAAGTCAGGGTTACCAACAGTAATGAAGCACCACAAAACAAATTCTCATTAGCTATAAATCTCCCAAATCAAACCATGAATTATCATTCAGGGATCCACTTCAAATATGTTGGATTTTCAATCGTTTTGTTTACAAACTTCTGCATTTTCTCTTTCACCAAATACATATTTTTCTACCATTATGACCTTCATGTTAAATTTTTTTTAAAAACACTCAAAACGATCTTGACTTTTTCACCTACAGTGTATGACATATAGAGTAGGAAGATTCGAACATAATTTCCAAATTCCAAGCTGGTTTTAGGAGTAAGACCAGCACTATAGACCAAATTTTTCGATTTTGTTGTTTGATTTGGAAGTATGTGCACATTAAAAAAGGTCACCTGTATGTAGCCTTCGTTGACCTGAGGGCTGCATTCGATCTTGTCCCACGCAGTCTACTTTGGAAAACTTTAAGAGAAATCGGTCTACCGGGATGCCTCCTAGCCCAAATAGTTGAGCTGCATGCTGACAACTTTGCAAACATCAGGTGGGGCCCTAATGGCGAGTTGACACGCAATATTCCTATTGAACGCGGGGTTCGCCAGGGATGTGTCCTGGCCCCTACCTTGTTTTCTCTGTTTATTAATGATGTCCCCGAATATTTGAATGCTTGTGTTAATGATTCGCTGCAGCTCAATGGTGAAAGGGTGCCTGCGTTGCTCTTCGCAGATGACACAATACTTATATCTCAAACAAAAAAGGGCCTCCAGGCACTCCTTAATTCCTTCAGTTGCTATTGTCAGACAAAGGGCTTGGAAATTAATGCTGATAAAACAAAATGCATGTCATTAAATCCCAGTATGCCAGATAGAGGGCTCCTGACCTTGAATAGCCAAAAATTAGGTATTGTGGAAAACTTTTCCTATTTGGGTGTTGTACTCGATTCCAAACTAAGTTGGAAAGCCCAAATCGAGAAAAGTAAGATATCATATGCCCAAAATGTCAAGCCAATTTTATGCAAAATGAATACTAGCACAAGCAAAAGTGTAACCCCGGTTTTAGAACTTTTTAAATTTAAAATACAATCTGCTGTGCTATATGGAGCAGAGATATGGGGCCCATGGGCAAAGAATAGTTTTCAAAATCTGGACAACAAATTCATGCGTGCTTCTGTAAGGGTTCCTAATAGTACACCTCTTTTACCTCTCCAACTTGACCTGAACTTTAGGAGAACAGACCACCTAGCTATCCTAAGACCATTAATATTCTGGGTTAGGCTTTGGACCACCCCGGAGCTGATAGAATACAGAAATGGTCTACATGAACTGATGACTCTTGATTCCTTTAATTGCATCCAATGGCTAGTGCATATTAAAAAATGGTTTACACTCCTGGGCTTATATTCAATGTGGGAGACTCCCGACAAAATGTCCACCTCTTCCAAACTAATAGTTAAGCGAGCCTTTTGGTCCCACATGAGTGGAAAATTAGTGGATGGAAGTAGTGTTGGTTCTGCAGTCCAGGTCTTTCTGTCATTTAAGGATGAGTTCCGTTTTGAATCATTCCTGGACGAGATAGAGCCACCCATTGCAAAAACCCTTTACTTAAAGTTCAGATACGGGATACTTATGCTGAATTACAATACCGAAAGATGGGCACAAAAAAGACTGGGAGAATCGAATGTTAAAACGGGGTGTTGCCCTATGTGTTCCAATGTCTGTTCTGAGAATGAGGTTCACATGTTTTTTGTTTGTAGCGCCTACATGAATGCTAGAAAGAAATGGCTAAAACCAATGTGTAACCTCTTGGGAACTAGGTCCTGCTCAATAGCTTTTAGGATCATGAAAAGTAATTCAACCCAGTACATTGTATTTAGCATAAGTAAATTCCTATATTCTGCCTACATAACCCGTAAGAAACAAGGACAGGTACTTTGAGTTGGAAAGGTGTATATGTTTACATAACTCTTACATTTTTAATATTTTTATATATTTTTAAAATGAAAATGAAATATATTGCGTGTTTTTAAAAAAAAAAAATGAATTGTAAAAGCTATTCTTTCTCCATGTACCATTTTCTTAATTGCTGCCATGCTTACTGCTTGATTTTCTATGTATGTATGTGACTTTTATGGCCAAATTGGCCGAAATAAAGTAATAAATAAATAAATAAATATAGAGTAGGGCTTGAAAAGTTACAGTTAACAATGCAACTTTACCAAATTGAGAGTGGAGAGAGTTGGTCATGTTGCAAGTCCCTCAGGTTTTCACAGTATGTATTTGTGTGTAAGCATGTGGCCCTGCCATTAGTTTGGCTATCTGCCACTCTAACGGTCCAGAGCTGTGTTGCCTTCTTCAAGTGACTAGCTAAATACTCTGGATTACGTACTTTACTGGTCTGCACTTTAGCGTGCTACTTTTAGGGTACTGTTGAGCTACCAGTAGCTCCTGAGCTACCTGTTGGAGAACCCTGGTTTAAACCCTTTGTTGATCACTACTTTATAGCATTCGTATGTAAACATTTCACATTCTTCTTGCTGTATTATTGACCAGTAATCACCAATTTTAGCTAATATTTGGATATGGCATCTGGATGATCTCAGAGCTGCCATCCACTTTGCTTTAGTGAGAGTGTGCCCTAAGCACCTGATAGGATGCAGTGGGTAAAAAGGCTGAAGAGCACAACAGGAGGATATTTGCATTGTCCTTCATTCTCTGATGCACTTGTGTGGTGTTTCTGTTATTTCCAGTTATAATCAGTACAAAGCTCCAGATGGGTTTTGGCTCTACTGAGAAGGCTGTGTAATATAAAACAAACTATATACCCTCTGATGGTGTGTACATCAAGGTCTAGGGTGTGAAGGTGAGAGCAATAGGTACGACTATATAGAAGATGTTGGGCTGGCTTCTGTGAACTGGTTTCTATATGAAAACACCAGGGCCAAATCCATTTTCTCTCTGGAATATTAAATGTTTGAGATTTGAAATGGAGCACACCAACTGCATTTTGTTGTATATGATAAAGCTGTCAAAGGGGCTGAAGTTTATGAATGTATTAGGCAATGTTTGATCACTATGTAACATAGCTGGAAAGGAATCCTAACTGTGACATTTGTTGAATAATCAAACCACAGTCGTAAGTGATACTCTTTCAAATGCCCTAGTTTTACATGAACAAGACATGTTCTGTGACAATTTGTAATTATAAAATCTTAATACAAATACTTAAAATAAGAGATATGTCCAGAAAATATTACACACTGATATCCTAGGGTACTCTGTACACCTGCAGACTGGGGGCTAATCTATGGAGATAACAAAACATGTTGTAGATTGTTTCATATCAATCCTGCTTCAGTCTTGTGCAGTATTTCAGAAGATTAGATAGAAAATGCAAAGCTGTGGGTCATAATCTACCCTCCTTTACAACCATAGTGTAGTGTCTTAAGATATGATGTAGAGAGATCCCTCTAATTTATAAAAATTAAAGCTTCACCATGGACAGGTTACGTGGCCTGTTAGTGTAATGTTTGAGGCAAATGAAAATTTGGTATCAGGTCTAACCTTTTCTGCCCTTCAGTCAGTGCAGCCTTCCTGTGAGGCAAATCATTCACATGGGGCAGTTTCTTTGAGAAATTTCTTTTAATTTTGGTTGATCTCTACTGTGATGGGTGCGCTTCTCTTTATTTTGGGCAATCTCTTCTCATATTAGATGTATGGTCACTTTTACAGTCTCTCTCCCAATACGTTTATTACTTCATCACTCCTACTTTCTCTTCTTGGGAGGTTCAACCATTCCACTATATTGTATTTACCAGTAGTTTTTTTTAATGGCTGAGTATTTCAGGAAGAGTTTACAAAATGTAGGTTTCGAGCCTCTAATCTGTAGCGCCATGCTTTAATGGTGCATCATATGCATTTGCTAAAGCCACACTGGTTGTTCTAAAGTCATATTTACCTTCCATATCATCTATAACATATCAATGTTGCTTCTTTTTTTTGTTTTCATGGTAGTTTCTCTGATTTCTATTTCCACAATATCATGCTAGTCTTTCTTCTGACTGCATTATATCACCGTAGTCTTGTTTCTATTTTCAGTGATACCACGGTGATTCTTTTTTTCTGCGTCCATTCTAATATGTTGTTGCTGCTTCTATTTCCTTTATATGAATAGAATTGTTCTTCAATGTCCATTATTCTGTTTCTATTCTAACTGGGTACATGTAGATTGTAAATTGCATGTTAGTGGCTTATTGTAAAAAGTATTCCCATATTTTTAATAAATGCTTTTATTTACGGGGTTTAGGACAATTATTTATACTGAGAATGTTCAAAGTAAATGTTTTTCACAAACAGCCTTTCTAAGGTGAAGTGATAAAAACAAATGTAAGAACATCTGTGTATTTTTGTCTATTGTATATGACAATGTGTTACAGTTGGGATAAACCTGTGAGCATTGCTTCTCTCAAGAGAATGAAAAAGGATTGTAGTTCAGATGTTCATATCATCAGCAGCTGTGCACACTGCTGTGGAGTTTCAGGAACTGTTTGTGCAAGAAATTTGAGTATTAGTTGATGGGGGTGAGAACCCCCCCTCAAATAATACTCTCAATATTTGTCAGGTTGAACCACAAAAGACACTAAATAATCATGTGCTTAATCCTCTGGTTGCTTGGCACAAAGTATTCAGGCTTAAGTTAGAGGCGACATGTAAAGTATTTATGCAGTACTCAAACAATAATACAGTGAAAGCACTACAGAAGAAACATCCCAAACAAATTTGAAAAAACAGAGTACATTATATTTAATACAATGACCCAAAAATGTTAGAAATCTAATAAGTAGACCCGGAGATATAAATTTAATTTTTTTAAAATAAAAATAGCGCCAAAAGCACAAAGCGGCAGATATTGTCCTCTGCTCGCACTAGACTGGGGCAAAGTCAAAAGTTAAGGCTGACTGCGATGAAGCATGGGTCAGCTACATGTATCAATTTTGACTCGGTAGAAAGTTTACCTTCCGAATTTTATGGAGGAAAGGGGCTGTCGGCTAATCATCGGCGGGGAAAGCTGCAAATTGGATTCAAAGTGGGGCTTGATGACAGCGGATTGCAGAAGAGTGTGTCCCAGTAGATTTGTTGATGGAGGCGGAAAGCTTCGAGCGGGTGAGGTCCGAAGTCCTTGGCCAGGAAGGCTTGGACATCGATTGAATGCTGCTTGCCATCAGTCTCACTGAAGCCCTCTATATTCTGATTTAGAAACATTTCTGCAGGTCATTTCCTTCAGCAGGGCAAGTCAGTCAGATGAGGCTGACAGGTGATTTGACATTGGTTCCAGTCCTGTCACGTGTCCAAGCAGAAAGTTGCCAAAAAGTTTCCATGTCCCATTTATTGCAGTTTGGGGATTAGGAGGAGTACACTCTAACCCAGACGTCTTCAATCTGTGGGGCGCGACCCCAGGGGGGCCGTGGAGTCACAGGAAGGGGGGCGCGCATTCCCCAGCCGAGCGCTGTGCCAGAGAGCCTCGCACTGGGAGCTGCTCTAAAGACCAATCCTATTGTGCACACTTCACACCAGCTGATGAAGGAGGATGGGTCTTGGCGACAACAACCATTAGGAGGCAGTCCGTCTCTGCAGGAGGCCAGTACTAGCTTAAATGACCTCGTGCTGGGCCTGTTCATGCACTGCTTCTACAAGGGAAGGTGTGATCTGGGCTTGGAGGGGAGGCTGGTGTAGGCCGTTCTCAGTGAGGGGAAAATGGGATGGAAATCAGAGGCCAGAACCACCCAACGTCGAACTTTCCTTACCTCCTGCTGTTTCGAAATTTGTCATTTTTCCTGTTTTTTTCACCTAGTCTACACAAATACTTTTGATTTTCGATTTTTTTATTGTGGTGCATAAAAAACCTGTACTGGAAAGGCATTTGACACCTGGTGCTAGAATATTTATATTTCCTTTTAAATACATGTTTGCAGATTATTTGTAAGATTGTAAGATTTATTTCTATTAACTTTTAATTCTTTATACTTTGCTCTCATTGCGGCATAATTCTGCCAAATGTCATATTTATACAGTGCAATTGCGCGACCTTTCGTGTAATGAAGATGGTTTCTGCAGTGAAAGCACTTGCAAACATATTTAAATAGCTGTTCCCCTACTTTATGGAAAATGACAACCCTCCTGGGAGGGTTAATTCTAATAGTTAATATGCTTTAGCTGGAGTGTCATTCAAGGAGTGGCATGTGCTGCGAAATGGAAGCCCGCAGACAGTTAACTCTCAGGGTGCAGCAGCTTGACTGAAAGAAATATAAAGGTGTGCTAGGTGCAAATGTAAATAAAGGGTGCTTGAAAGCAGGTACTGGTTTTAATTGGTTGAATCATTCAAAGCTTTGTGATGACACAGATGCATTCTTTTTGAGTGGTAGTGCAAAGAGAACAATTGAGATTTGAAGTGTGTGCTTTCAATTGTAATTGAATTTGTATAAAGGTTACTACCCCAGGAGGTGTTGAAGGGACAGTTTTGCAAAACAAAATGTACAATCTGGTTATTACTAAAATGCAAGTTTTAAATAATGACTTACATATTCACAGTGCTTTCTGTAACAATCTGTAACCTTCTAGCACAAAAAATACACACGTCACTATTCTCCACTGCACCATCAAATAATTCATTCTGTGGGTCCCTGGTTACACATAGACCTCCGAAGTGCATTAAACCAATAAAAATGTCATAATGTACTATTGTGCATTTGCCACTGAGTAACAGCTTTTTAAATGTATTTTTCACTTAAACTACCAGTTATTTTGTACGTAGCTACTTGGCAGTGAAAAATCCAAACATTATTACAGAATACACTGTTCAATGATATTTCCCCACCATAAAAATGATTTGCCACGGGAATGAAGGGGGTTTATGGTTATTGATGGAAAGTAACAGGTTCTAGAATATTTTGTCAGGAGGGGGTCCTTACAACTAAAAACTTTTGAAGAGGGGGTCTCAGCATCAAAAGGTTTGAAGACCTCTGCTCTAACCCCAGCCAAGGGACTAGTACCTGGGGCACTACTTGGGGGTCAGGATTCACTCCAACAGAGCCCAGCAGCAGGGTCCAGGTCAGTTCCAGTTGGAACTGGTTAGCTGAGCAGATGCATGGAGAGAAGACTCTGGAAGCTTTTTGTGTCACTGTTACTTAAACAGTGTCAGCCAACTGACCTTGTGGTGTCCTGGGTTCAGGATTGCAGTTCTAGTCTTCTTTCAGGCTCTTCAGACAGCAGGGCAGACCGTCTTATGATTCTTCTCTAGTCCAGGAGTGTCCTACTCCTTAACCAGTTCTGGTCATTTCATCCCCTACCACTATCTTTCACAGGTAGCGGCGAAAGATAGAAATTATTTCCTGGTTCTCTATGAAATAAGGATTTCATCATCACAAGGGCAGCCTAAAAACCACTTTGCACAGCCCTATCATTGTCAGAGCTACCAGGATTATGAAGCATGGAAGACCAGATTATACAACAAGGTGTTCTATATTATGCTGTAAAAAAACTATTGAGCACATTCTCTGGCAGCATTAATTTTACCCATTTTTGCAAGAAACAACATATTTTGTGAAACCTGTAAATTGTGAATATTATGCGTCACATTATGAGGCAAATACGCTAAATCCGTAATCATGCAACAAACACTACAGCCACAGAATTGCATAAATCCACTGGCCCTCACCACAGTTGATTGTTTTATCTGCAGTATTTTATGAAAGGTAAAGAAAACAGTACAATTTGAATTTCAATCATAGTCAATTGTTATCTTAAATTGGAAGTGAAGGACTTTGTTAAGCTACCTCCAACAAACTAAGCATGTAATATAAAAAATACCTAGGGCCTTATTTATGAGGTTTTGCTGTAGGACAGCGCAGCAGGACTTCCTTTTGTGTTGCCCTGTGCCAAAAGAAAAGAGCAGGAATGCGCTGTATCTATCAGAAATGGCACAATCCTGTTCTGTACCCCTGTGCCGGCGCACAAAGGGCTGCTGTGCACCAATGCAGGCACTTTTGCACCATGGAACAAGGCTGCCTTCGTTGTGGGGATGATTATTTTTGTGCAGGAAGGGAAACCTTCCTGCACAAAAACAATCACAAGAGGCTTTTTCCTCTTTCTATGTGTGCTGCAGAATGCAGCACACATAGAAAAAGGAAAAACGAGGAGAAAGAAATATATTTCTCTTTGTTGCGCCTCCCGTACGCCTTCCCTGGGGACTTATTGTCAGTGAAATTGCTCTCCCACCCTTGCAGCTCCACCATCAAGTGAGGCTCTTTTGAGCCCCTGCACTCTCGAGTGTTGGTGTTCGAGACCCTCCTCCACCAGCAGGCTATACCTGCGCATCATCCCTGGTGGCCCAGTGGACCTCTCACTCTTTCTCTTGCTCCTTTTGTCTACTTGCCTTTTCCTTTCAGCTCTTTCCTTTCACCCTTTTACTGTCGCTCTCTTTTTATCACTTTCCATCCTCTTTTTCACTTTTACTCTGTTCTCACTCTACTCTTTATTCTGTGCACATCTCTCCCATTTTTCCCCACCGCTGCAGCCCTTGTCGCCTCTCCCCCCCAGCGTGACCAGCCCAAGCCTGGTTCCTCTCCAGGCTCCCTCATTCCAGCTGTCCAGCCTCCACAACCCCTACTTAATGTCGGCTGCTGCTAATTGGTTTTAGCTTAAGTGCTCACAACTCTTTTCTTCCCAACTAGGTGGTCGCACTTCATAATTTTTGTTTAGCTTGTGGATAAGACTGTTCCCCATGAAGCACCAGCTGTCGCCACCGAATGCAAGGTGCCTTGGAGTTCACGGTTTCTGCTCCGTACATATAGATGCTGCAAATAGCAATCCATGTTGTATGAATGTTGTGTTGCCTGCTCCTGCTTCATGGGTACCCAAGACAGCATTACACTCCTGCTGTCAACTCCGTCCTTTCTGAAGACACCCTACACTGATCCTCAGGTCTATGTTGTGGGAACGTACTTGAAAACATAAGGGAATTGTAACCCTCATTTTCTATTTTAGCAATAGGACTGTAAGAAGAGTGTCTAGTTCTTTGGGGCGCTCTAATGAAACAGTGTCAATGTGACCCAGTGGTACCATGGTTTCTCTGCAAACATTGTGCATCTCTGAGCCTGTGGGTGCACGCCACTGTTTCAGTAATTCCATCGATTGCTTGAATTTCCCATCCTGGATCTTGGTTTAGTTCATTATACATTTGCCACCCACAAAACATAGTATCTCTTCTACAAGCATCTAAGATTGTGTGAGGCTTGACTAAGGCTGCTATCACTGTGACTGGAGGAATTTGTAGCAGACTGGTGCCTGGTTAGATAGGTTGCCTGGCTCCTCCAAGCCCTTTTTGTTCATGAGACCTGTAGGTATGTCGGTCTTTTGCATGGTGTACCCCTAGATTTTTGACTTGACTGTTTTGCTGGCTGTAGAACTCTGTGAACTTTAACCAATAGTAAAGTGCCTGTGTACTGAAGACTTGGCTACATACCAATGAGTTACTTTCATGTCCCCTTTATTTTCCTTCTCACAGCACAAGGACACCTGTATAAGTAGCAACACTCAATAAAACTGGTAAAAACTGCATCACTAAAGATAATTTGTTTGTGATTTTTGACTAGTACACCATAAGCCATTCATGAATGTGGTATCTATCTCTGTCTATCTATCTATCGATCTATCTATCATTTTCATATTTTTGTGAAGCACTACAACTCAGACAAAAAACATTCAACAGTTACCTTATGTTGTCAGAGATTTAATTTATGAAAGATGCAAATTTTAACTGAGTCAGTTTTTCATCTACATTTTCTGAAAGTTTGCCTGAATATTTTTTCTGCTAAAATAGTAAGACATGCACAACCAATTAAGATGTTACAAGCAGTGTGAGTTATTAAGTGGATTTGAAACTATGAGAGCCAGACTGTCTGAATTAGGTTCGGATAGTATTAGAAAATTCTCTAGTTTCTGGCGGAGATCTATAATTTAAATTCCAAGGTAAATCCCTGTGGCGTAATTTAGTCAGTAAGACTCAGAGGGTGTATGTCTTAGGTTTCCCAGAGCGATTGCCAGTCATTTTGTGTGTTAGAAGTACTGCTCTAAGTGGCAAGGATACGCTCAGACATGGGCCCCATGCTTACCGTGCCGTGGCAAGCAAGCTACACCCGACTGATGAGCCCCAATCAGAGTGAAACTTCTCTTGGGTTCCTTGTAATCCAGTTCAAGGAGGACCTGGCATGGCAGTTCGGGCTGGACTGTCCTTATTGGAGCAGAGTAAAAATGAATTTGCGATTGGCTGTATCCAAACTGGGGTGGGATGGTGGGCAAACGAATGATGGGTTGGAACGCTACCACGAGTGACTGCCAGTTGTTGGACTTATTGCAAGAATTACTCCCATCATCTTTTGTGTGTTTGTTGTCTGTGGTTTCCCGACAATTGCTGCTCTGGATCCGACTACAATGGTGCAAAAAGCAGGGGTGGGTATCAAATGGGTGCCACATTTAGGAATATATACCTTTAGAACGTGGATTTTACTCCGCAATACAATCACAACATGGTTGTTACAACTACCGCGTTGTTACCACGCAATGCCATTACTACGCAAGTCATTATGTCGACTTGCAGTAGATGGCGCCGTAACATTAGAAATGTATAATTTACTATTCCAACTCCATCCTACGGAACAGTAGGGAAGGTGTTGGAATAGTAAACTATACTATTCCTTATGTTAGAGCGCCGTCTACTGCAAGTCGATGTAATGACTTGCGTAGTAATGGCACTGCGTGGTAACAACACTGTCATTGTAATGACCGTGTTGCGATTGTATTGCAGAGTAAAATCCGCAATGTAAAGGTTGTTTCCCCACATTTAGAAATGAAGGTAGCGGAGGTAGTTGAGTCTCTGCTACATTCACCTGTTTATTACCTGGAGGTTACCAAGTGGCCTGAGAGTGTAATATACCTGTTGCCAAGTGTGTTTTTCTCTTTCTGCAAGGGATTTTTAAGATATTTATGTAATAGAGCTACTCCAAAGAGCAACAGGATACTGCCCAGAGAACACTTATGTCAGCTGGAACATCTCAAATTTGAGGTGTACTACATAGAGCAATATTATGCACTGTTCTAATCACATTATAAACAAGCATTTACAATGCAATAAATGCCACATTACCGAAATGTTGAGCTTTTGGCGTTGCTAATAATAATGCAATGCCAATAGCTCAAGCTTTCAGTAATGTGAGACCTATTGCATTGCAAATGCTTTTTGTTTTATTGTGGCAAAGCAGTACCTGTGAGTGAGATTTCACCCAGCAATCTAGTGTTTTCAGAAAATGTTTTATTACATTCAAGAATTGCTGTTGTGAAGGTGATTGTGACAAAGTACATAATGGTGTGCCATTTGTGAGAACGTGCCCAAGTGCAATATTTTTGTGCAAGACTGTGGCATGTAAATGTATAAATGTAAATGTATAGGCATTTATATAGCGCACTACTTACCGCTAAACTTTGGAACACCCTCCCCCTCTCACTCCGTTCCAACCCGGACCTGCTCGCATTCCGTAAAAAGTTGAAGACCTTATTATTCGCCAAAGCCTCCGAGCTCTAATCTGTCACTCAGCATGTCTCTCCAATTCTTACTCCAGCGCTTGGACGCCCTTGGGCAGCAACCGCGCTCAATAAATCTATTTCTAATTCTAATTCTAACTTACCCGGAGGGTCCCAACATGTGAAATCTGAGCTGTGATAAAGCGCTTCCAAACACAAGTGTGTGCTTTAATGAGTAGCTAAAGTTTATGTACCAAAAAACTATTCGTTTTTTCTCCAAGTTGTAAACTTTGTGAGCAGTTTATCATTATGCTTACAGGGGGCAGCAGCAAGCGTTTCTAATTTGGTAGGTAGGTAGGCAGGCGTATGCTATCCAGGAAAAAACACGAACTGCCCCACTTCAAATTAGACCAGATCTTACCTCACAGCTCATAACACCAGTGGTATTCCAATAACGAGTGGCGTGTGAAGACTCAAAACTGCCACATATTTAGTTTACTTTTTCATTGAGTGTGTATTGTTCATCAAAGCCAGAATTTTTTTTTTAGCACACGTGTGCCCATTTGTAAAATTAGCTCGACAAAGAAGTACCTCCGGTTGATGAGCGGTGGCGAGGTTGCGTCTGAGGTATTTTTGGCACAAGCTGTTATCCCACTGCTTGCATCCCACATCAGTAACATTCCTATGTTGTTGACACTTTTGTGAAGAAGGTTTTGGATTGTGCGCAGATGTCAGCGCCTGCTCGGAAGCAATGATCATTTAAGACTTGTAAGCCTATACCGCTTAATGAAAAGAAAAATTTCCAGTCCCAATATACAACAAGCATTTGCAATGCAATAGGTCTCGCATTAGGAAATTTTAAGCTATTGGTATTGTAAATGGCAATTTTTTTTATTTCTGTGTTGGTTTTGAAAATAGCTGAATGAATAGCTTTGTCATTAACAATGCCAATAGTTTTAACTTTCGCAAATGTGACACCTATAGCATTTGTCATGCAATATGTGTCGTATGTACGTGACTTAGATGTATTGCTATTACAAATAACAATGGCTTTTAATTTTTTTAATAATTATTACTCAAATAAAAGCTATTGTAATTTATAAAAGCAATTGCTTAAACTTTTGTAAATAACTTTTGTGAAGATTGTGTTCAGTGTATTTTATTGTGACGAAAATCCAAGAACAGAAGTGACATTTTAACATCTTTCTGTGACATTTGTAATAAAGCTTGAAACATTGAGAGAACATATTTGAACCAGTTGTTGTTGAATGGTTGTACAGATTGATGCTGTAATGGCGCAGAGTGATGTTGTGGTGGCGACGAGTGATGCTGTGGCGTTCAGTGATGCTGTGGTAGCGCATAGTGATGTTGTCGGCCCGAGTAATGCTGTGGTGGTGCTGAGTGGTCCTGAGTGATGCTGTGGTGGTGCTGAGTGATGGTGTGGGGGTGCTGAGTGGTGATGAGTGATAGTGTGGTGGTGCTGAGTGGTGCTGTGGTAGTGCTGAGTGGTGCTGTGGTGGTGCTGAGTGATAATGTGGTGGTGCTGAGTGATAATGTGGTGGTGCTGAGTGAAAATGTGGTGGTGCTTAGTGATGCTGGGGTAGCGCTGAGTGATAATGTGGTGGTGCTGAGTTTGTACAGAGCAACAACTATAAGGTAGTGAGAGATACAAGAAAAATACTAGCTATTTACAGTGAAAAGTACAAACCTAGTAGATTAATAAGCAGAGTAAGCAGGAGGTACTGCAGCACATGTCTGTGAGCGACGAGCAGCGGCGTACACCAAGAAATTTAAATCGCGCTTACAAGTATTTTTTAAACATACTATAGTGTAACATTTACGACATCTTTGTTATCACCAAAAATGTCCCTTACCTGAGTCACCAGCAATGAACAGTTGCTTTTGTAAAACCAACCTCATCCAACGGTAAAAAAAGGAAATATTTTGCTTTAGTAGTATGCAGGTTTAAAGAGGAACCGGAGTCGAAAATTCCCAAAAGAGTAAACACAAAGTCGGCAATGAAATAGATTCACTAGCAATGAACTGGCGCTTTTGTAAATCCTACGGTTAGAAAAAAGGAATCATGTTGCTGTAGTAGTCAGCAGGTTTAAATAGGAGCAAGATTCTAAAAGGTCCACTATAGTAAACACAAAGCAGCCAATGAGAACTAATTCGTTTTCACGTTTGTTTTGATTGGGTTGAGTTTTCTATCCTAAACATCAGCAGGGTTACGTAAGTAAGTATAGCAGTAGTGTTGCGAGCTGAAATAAAAAATAAGTGACACACGAACAAATGAATCAAAAGTCTGCATGGACATGAGGCGGTTACCAACATCACATTCTATAGACAGCATCTCTCGTCGAGACAGTGCATGCGCTGCCTAGGTGAGACCAAAAAATGTGGCTAGTGTTTAGAGATTGTGTCTCTGCCTCGTGCCTGCACTCAGCAATGCAAGTGTGCTGTGTATATACAACTGTGTGTTTGTGTCTAAACTCAGCACATGGACCGAAAATTAAAGTGAAGGTACCAGTGTGCGTATCTGGCTGTCTTAGGTAAATAAAGCACATAGTGTAAATGTCAGGCGCCTTGCAACCAATCAAGTAGCATCAGTCTATTCCAGGGCCTCCCTGTCCCACGTGGATCCAGGCAGAGTCTTTCAGAATGTGAAAGGCCCCATCTGGTTAGGTGCCTAATAAATCAACAGCACTCAGCTGACTCAAGTCACCAAAGCCACCACACACTGGCACTGGGCAAGCTTGGGGAGAGTGAGGCTGAGGTACATGACATGTATAGTTCTAAACAAATGCAATAAAAAAGAGAAGTATTTTTTAATTGCGCTATAATAAAAGCTGCACTCTGTGCAAACTCATCCCGTGGCTGGTGCAGATTTTGCAGACCGTGAAAGAGCTGCATTTGTTTGTTACTTATCGCTCCCACTGACCACCACTCCGACTCAAGTCCTTAAACGTCAATAGTTTATGTGCTTAATTTTATGAACTGCTAACGGGTAGAGGTAGCAAATCAAATCAATTAACACATTTTTAACTTTAAACTTTTTCTGCAACTTTTGTCTTCAATTAATTATTTTATGAGTACAGGGCTTGCCTTGGACACACGCTAACGTTATACAGCGACGCCCAAAAGAGCAGCTTCATTACCATTTGGCTGCCTGCGGCCCCCACTTGGCTCTGGTGAGCGTCTGCCCAGCTTCTGTCAGGGGTCCTGGGTTGGCATACTCTGGGGCTGGAAACGAACAGTACTGCAAGGGCGGCAATAAAGTAGACACGTGACTCAGCCTCGGCCCAGACTACGGTAGGCCTCGGGGGTCAGACTCACACTTCAAACTACAAAACTTATTTTACAGCACGCTAGTTTACAGTGCAGAATTCACAGCTGCTCGCCTTCTGACTGTCCATTGGCAGGTACTGGTACTTGTTGAATGATTCCCCCCCCCCCCTTCTGTAAAACAGGCATCACTACTACCGCAGTAATACACTTATGCTGTTTTATACCCAAGTGTGTTTACACGGGTTGCAGGCTGCGGAGGGGCCGGGGACAGAACCGAGGCATCAGGCCTTACAAAATTGAGAAACCAGAAAGGTTAAACACTTGGAGCGCCTGGATACCCTAACAAACAACAAATAGCGCTTTATAAATCTACCGATTGGTTAACTGTCCCTACAACTGTTCTATGAAGCATTCTCAAAACCAAGAGTGCCCTGTGACTGACCAACGCCTGCTTCTTATCTCTCAGTGGCTGAAGTGCCCCATTTCACCCAAGCAGGCAGACAACAGAGCAGAAGTTATGTAAACACAAAGCACCTTGGAAACTCCGTTTCAGATGTTGAGCGAGAGTGGTGTGTGTGTGTGTGTGTGTGTGTGTAGAAGGGGGTTTTCACATCCACGCATCTTCGGCATTTGCATACTTTGAGTTTCTAAACACAGCATTATATTCGAACACTTTAAGAGCATTATAGAATTTGTTTAGTACCGGTGTCCACAAAAGCCTTGTAATCAATACAAGGTAATCATTACCAAAGCCAAGAGCCGAGCATAGCTGGCAATGTTTCAGATTGCTTAGGTGTGACATTTTCATAATTGCAGTTTATTTATGAGTGAAATTTAAAAATTATGAGTGACACTTTCTTGCGAGCAAAATCAACCAATAAAGACAGGGGAATTGAATGATTCCCCCCCTCTGTAAAACAGGCATCACTACTACCGCAGTAAGACACTTATTCAGTTTTATACCCAAGTGTGTTTACACGGGGTGCAGGCTATGGAGGGGCCGGGGACAGGACCGAGTCATCAGGCCTCACAAATTTGAGAAACCAGAACGGCTAAACACTTTGAGCGCCTAGATACCATGACAGGCAACAAATAGCGCTTTATAAATCTACCGATTGGTTAACTGTCCCTACAACTGTTGTATGAAGCATTCTCAAAACCAAGAGTGCCCTGCGACTAACCAACGCCTGCTTCACATCCCTCAGTGGCTGAAGTGCCCCATTTCACCCAAGCAGGCAGACGACAGAGCAGAAGTTATGTAAACATAAAGCACCTTGGAAACTGCGGTTTCGGATGTTGAGCGCGAGTGGTGAGTGTGTGTAGAAGGGGGTTTTCACATCCACGCATCTTCGGCATTAAAGACAAGCGCAGACAGACCTAAAGAGAGCCAAAAGTGACTGAATGCCCAGCAAAGTTGGGCAAAGATAGCAATTATAAGTAAACAGAATAAGGAAAGGGTGTAAATGAACATGGGCATGAAAGAATGTCACCATGGGGCAAAATAGCACACAATCCGCTAAACAAGAGCCCGGTGAGGTAAGAGGGAGGAGGGGGATGTGTGTGTGTGCCTGTGTGTGGGTGGGTGTGTGTGTGTGTGTGCGTGTGTGTGCGCGTGTGTGCGCGCATGCGTGTTAGCTTCCGTGAGTGTGAATGTAGAGCAACAGATGTGCTCGGCGCCGGGCTGGACGTGCGCGTCCACAGACCAAAATCGCCGTTCGTGCCGCGAGACCTAAAAATGGCTCTTACAAGCAGTTTTGAATGGAAATTTCTAACGGCAGCTTCAAGTTTACTCACCCGAATTAGAGGCAACCTTTTTGGGTACCTGACTCTGTTTCAGTCCGGAGAAATCTGTAGGGAGGTATCCTGCGTGGTGGCAGCATCTAAGGACTCCCGAGGCTCAGGAAGATGGGGGCGGTACCGTGACAGAGGAGAGGCTCGGAGCTGGAGGCGGAGGCTTGTCCTGCCTGGAACCAGCATCCTAACAGCTCAGGAGCACGGGAAAGAGCAGGAAATCTCTGGGCAGTTACTGTGGTGGAGTTCCAGCATCTTCAGGGGCGACAATAAAAATAAGTTTATGGGGAATTTTATGCAAGTTTCCTCGCACTACCCAGATTGCTTCACCGGTCTCAAAGCGCACCATTAGTGATGGGCAGCCCCCCAGGGGAATGTTAGGATTGTACAGAAAGTGAAAAGAGTAAGCAAACTGGACCCTGAAACTAGCTCTCAAGTTGAGGACAGCCTATAAATAAATGCCACTGCCTGCAAGAATTCCAATAGGAAACAAGAGCACAGTGAGGGAAGAGGGAGGAGGGGTGTGTGTGTGTGTGCCTGCGTGTGTGTGCATGCGAGTGTGTGTTTGTGTGCTTCCATGAGTGTGAATGTGGAGCAACAGATGTGCATGGCGCTGGGCTGGACGTGCGTGTCCACAGACCAGAATCGCCGCGCGTGCCCCGGCCTGTCTCCTTTGAGAGGCATCTCAACGACAATAGGTCTCGAGAGCGAGACCTAAAGAGCGACTGGTTTAATGGAAAAACACAAAGGGGTATATTTAGAAGAATTGCCGCTATGCAGTTTTGGGACTTCTTAGCGGAAATTTGTTTACTGCTATCTATCGCCGAAATCCATCGCTATGTTTGCGCTGTATTTACAATACAAAAACCACAGTTGATGGACAGAATGCAGAACAATGTCATACATTCACCCCAGTACAGAGATCTGGGCCTAAATCCATCGTTTTTTTGCACTCCACAACACCCCAGTTCAGACATGGCTATATGCAAATCAGTCTGACCCTGTGCCTCATGGGAACAGTCCAGCCCGAACTGCCAAGCCATGCCTTCCCTGGACCGTAAACAAGCTTCCGAAGACCGGTTTCTGGCATTCCAGATGCTCGGTCCATCACCACCCCCTTTTGTACCGCTTTTGGCCGCCATAAGTGTGGCAGGGTATGCTCAGACGTGAGTCCCTTGCTCACTTTGCCATTGGATTCAAGCAAGCCGGGCTGAAGACGGCTGGAATGCCAGAAACCAGTCCTGGGAAGCTTGTTTTCGGTTCCAGGGAAGATATGGCTTGGTAGTTCGGGATGGACTGTTCCCATGAGGTCCAGGGTCAGACTGATTTGCATATAGCCATGTCTGAACTGGGGTGGCAGAGTGGGCTAAAGAACGGTGATGGATTAAACCCAGATCTTTTGACTGGGTGTGAGTGTTTGATTGATTCAGATGCTCCGTCCATCACCACCCCCTTTTGTACTGCTTTTGGCCGCCATAAGTGTGGCAGGGTATGCTCAGACGTGAGTCCCTTGCTCACTTTGCCACTGGATTCAAGCAAGCCGGGCTGAAGACGGCTGGAATGCCAGAAACCGGTCCTCGGAAGCTTGTTTCCGGTCCAGGGAAGACTTGGCTTGGTAGTTCGGGCTGGACTGTTCCCATGAGGCACAGGGTCAGACTGATTTGCATATAGCCATGTCTGAACTGGGGTGGCAGAATGGGCTAAAGAACGGTGATGGATTAAACCCAGATCTTTTGACTGGGTGTGAGTGTTTGATTGATTCAGATGCTCCGTCCATCACCACCCCCTTTTGTACTGTATTTACAATACGTCGCTCCGTGGTGATGGGATCAGCTAGCAGCTGGAAAGGTTGCGCTAACCCTAGCATCATAGCGATAAACATTTTGACGCTAGCATGAAAAAAGTGACGGCTTACCAATTCGCAACAAGAAAACTCACATTAGGCAGCTGGATGTCCATTTTTTTTTGCATCTAGCGGGAAAAAATGTGCACAAAAACACATCCAACCCCCCCCCCTCCCCCCCCCCCCCCCCCAAAAAAAACCCTCAATGCATAATAGAGCATCCTGGAGCCAGTTCACCAGCAGACAACAAATGCGCCCCCCTCCCCAAATCCGGCAAGGACTACCAGACAGAGTACCAGGGGAAGAGGAAAAGATAAACAAGATTCTGATAGCGGAGGTGACAGTGAATCAACACCAGCTTTTCATCAGCGCTAAGGTGTCATTGGGGACCAAACATGCCATTTGGCAGCCCATTGTCAGCAAAGCAAACTATGTAGCAGAAGTCAAGAGGACAATGACCGATTGTAAAAAGGACTAGCATGATTCCAAGCGCAAGACTAAGCAGAAACCGGTCAGCAATCGATAGGCAGCACTGCAGACCGTAGGTGGGAGTCCAGCACTGCAAGAGGAGCTTGATGCTTTTGAGGAACAGGTGTCCACAGTTATCTGTGAGGAGTTAGTGGTTAGAGTTTAAGGACAGGATAGTGCTGACTATGCAACCTACATCTGCAACGCGGTAAGTGGCAACCAGGGACGGGGGGGGGGGGGGGGTAGTAATGTTCTTTCCATCCATCTACCTAAGTCTCAGTGTCCACCCACACTGTGTGCAGATCAAATGCCAGCTACATATGTACTTGGGGGTACATTCACATGCTCCTTGCTCCATAACAAATACATTGCAAGTCATATAATGGTGGTGTAGGGGACTTGTAATCAAGCACACATGCATATATACAGTGTCAACTGAACAGTCATGTGTCTTCTAACTCTGGGGCATATTAAAAAAAAAAGAGACAGAGTGCAGCTCCAGTTACCTTGGCATAATGTAGCACTCCGCAACTCTTAAAACGCAGGGCTTTGCCGTATGTACAACAATACGGCCCAGTCCTGTGTTTCACCATGAACTGGTGATAAATGTAGCTGCTCAGCACCAGTGCAGGCACTCTTTCACAATGGTACAAGAGTGTCTGCGTTTCCCCTAGGCAGCTACATTTTCTTGAAGCGCAGGGTGAAATGCCATGCTGCACCGTGTTGTAAATACGGTTCAGACCTGCTTTTCACCATGCACTGCCGATAAATGTAGCTGCCCAGCACCATCACAGGCACTCTTGCACAATGGTACAACTGTGTCTGCGTTTGTCCTAGGCAGCTAAATTTTTTTGCAGCGCGTGGTGAAATGCCATGCTGCATCGTATTGTTGTAAATTCGGTTCAGACCTGCGTTTCAGAAGTTGCAGAGCGTTGTGCCAAGCCAAGAAGGCGATCGCTGCGGTCTGTCACAGCCTTGTGCATAGGCCCCCAAGTACAGTGTGCCACATTTACAAGGGTTTGCCAATCCACATCAGGTGGGTCAACACTGACTAGTAAATATTGTGAAGCACAGTTTCATACAGTAAAGTCCAAAAAAGTGATAGTCACGTTGTGATAGTGGCTTTGAAATATGCCACAGTCAATATTAATTGCTTACCTCCTGGTCTGATGTGTGCAGGTGAATGTAACACATATCCACATTTCAAAATGTTGGATAGAACTATTTGAAGGTGACTCACCCTTTTTGTTCACATGAAAAGCTGCACATCTCTTGCAAACACCTTGCGTAGCTGATGAGCACATTTCATAATAATTATAAATTACATACTGGAGGTGCAAGGTGCTTTCAATGTTTCCACACATGTTCATATTGCTTACTGCCCAAGCATTGTAGGATTGGGTTCATTTAAATATTTACAAGCCTGTTGTGTATGCAATGCTCATTGAACCACACATTCCCCGTTCCTATCATGGTAAGTGAAGGGAGAGAAGGGCCCTCATTCACAATGTTGCAATAATGCACGTTGTTTGGCTACAGGCTGCCTTGCTATTATTCCTCAAAATGCATTTATCCACATGAAAATTGCTTAATGTGATGGTCAGTTGGCAGTATGTTATTGTATTCGTGGCCCATGCTTTGGTGGTCAATCAGACATATAGACATGTGTGGAACATGGGTCTTCGGTAAAGTCAGACGTGACTGGGAGAAAATGCATAGCTATCATTCATCCAGTAAAAAATGCATCAAAGTACTATGTACACTGCAGTACATATCATCCATGTGCTCACCCCTGTGCTGTTCAACAAAGGTCTGCTGTACAACAAGGCACCATTTCCTGAAGCATGCCTCAAAGTCACAAGCCATCATTGTCACTGCTGTGGGAAACAGAAGGGGAGGGCATGCAGATCTTTACTCTGGTCCAGTCCTGTTTCTGTAGACTCATTCTGGCTTGAACCCTTTAATATTTTGCGGAACCATCGGTAATCGAAATCGGGTCTAAGAGGTGTATGTGGTGAAATCGCAACATCACCACAAAAACGCATCGCCAGGTGTGCTGCATTATACATGCCACCATCTAACAGATTGCACCATCTTCCTGTTGTGGCAAGCTACCAAATAAGCAAGAGTAGTAGCCACATTATACATGGTCACATAACTGTGTGGCAGTCAGTTGTTTGTCCTGATCTCAGTCTTAAATACACAGAGGGATCAATGGATACATACCCATGTTCAGAAGACATACCTAGGCTGACTGACATCCTGGTTAACACCTACACTCAAAACAATGCAATACAAAGGGTGTCTGTGATTACCATTTGAAACATAGGTTAGGATGTAGCCACTTTGTAGTAGCTTAACCACAGAAAGGCAAAGTGTGTATTTAAGTTCAAATAATAACATGCTTCCCCCATCATGAAAAATCTGGGTTGTGTAGATTTCCCACTTTAGGCGTCACCCCTGCGTTTGCAATTGCACCTGTGGGTATCGAAGCTACCGTGCATCAACAAAGGCACCCTTGCACCAAAGTGCTAGGGGGTTTGGGTAGAGGGAATGATTGTTAATGAACAGGAAGGTGTTCCTTCCTGCACACAAACATCCCTTCCTGGGATTGACCTGTTTAAATGTATGCTGCACATTTCAAAGGCGCATCTACACATCTTAGATTAGGACAATCTGAAAAAATCTCCTTGTATTTACAACCAGGAAATTTCTGTTTCCCTGGGCTCAAGTGCATGAGTAGCCTCATCCTTATGCTACACATGTAAATAGGTGGCAGTGGCAACATCAAGGGGGGTTTCAGTGGAATGTCCACCTCAAAACTTAGTGACCAACACTTATACAGAAACTGGAGTATGGAAGGTTGCCTAATCCCCAGTGCGGTGTTAATCCACGTGGAATAGTTTAATGCTGCATAGTAAATAAGGTGAGGCAACAAGCACCACAGGAATGTCTGAATAGATTACAGAACAGTGGCAATAGGGGCTTATAAACATGACACAGGAAAACAGTTCAAATCAATGAACATCCTAAACATAACATTCATGGACTTGAAGTATGTGTGTTGCCATGTTGCAATTGAAAATGACAAAAAAGCACACATTTACAATTAAATATTTGTGTGGCATTTGTGCGAATTTCCCTGCATTGGTGGATTTATGGTCACTGTTGTGACATTATTAAAATTGTAATTATTCTTAAAACAAATCCTTGGGGGACAATTTATGATTCTGTTATTGACGATACCCAGTCCTCATGGGATTGTTGGGTGGCTCTATTGTGTTTAAAACCTACAGTCTGCTTCATGGCCTCCAGCAGTCCCTGGCTGACATTGCTGGTGTCATGATGCAGAGGCAAGAACAACAGTCCTGCCAAAGTGGCACCAGCGATGTGGTCAAAGAGTTGGGGGCAATGACGAAGGAAGATCTTGGAGAACATGGAGCCGAAGCAGGATTCCCACATGGCTGCCTACCATGGTGACATTGCTCGAGTCCTGCAAGCCCGGCAGCTCATCTTTGCTGCAGTGATCCCTCATCTGGTGGCACAGATGAATACTTCTGCACCTACAGCAGCCACATATTCTGCCCCTGATGTGTCTGTATCTCTCTGGGCTGCCGCTAATACAACTTCACCCTCACAGGAGACACCACACAAATCAGAGGAGGAAGATGTGGATGAAACATCTCTCATAAGGAGAAGCCAGAGGGCGCATTCATCTGTGTCAAATGGTCAGTTTCTGCGTAGCCCTGTGCTTACCATCATGCCTCAGAACATCACCTGCCACTGTCTTCATATTGACCATGCTACGGTCACCTTGGACATTTTATGGACTGTCATTGTGACCAACGATCCTCAATGACACTGCAATCATCCTCCTGACTGAAGATTCCTGATTTCTCGACATGTCTCATGACATGCTCCCCTACAAGGACCTGTCCAGCCATCCCCTGGCTATGTACAAAATTGGGGGGGTCGTTAGCAAAATAACTGGTCCAGTCTGACAATATCAAAATCAAACATGTAAATAAATGCACTTAAATCTCCTTGCTGTGTGTTGTCTGTGACTATCAAAGTGGGGAGGTATTAACAATGCATAGGCAGTGTAGCCAGTACAACAAATTCAGAGGACATAACCTAAAATGTGATCTGCTGAGTCTATGTCCCTGATAGGCAGTGAGATAACAGAACATGTGTGAATGACACCATGTTGTTTTTATTTACATTATATACCAACACTGTTCAAACTGCCCTGGTAGGGTCCACTATAGATGTCCCTTTTATTAACTCATCTCCTGTTCCGATACTGCTCTATGCTGATGACGTGGTTCTGCTGGCACGCACTGGCAATGCACTGCAGTGACTCATAGAGGAGTATGCTAAATGTATGAACAATTTGGACATGAAAATCAACCATGCCTAGTATTTTGTCCATGTGGCAGGTTCAAGACCGCAGAAACAAATTAGAATGTATATTTAAGGGCTAAAATTAGAGGTTGTGGATTCCTTTAATTATTTAGGGATTATGTTTGACAGGAAAAATAATTGGCGAAATATGGTGTCTCAAACAGCAAAACTTGGTACTGAGTCAATCGAAATAATAAAAAAAATGTGTGAGGCAAAAACATTATCTTTTGCCTCTTATGGGACAGCGGTTTGGGGTATATCTGACATTTCCATACTTCAATGTACAATGGACGGCTTTTTAAAAACTTGGCAACTTTCCCGCAATCCTGTTCTAATTATAACTGTCACTTTGCGTTGAGTGTTCCCTATATTTCCGACAAGATTCGTATTGCACCGATTCCCCTGTGGCACTCAGATTGGCGAAAAGAAACTTTAGCTCGAACTAGAGACATTATAAAGGATTGTTTGAACCTAGATGGTGTAGGCAAAATAAAATGGTTAAAATATATTGAGATTAACCTTCAGACCTTTGGCCAACTCAATTTATATGAGGACCCAAAGTCATGTACGTTAATATGAAAAAAGGAACTGTAGGTTAGTCTACTAGGCCATTTTGACGAGAAGAGACACAAGTCTAAATATTATCTGTCCACAGTCAGACAATACCACACAGCTCCTTGTATAAATAACATAAAATTCTCTTATTTAACATTTCTTACGAACCTCCAACACAGATGTATATTACTGAGATTGTGCTTAAATTATATCTCCCTTATGTTAGGTCAGCCGTCTAAAACATACGCAAACATTGCACTTCCTTTTTGTCCTTGTGATATGCAATCTCGTCAGAATGACCTGCATTTGGTATTCTTTTGTAACTTGTACACCAAAAAAAGAAAAAGATAAATCTCCCTCTTATGCGAAAGTAAAATTTTAGTCAATGTCGCCCAGCCCAATATTCCATCCAGTCACTACCGGATCCCTTAGTTTGCTTTTGCTTGGCCTCGTTTTATCTATCTACTTTAAACAGGAGGAGGTTATTTCCTTAACTCGATCTCCAGGATGCAGCAATAGGGGGTTTGCTTTTCAAATCCTGTGTAATTATGTATGCATTAATGTTTTTAGATAATAATAATAATAAGGAGGCTTATAAAGACTATGAATATTCTACATATAACAGCCTTAGCCTTCCTTTTTAAACATTTTTTAATCAGATATTATCTTATCTTGTAATGTTCTTTTAATTACAGACGAAATTATCTTTGTAAAATACTTTTTATGCTGGTATTGTATCGGCAAAATAAAGTTATTTGATTTGACACAATGGGTCAAATCTCAAAGGCACCATTGCCACTGTAACATCACTTTCCCAATGTTCATGTGTTGATAGGGCCTTGGATCAATAGTCAAGTCAGCGTAAAGCCACCTGAAGTGATTTAACCATTCCTTGCTAACGAGGTACACTTTTTTATCCTCTACTTAATGTCAATGTGTTGGTCAATGGGTGTTAAACCCAAACACATTTTAAGATTGATCCTTCAACAATTGCCCAATTTGATGTCCAAATGTTGCAGAACTTTTGATTATCTACATAGTTGTGCAGCATTATGCTGGACAAATCCAGGCAGCAAAACACCATGACTGTCAGCGTATGTGGATGAAGGGGCACCTTACAGCACTGATCCTACATTTCCCCAACGCAGGCACCCTGGCATTATGGTGCAAGTGTGCCTGCATTTGCGACATGCATCGATATATTACACACGTCCATGTAAGAAGAGCTGTAATGTCTGAACTACTGCACAGCGCTGTTCTTCCATAGTGAGGGTACACAGCATTAGCCTTCTTGCCCCAATGCTGGCCTACACCACTGTAGTGTGAAATATGCACAAATGGCTCACATACATTGCCATATAGAAATAGTGGTACACTACATTATTGAACGGTCAAATTCTCATCAAAGTATATACACAAACCAGTCCAACACAAAATACAATGTTACAAAATGTCAAACATTGATCTACTTAACTTTGTTGGTAGAGGCAAATGTAGTGATTCACATAGGTCAAGATGCAGGCAACTAAGTACCAACCAACATCCCTACATCAGGGAACAAATGCTGTGGGAGCACAATGCCTCCATTACCTGCAGTGGTTTTCTACTCAGAGAAATTTTGAGGATGGCAACTTATTCAGCACACTATCCCTATGCAATGGCCAAACTTACCTTTGCTACATATGTCTGCTAATCCCAAAAATATATACCAAAAATACCAAACAGCAGTATGACAGTAGCCTGTCTCTTGAAGATCACATAAATCAATTTTTTGATCTCAAAAACTTTTTTAATGTTTTAGGATCTAATGTCTCAAAATTCACACTCATTTATTTAATTTAATTTCTTTATTCGGTTTACATATATAAAACCTTAACAGTACACAATAAAGACAATAAAATTAATAAAGTAAAATAAGAGGCATAGCTCATGTTTCAATACCCACTCACAATGACAGAAAGCTATAACATTCATATATGGCAGCTCAGGCTCTTCAAACCTAGGAAAAAAGACAAAGACCTACATAGTGGTCCGCCATGTTAATAATTATAATCACCTGGTGCTCCCCTCGCAAGTTCAAATCAATTTGCTCAATCAATCAGATATCATCATAGTCGGAGACACCAAAATCTATAAAAGAATCTTAAAATGTAATACATTTGTTTCAATTAAAAAAATGTTGCCTCATTTTCTCCTTTCATTAGTCAGAAGCTGTTAAAATGTATATTGTTGTTGTTGTACTACTTTATTCGATATTTACATATCATAAAAGTACAAACAATACAAACATAAAAACACATATTAAAACTCTACTACTCAATGCATTTCATACCATGATCTAAAAAGATAAAAATCAGAATATTTACATTTAAAACAAAGGGTTCATAGTACATTAGCAGGAATCAGTATATACAACCGTTTTACAGCTCATCCTTTCTCTTGTCTTAAACCAATAATCTGGCACGGATGAACCACGCACTGGCTAAATATTTAGCGACCCCGCATACAACTAGCATAGATGTAACATCTGACAGGAGCATACACAAGGCGATTCTGGTCTCTCTCACACCCAGTTCTCTGCATACCGGTTTTAACCATTTTGTTCTAGGTCTTTTATAAGCCCTACAAGCGAATAGAAAGTGTGGAAGTGATTCGCTTGTACATGGGCATCCTGGGCAGCTGGGAGAATGGGCATGTGCCACCCTTCCTTTCCATCCCTCAGTAAAGGTTTTTAGAGGTAGGATCCGGTATCCCATTTTCAGGAAGAGAGACCTGTCTCTAAGGTTTTGAATAAAATCTAGGAAGGGCTCAAGTTTTTTACTGGGTTTGAGTTCCATGAAGGCAGTTGTTAATGCCCCCCACCTAGCATGTTTTAATTCCTCCTCCTCGACCCATTCCCAATATATTGTTTTGATGATATCCTTGTTGGGAGGGGACTGGGTGATCCAGAATTCTCCCAAACCTAGCTTCAAAACCAGCTGCTTAAGTTTGGTCAACCACGGTATCTTGTTTGCACTGTTCAGTGTGATCAGCTCGTCCAAGACCAACGCATAATTTGCCAATTCTGGCGTCCTTCGCAGGCGCGCCCAGAATAGCAAAGGGCGAAGGCGCAGCACATCACCGATGGAATGTTTACCCATATCTAAATATAAAGGTTTTAGGGGGGTGGAGAGGGGGAGAGCAACCAATTACCTCACAAACTTGTTCTCTGCCCTTACCAGGTCAGTGGTGTTCTCACCTCCCACAACTCTGAACCATAGACAGCAGAGGCAACAGCCTTGCCCTCGTATGTTACCAGCGCTGGGGCTACAGGTCTGCTAGTGGATAGGCGCTGGTTTCTTAGGATCTCTCCTGAGGCTCTTTTGAGGTTTAGGAGCATCTTGGCCACATGGGCATCCCATTTCATTTGGTTGTTGATCCTAACACCCAGGTAGTCAAACTCCTCCACCACCTCAAGTGGATGCCCATTTAGTGTTATGTTCACTTTCCTTGCCTTCTTTTGAGCTGACAACACCATCAGTTTCGTTTTAGATGTGTTTGACGATGAGCCCCCTCTCATCGCAAAACAGGGTAAATCTATCCAGTAGCTTCTGCAATCCCGAGGGGGTTTTGGACAGGATGAGGGTGTCATCTGCAAAAAATAGGGTTGGTGTTTTCTCCCCCGCCAGGACTGGGGCATCCGCAGGGTCCTTCCTCAAATGGTCCACCACCCCATTAATAAAGAGGGAGAACAGTGTTGGAGCCATCACACAGGCCTGGCGGACCCCCCTCTGCACGGGCACCCTCCCTGTTAATTGCCCTTGGTCCACCCATCTGATCCTGGCATAATTTCCCTGGTGCATCCTTACAATCAGCTCCAAAAGGTAAGTGGGGAACCCCATGTCAACAAGCACCTTCCACAGCTTTTCTCGTGGAACTAGTTCAAATGCCGATTTTAGGTCAATGAAAGCCAGGTATAGGCTGCCCTTGGCAACAGACACCGTCTTCCAATGTACAGCACAAAACCTAAAGACCTGGTCAATTGTTCCCATGTTCTGGCTAAAACCGGCTTGAAAATGGGAGAGAATTCTACCTTCCTCAGCCCAGGTTCCTATTCTTGTAACAATGACCCTGCCAACTACTTTCTGAATTACATCGATTAGACTTATTGGTCTATAGTTGGCATGATCCTCCTTGTTGTCCTTCTTAAATATGGTCACTACCTCCGCGCCCTTCCACGACTCCGGGATAGGATGTCCCTGGAGTAGCAAATTCATTAGGAGGGCGATGAAGTCCGACCATAATTCGGGTGCATACAGGAGTAGGTCGCCGGGTAACACATCCGGGCCAGCTGCTTTGCCCGGGGAGATGTTTAAGATGGCCTCTTGTACTTCCCTAGCGAGAAAAGGTTCAGATATACCAGGGGGCTCTAGTGTAAGGGTATTTATTG
Source organism: Lissotriton vulgaris (assembly GCF_964263255.1). Classification (NCBI taxonomy): domain Eukaryota; kingdom Metazoa; phylum Chordata; class Amphibia; order Caudata; family Salamandridae; genus Lissotriton; species Lissotriton vulgaris. The sequence continues at coordinate 164,085,005 of NC_141698.1, forward strand.
GCGCTGTGCCTTGCCTAAAGGGTACTGCCTCACAATACAATTTTGCGAAATGCAAGTACCATTGGTCTTCAGTGATATGAATTGACATAGGTCCTGCACCTCCTTTCTCATAACTATTTATTAGATTCCAAAACATAGTGGAATCTTTCAAGCAGGCCGATTTTTTAAGTTCTTGCCAGTAGTCTTCCTCCCACTCCTTTTTAGCCAGTTTAATGGTTCTCTGGTAGTCTTTTCGGGCTTCTCTTACAGCTAGTGTGTCTTTCTTCCTAATTGCAAATGCAATCGCCTTCCTCTTAGCCCTGCAAACTGGAGTTTACCAAGGGGTTCCCTTCTTTCCGGGATTACTCTTGGGGAGCCCTTTCTTTGCACCCATCATAAAGAAGGCCCCGATCTTCTCTTTTTTTTTTTTTTTTTATTTATTTAAAATTTCATTGACACACATCATACAACAATTGTCATTTGTATAAACAGAGATCACAATGCAAAATTAACCAAAATAAATTACTGTATAAACTACTATGAACCAAACGCATATACAGGTGGAGAAAAATAAACAAACCCTACAAATAATTATTAACCAGGGCATACACTTACTCTCTCTTTCCAGCGATATACAGGTTTCCATATTTTCAATCCCAATTTCCTTGCCCTTTTACCCTTCCTAGCATATATACCTTTTTCAAGGTTGAATATCCCCAATAGCAAAGCAATCCATTGTTGTGTAGTGGGAGGGACAGGGTCCCGCCATGCTCTGGCAATTAATAATCTATACACTGCCATCGCTAGGAATACAAATTCAGTATTGTCACCCCTATATCCCCTAACCCCTAACATGATAACAGTTGATGTTAGAATCTCATTTAAACCCAAAGTTTGCCTCATAAATTCTTCAATACCCTTTCGTAGATTATCTAATAGGGGGCAAAGTGCGAAAATGTGAATACTGTCTGCTGCCTGAGCATTACAACGAAAACAAGTAGTCCCTGTAGTCGCTCCCCACTGTGCAATGCGGTCCGGTGTGTGATAAAGTAAATATAAAGTTTTAAAATGCTGCGATTGAAGAGGAGCAGAACACAAAACGGAACATCCTAACTCCAATGAATCCAAAAAACATTGATTTTGTACCCCTAATTTCCCTGCCCATTTGTCTCCATATTTCTCAGTATCATCTTTTTTTAATTCTGCTAAACTAGCATAAAAGAATCGTATAGAACACTCTCCCCCTTGAGCTAGAGATTCCATAACATTACTCTTCCGAAAACCGCATTCTCCACCTTTTTTCTTACCCAAAAAGCTCCTGATTTGCAAATACTTAAAAAAACTATTTCTTGTTATATCATATTTTCCCATCAAATCTGAGAATTGCAAGATATTCCCATCCAACCCCATCAAATCTCCTATTTTTTTGATACCTTTCATATCCCAGTCTGCCATTATAGAATCAGAAAATATCAAGGGGGGTAGTGTCCTATTCCTATACATTCTGGTATATCTATTATATCTTCCTAGTCCGCATTTTTTTGCTACTGCTGTCCAGATGCTATATGCAGCTTTAACTGTTTTAAAACGTGTATGTCTATAGTAAAGAAAGTCAGCATGGTTTAGAAAAGCATTTGCAGCATCGGCTCCCATTATGATAGAATATACCATTGTCGAAAAGGATCTCACATTCGAATCTAGATTGCCTGCTCCCAGCAAGCCTTGAGTAAATTGCAGTACAGATGCCCAGTAGTATAACCTAAAGTCCGGAACCCCCCACCCTCCACTAGCCCTTGGCAACGTCATGAACTTGTAAGCCCTTCTAGTCTTCCCATAAGACCATATAAATTTATTTAATATTGATTCAATCTTATTAAACCAAATTGATTCGAACAAAAGAGGAATAGTGCGAAAGAAATAAAGGAATTTGGGAAGGATAATCATCTTTATCACATTTGTACGTCCAACTAACGTAAGCCTAAGCTTATCTATTCTGACCAATTCAGCGCTTACATCCTTAATTAAAGGGGAAATATTCCGTCCTACCACAGTATCCAAGTTAGATGATATCTCAACTCCTAAATACATTGCTGCCGGAACCACCCGTGTATCATTATATTGAACCATTGTATTTTTAATAATTTGTGTTTTTGCACTGTTTAATTTGTACCCAGATATTCTGCCAAATTTACTAGCCTCCATCTCAACCTCTTCCATTGCTTTAGATGGGTCTAGAGTGATTATAGCAACGTCATCTGCATACGCTAGTACATTAACCTCTACACCATTTGATATAAGAGGAGGGATATTCGGGTTAGATTTTAGATAACGCAAATATGGATCCATATATAATGCAAAAAGGAGGGGAGAACTGGGACAGCCTTGTCTTGTGCCTCTTTTTATTTGTACAGGCGCAGTTAAATCTCGGTTTATTTTAATTCTGGCTGTAGGTGCCTTGTATAAAACCTTAATTGCCTTTATAAATTTATTGCCAAAACCATATACTTTCATTATTTCCCACAAGTATATCCATGTGACCCTATCGAAAGCCTTCTCGGCGTCTAAAAATAAGGCTGCCAAAGGACCACCAGCCTCCTCCATGGCATCAAAGCAAGTAATCACTGTTCTAACATGTGTAGTGGTGCCTTTCCCTGGGATAAATCCATGTTGATCTGGTGTAACTAGTTTTTCTATAACGGTGGACAGCCTTGTTGCCAAAATTTTTGAATATAATTTCACATCCGCGTTCATAAGGGCGATTGGTCTATACGACCCGGGGACTGTGGGTGGCTTTCCCTTCTTTAAAATAACAATAATCTCAGTGCCCCCCCAAGAATCCGGGACTGACACTTCCTGCTGTGCTTGTAGGATAGTTTCTAATAACTCCGCTCTTATAGAAGAGAAAAATGTTTTATAAAACTCAATTGGAATAAGATCTGGTCCTGCAGCTTTAGAAGATGGGAGTTCTAATAATGCTAATGTTACTTCCTCTAACGTTATATCTGAATCCAGTTTAATCTGGTCTTCCATTTCCAACCTATCCAGCTGGATATTCCCCACATAGTCTCTTATTTCATCCCTTATTTCATTAATACCCATCCTGTTGTCAAGATCATATAAGTTTGTATAATATTTCCAGAATTCATCCCTTATACCGTTAGGATCTAATATCACATTCCCTAAACTATCTACCATGTTTTTAATATCCCCAGCGTTGGTTTTCTGCCTAGTTCTAACAGCAAGAATATGGCCCACCCTTTCACTGTATTCAAACACCTGTTCCTTTTTTGCGAAATAGTTTACAGCCGTTTTATTCGTAACATTTTCAGCAATATCACTCTTTAATACCATTATTTCTAATATTTTTTGATCCAGTGAGCTCCCAGACATAATAAGTCTACTAAGTTCTGTCTCTGCAGCCAGGAGTGAATTCATTTGCTGTTCTGTCTTCTCTCTTTCACTCTTCTGTCTGAATGTTGTAAAACTAATTGTCTCACCTCTTATCCCTGCTTTAAAGGCATCCCAGATGTTACCACTACTTGAGCTACCCTTGTTATTGATCCAGAATTCAGTTATCCACTTCTCCATATGTTTACAATAACTCTCATCTTTTAACAACGCCCTTTCAAATGTCCATTTATAAGCTTTTCTGGTAATACCATTGAGATTCAATGTCAGTAGCAATGGATTATGATCTGACATCAGACGTGGTAGCTTTCTAATACTTACATTAGATAACAATACATTAGAAATTAGGAAATAGTCTAATCTTACAGTAATTCTGTGAGGTGCTGAAAAAAAAGTATCCCCGTCACTCATTGGGTTTAAATTTGCCCATACATCTGATAATGCGTTATGTGCAGCCAAATCTACTATTGCCTTATGTACCCTCTTCTTGCGCCCAGTATAACCGTATTCCCTTTGTAACTCTACACTAGCAGGATGATTAATATTAAAATCCCCACAGCAAACGATAGGTTCCACCCAAGTTGTTAATTCCTGATCCAAAAATTCAAATATGTCTGGTTCATCACATGTTGAACCATAGATTGATACCGCAGTAAACCTTGCTCCTCTGAACACTACCTCCACAATGGCCCATCTCCCCCACATGTCTACCTTATTCCTAATCACCTTACACTCTCTCCCTCTTCCCAAAATTGCCACCCCACGTGTTTTTGAAGCTTGTTTAGTATACGCTAATACTTCAAACCCCAACTGCCCTAACAAGAAACCTTTACCTCCCTCAACGTGGGTCTCCTGGAGACAAATCAAATCTGGATTTAATGCCTTACAAAAGGCAGAGACCCGTAATCTCTTCTGGAGGTCATTAAGACCACACACGTTCATTGAGATAATTCGACAAGCCATTTAAAAAATATCAAAAATTAGAACCATCTTACTCCGCCAGTTTCCTTTTTCTTTCCTTATTTCCTTGTTCCACCTTATACTTAAAAGCAGTACCAATCTTTTGCTAGACCTCTGTGTGTATGCTACTACGCATGATGTGTGCCATTTTCCCCCCTCTCGTTTTGTTCCCCCCCTTCCCCCCCCCCCGAGCTACCCCTCCCCCACCCTCCCCTACAGGCAAATAGGTCACGCATGACCTATGTGTGATCGCCAGGGATTCAGCAGTCGCCACTCCTCCCCACCTTCAAACCACCTCTATATTAAACATCCGTATTCTATATTTTAATCATCCCTCCTTGTACCCCAAAACTTCAATCATGAAGGCTTTTGCTTTGATTTCAGAAAAGAAAAACTTAACCTGACTTTTGGTTACAATCTTCAACTTAGCTGGATACAGTAGGTAAGCTTCTGAGCCCAAGGATTGTATAATCGGTATCAACTGCCTCAATCTCCATCTACGCTCTACTGTAGCATGGCAAAAATCGGGCCTTGCAAAGAACGAAACATTGTTAAATGTCTTTCTTGACTCAGGTTTGGCCTTATCCAGGATCAGCTGCCTCAAAAGAAAATTCCCAACATAAATCAAAATTGCCCTTGGTTTCCCCCCTTGGGCTCCTTCCTGTCCTCTTTTGAAAAAAGGAAAGCGATGAGCTCTTTGGATTTCGTATTCCCATTGCCATGTTGTTAGTTCTGGGAAAGCACCTTTTAACAGATTTACAACAAACATTCTAATATCCCCCCCCTCCAGTCCTTCTTCTATTCCTAGCAGTCTGATGTTATTTCGACGCTGTCTGTTCTCAAAATCCTCCAGTTTCCAGTTTACATCTTCAGCTACCTTCTGATGTTCTTCCTTATATGATTTAATCTCTCGTAAGTCATCCTCCACTTTCCCAGTTCTTTCCTCCACGTGGGCCACCCTTTCAGCCATCTCGTCCTGTCTTTGACTTATTTTCCTCAGTTTATTCTGGACCTTTCTAGATTCATGTCTAGCTCTCCTACTTTCCCCTCTAGCCTCGGATTGCATCAATTTCAAAGTATTAAACAGTAAATCCAAAGTAACCGGGGGTTGCGTAAGCTGCGAAGATGCCTGCTCTCCAATCATTGTAGCTGGGCTATCCTGCTCTACAAAGGAGAATGTGGTAGTAGAATAATCCCAGGCTAACTTCTTAGTAGGGTCAGTGGTACTACTTGCTGAGGAGGGTTTTCTTTTGGCTAAACGTTTTTTTTGGGTGAATTTCTGGACCGGGGAGCTACTACCTGTGTCACCCCCAGTTGATTCATCGGAGCTCTCTCCTGTGGGTAGAGATTGTGACTGGGAGTCCTCTTCTACCGAGTAAAACCTCTCCGCAGAGGCCGCCTCAGACATAATATGTACTTCAATGGAGTTAGAAGCAGAAGCCGAAGATTCACCACCTGACCTAACTCCTTCTCTTTCCATAATGGAATCCACATCATTCGCCCATGATAAAGCATCTTGAGGCAATACCTGTGTATCAGAGTCTGTTGCCAATCCCCTCACCAATCCTGTATTTAAGCCATTAGTTTGTAACGTGCAGTTATCTTCATCCGGCAAATGTGTAACCAAAGCCCTAATATCAGTCAACCCGCTACAGGCCTTGTGCAGCACGACATGCTCTCCTGGCGGCCTAGTATCCAGAGATTGAGTAGGGTCAGAAGCGACCTCCGCTTTGTCCTCACCTGCTACAGTCTCTTCCCTCGCCTCTCCTGCAGCACTAGCCGTGGTAGCAGGCATCGCCTCAGCCGGCTTCCCTGCATCGGGTCTTCCACTCTGTTGCCTAGCAACCTCCGTTCCAGCGCTGGCGCCCGTTACAGCCTTCTCTCTCGATACCGGAGCAGATCCAAAGGCTTCAATGACAGGCCCCTTTTTCCCGCCAGTGATTGTGGCAGCAGCAGACTCCGAGAGGACATCCAACTTGTTTCCAAACTTGCCGCCGCCGCTGCAGTTCCCGCTTGGAGTCAAAGGTACGTTTGAAAAACTCTCCGTAACCGAGGGCTGACGCATTACACTCTCTTTTGTTTTCTTGCTGTTTCCAGTCTCCTTCACTGAAACTGGAATATCACCGCCTGGCTTTCTCAGGGTTGACTTTTTGGAAATAGCTCCGCTTTTCTGAGCCATATTCAGTGATACTTTTGTATCCATTCTCGTTTCCGATTTTGTATCCGCCTTGGCTTTCTCTTTGAGAACTTGACCTTTGTTAGTGTCTGTTTCACCGGGCTTCCCATTTTTGGTTTCTTTGCCGTCCTTGGTGTCCTTGGCATCCTTGGCTTCATTTACTCGCTGTAGCCTAGGCGGCATTCTGAACCAGGACCTTAAAAACAACCTGGTGTTTGCCGTAAAATTCCTCCAGAGACTCAAGGCAGTCCGTTTTGTTGCACTTAACTCTTTCAATGTGAAACCGCTTTTCCAGTGAATTCTGACGCACTGATACTGTATGGGGAACCAAAAAGTACTCTTTTCCAAGTCAGGCCCCACCATTGATTCAGCCATCCATCCTTCCAGTGGCAGGGAGAAATGAGTAGTGCGACTTACTCACTGAAGCCCTCAGCGGCCATCTTGCCCCAGGCCCCGATCTTCTCTATTAAATTTTTTATAGGGGTCAGCTCGTTTACAGCCTGAAACAATTGTCTTCATGGTCTCAGAGGCCGCTATATCAATTGTTCCTGCTTGTACTAACTCCTTGATGCTAGAGAGTGTATGTTCACTACACCGGACTTTATTCCATTTTAGCTTTTGGTTACAGTGCGTGACGGTTACTTCTTTAGAGAGCATTGGTGGGCCAGTCCTTGATACCACTTTGTTTAGCCCTTTAATTTTCATACAAAGTGTGTTGTGGTCACTATCCTGCGTTTCCAAAACCTCCATATCAATTAGGTTCCCCCAGGAACTAATGTCGAGCATGATATAATTGATGCGCGACGTGGAAGATAGTCTGTTATAAGTCATCACCCCATTGGGGTCTGAGGGTGTCCTCCCATTTAGAGCACGTCATTTGTATTCTAGCGTTAAGGCATTCAGTTGTATGGCTCTAGCAGACCATTTCTTAATGGGGGCCAGGTTTAGTGGAGGGATGGAATGCCTTATAGCCTCCTCGCTGGCTCCCGCCAGATCTTCTTCAGCTAGGGGTTCATATGTACAGTTCATGTCTCCACCTACAATGACAGTGGCCAGGGGGTGAATGCTTGCTAAAGCTGTCTCCAGAACTGCTATTGTTGGGGAGATGTAACCACCCGGGGTGCCCCTGGCATATACACAGAACAGTTCTACTGGTATTGCTACCTGTGGGTCTTTAAGGGAGAGATGGAGTATATCGTCTGACAGTAGCCTATGTACCCTTACGGCCCAATTTAGGGCCACACTGATCCATATGTGGAGGCCGCCAGAAGGTCGGCCTCTCCCTAGCGTCGTTGCTCGTATAAAGTAGGTAGCGTAGCCACTTTTGTGAAGATAGATCATGCTCCATGTTTCTTGGAACAAGCAAATCTCAAATCTATCGATAAGATTATTCCATTCGGGGGTATTCAGTTTTTTAGTGAGGCCCGCTATGTTCCAAGAGATGAGATTAATTGTACTTGTGTTCTCATCTGTACTTTTGATGGGAGCTTGGGGCTCTAGGTTTTCCTCCAGTAAACTTAACTCAATTAACTCTGTGTCCCTACACTTTCTACCCATGCCCGGAGCAGCTTCATTTAGGACCTCCTCCCCTACTACAAGGCCGTTCACATTGATCTTCTATTCCTTCTCAATAGCTCCTAGTTGGTGGATATATGGTATGTTGTGAGATTGCATACTATACCCTAGTCAGTCGTTGATGTTAAGGTTTGAGTCATCGCTAATGCTGGCTTTGGACCATAAAGGCGACTGCCTAATTTGTATGTTTGAATGTGCAGGGGGTGAGGATCTATATTCAAGGGTTACTAAGCTTTCTGCTAATGCCATGTTATCCAATTGTATTTCGATGCAATCAGTTGTTGAACTAAACAGGGACAGTCTTGAAACTTGAATCATGTCCTTCCTAATCACTGATCTGCACCCTCTTACATGGCGCAGCCAGTAAATGGCTTTATTGCATACGGAATCTCTACTCTCATGGACATTAGGTTTTAACCTCGGTACCCCTGTCATATAAATAATGGTGTTCCTGGGTTTATATAATGACATGCTCTGGCCGTTGATGGCTTTAGAAACTTTCGTAGCTAGATCGTGTCGCCCCCTTGGATCTCCTTCTTTTTTTCTCATCACCAGGTGGTCCTTGGCTCCGTTTGGCAAGCCCTGCTGCCTTGCAGCCTCTAGATAGGTGGTAGGTTTATTCATATTGCGTCCCGAGGCTGAACTAATGTTCTCATTTAGAGGGGCTTGTTTTGCCGCAGCACCTTCTGTTGGCTTAGAGCCCATTGAAGGGGCTACTTGCTTGGTAGTAAATGTTGTCGGGTTAAGCCTCCCCCCTGATGACTGGGGGATTTGAGTGCCCAACAGCCCTGTTACTTTGCGGCAGCCAACTGATTTTGTTATTTCTGGATCAACGTTTTTTAGAGTTACCTCTGGAGATAGTGGCTGTATGGTTCTTTCATCGTGCTTACCCCCAGTTTGGTTAAGTCCAACAACATCTTCTTAATTAGAGCTAGTTCTATTCCCAAGGACCCCAATTTCTTTAGGATGCATCCTTTAAAGTTCTGGCAACTCAGGAAGTCGATAGTGCCCCCCAAAGTTTGTTTCCTTGGGCTAGTGGTTTGTTGTATCACTTCGCTCAACTCTCTAGATTCCCCTTCAAGTACAGCAAAACTATTGGTACATACAACCCCCTCTTGTCCCACCATCCTCTCCCCACCCAGATCGAGTCCCTCAATGGTTTCCGGGGGGCTCTCCCCTGATCGTAGCTTATCACGACCCTGAGGTGTTTGGGCGGTAGGGGATGAAGGTGTTTGAAGGGGGGGTGAATTTCCGCCACGGGGCTTTTGGGCAGTGATTTCTTTGGAAAAATACCAGGAATTGCTTTATTCTTTTTCAGGGTCGCGCCATGAGTTAAACTATCTAAGCCGCCCAACTCTTCTGGGTTCGGTGCCCCCTTCAATATCCCCTCGCACTCCTCTACCAGTAATTCAATACTGGAGAGTACACAGTTTGATACAGCGTGCTGGGCTTTAGATTTTTTTGCCTTTTTCCCCTTTTTAGGTTTTGCCTGGCGAAAGCTGCGCTCTGCGCAGCTTTTTCGCGCAGGCGAAAACCTAATGAGTACTGTAGTGTGGTTTGGAACGGCCCCCGTCATTTATTGGCTAGCTCCATAAATGGAGCATAGCCATTGGACGATGGGCCTGTCCGTCAATGCCGGACCAGATTCGGGGGCGTTCCCGAGATTTTTTGGCTTTTGCCGACGTCACGCGACGTCAGCCAAAAGCCGGGAACGCCCCCGAATCTGGTCCGGCACTGCCGGGACCTGCCTTCTTGCTGATTGGTTGAATGTTGTTCCTGGCGTGACGTGTCGGGTTTCCTTGTCTGTGGCGGAACGACTTTCAGGTAAGCGCTGTTGTGTTTTGTAACCCAAAAAAAAATGTCCCTTTTCAATTCCCGAAATTTTTGTTGACTTAATTTATTTTCCTTTCTTTGCAGGTATTTGGCGACGGCACGGTGGGGGTAACTATTTCCGGTCGGGATCCTTGGCTCGCTGTTTCCGTCTCCGTGGTACAAGGGATTTCAGGTATGCGATTTAAATTTTCATGTAATTGTTATTTCTTTTACAAGTGTTCAGCCTATTTTTTTTATATTCTAATGTGTTTCTTTTTTTGGCCTGTTCTCTCTAGTGTTTCCGTGTCGGGTCTCCTCCGTGGCGTGACGACTTTCAGGTAAGCGATGTTGTGTTTTGTAACAAATAAATGACTGTCCCTTTTGAATGCCCGGGAGTTTTTTAACTTTGAAAAGGAATTTTTGAGTTTATTTATCTAACTTTCTTTGCAGGTATTTGTCGGCGGCGCGGCGTGGTAACTATTTCCGGTCGGCATTTGGTGTTTGGATCCTTGGCTCGCTGTCTGTCTCCGTGGTACAAGGGATTTCAGGTACACGATTTAAATTTTCATGTAATTTTTATTTCTTTTACAAGTGTTCAGCCTATTTTGTTTATATTCTAATGTGTTTCTTTTTTGGCCTGTTCTCTCTAGTGTTTCTGTGTCGGGTCTCCTCCGTGGCGTGACGACTTTCAGGTAAGCGATGTTGTGTTTTGTAACAAATAAATGACTGTCCCTTTTGAATGCCCGGGAGTTTTTTAACTTTGAAAAGGAATTTTTGAGTTTATTTATCTAACTTTCTTTGCAGGTATTTGTCGGCGGCGCGGCGTGGTAACTATTTCCGGTCGGCATTTGGTGTTGGGATCCTTGGCTCGCTGTCTGTCTCCGTGGTACAAGGGATTTCAGGTACGCGATTTAAATTTTCATGTAACTTTTTATTTCTTTTACAAGTGTTCAGCCTATTTTGTTTATATTCTAATGTGTTTCTTTTTTTGGCCTGTTCTCTCTAGTGTTTCCGTGTCGGGTCTCCTCCGTGGCGTGACGACTTTCAGGTAAGCGATGTTGTGTTTTGTAACAAATAAATGACTGCCCCTTTTGAATGCCCGGGAGTTTTTTAACTTTGAAAAGGAATTTTTGAGTGTCTTTATCTAACTTTCTTTGCAGGTATTTGTCGGCGGCGCGGCGTGGTAACGATTTCCGGTCGCCATTTGGTGTTGGGATCCTTGGCTCGCTGTCTGTCTCCGTGGTACAAGGGATTTCAGGTACGCGATTTAAATTTTCATGTAATTTTTATTTCTTTTACAAGTGTTCAGCCTATTTTGTTTATATTCTAATGTGTTTCTTTTTTTGGCCTGTTCTCTCTAGTGTTTCCGTGTCGGGTCTCCTCCGTGGCGTGAAGACTTTCAGGTAAGCGATGTTGTGTTTTGTAACAAATAAATGACTGTCCCTTTTGAATGCCCGGGAGTTTTTTAACTTTGAAAAGGAATTTTTGAGTTTATTTATCTAACTTTCTTTGCAGGTATTTGTCGGCGGCGTGGTAACGATTTCCGGTCGCCATTTTGTCTTGGGATCCTTGGCTCGCTGTCTGTCTCCGTGGTACAAGGGATTTCAGGTACGCGATTTAAATTTTCATGTAATTGTTATTTCTTTTACAAGTGTTCAGCCTATTTTGTTTATATTCTAATGTGTTTCTTTTTTTGGCCTGTTCTCTCTAGTGTTTCCGTGTCGGGTCTCCTCCGTGGCGTGACGACTTTCAGGTAAGCGATGTTGTGTTTTGTAACAAATAAATGACTGCCCCTTTTGAATGCCCGGGAGTTTTTTAACTTTGAAAAGGAATTTTTGAGTGTCTTTATCTAACTTTCTTTGCAGGTATTTTTCGGCGGCGCGGCGAGGTAACGATTTCCGGTCGCCATTTGGTGTTGGGATCCTTGGCTCGCTGTCTGTCTCCGTGGTACAAGGGATTTCAGGTACGCAATTTAAATTTTCATGTAATTTTTATTTCTTTTACAAGTGTTCAGCCTATTTTGTTTATATTCTAATGTGTTTCTTTTTTTGGCCTGTTCTCTCTAGTGTTTCCGTGTCGGGTCTCCTCCGTGGCGTGAAGACTTTCAGGTAAGCGATGTTGTGTTTTGTAACAAATAAATGACTGTCCCTTTTGAATGCCCGGGAGTTTTTTAACTTTGAAAAGGAATTTTTTAGTTTATTTATCTAACTTTCTTTGCAGGTATTTGTCGGCGGCGTGGTAACGATTTCCGGTCGCCATTTTGTCTTGGGATCCTTGGCTCGCTGTCTGTCTCCGTGGTACAAGGGATTTCAGGTACGCGATTTAAATTTTCATGTAATTGTTATTTCTTTTACAAGTGTTCAGCCTATTTTGTTTATATTCTAATGTGTTTCTTTTTTTGGCCTGTTCTCTCTAGTGTTTCCGTGTCGGGTCTCCTCCGTGGCGTGACGACTTTCAGGTAAGCGATGTTGTGTTTTGTAACAAATAAATGACTGTCCCTTTTGAATGCCCGGGAGTTTTTTAACTTTGAAAAGGAATTTTTGAGTTTATTTATCTAACTTTCTTTGCAGGTATTTGGCGGCGGCGCGGCGTGGTAACGATTTCCGGTCGCCATTTTGTCTTGGGATTCTTGGCTTGCTGTCTGTCTCCGTGGTACAAGGGATTTCAGGTACGCGATTTAAATTGTAATGTAATTGGTATTTCTTTTACAGGTGTTCAGGCTATTTTGTTTATATTCTTCTAATATGTTTCTTTTTTGGGCTGTTCTCTCTAGTGTTTCCGTGTAGCCTGCCGTGACGTGTCGGGTTTCCTTCTCCGTGGCGGAACAACTTTCAGGTAAGCGCTGTGGTCATGTATTAGTGCGACTCGGTGTAGATAGATTGTAATGTAATTTGTATTTTTCTTACAGGTGTTGTAGATTGTAACGTAACAGGTGTTCAGGCTATTTTGTTTATGTTCTTCTAATGTTTCTTTTTTTGGGCTGTTCTCTCTAGTGTTTCCGTGTCGGGTCTCCTCCGTGGCGTGACGACTTTCAGGTAAGCGAAGTTGTGTTTTGTAACTAAAAAATTACTGTCACTTTTGAATGCCCGGAGGTTTTTTTAAGTTTGAAAAGGAATTTCTGACTTCATTTATCTTCCTTTATTTGCAGGAATCTGGCGGCGGCGCGGTGGGGGTAACTTTTTCCGGTCGCCATTTTGTTTTGGCATCTTTGACTCGCTGTCTCCGTCTCCGTGGTGCAAGGACTTTCGGGTAGGCGATTTTGGTTTTTTTCCAAAGTAATAAGTGTGGCTCATGTGTTTTTGTTCGCCATTTTGTCTGGTGATCTTGGCGTGACTTATTCAGGTAAATGCGACTCGTCGTAGATAGTTTGTAATGTAATTAGTGTTTTGTTACAGGTAACTTCATGCTCCTTTGTTTATAATCTTAGAATATATTTTTGTTTTGCAGCTCTCTCGTGTTTCCTTTATATGTTCGGACGTGGCCTCCGTGCGATTTGCTCGTGGGTAAAGGATTTTTTGACTTCATTTATCTTCCTTTCTTTGCAGGAATTTGGCGGCGGCGGCGTGGTAACTATTTCCGGTCGCCATTTTGTCTTGGGATCCTTGGCTCGCTGTCTCCGTCTCCGTGGGACAAGGGATTTCAGGTACCCGATTTATATTGTAATGTAATTGGTATTTCTCTTACAGGTGTTCAGGCTATTTTGTTTATATTCTTCTAATATGTTGCTTTTTTTGGGCTGTTCTCTCTAGTGTTTCCGTCTCGGGCGGGGTGGGGCAACTATTTCCGGTCGCCATTTTGTTTTGGCATCTTTGGCTCGCTGTCTCCGTGGTGCAAGGACTTTCATGTAGGCTATTTTGTGTTTCTTTCAAAGTAATAAGTGTGGCTCATGTATTTTTGTTCGCCATTTTGTCTTGTGATCTTGACGTGACTAAGTTGCAACTCTTTTTAGGTACTTTTTAATGGGTGGGTTATGTATTTTTGTTCGCCATTTTGTCTTGTGATCTTGGCGTGACTTATTCAGGTAAGTGCGACTCGTCGTAGATAGTTTGTAATGTAATTAGTGTTTTGTTACAGGTAACTTCATGCTCCTTTGTTTATAATCTTAGAATGTATTTTTGTTTTGCTCTCTCGTGTTTCCTTTATATGTTCGGACGTGGCCTCCGTGCGCTTTGTTCGTGGTGCAAGTAAGCTATTTAACGTGTTCGATATTAATCTCTCTTTTCTGCTTCTTTTTTAGGTACTTTCGTGTCGCCTCAGCTGCTTGGTGCCTTTGCTCGTGTCTTTTGTGATCTTTGGCTCGCTGTCTCCATGGTGCAAGGCCTTTCATGTAAGCGATTGTATCGATTTTGTCTTTTGTAAAATAAAACAGTTTTGTTTCTTTGAATGCTCTATATTTTTTAATACATCTATTTTGTTTTCGTTGCAGGTATTTGACGGATGGGTGGGACTCGTATTTCTATTATGCTTACTTTAATAGCTATTTTATATCGTGTGCTTTCTGTGTAGGGAATTTTTGCAAAAAGCTATCGTGTTTTTTCTACTTTTCCAAAATGATATTCAACAGCACTTTTTTTTATTTGCAGGCGGCGTGGCGCCAACTCGTCTACCACCATGCTTTGATATTCAAGATAGGCAAAAGTTGCACGTAGCCACTAAGTACTCTAACGAGTCACAACATCCACGACCTTTTCATTCGGCCAGACAGCCTCCTATCTGCAATTTACATATGTCGAGACAGCAACATCCTAAACAACATCTCACCTACATGTTCTTTACAACAAAGTTTTCAAGTCTTTTGTTATTTAATGAAGTAACTGCGATTTTTTGTCTTCCACAGTATGTAAAGGACTACAGCCACGGAAAGAAACATTTCTTCGAGCGAGCTCAGAAGGTATACTTCGAGACAGCGGACTGGAGCCTCTCTAGAATCTTCGAGCGAGCTCAGAAGGTATACTTCGAGACAGCGGACTGGAGCCTCTCTAGAGAAACTGTAAGTTACTTAGTCTATAGCTGAATAAAATAGCCTGTTGCATCAGACTTTTGTTTTAATTTGCTCATGTTTACTTTACAGAGTATTGTGGAAATATGTGCTTTCTTAGCGTAGAGTTCACTGACAATTAATTCTTTTGAGCAGCGGTATTACGAGCACATTTTTCTGTTTTATACGCGCAAACAAAGCAGTAAGAATACGTATCACTTTACATTTAAATTGTGTTGCATATACATTTGGCCAATTTCACCATGTTTTTGTTTAATGCCTTTGAGTTCTTTTTGGTACATCGCCAATAGGTATATTTACGATATAAATGTTTGCGCATGTCTACTTTATTCATGGACTTTGCAAATTCGAACAAATGCTTACATTGTAAGGCCTGTTTATTTAAATTCGTCATTATGTACATTTTGGATGCCCTGTTTGTGCGATGCCAGATTTTATTTAATATGCTGAAATCGTGGGGCTGAGAGTTAGCTGAGCACAAGCATGTGTTTGTGGCAACACTAGATTTAGTCAGAGCATGAAGGCCCGTTACATTTACTGAGAGCATAAAGAACCGTTAGGATAAGGTGAGACCCGACGACTTTCAGTGCAAAGTTATACATCGGCAAACTGTGCATTTAGGATGAAAATGTTTGCACATGTAAGTTTAGGCCTTTCTGTGAAAGTAATTTGTCCTTTTGAGCACCTGTATTACGAGCACATTTTCTGTTTTATATGCGCAAACAAAGCAGTAAGAATACGTATCACTTTACATTTAAATTGTGTTGCATATACATTGGCCAATTTCGCCATGTTTTTGTTTAATGCCTTTGAGTTCTTTTTGGTACATCGCCAATAGGTATATTTACAATATAAATGTTTGCGCATGTCTACTTTATTCATGGACTTTGCAAATTCGAACAAATGCTTACATTGTAAGGCCTTTCTGTTTATTTAAATTCGTCATTATGTACATTTTGGATGCCCTGTTTGTGCGATGCCAGATTTTATTTAATATTCTGAAATCGTGGGGCTGAGAGTTAGCTGAGCACAAGCATGTTGTGTTTGTGGCAACACTAGATTTAGTCAGAGCATGAAGGCCCGTTACATTTACTGAGAACATAAAGAACCGTTAGGATAAGGTGAGACCCGACGACTTTCAGTGCAAAGTTATACATCGGCAAACTGTGCATTTAGGATGAAAATGTTTGCGCATGTAAGTTTAGGCCTTTCTGTGAAAGTAATTTGTCCTTTTGAGCAGCGGTATTACGAGCACATTTTTCTGTTTTATACGCGCAAACAAAGCAGTAAGAATACGTATCACTTTACATTTAAATTGTGTTGCATATACATTTGGCCAATTTCACCATGTTTTTGTTTAATGCCTTTCAGTTCTTTAGGTAAGACTAATCTTTCACATATTTATATATATATATATATATATATCCAACACGTGACTCCTCTGATCTCTCGGTGTCTCGGCAATCACGCAGCACACCAGCAAACAGGAAGGAGACGGACCACAGCACATCAGCAGAGTTGTTTTATTTGAACAACAGAAAGCAGCTACGCGTTTCTGGCAAGTTGTGCCCTTGTTCACGCTGCAACTAGTACATCAAACTCAATGCTGTTTTATATGCTAATTATACATAGTGACCACCCCTCACGGTGACATAGTGAGTCATGTGACTATATAGAAATAAACAACATACTTCCGCAGTAAAGTCACAGTGTGTCCAATGGAACATTATCACATGACAGAAAAAACATCACTGGTTAAATCCAGATATTAGTAGACATGATTCAAAAAAAAAAAAAAAAAAAAAAAAAAAAAATTCTCACTGGTTAAATCCATTATAGCAATCATGTATCTCATAAAACCTGTGTATAATAGAAAATATTCATTTACTCTAAAAGCAGATAAACATCTGTTTAGTGATCAACAATAACAAGAAAATTCTAATATATACACTTCAGGCCTATGAGTATATCCGTCAATCTGCAAGAAGTCGAATTGAAAAGTGCTAAGTGAGTAAAGTGCAACATTTGTAAAAAGTGCATGAGAAAGAAAAGCAAAGCAAAGCCAGCTAAAGTGCAATACCAGTCATTACATCAAGTACGATAAGCAAATATATATTGGCAGATGGATAAATAGTCGGTTGTAGATTATCCTATCTTTTCCTGTGTATATGTCTCGTACTTTAATAATAATAAATAGTATAAATAGTTAAAATGGAAGGAACCTCGAGCCATATACCAAACACTGGGTTATAGATAATCAAGTATAGATATATAATGACCTTTCAATTTCCTTGGTCTACCCATACATAAGTCTAAACCCCATATTTACAACCCATAATAATTTACATATGCTTATTTACAGAGTTCACCTCCATTGTCCTATTAATTAATCATATATGTACAAAAATAGAAAAATAGAAAAAACAGTAGCAAAATTGGTATCAAAATTGTATTAACATCTATAAAATAGTTGGAAAAGTAGAAAAGTAGAAAACTACAAAAGTACAAAAGTACAAACAGTATAGGACTCCTCATATAAATACATATATATAAATGTGTAAAACCAGGATCAGTATATACACATAAATACATATATATTACAAATACAGACAGTTCATTACGGACTCAAATTATTCCAAATTTGCAAGTCAGTAGAAAAAGTATGTACAGCCATATATACAATTAGGGTGACAGAACTGAACAGACCCAACCTCAACCTCAAAATAGGGAACCTAACTAAGAGGGAGAAAGATAATGGAGATGGGTCTGTATCTATCAACAAGAAGAAGAAATGAACAGCGGCAGGAAATCGATATGGTTATAAGAAATGGTGTAATTCATCTATATTATTCAAACCATTTGGCCAGCGTGTGTCGAGCTCCAAAATCATCTTCGTTTCAAGCTGTCTTAGACGTGACTCCCTGTCCCCACCCCTGGTCATAGGTGGCACAGACCCTATTACAAAATACTTCAAGCACGAGAGATCTTTATTGTGCACTTTTTTGAAGTGGCGTGCCACCGGGTAGGCAGGGTCACTATGTAAAATAGCGCGCAAATGCTGCAAGATCCTGACATGCACCTGCAGCTTGGTACTCCCCACATATTGTAAGCCGCAGGAACATGTCAGGACATACACAGCGAAATCTGTTTTACAGTTAAAGTTGCCCAAGATCTTTCTGGGTTCAGAAGAAAATGGAGTCAAATATTGGGATGTATTTACTCCAAATCTGCATGCGCGACAGCTCGAACATTTGAAAAAACCCCTCGAAGGTTTTAACCAGGGGGTTTTAGTTTTTAATTCTGGAGCCGGTTTATCTAACGCAGATCCCATACTTTTGGCCCGTCTAAAGGTAATAGTGGGATTGGCTGGTAACCTGGTGTTTAATATGTGGTCACTCAGCACTATAGGCCAATTCTTTTTAAAGATTGCTTTCAATTTCCTGTCCTGACTGCTAAAGGCTGTTATCATTCTAGGAACATCTTGTAGAGTGTCAAGTTCAATATTAGTTTCTGGCTCAGGTTGTCGGGAAGGGAACAGACTCTCTCTTGGTCTCAATTTAGATTTTTCGACCGCTTCCTTCAGGATTTTCTCAGAGTAGCCCCTGGCTTTCAGTCGTCCCAACAATTCCTCTAAACATTTTTCAAAGTCAGAGGGCAGACTACAAATTCTTTTTAATCTTAGAATCTCTCCATAGGGAATCCCCGCGATGGTGTGTTTTGGGTGCATACTGGCGGCATGTAAGGTCATATTGCCTGCCGTCGCCTTCCTATGGAGTGTGGTCATGAGCTTATTCCCAGAAACATAAATCTCTACATCTAGAAATTGCATTCTACATTGACTGATATTGATGGAAAATTTTAGATTCATGGCATTATTATTCATCTCTTCAATGAAAGAGATAGCTCCCTCTTTAGGCCCTTTCCACACCATGAATATATCGTCAATATACCGTAGGTAACAGACAACGTGATCTTCCATGGTGGCATGGTGCGTCGCGGTGAGGACCTGCTCCTCCCACCAGCCCACGTGTAAACACGCGTAGCTGGGAGAGAAATCGTTAGAAATCGTTTTGCCAGCATTGCACAGTATTCTACTCGCTCCCTTAGAAGCGCTGCTTACTTTAGCTGATACTAGGAATTACCATCGTTTAATATAGCATTTTAATCGCCGATTTTTAAAACTTTTAAAACTTGTCTAAATTGTTATTTCCACACTGTTAGCACTCAGCATACCTCCCCAGCTCCTTGCATTTATTTTACACCGCTTGTAGAAGGTCTCAGCTGACCTTAGGGCTGAAACTCGATCTATAGGGATAACATCCCCTACGGCGGCCATCTTAGGTGGGAGGCGACAGCAGTGAGAGCGCTCTAGCTCTCCACTACTTAAGGAGCCCCAAGGAAGCAGGCTTGTGATTTAGAAAGCGTTTTGCCAGCATTGCACAGTATTCTACTCGCTCCCTTAGAAGCGCTGCTTACTTTAGCTGATACTAGGAATTACCATCGTTTAATATAGCATTTTAATCGCCGATTTTTAAAACTTTTAAAACTTGTCTAAATTGTTATTTCCACACTGTTAGCACTCAGCATACCTCCCCATCTCCTTGCATTTATTTTACACCGCTTGTAGAAGGTCTCAGCTGACCTTAGGGCTGAAACTCGATCTATAGGGATAACATCCCCTACGGCGGCCATCTTAGGTGGGAGGCGACAGCAGTGAGAGCGCTCTAGCTCTCCACTACTTAAGGAGCCCCAAGGAAGCAGGCTTGTGATTTAGAAATCGTTTTGCCAGCATTGCACAGTATTCTACTCGCTCCCTTAGAAGCGCTGCTTACTTTAGCTGATACTAGGAATTACCATCGTTTAATATAGCATTTTAATCGCCGATTTTTAAAACTTTTAAAACTTGTCTAAATTGTTATTTCCACACTGTTAGCACTCAGCATACCTCCCCATCTCCTTGCATTTATTTTACACCGCTTGTAGAAGGTCTCAGCTGACCTTAGGGCTGAAACTCGATCTATAGGGATAACATCCCCTACGGCGGCCATCTTAGGTGGGAGGCGACAGCAGTGAGAGCGCTCTAGCTCTCCACTACTTAAGGAGCCCCAAGGAAGCAGGCTTGTGATTTAGAAATCGTTTTGCCAGCATTGCACAGTATTCTACTCGCTCCCTTAGAAGCGCTGCTTACTTTAGCTGATACTAGGAATTACCATCGTTTAATATAGCATTTTAATCGCCGATTTTTAAAACTTTTAAAACTTGTCTAAATTGTTATTTCCACACTGTTAGCACTCAGCATACCTCCCCAGCTCCTTGCATTTATTTTACACCGCTTGTAGAAGGTCTCAGCTGACCTTAGGGCTGAAACTCGATCTATAGGGATAACATCCCCTACGGCGGCCATCTTAGGTGGGAGGCGACAGCAGTGAGAGCGCTCTAGCTCTCCACTACTTAAGAATACGGTCGCTCTCCGCGCTAGCGGACGCGCTTTGCGGAAGCGCCTCGTTCAGCGCGGAGTCACGCCTGAGTCAGCCCGTCTGCGCCCGTCCGCGCTGAGGACGGGCTGCAGGACGGGCTGTCCCTCATTATTATGCCCTTCGACAATCAGACTCAGGGTGGTAGTAAGTACATCTACTCTTCCACGACATTACTGTCTTTTCGACCTTGTACCCCCATATCTTGTTCCTTGTGCATTCTGCCTTGCCATTATTTCACTTGTGCTGGTTGTGGCTTCACTACTGGTAAAATGCAGCTCTCCAAGACACAGCAGAGCGTTAAGCACTATAGGGGAAAAAGAAAGCCCACCAAGGGCCCTATCACCTCCCCGTCCCCTCTCCATTTCTGGAGCCTAAATTGTAGATCGCTCCCTAGGAACAAACTAAACATCTTCGATTTTATCACTGAGGAATCACCTGACGCTCTGTTCCTGACCGAGACTTGGATTCAGGCCAGCTCGGGTCCGGACATTGCCGCAGCCGTCCCTCCTAACTATGTTGTGCTGCATCAGGACAGACCCTTAGGTAAAGGTGGTGGAATTGCAATCATTTATAAATCTATCTATCAATGTAAACTGGAACCTCTACATCTCCCAGGTAGTGAGGCTGCACTGTTCAAATTGACGATTAATCCTCGAATGACGCTCTCCGGTCTGCTAATTTATCGGCCGCCCGGAAATGCCGCACCTTGGATTCCCTCACTTATTGATTGCTTATCAGCAACACTACTAAAATCTAATAATTTCACCATTCTTGGTGATTTAAACATTCACTTCGATGATGTCAACAACCCCCTCAATAAAGTCCTTCTTTCTGACCTTGAGGTTTTTAACCTCAAACTCTGTAACTCTGGAGCCACTCATAATGCTGGCCATCTTTTGGATCCAATCATCTCTACTCTCTCATTTGACGGTACCCACTCTGCCCGCCCGCTTGTCTGGTCTGATCACTATGCGGTTCACTTTGTACTACCACCTGCTTTATACTCTGCCAGGGTCCATGCGGATGAAATTAAATCATCGTATCGCTGGGACAAGCTCAATATAGCCGATTTTAACCTGCGTCTAACTGAGTCTATTCCATCCTCCATCAATACTGACCAGAATCTGAATGTTTCCATCTCTGATTGGCTGACAGATGCAGTATCGACTCTTGTCCCTCAATCCAGGAGCAAACATAGATCCTTGCGCCCACCAGCACCCTGGTATTCAGAGGAGCTGAAAATCCAACGCTCCAAATGCAAAGCCCTGGAGAGGAAATGGAGGGCGTCCTATTCAGCTTCCTCTAAAGTGATCTACAAAGAAGAGTTAAAACTTTATCATGCAAACTGCAAACGTGCTAAGGCCTCCTACACTGTTTCCACAATCACTTCAGTGCAAAACTGTCCCCGAACTCTTTTTGCCACAGTTAAAAAACTCACAGGAGCTGATACTGTCCCCGCACTGCCGGCTTTAGATGCCACACAATGTAATGCCATTGCAGACTTTTTTGTATCTAAGGTTGAGGGCATCCATCAATCTCTTGCTTCCCTTCCCTCTCCAACTGATTCCTCTCTACACGGTCCGTATTGTAATACCTCCACCTCCCCCACTGAGTTTATTTACAACTGGACACCATTTGACGACTCTTCTTTCCTATCCTGCTTAAAAAGCATCAGGTCTGGATCTCCGCGGGACCCAGTCCCCATGAAGATACTCAAACAACTTGACCTTGAACCACGAAGATTCCTAATGAGGCTATTAAACGTCTCGCTCACCGAATCTCGAGTGGAACAGGACTGGAAACATGCCATGGTCGTCCCCCTGCTTAAAAAATCTGGTGCTGACATCACAAATCTTGCCAACTTCAGGCCTATATCCCTGCTGCCAGCCTGTTCTAAAATCCTAGAACGCCATGTTAACACCCAGCTTAATGAGTTTGTTGAAAACATGGGATATCTCCATCCGTCCCAATCAGGCTTTCGCGCTAATTACTCCACCGAATCCGCACTCCTAGGGGTAACTGAGCGACTCCGACACGGTATCGATGGCGGTGAGACCTTTGCGCTGATTCTTCTTGACTTAAGCGCTGCTTTCGATACCGTGTCCCACTCCATCCTATTGGAGTCTCTCGGTTCCCTCGGTGTTGCTGGATCTGCGCTCGCCTGGGTGTCCTCATTTCTTAATGAGCGCACCTTTCAGGTTTTCTCAAACAAAGCTGAATCTGCGATTCATTCCTCTGCCTACGGCGTCCCCCAAGGGTCTATATTGAGCCCTCTGTTGTTCAATATTTACATCAGACCACTTGCTTCCATCGTAGAGGACGCCGGTCTGTCTATATACTCATACGCAGACGACACGCAGATTGTGTTCTCTTTGTCTAGCAGCAGGGCTCAGGACACCTCTGCCCTCAAAATCGGCCTCTCTCGCGTTGCAGCTTGGATGCAAATGCATCTGTTAAAGCTCAACGGAGACAAGACCGAGGTGATCATACTAGGCAAACAAAAAGATCTCTGGGGTCCACGATATTGGCCCAGTGACATGGGTCCTCTGCCTACCCCCGTGCCTGTTGCTCGCAACCTCGGTGTCCTAATCGACGACAAACTCTCGATGAGGCAGCAGGCAACTAAGGTCGCTGCGATCTGCTTTAACACCCTTCGCTGGTTGCAAAAGATCATATGGATGCTGCCTGAGTCCACTCGTAGAACTGTCGTACAGGCCCTTGTGATGTCCCATATCGACTATGGCAATGTGCTTTATCTAGGAGCAGATAAAGCTACAATCAATAAACTCCAGGTTGTACAGAACTCAGCCGCCCGCCTGCTGCGTAATGTCCCAAGGAGAATGTCCGCAATGCAGGCTCTACGTGACCTCCATTGGTTAAAAATCTCGGATCGAGTGGCCTTCAAAACTTTGTGCATCCTCTTCAAAATTCGCCAAGGCTCCGCTCCGGCCTACTTGCACAATCTTGCGCAGCCATATCAGCCTGGCCGCCTTTTGAGGTCATCCAACAGTGGCAATCTTGTGATTCCCAGAATCCGACTGGCAAAAATGGGAGGCCGTTCATTCGCATATCTGGGCCCCAAGATGTGGAATGCTCTCCCATTGGCGCTTAAAACAGAAACCAGTCTTCTGGCTTTCCGCAAAAAACTGAAGACCCTCCTGTTCTAGTTCCAGATTCCTCCGGTCTAGTGTCTCCCTCTTGCAATTACTTGTTTTCTGATTTCTCCTCCAGTCTATCCCTGGCGCCGGGAAACCCACTGCGGGTAGCTGCGCGCAATACAAGTTCAATAAAATAAAATAAAAATAAAACAGGCCCCCATCGCTACACCTCTCAATTGCCGGTAGATATCCTTACCAAAGGTGAAAAAGTTGTTGTGCAGGCACCAATGGATTAAACCAAGGAGCACTTTATTATGCTCATAATAAGCCATAGGACGTTTGTCCAAAAAGTGTTTGGTTGCATGCATACCTTGTGTGTGGTCGATACTCGTGTATAATGATTCCACGTCTAATGATATTAACCACATATCCTCTTCCCAATTTATGCAGGCAATTTTGTCCAAAAAGTCACTGGTGTCACGCACATAACTAGCAAGGTTTTTCACTATATCTTGAAGAAAGAAGTCTATGTATTGACCAACATTTTCGCTCATACTGCCGATGGCAGAAACTATTGGCCTCCCAGGCACTGGTGTTATACCTTTGTGTACTTTTGGAATCAAATACAGAGATGGCATTCTTGGGAAGTTGATGTTCATGTATTTGTATTCCTCGCCGGAAATAAGTCCTTCTCTCTTCCATTGTGAAAGCTGTTTTTGTAGTTCTCCCTTGGCATGGAGGTATTCTTTCTGATTAGACAACTTGTAGCATAATGGATCAGAAAGTTGTCGCTTGGCCTCTAGGATATAAGCTTGTTTGGGCCAAATCACAAGATTGCCTCCCTTATCTGATTTTTTTATTACAATCTCGTGATTCTCCCCAAGTTTCTTTATAAGTTTGCCATATTCTCTCCTCATGAATGTAGTTTTTTTCTTAGATTTGGAGTTGGTATGCTTGTACAATTGTTTAATATCATTAATCACACAGTCATGGAAGACGTCAATGGCGTCTTTGGGTGTCACAGGCACAAACTTGGATTTGCTCTTGAACGGACTTAACCCTGCTCCTTTTTGTAAGACCGATATTTTGCTTAGTCTTGCCTGGGTAGGAGCATCTAATATATATATATATGTGTTTAGTTACAACTTTAGTTCACAAACTGCTTTGGACGATGCGAGAAATGAAATAAAACACTGATAACATTCCTTTTAACCATCCATTTTATT
Source organism: Lissotriton vulgaris (assembly GCF_964263255.1). NCBI lineage: Eukaryota > Metazoa > Chordata > Amphibia > Caudata > Salamandridae > Lissotriton > Lissotriton vulgaris. The sequence continues at coordinate 164,109,715 of NC_141698.1, forward strand.
TTCACTACGTGCATGCGCGGATTTCTATATTTTTAAAGGCACATACAAACCAGTAACGTGACGCAAATAATTGCCATACTATTACATTGGAACACATTAATCGCTAATACGCAAAGCTTTAGCTAAGATTCAATTTGCACAGTTTGCATGAGAAAATCACTGCTTGTTTTGCGTGCACTCGTAATCTTTTGCTAACGCTATATTTGTTTTATAGGGACAAAAACTAGACGTTTGTTGCAACTGACCCATCGACTACACATATTTCAAATTCGTTATTTAAACACGGTACGTTAATACTTGATTTATTTTACTTAATACATTACTTTTTGTACTAATTGCTGTCTGTACTGGGCATTCTTTGCTGTATAGTTATACACAAAATTTCGCTCATAAAGCACATCTTACGCGTTTGTACGTGAAAGCTGCACTGGTGAAGTTGTAGTCAGGAGAGAAGGAAAACTTATAACCAACACTTTGTTTACAGGTCCCTGTAGGAAATGCTTAGAAACTCATTTACCACACGCAATATACATAGATCTCCTTCTTTCCTGCCTTCCCTTTCAATTTCTTTCTTGCCTTTCCTTATCTCTCTCTCCTGCATTCACTCTGCAGCTCCCTCACAATTTTACCTTCACTGTCCTTCTTTCTTTCAATCTCGCACTATTCTTCTCTCCTTCTTTCTCCTACTTTCTCTCTTTCCTTTGCTCTCCCTCTCTCTCCTGCATCCTCTCTCTCTTCTGCCCTCTCACCCTATATCTTCATCCCCATCTTCTTTACAGGGCCCTGCAGCAAATGCTTACATACTAAGCTAGCACACGCAACATACATACATCTCCCTCTCTTGATTTCCATTTCAATTTGCATTCTTGCCTTTCTTTATCTCTCTTTTGCACTTACTCTGCATCTCCTTCCCCATTTTGCCATCGGTCTTTCTCTTTTATTTACTCCTGCTCTATTCTTCCCTCACTATTACACCTACTTTCTTTCTTTCTTCTCCTCTCCCTCTTTTTTTTCATCCCCTCTCTTATACATTCTCTCTCCTGTCTTCCCATCTTCTTTCCTTCTATCATGCATGCTTTTTCTTTTACTCCCTCACTCTATTCTCATATATCTCCTTCTTTCCTGCCTTCTCTTTCAATTTCTTTCTTGCCTTTCCTTATTTCTCTCTCCTGCATTTACTCTGCATCTCCCTCACAATTTTACATTCACTGTCCTTCTTTCTTTCACTCTCGCACTATTCTTCTCTCCTTTTCGCCTACTTTCTCTTTCCTTTGCTCTCCCTCTCTCTCCTGCATCCTCTCTCTTCTGCCCTCTCACCCTATATCTTTATCCCCATCTTCTTTACAGGTCCCTGCAGCAAATGCTTACATACTAAGCTAGCACACGCAACATACATACATCTCCCTCTCTTGACTTCCATTTCAATTTTGCATTCTTGCCTTTCTTTATCTCTCTTTTGCATTTACTCTGCATCTCCTTCCCCATTTTGCCATCAGTCTTTCTCTTTTATTTACTCCTGCTCTATTCTTCCCTCACTATTACACCTACTTTCTTTCTTTCTTCTCCTCTCCCTCTTTTTTTCATCCCCTCTCTTATACCTTCTCTCTCCTGTCTTCCCATCTTCTTTCCTTCTATCATGCACGCTTTTTCTTTTACTCCCTCACTCTATTCTCATATATCTCCTTCTTTCCTGCCTTCTCTTTCAATTTCTTTCTTGTCTTTCCTTATCTCTCTCTCCTGCATTTACTCTGCATCTCCCTCACAATTTTACATTCACTGTCCTTCTTTCTTTCACTCTCGCACTATTCTTCTCTCCTTTTCTCCTACTTTCTCTTTCCTTTGCTCTCCCTCTTTCCTGCATCCTCTCTCTTCTGCCCTCACCCTATATCTTCATCCCCATCTTCTTTATAGGTCCCTGCAGCAAATGCTTACATACTAAGCTAGCACACGCAACATACATACATCTCCCTCTCTTGACTTCCATTTCAATTTTCCATTTTTGCCTTTCTTTATCTCTTTTGCATTTACTCTGCATCTCCTTCCCCATTTTGCCATCAGTCTTTCTCTTTTATTTACTCCTGCTCTATTCTTCCCTCACTATTACTCCTACTTTCTTTCTTCTCCTCTCCCTCTTTTTTTCATCCCCTCTCTTATACCTTCTCTCTCCTGTCTTCCCATCTTCTTTCCTTCTATCATGCACGCTTTTTCTTTTACTCCCTCACTCTATTCTCATATATCTCCTTCTTTCCTGCCTTCTCTTTCAATTTCTTTCTTGCCTTTCCTTATCTCTCTCTCCTGCATTTACTCTGCATCTCCCTCACAATTTTACATTCACTGTCCTTCTTTCTTTCACTCTCGCACTATTCTTCTCTCCTTTTCTCCTACTTTCTCTTTCCTTTGCTCTCCCTCTCTCTCCTGCATCCTCTCTCTTCTGCCCTCACCCTATATCTTCATCCCCATCTTCTTTACAGGTCCCTGCAGCAAATGCTTACATACTAAGCTAGCACACGCAACATACATACATCTCCCTCTCTTGACTTCCATTTCAATTTTGCATTCTTGCCTTTCTTTATCTCTTTTGCATTTACTCTGCATCTCCTTCCCCATTTTGCCATCAGTCTTTCTCTTTTATTTACTCCTGCTCTATTCTTCCCTCACTATTACACCTACTTTCTTTCTTTCTTCTCCTCTCCCTCTTTTTTTCATCCCCTCTCTTATACCTTCTCTCTCCTGTCTTCCCATCTTCTTTCCTTCTATCATGCACGCTTTTTCTTTTACTCCCTCACTCTATTCTCATATATCTCCTTCTTTCCTGCCTTCTCTTTCAATTTCTTTCTTGCCTTTCCTTATCTCTCTCTCCTGCATTTACTCTGCATCTCCCTCACAATTTTACATTCACTGTCCTTCTTTCTTTCACTCTCGCACTATTCTTCTCTCCTTTTCTCCTACTTTCTCTTTCCTTTGCTCTCCCTCTTTCCTGCATCCTCTCTCTTCTGCCCTCACCCTATATCTTCATCCCCATCTTCTTTATAGGTCCCTGCAGCAAATGCTTACATACTAAGCTAGCACACGCAACATACATACATCTCCCTCTCTTGACTTCCATTTCAATTTTCCATTTTTGCCTTTCTTTATCTCTCTTTTGCATTTACTCTGCATCTCCTTCCCCATTTTGCCATCAGTCTTTCTCTTTTATTTACTCCTGCTCTATTCTTCCCTCACTATTACTCCTACTTTCTTTCTTCTCCTCTCCCTCTTTTTTTCATCCCCTCTCTTATACCTTCTCTCTCCTGTCTTCCCATCTTCTTTCCTTCTATCATGCACGCTTTTTCTTTTACTCCCTCACTCTATTCTCATATATCTCCTTCTTTCCTGCCTTCTCTTTCAATTTCTTTCTTGCCTTTCCTTATCTCTCTCTCCTGCATTTACTCTGCATCTCCCTCACAATTTTACATTCACTGTCCTTCTTTCTTTCACTCTCGCACTATTCTTCTCTCCTTTTCTCCTACTTTCTCTTTCCTTTGCTCTCCCTCTCTCTCCTGCATCCTCTCTCTTCTGCCCTCACCCTATATCTTCATCCCCATCTTCTTTACAGGTCCCTGCAGCAAATGCTTACATACTAAGCTAGCACACGCAACATACATACATCTCCCTCTCTTGACTTCCATTTCAATTTTGCATTCTTGCCTTTCTTTATCTCTTTTGCATTTACTCTGCATCTCCTTCCCCATTTTGCCATCAGTCTTTCTCTTTTATTTACTCCTGCTCTATTCTTCCCTCACTATTACACCTACTTTCTTTCTTTCTTCTCCTCTCCCTCTTTTTTTCATCCCCTCTCTTATACCTTCTCTCTCCTGTCTTCCCATCTTCTTTCCTTCTATCATGCACGCTTTTTCTTTTACTCCCTCACTCTATTCTCATATATCTCCTTCTTTCCTGCCTTCTCTTTCAATTTCTTTCTTGCCTTTCCTTATCTCTCTCTCCTGCATTTACTCTGCATCTCCCTCACAATTTTACATTCACTGTCCTTCTTTCTTTCACTCTCGCACTATTCTTCTCTCCTTTTCTCCTACTTTCTCTTTCCTTTGCTCTCCCTCTCTCTCCTACATCCTCTCTCTTCTGCCCTCACCCTATATCTTCATCCCCATCTTCTTTACAGGTCCCTGCAGCAAATGCTTACATACTAAGCTAGCACACGCAACATACATACATCTCCCTCTCTTGACTTCCATTTCAATTTTGCATTCTTGCCTTTCTTTATCTCTTTTGCATTTACTCTGCATCTCCTTCCCCATTTTGCCATCAGTCTTTCTCTTTTATTTACTCCTGCTCTATTCTTCCCTCACTATTACACCTACTTTCTTTCTTTCTTCTCCTCTCCCTCTTTTGTTCACCCCCTCTCTTATACCTTCTCTCTCCTATCTTCCCATCTTCTTTCCTTCTATCATGCACGCTTTTTCTTTTACTCCCTCACTCTATTCTGCTCTCACTTTTACTCATCCTTTCCTTCTCTCTCCTGCTCTCTCTATTTCTTGCGTCCTCTCCCTTCTGCTTGCTCTCTCCCTCCTTATCTATTATGCTTATCTCTCCTGCCTTCTCTTTTCCTATTCCTTCTATCTTTATTTCTCTCACCCTCTTGCTATCTTTACCTTTTGCCCCTCTTTTCTTCCATACACTTTCCACCACTCTCCTTCTTTCTCTCCTCCTTATATCTCGCTCTCTTTTGTATTCCTTCTTTATTTCCCTCAATTTTGCCCACTCTATCCATCTTACCTTCACACTCTTGTGCTTTTCTTCTTTATCTACCCTCTTTCACATTCTTTCTTCCGTCACAATCTGTTTCCTCCCGTTCTCTCTCTTGCACTCTCTCTTCCTTCTTTAAATCACTTCTTTATCGCTCTCCTCTATATCTCTCTCCTTTCTGCTCTCTCTCTTCCCTCTCCCTCCTGCCCCCTATTCCATCTGCTCTCTCTCCTTCCTTCTTGCTCCCTCTCTATTATGCTTCTCTCTTTATCTCCCTCTCCTTTCTGCTTTTTTCCCTCGGCCATCACTCTCCCTCTTGTCCCTCTTCCAATTGCTCCCTTAATTCTTTCTTGCTCATGTTTATCCTCCCTTTACCTTCTGCCTTCTCTCTCTCTCTCTCTCTCTCTCTCTCTCTCCCTTTTGCCCTCTCTCTTAGTTTCACTGTCTATCTCCTTCCCTATCTAGTTCTCCCTTTCCATCTTGCACTCGTTTTTTGGGCTTTGACTCCATTCTGCACTCTTTTCACCCTTTCTATGTTCTCTCTCATGATCTCCATTTCTCTTGCATCCTCTCTACTTCCTTATCTATCATACTTCTATTTCCTGCACTCTCTTCCTTCTTTATCTTTCTCTTCTTTTCACCTCTCTGCGTCCTCTCCTTTCTTATCAAGCTTCTCTTTCACTTGCACTCTTCCTCATCCTTTCTTCTTTATCTTTCTCTTTTCTTTTTTTATTTTCACTCCTTTTCCTCTTGCCTATCCTCCCCTCTTTCTTTCCATCTCTCTCTTCTTCCTGACCTCCATCTCTATCTCTTTCTACCTTGCTACTTTATACTCTTTACTACTATACTAGTTACTCTATAATACATACAGTGCTTCTAATTCTCTATTTACAACTTCTAATATACTTCACACAAATGTCCTCACTCTTTTCAATCTTTTGCTAACAGTACATTTTACTTTTACAGGACAAAAAATTTGCCATTTGGTGCAACTGGCCCATCGACGACACATCTTTCGAATTCGTTCTTTCAACACGGTACGTTCATACTTAAAACTTATTTCACTTTATACATTTTTTTGGGTAGTACTTGCTGCTGTCTGTACTGGGCATTCTTTGCTGGATGGTTATACACAAAGTTTGCCTCATAAACAACATTTAATTTAGTTTGTAGATGAAAGCTGCACCGGTGAGGTCGTAATCAGGAGAGAGGTCAAAGCTAAAGAAAAAGGAAAACTTATAACCAAGACTTTGTTTACAGGTCCTTGCACACACCCTATATCTTCCTCCCCATCTTCTTTATATGTCCCTGCAGCAAATGCTTAGATACTGAGACAGCACATGCAACATACATACATCTCCCTCTCTTGCCTTCCCTTTCAATTTTGCATTCTTGCCTTTCCTCTCTCTTGCATTTACTCTGCATCTCCTTCATGATTTTGCCAGCAGTCTTTCTCTTTTATTTACTCCTGCTCTATTCTTCCCTCACTTTCTCCTACTTTCCTTCTTTCTTCTCCTCTCCCTCTCTTTTGCATCCCCTCTCTTCTACATTCTCTCTCCTGTCTTCCCATCTTCTCTTTCCTTCTATCATGCACTTTCTTTTACTCCCTCACTCTATTCTGCTCTCACTTTTACTACTCCTTACCTTCTCTCTCATGCTCTTTCTATCTTGCGTCCTCTCCCTTCGGCTTGCTCTCTCCCTCCTTATCTATTATGCTTATCTCTCATGCCTTCTCTTTTCCTATTCCTTCTATCTTTATCTCTCTCTTCCTCTTGCTCCCTTTACCTTTTGCCCCTCTCTTATTCTTGCATACCCCTTCCATCTCTCTCCTTTTTTCTCTACTTCCTATATCTCGCTATCTCTCTTGAATTCATTCTTTATCTCTCTATTTCCTGCGTCCTCTCTCCCTTCTGCTTGCTCTCTCCCTCCTTTTCTATCATGCTTATCTCTCCTGCCCTCTCTTTTCCTATTCCTTCTATCTTTATCTCTCTCCCTCTTGCTCTCTTACCTTTTGCCCCTCTCTTCTTCTTGCATACCCTTTCCATCTCTCTCCTTTCTTTCTCTCCTCCTTATGTCGCTATCTTGTATTCCTTCTTTATTTCTCTTTATTTTGCCCACTCTCTCCATCTTACATTCACACTCTTGTGCTTTTCTTCATCTACCCTCTCTCACCTTCTTTCTTCCGTCACAATCTGTTCCCTCCCGTTCTCCTTATCGCTCTCCTCTATATCTCTCTCCTTTCTGCTCTCTTCCCTCTCCCTCCTGCCCCCTATTCCATCTGCTCTCTCCTTCCTTCTTGCTCCCTCTCGATCATGCTTCTCTCTTTATCTCCCTCTCCTTTCTGCTCTTTTCTCTTTGCCATCAATCTCCCTCTTGCCCCCTCTTCCAACTGCTCCCTTCTTACTTATTTCTTGCTCATGCCCTCCCTCCCACCCTCCCTTTACCTCCTGCCTTCTCTCTCTCTCCCTTGCTCTCCCTTTTGCCCTCTCTCTTACTTTCACTTTCTATCTCCTTCCCTATCTTGTTCTCCCTTTCCATCTTGCACTCCTTCTCTTTCTTGCCCTCTGACTCCATTCTGCACTCTCTTCTCTCCTTTCTGCTCTCTTCCCTCTCCCTCCAGCCCCCTATTCCATCTGCTCTCTCTCCTTCCTTCTTGCTCCCTCTCTATCATGCTTCTCTTTTTATCTCCCTCCTGCTCTTTTCCCTTTGCCATCACTCTCCCTCTTGCCCCCTCTTCCAACTGCTCCCTTCTTAATTCTTTCTTGCTCATGCCCACCCTCCCTTTAACTCCTGCCTTCTCTCTCTTTCTTGCTCTTCCTTTTGCACTCTGTGAGTTTCACTCTCTATCTCCTTCCCTATCTTGTTCTCCCTTTCCATCTTGCACTCCTTCTATTTTTTGCCCTCTGACTCCATTCTGCACTCTTATCCCCCTTTCTACGTTCTCTCTCATGATCTCCATTTATCTTGCATCCTCTCTACTTCCTTATCTATCATACTTCTATCTCCTGCACTCTCTTCCTCTTTCTTCCTTATCTTTCTCTCTCTTCTTTTCACCTCCTCTCTGCGTCCTCCGTTCTTTCTTTTGCACTCTCTCTTCCTTTTTTTAATTACTTCTTTATCGCTCTCTTCTCTATATATCTCTCCTTTCTGCTCTCTTCCCTCTTCCTCCTGCCCCCTATTCCATCTGCTCTCTCCTTTCTTCTTGCTCCCTTTCTATCTATCATGCTTCTCTGTCCTGCACTCTCTTCTTTTTCTTTTATCTTTTCCTCTTTCTAATACTCTCCGTGTTCCTCTTCCTCCCTATCTATCATTCTTCTCTCTATCTCCTTTATGCTTTCTTTTCTCTCTACCGTCCCTCTCTCCTGCACACTCTTCCATCTGCTCTCTCTCCCTCCCTCCTTCTTGCTCATGCCCTACTTCTTACTCTTCCTTTACCTTCTGCCTTCCTCCTCTTTCTTGTTCTTACTCCTGCGTCTTATCTCCTTCCTGCCTTCACTCTCCATCTCTGTCCTCATCTTGTCTTCTCTTTCTATCTTGCACTCTTTGGCTCACTGTCTCAGTCTCCATGGTGCAAGGACCCCCATAGAGAGAGATGTAGATGGAGGGCAGTAAGAAGAGAGCAGTTGGAAGAGGGGGCAAGAGGAAGAGTGATGGCAAAGGGAAAAAAAGCAGAAAGGAGAGGGAGATAAAGAATAATGATAGATAAGGCAAGAGAGAGAGAGAGGATGCAGAGAGTGAGCAAGAGAAAAAACAGATAAAAGAGAGAAAGTTAAAAGGATAAAAGAGGGAGCAAGTGCAAGAGAGAAGACTAGTAGATAGGGAGGAAGAGAAAGGGAAGACAAAAAGAAAAGTAAGGGTAGAATGAAGTCAAAAATTCTTTTTCAAACTTAAAAAAAATTCCGGGCATTCAAAAGGGACAGTCATTTATTTGTTACAAAACACAACATCGCTTACCTGAAAGTAGTTACGCCAAGGAGGAGACCCGACACGGAAACACTAGAGAGAACAGCCCAAAAAAAGCAACATATTAGAAGAATATAAACAAAATAGCCGAATACCTGTAAGAGAAATACCAATGACATTACAATTTGAATCGCTTACCTGAAATCCCTTGTACCACGGAGACAGCGAGCCATGGATCCCAAGACAAAATGCCGACCGGAAATAGTTACTATCTTGCACTCTTTGTTTTCTATCTTCTCGCTCCATTGTACCCTTACTTTTCTTTTTGTCTTCCCTCTCTCTTCCTCCCTATCTACTATTCTTCTCTCTTGCACTTTCTCCCTCTTTTATCCCTTTAACTTTCTCTCTTTTCCATCTTTTATCTGTTTTTTCCTCTTGCTCACTCTCTGCATCCACTCTCTCTCTCTCCTTCCTTATCTATCATTATTCTCTTTATCTCCCTCTCCGCTTTTTTTCCCCTTTGCCATCACTCTTCCTCTTGCCCACTCTTCCAACTGCTCTCTTCTTTACTGCCCTCCATCTACATCTCTCTCTATGGGGGTCCTTGCACCATGGAGACTGAGACAGCGAGCCAAAGATCCCAAGACAAAATGGCAACCGGAAATACTTGGCCCACCCTGCTGTCAAATACCTGCAACAAAAGAAAAATAAATTTAGTCAAATTCGGAGCATTCAAAGTGACAGTATTATTGGTTTTACAAAAGACAAAATTGCTTACCTGAAAGTCCTTACACCACTGAGACGGGGCATGAAGAAACATTCTTGCCTTTCTTTATCTCTCTTGCATTTACTCTGCATCTCCTTCCCCATTTTGCCATCAGTCTTTCTCATTTATTTACTCCTGCTCTATTCTTCCCTCACTCTTTCTCCTATCTCTCTTTCTTCCCCTCTACTCTATTTTCTGCACCCCCTCTCTTCTACCCTCTCTCCTGTCTTCCCATCTTCTTTCCTTTATATCCTGCACTCTTTTTCTTTCTTACTCCCTCACTCTATTCTGCTCTCACTTTTATTCCTACTTTCCTTCTTTCTCCATTTCCTGTGTACTCTCTCCCTTCTGCTTGCTCTCTCCCTCCTTATCTATCATGCTTATCTCTCCTGCCCTCTCTTTTCCTATTCCTTTTATCTTTATCTCTCTCCTTGTTGCTCTCTTTTTACATTTTGACCCTCTCTTCTTCTTGCATACCCTTTCCATCTCCTTCTTTTCTCTCCTCCCTATATCTCGCTCTCTCTTGTATGCCTTTATCTCTCTCTATTCTGCCCACTCTCTCCATCTTACCTTCACACTCTTGTGCTTATCTTCTTTATCTACCCTCTCTCACCTTCTTCCTTCCGTCACAATCTGTTTCCTCCTGTTCCTAAACTATCTCTTAACATTTTGCCCCTCACTCCTTTTCTAACTCTCTGCTTATTGCCCTCTTTTCATCTCTTTCATGTTCTCCTTTTCTATCTCTCGCTTGTCTTTCTTTTCTATTTCTCTTGCTTTCCCTCTCTCTTGATCTCATGCGTCTTCTCTCCTCCTCCCTATCTATCATGCTTCTCTCTCCTTTTTTTATAACTTGAACTTTCACTCTTTTCTCTCTATATCTCACTGTTTTTTCTGCTCTCTTCCCTCTTCTGTCTCTCTCCCTCCTGCCCCCTATATCTCACTGTTTTTTCTGCTCTCTTCCCTCTTCTGTCTCTCTCCCTCCTGCCCCCTATTCTATCTGCCCTCTCTTTCTCTCCTTCCTACTTGCTCTCTCTTGTCTTTCTTTTCGATTTCTCTTTATCTTGCTTTCTCTTTTTCTTAATGTCTCTCATGCGTCATCTCCTCCTCCTTATCTAGAATGCTTCTATATTGCACTCTCTCCCTTTTTTTAAAATTACTTCTTTACCACTCTCCTCTATCTCCCTCTCCTTTCTGCTCTCTTCCTTTTCCCTCCTGCCCCCTATTCCATTTGCTCTCTCTCCTTTCTTCTTGCTCCCCCTCTATCATGCTTTTCTCTCCTGCACGTTCTCTTATTTTTCTTTTAACTCTTTATCTTTCTCTCTTTTCCTCTTTCCAACACTCTGTGTTCCTCTTCCTCCCTACCTATCATTCTTCTCTCTATCTCCATCTCCTTTATGCTTTTTTTCCTCTGTACCTCTCCCTCCTGCTCCCTCTTCCATCTGCTCTCTCCCTCCCTTCTTCTTGCTTATGCCTTACCTCCTACCTTCCTTTTGCTTCCTGCTTTCTCTCTCTCTCCTGTTCTTACTCCCTCCTCATCTTGGCTTCTTTTTCTATCTTTTACTCTGTCGGTATTTTGCCTTCTCACTCCATTCTGCCCTTACTTTTCTTCCTGCCTTCCCTCTCTTGATCTCTCTCTCTCTCTCTCGTGTCCTTTCTCCTCCTCCTTATCTATCATGCTTCTCTCTCTTACACTCTCTCGCGTGCCTTTACTCTCTCTTTGCCTTCTCTCACTCTCTTCTTTCAGTCACCAACTCTCTCTCCTTCTTTTGCCTTCTCTCACTCTCTTCTTTCAGTCACCAACTCTCTCTCCTTCTTTTCTTGCACTCTATTTTCCTATTGCCCATTCTTTGTCCCTCTCTCCTTTTTCATCTCGCTCTACTTCCTACCCTTCATTACCATCTCTCCATTTCTCTCTCCTTGTTTTTCTTCCCAATTTGTCTTTATCCTGCTCACCCTCTACATCTTGCCTTCCCTCTCTCTTGTGCCTTTCCTCTCTATCTTGCCCTCTCTCTTTCTCTCGTGCTCGCCTTCTCCTTATTAGCCTCCCTCTTCTTCTTACCCCCTCTTCCTTTTCAACTCTCGCGCCTTTCTTCTTTATCTACTCTCTCTCTTCCCGTTCCTGAACTCTCTTTTCCTCTTGCCCCTCTTTTGCCCCCTCCTTTTACAACTCCCTCTGCTTCTTGTCCTCTCATGTTCCCCTTTCTATCTCCTTGTTTTTATTCTCTATCTCCCTTTATCTGCCATCTCTCTTATGCGTCCTTTCTTCTCCTCCCCATTTATCATGCTTCTCTCTCCTGCACTCTCTCCTTTTTTTACTTTGTCTTTCTATCTTTTTTCTCTCTTTGCCTCTTTCTCATCCTCTCCACTAAGACAGCAAGCAATGCACTACAGTAGCCAGAGATCATAAGAGACGAGCAAACTTACCAAGCAGCTCACAGAACACGAGGAAAGCTACAAATAAAACAGAAAAGAATCATTAATAGCGAAAACAAAAAAATAGCTTACTTGCACCACGAGCAAAGCACACAGACCTCCCAGTACATGGGCAAACCTAGAAAGCAAACACAAGAGAGGAGCAAAAGTAAAACAATATATTAGAAGAATATAAACAAAAGCCTGAAGTTACCTGTAAGAAAAATACAAATTACATTACAATCTATCTACGATGAGTCGCACTTACCTGAATAAGTCACACCAAGATCACAAGACAAAATGGTGACCAGAAATACGTGCTCAACTCTGCTGTCAAATACCTGCAAACAAAAAAAATTTGGTCACAACTACAGAGCATTCAAAAAAATATTACAGCATTTGTCTTACAAAAGACAAAATAGCTTACCTGCAAGTACTTGCACCACGGAAAAAGCAAGCCACATCACGAGACACGAGCAAAATCACTAAGCAGCTCACACGACGTAGAAACGTACCAAAAAACATTATTCTATCTCTCTATCTCCTTTCTTTTCACTCTACTGTACCTCTCGCTCCTGCACCTTCTTCCATCCATTCCTCCTTCTTGCTCATGCCCTACATCCTACCATCCCTTTTTCTCTCTCTCTCCTGTGTCCTCTCTCCTTCCTGCCTTCACTCTCTATCTACGTCTCCATCTTGTCTTCACTTTCTATCCTGCACTCTTTATTTGCTATCTTCTCCCTCCATTCTGCACTTACTTTTCTTCTTGCTTTCCATCTCTCTTGATCTCTCTCATGCGTCTTCTCTCTTCATCAACACTTTCTAGCTACTTTGTGTGCTTTACACACATTTTTCCACTTCACTTCCCAAAGTTAGTGGTATCATCCCTATAAGGCTATATAGATATATAGATGGTGTTAACTATAGTGTTTATTTAGGAACACTATGCCACAACTATGGAGCACCCTGGACAAATGCAATGACCTATATTTACAACTAATTGTGTGAAAGTTTTATATGTTTGTCTGTGTTATTTCTTTTACAGGTGCACAAACACTCCGCAATTAGGAGTATTTTTGGAATGAGCAATTGCTCTTCCCCCTTTTTTTTATGCACTAAATCATTTTTTTGATTTTTTCACTTTCACGCCCCCAGGTCAGGGTGGACGATTAGAGAGTCCATACCGCCGGGGTATAATTCTGTCATGATAAATGCCTAGGTAAATTTAAACAACTGTAAAGGATGAAACATGTTGACTGACTAATTATTATTCTGAATTAACAAATCCATTACCTTGGGCATTAAATTCAGACACATAACTTTCATTTGTGTACTAAGGATCAAGAATTATAGAATTGTAGATACACATTAGGCACTTTTAATTATAAAACTCACAACATGTCCTTTTCACACAACCAGCTCCGCAGTCTTCTGGCGTCGTAGCACACCAAAGAGGCATTGGGGCCCAATGATGAAGCATGACACTGACTAGGTCGGTGTGTGAGGGCTTTCTTTTCCACCTAAAGTGGGTGTGCGATTCCCCAGTTGCTTCGCCCCGTCTCTGTGGCAATTTGAGACTTATTTAACGTCTCTTCTCTTGTTTATTTAGATTTAACAGGGGACTAAGTGTTCCTTAATCTCCCTGCCTCTCCTATTGTTGTTTTGTAGTTGCTTAAAATTACAAACAATGCTTCTAATACACTCTTTACAACTTCAAATAAAATTCACATTGTGTAATTTACATTTCTATCTTTTTTTTCTACCTTCCTTTCTACACCTCTATATCCTCTCTCTTCCTTATCATACTTCTCTCTTTTCCTTATCTTTCCTACTTTATCTTTCTCTCTTTTCATCTTTCCCCTACTCTCAATCTTGCCTATCCACCCCTCTTTATTTCCATCTCTTCTTCCTGCCCTCCATCTCTCTCTATCTTGCTCACTTTATCCTCCTTACTACTATACTTTACTAGTTACTCTATACTACATACACTACTTCTAATACTCTATTTACAACTTCTAATATGCTTCATCACTCAGTCCACACACATACTACACATACAACTTCTACACATAGTCTTAAAGTATGTACTACATATACACTTTGTACACACAATTTCTACACATATGCCTTTATACATATACCTTCGCCACTCTTTACACATGCACTCTTTACACATGCACTCTTTACACATGCACTCTTTACACATGCACTCTTTACACATGCACTCTTTACACATGCACTCTTTACACATGCACTCTAGTCACAATGTTTCAAAAACATATATCAACATACAATACAATACACTATATACTATTCTATATAACTTACTGTAATACACTTTTTAATACTAGTAATTAATTAAAATTAAAAAACTTTTTGCTAAATATTTTTATATACTAACCATGATTAGGAGTATAGAGCCACTTTTATTATATTAATATGTAAACTCAATATTAATGCTTGTTTTCATTCTTTCTTAGATTGCCAATTGATTGAATAAGATCAGACGTTCATAATTGTTTGACACAACAGCATCAGTGAAAACATCATCACGGTAAAAGTATCTATTATGCTTCTGTATTCACTTGTAAGTATAGAAATAGCAAGGAAAACAATAAGACACATATATCAACACACACACACAAAGTTCAACCTTTTACTTCTTATTTCACATTGCTCATTCTTGAGCAAAACTTCATCAAAGTAAAACTAATTGCTTTGTTTTGCTACCAGCTCCAACTATAAAACAGGTCAAAAACAACAATAGAGTGGATTTAGATAAAAAACAGAACTAATCATATATATAATTTTTTATTAAAAAAAATTATATATATATTTATATACTTACCACTGACAATTGTTTCTTTTGTAAAGACAATTGCTTATTGTTTGGAAATATATACAATTACAAGTCTATTTTTTAAATAAGTTATCAACCTGTAACTAGAAATCTTTTTAAAAACATTAAATTAACTATATATATATATATATATATATATATATATATATATATATATATATATATATATATATATATATTAGCAAAACTTCATAAAAGTAATTGCTTTGTTTTGCTACAAGCTCCAACTATAAAACAGGTCAAAAACATCAATAGAGTGCATTTAAATCACAAAAAAAGAACTAATCATATATATAAATACATTTATATATATATTTTTTCATATACTTCCCATTGCCAATTGTTTCTTTTGAAAAGAAAATTGCTAATTGTTTGGAAATATATACAATTACAAGTATCTTTTTTAAATAAGTTATCAACCTGTAACTAGAAATCTATTTAAAAACAGTAAAATAACTATATGTATACATATAAATATATACATATAAATATAAATATATATATATATATATATATATATATAATAGTGCACCCTAATAGTATAAATTATAGCTACTACATCACTAAAATTGTAAAAAAGATACATCTAAAGTTGCTACCTAAAATACAAAGCAAAAAAATAGTGTAAAATTAAATTAATTACCTTGAATTATAGTTAACTACAAGACAAATATAAATTAGCTATATATGGCAGCGTGATCAAGGGTACTTGTACTCGAAACGCGTCGCTGATGGTTCCGTGAGAGACTAAATAAAACTACATCTTGCTGATTTCCTGTGGTCCGTTCCTTTTCTTTGTTGGCGTGGAGGCGTGGGTCCCGAGCGCAGAGCAAGCGAAGAAGGATACCAAGTGTTTTGCATATATATATATATATATATATATTGTCACGAAAAAGGTTACCCTTGTTGGGAGCGCCACGTGGAGAATTCAATTTGCAGTGAGGACCACAGTCACCTCGTGCTCACAGTTGGCATCCCAGGTACGAGGCTTTACGCGTTTCGAATATCACTATTCTTGTTCACAAGCCATGCCGGGAGAAATGAACAACAAACAGCTTCGGGAACACTCGTTTTATTGATTGCACAGTCCCGCCCCACTGGGCGTGTGCCTCCGCCCGCTTGGGCGCTTGGTATTTGGAGTCCCAAAGTTCGATAAAACCCCTGTGGGTGTTTGTTGCTTCCCTGAATAATGCAGTTAAAATGTCCCAAGTGGGTTGACATCAGCTGTGTAGTTCACTGGATGAATGTATTAATTCAGGTCTCTCACGTTTGGATTCATCCACTCCTGTGAAGCGTCAGAGGATCTGAGCTTCGGTTCCGTAGAGTCACGGCGGGCAACTCCCGCGACCAGGCAAGCCGCTGCTAAATTGTCACAAAAAAGGTTACCCTTGTTGGGAGCGCCACGTGGAGAATTCAATTTGCAGTGAGGACCACAGTCACCTCGTGCTCACAGTTGGCATCCCAGGTACGAGGCTTTACGCGTTTCGAATATCACTATTCTTGTTCACAAGCCATGCCGGGAGAAATGAACAACAAACAGCTTCGGGAACACTCGTTTTATTGATTGCACAGTCCCGCCCCACTGGGCGTGTGCCTCCGCCCGCTTGGGCGCTTGGTATTTGGAGTCCCAAAGTTCGATAAAACCCCTGTGGGTGTTTGTTGCTTCCCTGAATAATGCAGTTAAAATGTCCCAAGTGGGTTGACATCAGCTGTGTAGTTCACTGGATGAATGTATTAATTCAGGTCTCTCACGTTTGGATTCATCCACTCCTGTGAAGCGTCATAGGATCTGAGCTTCGGTTCCGTAGAGTCACGGCGGGCAACTCCAGCGACCAGGCAAGCCGCTGCTAAATTGTCACGAAAAAGGTTACCCTTGTTGGGAGCGCCACGTGGAGAATTCAATTTGCAGTGAGGACCACAGTCACCTCGTGCTCACAGTTAGCATCCCAGGTACGAGGCTTTACGCGTTTCGAATATCACTATTCTTGTTCACAAGCCATGCCGGGAGAAATGAACAACAAACAGCTTCGGGAACACTCGTTTTATTGATTGCACAGTCCCGCCCCACTGGGCGTGTGCCTCCGCCCGCTTGGGCGCTTGGTATTTGGAGTCCCAAAGTTCGATAAAACCCCTGTGGGTGTTTGTTGCTTCCCTGAATAATGCAGCTAAAATGTCCCAAGTGGGTTGACATCAGCTGTGTAGTTCACTGGATGAATGTATTAATTCAGGTCTCTCACGTTTGGATTCATCCACTCCTGTGAAGCGTCAGAGGATCTGAGCTTCGGTTCCGTAGAGTCACGGCGGGCAACTCCCGCGACCAGGCAAGCCGCTGCTAAATTGTCACGAAAAAGGTTACCCTTGTTGGGAGCGCCACGTGGAGAATTCAATTTGCAGTGAGGACCACAGTCACCTCGTGCTCACAGTTGGCATCCCAGGTACGAGGCTTTACGCGTTTCGAATATCACTATTCTTGTTCACAAGCCATGCCGGGAGAAATGAACAACAAACAGCTTCGGGAACACTCGTTTTATTGATTGCACAGTCCCGCCCCACTGGGCGTGTGCCTCCGCCCGCTTGGGCGCTTGGTATTTGGAGTCCCAAAGTTCGATAAAACCCCTGTGGGTGTTTGTTGCTTCCCTGAATAATGCAGTTAAAATGTCCCAAGTGGGTTGACATCAGCTGTGTAGTTCACTGGATGAATGTATTAATTCAGGTCTCTCAAGTTTGGATTCATCCACTCCTGTGAAGCGTCAGAGGATCTGACTCAGCTAGCGCACCCACTTGGGAATACGGCGTGCGCACTACAATATCCAGAAGGCTTTGAGGACGGCGACGCCCGTCAGGCCAGGTGTATAAAATTGAACTGTGCGTGCGCATTAGCGCTTTCACTGTGCCTTTACCAACGTCACTGAGGAAGGGATTTTACTCCTGAAACGCGTCTGATGTACTAAGTGTAAGATGCATGCTGCTTGAATGTTTCCTGCTAGCAAGCTGCCAATAAATGAAATGAGCACAACGTGTTTCCTGTGGCTTCACCTTACCTGGGGTACCTGTGAGTGTGGATGTAATTCGGCTTGCCTGGCCGAGAGGAGAAGCTCACCTACGTGGGTCCGTGACAGCACCACTGGGGTGCTGCAACATACGGGAGGAAAGCGGACTGGCATTCATGCAGGGAAAAGCCAGCTCACAGCTTTGTTATTGACAGCTGAAAAGCGGGGCAGGAGCCAACTTGCCAGCATTTCATCAACCGAAAGGAACAATAATGGTTTTAATTAGACTCAGCTAGCGCACCCACTTGGGAATACGGCGTGCGCACTACAATATCCAGAAGGCTTTGAGGACGGCGACGCCCGTCAGGCCAGGTGTATAAAATTGAACTGTGCGTGCGCATTAGCGCTTTCACTGTGCCTTTACCAATGTCACTGAGGAAGGGATTTTACTCCTGAAACGCGTCTGACGTACTAAGTGTAAGATGCATGCTGCTTGAATGTTTCCTGCTAGCAAGCTGCCAATAAATGAAATGAGCACAACGTGTTTCCTGTGGCTTCACCTTACCTGGGGTACCTGTGAGTGTGGATGTAATTCGGCTTGCCTGGCCGAGAGGAGAAGCTCACCTACGTGGGTCCGTGACAGCACCACTGGGGTGCTGCAACATACGGGAGGAAAGCGGACTGGCATTCATGCAGGGAAAAGCCAGCTCGCAGCTTTGTTATTGACAGCTGAAAAGCGGGGCAGGAGCCAACTTGCCAGCATTTCATCAACCGAAAGGAACAATAATGGTTTTAATTAGACTCAGCTAGCGCACCCACTTGGGAATACGGCGTGCGCACTACAATATCCAGAAGGCTTTGAGGACGGCGACGCCCGTCAGGCCAGGTCAGGTGTATAAAATTGAACTGTGCGTGCGCATTAGCGCTTTCACTGTGCCTTTACCAACGTCACTGAGGAAGGGATTTTACTCCTGAAACGCGTCTGACGTACTAAGTGTAAGATGCATGCTGCTTGAATGTTTCCTGCTAGCAAGCTGCCAATAAATGAAATGAGCACAACGTCTTTCCTGTGGCTTCACCTTACCTGGGGTACCTGTGAGTGTGGATGTAATTCGGCTTGCCTGGCCGAGAGGAGAAGCTCACCTACGTGGGTCCGTGACAGCACCACTGGGGTGCTGCAACATACGGGAGGAAAACGGACTGGCATTCATGCAGGGAAAAGCCAGCTCGCAGCTTTGTTATTGACAGCTGAAAAGCGGGGCAGGAGCCAACTTGCCAGCATTTCATCAACCGAAAGGAACAATAATGGTTTTAATTAGACTCAGCTAGCGCACCCACTTGGGAATACGGCGTGCGCACTACAATATCCAGAAGGCTTTGAGGACGGCGACGCCCGTCAGGCCAGGTGTATAAAATTGAACTGTGCGTGCGCATTAGCGCTTTCACTGTGCCTTTACCAACGTCACTGAGGAAGGGATTTTACTCCTGAAACGCGTCTGACGTACTAAGTGTAAGATGCATGCTGCTTGAATGTTTCCTGCTAGCAAGCTGCCAATAAATGAAATGAGCACAACGTCTTTCCTGTGGCTTCACCTTACCTGGGGTACCTGTGAGTGTGGATATATATATATATATATATATATATATATATATATATATATATATATATATATATATATATATATATATATATATATATATATATATATATATATATGTATATATATATATATATATATATTATATAAGAGAGAGAGAACCGAAAAATAAGACTCAGCTATAACAAAAAATCTAGCAATACTGTAGCGATATCAAATTATTTAATAAATTAGCTTAGCTAAAATGCAAATACTAGCAGCAGATTATCATCAAGGTCATGACAAATTTACATGCAATTCTAGAGGTTATCAATGCTTGCCAAATAGTACATTTGCAATTATACACAACTATTACAAAGATGCACATACATGGACTAAAGAAGACTTGCATTACATTATGAAATTAGGTGATGCTTTATATATAGATATGCATTTACTTAATAGCGAACAACTTAGGCATCCAGATGAGTTACCAAATTTTATTGAACACAATACTACTATCTATTCACTTAAACTTAAAGAACCTTATTATGGAGACATATTACAACAATGTGACCCTTTGTTTCCAAATCTGAACAAAATAGTAAAACCTGCACTTGATTACAACTCCGGTGTTATACTTTGCATGGAAATTTATGTTATTTCCATTTTTAAGAAAAATTATTCGTACTTTGTATTTGACTCACATAGTCGTGATAACACTGGAATGCCTCACCCAAATGGACATGTATTACTATACAGTTCATATTTGAAAAACTTCTAGAGTACATCACAAATCTGGCACACTATCTAAAGAAACCAAACATGAATTGTGTACCGTATGAATTAACTCCAATACAAATAAGTACGATTAAAAAAGAATCACTTCAAAAAGCAATGGTGCTTCATGAAAAAAATAGGAATGCAGTAGCACCGAAAAATCTTTATGTGTATTCTACTAAAGCATGTGAAAACATTTTCACACAAGCATTTGAAATGCGTATAGAAAGTGCCAAAAATTTCATTCAGAGATGTCAATCTAAAACAAACACTTTTTTGAATAAGGAACAGCCATTAGCATCTTTAGATAATACTCCTAGTACTAGTACATATTCCTGTGCAATTCTCACTACAACAGGGCCTAATAATCTATCTAAAAACAACAGCAAGAAGATCAACACAACACAATATACTAATACACCACAAGAGACTACTCCTACTGACACATATGCAAGTATACTTAAGAAAACACTAAAGGGCAACACAGAAAGACAACATATTAATAGCACACACATAAATGTGCAACAGACAATACCAGCAAGTAATTTAAATACCAACACATATTCTAGTAATGTAATTAATAGCACACACATAAATGTACAACAGACAATATCCACAAGTAATTTACATACCAACACATATTCAAGTGATTACTATAATACATATAAACTTATTACTGGAAGTAATGACAGTTTACTTCATGATAATATACACAATAGCACATTGCACAACAAGCAAAGTAGCACAAATAATACCAATATAGATTCAAATATTTTAACACAAACACCACAAGAAATTCCGTTTTTACATAACACACATCCACAGGAAAAAAATACACATAGTGATAAAAGTATTCACTATACACATTCTCTTCAAAATAGTATATTTGCTATTCTAAAGAACTACTGTAAACCAGCATATATTTGGGATAGTGTAGACTTGCATTGTATTATGAATCTTGGAGATGCTTTGTACACTGAAATGCACTCTGTTGATGAACAAGATTGTATGCAACCTCTAAAGTTACCAAATTACATAGTTAGCAATGGCATAATCTATTCTACAAAGCTCAAAAAATGCTTTAGCGAAGAACTAACAAAATCAGCACAAACTTTACATAGTAAATTTATATCTGCATTAACTTCTACAATTAATTCACAAACTGGTGTATTGATCTCTATAGGTAGATATATAATTTCAGTCTTCAAAACTATACATACATACTCTCTATTTGATTCACATAGCCAAAATGAAAATGCAATACAACATCCTAATGGAACATGCATTGCTATCCAAATTGACTCTATTAATCTTATTATAGAATACATCCTAAAGTTAGGCAATAGAGAACAAATTACTAATTCTGAGAGTATTATTTTAGATTTAACTACAGTGAACATAAAAACAATTAGAAAAAAAGGATTACAGCAAACACCACGGAATCATAAACAAGGAAATGTAAAGTCTAGAAAAAGCATATATGTTCATACGACACATATATCTATAAATGCATTAGGGGAAATTCCTTCAAATAACTTACAAGTAGAAAATACAATAATAAACACACAAAACAGCAATAGTCAAGACAATAGACTGCATGTAACAGAACACAGTTATTTAGCTTCACACATAGCTCTTAACAATACTGAGATAATAAACACATTAACAGCTGATGTTGAATCACTAATTCAAACAACCAATATAGAAATTCTAGAAATAAACAGTAATAGAAAAAGAAAACGGCCATAAAACAGAGAAAATGAACCTAATCATAGAGATATAGCAGGTCAAACAACAAATGATATAATTAGGATATTTCAGGAAGAAATACGATATGGACCTGAGTACACTTGCACTATTTGCAATCAACTATGGCATAAGCAAAGTCTTCAAAAAACAAACAGTATTAGTAAGAGAGCTAAATTCATAGAATGTAACATTAGCAAATACAGAACAGATGAGATATGCAGAACATGTTACACATATATATGTAAAGACAAAATACCTCCATGTTCAGTATATAATGGGATGACATTTCCTGATATCCCAGCAGTCTTACACTTGCATAACTTAGAAGAAAGATTAGTATCACCAAGAATACCTTTTTTACAAATTAGAACATTACCACGTGGATTCCAAAAATCTCTATCAGGTGCAGTAGTAAATGTACCTGCAGACGTTATGACAACAGTAACTGTTTTACCAAGGCAAATTAATGATAACATGACAATTCCAATAAAATTAAAAAGAAAATTAAGTTATAAATCTTATACCCATTATGAAAATGTTAGACCAAACAAAGTAAAACGTGCAGCTTTATATTTAGCCACTACTAGCAGTTTGTTTCAAGAATATGGAATCACTATTAATAAAGATTGGGATTATACAACACAAGATATACATTCTTGTGATGAGACTTCAGATACAAGTAATATGTCAGATTCCTCAGACAACATTCCAGCAGGAAATTTAGATACTATGTTAGATAATGAAACTATTACTACTGAAACAAATAATATTTTAAGTTTAGCACCTGCAGAATATAACACACCAAGAGGCTTGTATGAAGACAAAGATTCCGAATATTTGGCATTCGCAACTATATTTTGCGGAAAACGAAGGCCAACTAATAAAGAAAGGCATGTCCCAATACATTACAGCACAATCTGTCAATCAAAAGTAAGAAGTAATGATCTAAGAGTAGCAAAGTGTGTTACTAATCTTTTCTTTAAATTAAAAACATTACACATTAAACAATTACAGAGCAAAATATTTATATCTCTTAGGAAATACTTTAATAATGGAAACATTATAACTGCCAAAGACATAAAAGATAAATTAGATACAATTTTACAGTATAATGAAGGATACAAAATACTTAAAACTTTCCGTAGTTCACCACCATATTGGGAGCAATGCAAGAAAGACCTCTTTGCTATGATTAGACAATTAGGATTACCAACATTTTTTTTTAACTTTATCTGCTGCAGAAACGAAATGGTATCACTTAATTAACATATTATTACGTACAGAAAAAAGACCAGAATGCACAAAAGAAGAATTTAAAAATATGTCATGGGAAACAAAATGCCAATTAATACAGCAAAATCCCATTACATGTGCAAGACATTTCGACTTCCAAGTTAGGAAATTATTTAATTCTATTTTATTGCATGAAAGTAATCCGATTGGCAAAATTATTGATTACTTTTATAGAGTGGAATTCCAACAACGGGGATCACCACATATACATGCTATAATATGGATAGAAAATGCTCCACTATATGAAACTTCTGATAGAAATGAAGTCACTACTTTCATAAATAAGTATGTTATATGTGCAAAAACACAAGAACAAGATATAGAGTCTTTACTACCTCTACAAAGACACGGCCATACAAAAAACTGCCATATCAAACATAAAAGAACATGCAAATATCATTATCCCAGATATCCAATGCCTGAAACTTTTATACTAGAACCAATAGAGCTAGACAAAACAAATAACGAGCTCTTACAGCAAATTGAACTAATACATCTAACTATAAACAGCCAAGAATTTTCAAATTATACTTTTGAAGAGTTTTTACATTCAATGAACATAGATCTAAAACAATATACTTTATGTATACAATCTATTATAGAAAAAAATACTATTTTCTTGAAAAGGACACCAGCTGAATGCTTTATAAATAACTACAATCCTACTATTTTGAAAGCATGGCAAGCAAACATAGATATACAATACATCTTAGATGCATATGCATGTGCTGTGTATATTGTTTCATACATTAGTAAATCACAGCGAGGAATGAGCAAATTAATTGCCCAAGCTGCTAAAGAAGTACATGCCAATCCAAGTATTAAAGAACAACTTAAGCATATAGGTAACAAATTCTTAAACTGTACAGAAATAAGTGCCCAAGAAGCAGCATATCTAATACTACAAATTCCTTTACGGAAAAGTTCAAGATCTTTTGTATTTATCAATACAAGTCCTAATGAAAAGCGTACATACTTATTAAAAGACATCGAAACTATCAATTCTTTACCAGATGAGTCTTGTAAAATACAATATGGTAATATTATAGTGAGGTACAGCAAACGCCCTGTAAAATTAGAAACATGTACATTAGCTGACTATGCATCTATGTATAATAAAAAGAAGAAATGTAAAGGAAAACAAGAAACAGGCCATGACAATTTCCTTATTGAAAATAACTTTCATAGCTCAGATGACGAAGAACTTGAGATAAATTTAGTACACGAAACAAACTACATAAAAAGAAAAAAAGCAAGAGTAATTCGCTATTGCAGATTTAACATCAAAAATGACTCCGAAAATTACTATAGAGAATTGCTCATGCTTTGTTACCCATGGCGAAATGAACATAATATAATTAATAACAAGGAAACGTATTATGAACGCTATCTAGAACTTAAAGATGCAGTTGATTCTAACCATAATAAATATAATAAACATAATAAACAACTAACAACTAATAGCAATGAAACTAGTATATTAGATACATTGCTACCACAAATAGGTAACGAAGAAGATAACACCATATTCCATGAAGTGCAAAATAATGAAAAGCCATTGTATGACCTATCATTTGATTTAGGGATTAGAAGTACAAGTAGAGAAGAAGCACTAAGCAATAACATAATGCCAAAAGAACAATATGACATTATAATGCAAAATCTAACAGCAGAACAACTTAACTTTATATATCATCATTTGCATTGGGTTAAAACAAAAGAAACGCCATGCTACACATTTTGTACAGGTGGTGCAGGAGTAGGCAAAAGTTTCCTTATAACAGCACTTTACCAAACATTAGTACGTTATTACAATACAAAAGCAGGAGAAAACCCAGATAACATATATGTATTGCTTACAGCTCCAACTGGCAAAGCAGCACATAACATTCAAGGCAAAACACTACATAGTACTTTTAAAATACCTATTTCACAAACACTAACTCATAGACCGCTAACTCATGAGAATAGAGCACACTACAAGGTCAGCTAATGCATCTTAAATTGCTAATAATTGATGAAATATCAATGGTAGCGGCTAATGTATTCAACTTTATACATAATAGATTGCAAGAGATAAAAATGTCTGATCTCCCTTTTGGTGGAATATCTATTTTAGCAATTGGAGACTTTTACCAATTGAAGCCAGTTTTTGACCCATACATATTTGACAACCCAAAACATTCATATAGGCCAGTAAGTACTAATTTATGGCAGACACATTTCAAGTTATTTGAGTTGAATAAAATAATGAGACAACAAAATGACTTGCCATTTGCTGAACTACTAAACAGATTAAGAGAAGGGAAACAAACAAATGAAGATATTATACAGATAAAAACACGAGAAATAGAGCCACCTGAAAACATTAGCAAAACGATCCCTTACATTATGGGAACTAACAATGAAGTGAATAGCATAAATAATGCAGTTTTATTAGAACATATAACCCCATTACCCAGTTTACACAGCTACAGCAATAGATACAGTTGCAGCAGACTTAAGTGAAGCAGTAAAAAAAAAATACTCCAACAGTTGCCCACAGATCCTACTAAAACAATGAGCCTGCCATCAATATTACATATTGCATTACAATTAAGATATGATTTAACTAACAATATAAATGTCGATGATGGTTTAACAAATGGTGCAACAGGTATAGTAGAATTTGTAGAAACTATCAATAACAGCCCAAATGTAATTTGGATTCATTTTGATAAAGAAACAGTAGGCAAATTAACAAGACAAGAAAACAAACACATATATCACAGTAGTATTTTGCCTCATTGGACACCCATTCATGCTATTACATGGCATTTCCAATATACACAGAAATTTATAACAATTATACGCAAACAATTCCCATTGCGACAATCATCTGCAAGAACTATACATAGAACACAAGGAGAAACAATTGAGCCCATTTACATTCACTTTAACAACAGTAAAGTACATCATATGCATTATGTAGCTTTAAGCAGAGCTAAATCTTTAGCCAACATATACATTAGAAACTTTCAGCAAGACAAAATAGCTGTACATCCAAAAGTACGTGAAGAAATGACACGTTTAAGAACACACATGCAATTACAAATATCAGTACCACAATTAGATAGCTATAAACAACAGTGTAATATAAATGTCCATAACATACGGTCCTTGCAAAGAAATTACACTGCTATTAAATCAGACAAAAATATCATGAACAGTGATATTATATGCCTCACTGAAATAAACACAACTAGAAAAGCAGATAAGAATACGTTTTTAATAGAACAATATCACCTAGTATTATTTGATAAATTTCACAACCAGCACACAAAGCATGGTATTGCCATTTATTACAAAAAAAACATGCTTTTATCGCCAATATATGAAACACAACACGAAATTGACTTTTTATTTTTCACTCAGCATCTTAATGATTCTGAATACTTATTTATTATACTGTACAAACCACCACATGTACTTTTGCAGACATTATTACAAGTTTTAAGTAGCATAATTAACTTGTATCCAAATTCGAAATATGTCATCATGGGAGACTTCAATATAGATTTAACACAAATGTCACCAAACAGAACTTTGCTATTAGAATATATGCTGCAGCAATTTCAATGCCAGCAAAAAATACAACAATACACAACAGACTACAATTCAACACTAGATCACATCTGTACTAATGACAACATCATGCACTACGGTACATTAGAATCATATTATAGTGATCACAAAGCATTATGGGTGGCAGTTTAAAATGCAACCACTTCATTAACATGCTATTTTATTACAGGTAATAGCAAAAGGGGAAAAATTTATGTTCAGAATGTGTACTAACATTTTCTCTCGTTTCAGATGATTTCCATACAAGACCTCAAAAAATTGAAACATGAAGACAACACACCGTACCAAAAAACAATCCGAGCCAACGTTATAAAATGTTCGACAAAAACAAACTATACAAATGCTAAACAAGAGAACAAAGTCATGTATCATCTAGCTCTAGCTGATGAAAGTAGTTGCATTAAAGCAACGTGCTACAATGAGCCATTTTACCAGCAAACTAAAGAAGGACAAGCTATTATGATTCGAAATTTCTTATCCAAAAACAATGTGATTATCATCACGAAACAAACGAAACTATCACGCATGATCCCCTTAACTATACCTCAAGAAATTATACAGGAGGCAGAATATATCCTACAACACCCTGCTCCACCAATATCACCTATAAAAACAGTTAAAGCAGCTTCACTACGCTCATTAATGAGCATTTCTGGGACAATTGCAGAGGTAAGCTTATAAAAATAAAGAAAATTATCACACACACCCTTTAACACACTTTTACACACACACTATATACCACACACTCTTGCACACAATACTTACCGCACAATCTTTCAAACAAAAACTAGCAAACATTGTTTCACACACACACAGTTCCAAAACAACACTCTATTACATACGATTTCATGCACACACTATTACACATACACCCTTCTTACACACTACTTTCTACAACAGTCTT
Organism: Lissotriton vulgaris; assembly: GCF_964263255.1. Classification (NCBI taxonomy): domain Eukaryota; kingdom Metazoa; phylum Chordata; class Amphibia; order Caudata; family Salamandridae; genus Lissotriton; species Lissotriton vulgaris. Next base: position 164,137,316 of record NC_141698.1, read on the forward strand.
TAACTAGAACAATATTAAACACACACACTCTTTACCACTACCACACTATTGCACCCATACAAGATACAACACCCTTTACAAAACACTTACACAATCTTTAACAAATACTATTACAAAAAATCATGCACACAAACACTTTCACAACAACACTCTTACACATCAACACTTGCACGCAAAAACTATTACACACCAACACACTATCACAACAACTATTCACAAACACACTTTACACAACTATTTACTATCTACATCACTTCACAGCCATACTCTTTCACAAACACTAATACAAACACACACTTTCACAACAACACTATTTATCAAAACACTCTTCTACAAACGCACTCTTTCACAAACGCACTCTTTCAAACACAATCTTTGAAAGGCACACTCTTTGACAGGCGCACTCTTTGACAGGCGCACTCTTTGACAGGCGCACTCTTTGACAGGCGCACTCTTTGACAGGCGCACTCTTTGACAGGCGCACTCTTTGACAGACTCTCTCTCTTTGACAGACTCTCTCTCTTTGACAGACTCTCTCTCTTTGACAGACTCTCTCTCTCTTTGACAGACTCTCTCTCTCTTTGACAGACTCTCTCTCTCTTTGACAGACTCTCTCTCTCTTTGACAGACTCTCTCTCTCTTTGACAGACTCTCTCTCTCTCTTTGACAGACTCTCTCTCTCTTTGAGACTCTCTCTCTCTTTGACAGACTCTCTCTCTCTTTGACAGACTCTCTCTCTCTTTGACAGACTCTCATAAAAAACACTTTCGTACACACTCTTGAGCACACTCTTTCGCACACTCACACACTTTCACACACACTCTTTAACACACACATTCTGCTACAACACGCTCACACCCACTCTTTAACACCCACACTCTTACACACCAACAATGTAACATAATAAACACATTTCTATTACATTCTATTTTTTGTCTTACAGGAAGAAGAAACAAAAACAATTATTATTGCTGGCCAAGATACAAAACTTAAATCAATAACTGTGAAAGATACAACGGACTCAGTGAAAATAACTCTTTGGAGAGATGCCACAGACTTCCCGATAGAAATTGGATCCTACATAAAGATGACGCACCTGACAGTGCATGAATTTAACAGCAATAAAATGTTAAACACAACAAGAAATACACAATTTCAAGTAAGTACAAATTATTAAACTATTAATAACTTGCTCTACTACTCAATCTATAATATTTACTTTTTAAAACACTATCAAACTCTATATTCACTAATTACAATTCCCTCAAACTCTCTCTTCTAATACTCTCTATCTAAATCGGTTAAGCTATACTACATATTCTACTAATCACTACTATAAAACTCACTAATACTCTCCACTAATAAATCTACTACTCAATCTTAACTACTCTCTCTTTATTACTCACACCATAAAAAAACACATTATTACGGAAAAATAACATTCACTATTTCAAAATAACTTACTAATAATGCCCAACTATCACTTACAAATATGACTTTAATACTAACACTTAAGTACACAATTTTTTGTCGTTTTCAAATTCTCTTTATACTACTACGCCAATAACTTCAATACTCCCAAAAATAATTGACAATGCACTAAAAAACTCATACACACTCTACTAATAACTCAAACTCAACTCACACTGCACTATTAACTATAATCACTATTTACAATACTATTCTAAAACACAAAACTAGTACCTACTACTCACTATTTATTAATACGTATTTTTACTAAAGTAGCTATAACATTACAAAACAGTCTCTAATCCTCTATTATACACACTATATTATACCTTTTCACTATCTTTACTCACATCTATCCTTTCTTAAACTATCTTCACTACTTATTAACATTATTTAAGCCTGCATATAACAAGAAATTTTTCCGTAGGTCAACACAAGAAAAAAAACTAAAGGACTTCAAAAAAATGTAATTAACTAACTTCTTTTTCCTTCACAGAAAATACAACCACCACAAGAAGAAATAAATCTGACTATATATGGGCTAGAAACTGCAAATCAGGAACACTGTACACTAAATGTACATATTGATAACGCCGAAAATTTACAATCTGTGGAAATAAATAACACTATTCTAATGGACTTCTTCAATATACCAGCCGACATTGACGACATTCAAGAAGCTCTAATGCCTAACTTGCCAAAAAATGTTAATGTCATTTTTCAAAACGGATACATACTAAAAATACATGAGTTGTAAAAAAGGACACAATACTTTACTGTAAATAGAAGTACAAAAAGAAGATATTCAAATTATGTTTCATTAAAAAGGCAAAAAAACAGTATTTTAATTAAAGTTTAATTTGCTTTCATACAATAATACTAAATATATTTACTTAAATAACATTTTGAAACCTTATTATCTTGTCTTTGCATTATTATTTACAAACTACATAAAATATGTTACTGTGCAAATTTAGTTTAAAGAAACTACAACAAATGCACTCATTCTATGTTCTATAGCAAATTGAGCAAAATGCCTAAAATGTTACTGTGCACAATTTTCTTTTTTTTAAAGAAGCTAGACCACATGCACTCATTCTATGTTCTGTAGCAAATTCATCTGTCTTATACCTTGTGAAAGAATGGTAAAATAAAAACATATCCCACGTTCATTAGAACTGCTACTCCCGTGATAATGCTCATACGCCCACACTTTCATCCATCCACCCATCATTCATCCCACCACCTTTTCATACATCATTCATCCATGCAATATTTTATCCATCCATACATCCAGCCACGTTTTATTCCATCCGTCCACCCTTTTATCCTTCCATGCATCCTTTCATCCACACTTTCATTCATCCATCCTTCATCCATCCACACTTGCATCTTTCCATCCATACTTTACTCACCCACACTTCGATCCATCCACCCATCATACAGCCACCTACATTTTCACACATCCATTCATCATTCATGCAACATTTTTATTAATACATCCATCTAACATTTTATTATACTAACAATACATTCACCCACACTTTCAGCTTTCCATCCATACATCCATCCTTTACACATCCACCCTTCTATCCATCCACTCATCATTCGTCCACCCACCTTTTCAACAATACATCAATCATTCATCCATGCAACATTTTCTACATCCATCTTAAAATTTCAGTCTCCAATCTATACACACATCAACGCATCCATCCAGCAACACATCATTTATCCACCTACATTTTCACACATACATCATACATCCATGCAACATTTTAACTATCCATACTTTCATTCTACCATCCATCCAACGTTTCATCTATACATCCATCCACCCACACTTTCATCCACCCACCCATCATTCATCACAACACATTTTCACACATCCATACATCATTCATCCATGCAACATTTTATCCATCCATACATCCACCTATTCTTACATCCGTCCTTCTTCCGTCCACCCTTTTATCCTTCCATGCATCCTTTCATCCACACTTTTATTCATTCATCCTTCATCCATCCACACTTGCACCTTTCCATACATCCATCCTTTACTCATCCACCCTTCGATCCATACACCCATCATACAGCCACCTAAATTTCCACACATCCATCCATCATTCATGCAACATTTTTATTAATACATTCATCTACCATTTCATTCTACTAACAATACATCATCCACACTTTCAGCTTTCCATCCATCCATCCATCATTTACACATCCACCCTTCTATCCATTCACTCATCATTCGTCCAACAACTTTTTCAACGATCCATCAATCATTCATCTATGCAACATTTTCTACATCCATCTTAAAATTTCATTCCCCAATCTATACACACATCAACACATCCATCCAGCCACACATTATTTATCCACCTAGCTTTTCACACATACATCATACATCCATGCAACCTTTTAACTATCCATCCTTTCATTCTTCCATCCATCCTTCATACATCCTTCATCCATCCAACGTTTCATCTATACATCAATTCACCCACACTTTCATCCATCCACCCATCATTCATCACACCACCTTTTCACACATCCATACATCATTCATCCATGCAACATTTTATACATCCATACATCCACCTTTTCTTTCATCCGTCCTTCCGTCCACCCTTTCATCCTTCCACGCATCCTTTCATCTATTCACACTTTCAACAATCCATCCTGCATCCATCCACCCTTTCATCCTTCCATCCATACATCCATCCTTTACACATCCACACACCTTTTCACACATCCATCATTCATCCATGCAACATTTTATACATCAATCTTCAGATTCTTCAGAACTTATGGGGTTTTTCAAACTAGTAAAGTCACTGTGCAATATTGTGCCTATGCATGGTTCTGTGTGTCATCCTCAAGTGCCTTATTGATGTTTTACAACAATACATGCAATCACATTCTAAGACCTTGACCTCATTGTATATGTTGTTTAAATAAGTTTCTAAGCAGCTGCCTGCATCCATCTAAAAGTGGCTTGTACAAGATATATTTTCATAAGTTGAAAAAAAGGACACAATACTTTACTGTAAATGGAAGTAAAAAAAAAAATCAAATTACGTTTCATAAAAAATGCAAAAGTATTTTCAGTAAAGTTTAATTTGCTTTCATACAATAATAATAAATATATTTACTTAAATAAAAAATTTAAACCTTATCTTGTCTTTGCATTATTATTTACAAACTACATAAAATATGTTACTGTGCCAATTTAGTTTAAAAAAATACAACAAATGCACTCATTCTATGTTCTATAGCAAATTGAGCAAAATGCCTATAATGTTACTGTGCAATTCTTTTTTTTTTTTAAAGAAGCTATACCACATGCACTCATTCTATGTTCTGTAGCAAATTCATCTGTCTTATACCTTCAGAAACAATGGTAAAAAAATATCCTACGTTCATTAGAAGTGCTACTCCAGTGATAATACTCACAACAAGATAAAAAATGTGAATAAGATACATCATTCATCCTACCACATTTTCACACATCCATACATCATTTATCTATGCAACATTTTATCCATCCATACATCCACGTTTTCTTCCATCCATCCTTCTTCCATCCACACTTTCATCCTTCCACGCATCTATTCATCCACACTTTCAACAATCCATCCTGCATCCCTTCACCCTTTCATCCTTCCATCCATACATCCATCCTTTCAACATCCACATTTCGATCCATCCAACAATCCACCCACATTTTCACACATCCATTCATCCATGCAACTTTTAATACATCAATCTTCATATTCTTCAGAAGTTATAGGGTTAATTAAACTAATAAAGTCACTGTGCAATATTGTGCCTCTGCATGGTTCTGTGTCATCCACATGTGCCTTATTAATGTTTTACAAAAGTACATGCACTCACATTCTAAGACCTTGACCTCGTTGTGTATGGTGTTTCAAAAACTTTCTAAGCAGCTGCCTGCGTCCATCTGAGAGTGGCTTCAATAAGATATATTGTACAGCATTGTATAGTTAGAAAGGAATATATTCTTTATAATAAACAGTTGCAAATAACTCTCCAAAGCTTTATAAAACTCTAAGGGCTGATTATACATTGCCAAACAAGGGGAGGGCTCTCTGTGTGTGAGCGGGGTGGCTCTGTGTGTGAAGGGGGCTTTGTAGGAGGTGACTCGCAGTGTATAGAGGAGGCTCACAGTCTGTGGAGGGAGCTCGCAGTGTGTGTGGGGGGGCTCGCAGTGTGGTGGTGCTCGCAGTGTGTGTGGGAGGGGCGCAGTGTGGGTGTGTGTTGGGGGCTCTCTGTAGGTGTTTGTGGGTGTCATTTGCAAAAGATATAGCTAGTGGCATTGCAAATAACAATGCCATTTATTTATGTTAAAAAAAAAATGGTCAAGAGCTTTGCCAACAGCTCAAACTTTAACAAAGGCAAAACCATTGCATTGTAAATGCTTGTTTTGGATAGCAGTGTCATTGCCCCCCTCAGTTGTTTTCCTTTTGCCCATTTCTTAGAATAGTATCTTGACACTTCCGTAGTGTTCTGCACCCAGATAATAACGTTACTACAAACAGTACCTTGGTAACACTTGAGCTCTTCACTATGGGTACACCAGTTGTCAGGGGGGGGGCAGCCCTGTCCATGTCTGTCCCGGACTGTCACAGACTGTCCCGCCCTTGCCCCGGGCTTAGTCCGGCGCTGCCCGCACGCGATCCCGTGATGCGGGAGGAGCAGCTGCCTCTTGTGTGCCTCCGGGCGCAAAATCAGCTGGTAGGCGGCGTCAGCAAGGAATGCTGGATGGTGTCGTTCAGCTCAGCTCTCCCCGCTCGGCAGCCGCGATGACCAGAGCGGCAGCGGGGGAGAGCAGTGATGACAGCGGGACCGGGAGGAAAGGTGTGCACTTGCGGTGTTTGCCCCCGAGGTTGCTGAGAGCTCCGGCTCTGCCAGAGGAGCAGCTGCCTCTTGTGCCCCTCTGGGCGCGAAATCAGCTGGTAGGCGGCATCAGCAAGGAATGCTGGATGGTGTAGTTCAGCTCAGCTCTCCCCGCTCGGCAGCGGCGATGACCAGAGCGGCAGCGGGGGACAGCAGTGATGACAGCGGGACCGGGAGGGAAGTTGTGCACTTGCGGTGTTTGCCCCCGAGGTTGCTGAGAGCTAAAATGTATATGGATTAACTATATTTCTATCGAGAGTAACATATGATGGCCCTTTCTTTGCTCTAGATAAAGACATCCATATTGAGGTGGATAAATAGTCCACTGGTCTTAAGACTATACAATGCATGATGGAATTAAAAAGTTCTACCAGAAAGAGTCTTTCAATTGCCACGTTATGGGTTTGGCTATCACCATCTTTAAAAATATATAATGCGGCCTCATAGGTTAGAACTTCCAAGTGTGCAAGATTTTTCCTTCTACTAAGGGCTAATATAATGAATGAGATAACAGAGGAGCAAATGTCCACATTTTCAAATGCACATAACTAATTAAAAGCATCCTGATAGTAAATATATTTACCAGTTTTAAAAATCGGCCCTTGTAATTGTCATCTAACGCCCTTATAAAAGCCACAAAACAGAATATAGAGCATTGTGCTTCGACTGGTTCTACCATCACATGAGCATTTTGGTAATATATCTGCCCACGACCCTATTTTTGGAAAGGCGACCCTCAAGTGCAATGTTCCTAGGCGTAATCTGTAAAGGTAGAACCTATGTTGGGTGTTCTTCACCATTACCAGATAGTTTTGTAGGCCAACTTGTACCGGGCCTAGCAGGTATCTGCACACCATGGAATTTTTGTACTAGCAATAATTTTTTTCTATCTCTCACTCCCCGGAGTATGCATTTGACCTCAGTTTTGCTGTATTGTAAGATTTTAACTGTATCCTTGGCTCCAATACTGTTATCCACTTTTCTTAGGTGACTGTCTATATAGGTCAGCCATCTTATTTTTCTCCATGCGTCTAAAGTTAGGCAATCTGATATTATATCCTTTGTAAACTCTGTCCCTACTTTGCTCAATATGTTGTGCCTTAAAAGGACAGGGCTGGCATGTAGGTCATCCCCTAGAAAAGGAACTGCCACTTCCTTATGAGTAATGCAGGATGAACTAGTTTTTGGCACAGCCAGCAATCAAGACAAAAAGGGTTCTTCAAGGTATGTAAAGGGGCACAATTTATCCACTCCTACAATGCAGCACTGTAACCAGCACTTGGGAGGCATTTACTTTTATATAACATCAGTTTTTCCCTAAGCTGTTTATGGTCTACCTTACTCAAAAATCTTTTTAAAAAAAAATCTTTTTATTGAATTTTTCATAAACAATTGCCATCATATCCATAGTTAGGAAAACGTGAAGTAAGAAATAGTGAAAGTCGACATGGCAGTAATCAACTCAAAAACATAACAAAATTAACAATGCAGGAAAGCACAGTAAGGAAAAGCGAAAGAAAAGTAGCATTCATCATGATCAGCCAGCAGTTACATCATTTACTGCACCCACACTAGTACTTCTGAAATACTAGCAATCGAGTGACTGTGTGAATGGCTGGCACGGGCAGTGTTAACGAAAACAGGTGCATATTATTAAGAACGGCGATAAAATTATCGCCGCTTTAGCGGCAGGAAACTGCCGCTAAAGCGGCGATAATGGGCTTGATAATATGCCCTTGTGAATTCCCATAGCAGCCCAGGTTCTGGTGTTAACCTGGGCTGCTATGGGAATTCACAAGGGCATATTATCAAGCCCATTATCGCCGCTTTAGCTGCAGTTTCCTGCAGCTAAAGCGGCAATAATTTTATCGTCGTTCTTGATAATATGCCCCACAGTTCCTGTCAGGGGGGAAGTGTACTTTCGATAACATTACAGCATAGGTTGCAATGGCATTGTGCCCTCCCCCAACACACCCTCCGACCCCAGCCCCCATCCGGCCTCAGAGGCCCGGCATCCAGACGTCAGTCCGCCACCTCAGGATGAAGCAATAAGTAAGAGCAGGGGTTGTTAAATATTCTTAGGCCTGGAGGGGGGGGCAGTAGCATTGCATACACCTCACGGGTGGTATCACAATATATGAGGTCCCTCATCCAGGTCTTAATAGTTGGTGCTGCCGGGCTGCCCCAATCTATGGAGATCTAGAGATCCGCCGATTGGCCAGTAATAGAGCAATGGCTGTGAAGCGCCGAATCCCAGGACTCAAAGATTGGACACATGCCAGTAGTGCAAACAACGGGGAGGGAACCAGTTCCAATTCAATCATTAGTGCTAGGTGTTCAAAGACTGTCCCCCAATATGCCAGGTTGGTGGGACAGTACCACACCAGGTGTATAAAACGGGCATGGTCAGCTGCACATCTAGGGTAGCTATGGGATCTGGCAGGTCCATTCTGGCCAGATGTTTTGGAGTGACATACGCTGTGTGTAAATATTTGAAATGTAGGAGTTTATGTCAGAAATCATATGATATGTAGCGAGTTTGTTCACAGCAATGTGTCCATATTTTATCCTACAAGGGGTGGTTTGTATCTCTCTCCATGCTGCTCGGATCTTACCATCCACCGCATGACGCAGGGTCAGAGTCAACTGGAATAAACTGGAAATAAGATGGGTATTGTCAGCTGAGCTAATAACTGTAGAAAGCGGGGGAATTCTTGCGGTTCTATTGTGGAGTGCAGCAGTGCAGCAACTACGGAAGCACAAGTTCTATGCAGGAGGTATCTGTCCAAAGTGGAGTGGTGTGGCTCACTGGTTAGAGGCGGCAGACCCGAGAGCAGAGGACGGCCCGGGACCAGGGTTCAATTCCCGACGCGGCACGGTCGTGGTCCAGGGTCAGCAGACTCGATAATTCTCACCTCGGTACCTACTCTAACCATGGATCACACTCGGCAACTCTGGGCATTAGCTTGCCTCATCTCCACAACGGCCCCCCACATACGCAGGGGATGCCTGGTTTCACCTTGGAGATACCCAGTAGGGACCATCTCACAGGGAAAGCCAGGACGGGTTCCCCAGCAGTCCACTGCGCAGAGATACTCCTTCGGGAGTCGCTTCTAGCGCATTGCAAACCCACAATTAATTAATTAATTAATTAAAGAGGGCAAGACGTGTCCCGCGGCGAAACGGGACACAGACCCACCTGAGTCTCGTGAAACAAGTCTCCCACAGTGTAGAGCCCGAAGGCTGACAGGGTCTGCCGTGTCAATGTTTCAGTGGTCGGGGATAGCCAGGGATGGTTTAGCAAATGTGGGGAGTTAAGGCGGTTGGCTTTCAAATATCGGTGGAGCCTTTCCCATGCCCAGTAGGAGGTATGAAGTGTTTGTATCTCATTAGGTGTATGGTGAGTCCGAGAGGGAGAATGGTGGAGAGGGGACAAGGGCAAGCCCGTGATCATTCAGGCTTCAAATATTGTAGCCCTGAGTCCGGGTGATACCAAAAATACATGTAATGTGCTGGCGCTATTAAGTAATATAAATAAAAATCTGGAACCCCAAAGCCCCCACTTGCAAAAAGGCATTGTGAGCATCTGCCATCCAATGCATGCCTGTCCATCGGCCCAGACCAATCTAATTAGCACACTCCGAAGTGTCTCGAAAAACTTGGCCTTGAGGGGGATTGGAATGTTCAAGAAAAGGTTCAGGAAATGGGGCCGTACAACCATCTTAATAATGGCTATTCTGCCGGCGACTGATAATGGGAGCTTCACCCACCGGTCTATCTGCGTGGGCAAGAGGTTGATCGCAGGGCCATAGTTTAGGCTGATAATTTTGGATGATGTGCAAAGCAATACAATCCCCAGGTACAGAGGGGGGTCATCGCACCACCGCTGCAGAAAGTCCATTGTGAAGGGGTATATGGCATCCGTCAGTGGAAATATTTCGGGCTTGGTCCAATTTATTACCAGAAAAAACTCCAAATGGCACCACTTCTCTAAGGAGCGGGGGAAGATTAGTTGCAGGTTCGCGAACGAACAGCAGAACGTCGTCCTCATAAAGAGAGGCCAGGAAAGGGTCCCAATGGAATCTGAGACTGCAGTTGAGGTGTCTCTCCTGGAAATGTCGCACTAGTGGGTCCATGGCTATTTTAAATGTAAGAGGTGAAAGTAGACAGCCCTGCCTAGTGCCTCTTGCCAAGGTGAACTGTTCTGTAAGTCCGCCGTTCACCGAGAGTCGGGCCACGGGGCTGGCATATAGGAGGCAGATGCTTAAGGCAGCATACGTAGAATTAGCACAACGTGATTCTTTTATGATGTTTGTTTATGTGCAGGAAGGGACACCTTCCTACACATGAGTAATCAATGGTGTTTGCTGTTTCTATGTGTGCTGCACAACGCAGCACACATGGAAAGAGCCAAACGGGATGGAATTAATAGTCTATCCTCGTTGCGCAAGTGTAAAACCAGGTTTTCACTGTTCTTAATCTAGGATCTGGCCCATATTTACGCCACCCTTGTAAATATGGGCCAGCGTAAAATCCAATGGGTGTTGTGGTAAAACGCCCACCACAACAACCATTTCTCACACCCTTCATGCTAATTATAGTGTGAAAGAGTGCCTTATTCACAAGGCAGTGCTAAGCCATGTCAAGTGGCTTACAGCAGTCTTGTGAATAAGGCAAAGCACCTATTGATATCACATCAAGAAAAGTGACGTTGTGGAGGCAAAAGGGCCTTGTGAATATGTACCTCAAATTGTAGTCACAAAATCATCGTGCATTGTTGCAAGAACGTCTCATAGTCCACAAGCCTGCATTGGTCAATGGTTGTGTGTCAGACAGTCAATTCACATCCCTTCATGTAGGCAACATGAACCGAGACATGAATGTAATTGTTGAAAATTTGTATGTAGATTACTTCAATATTGAACAACACACGTGACACCACATGACTGGTAAATACTCTTTTATTGTGCCACAGCCGGGTGACCATTATTCATTCAGAGTGATATTGATGCCTTCAGGGACCCACATGCCACTGGTGAGTGCCTTAGTCCATGTATCTTGCTTTCCAAATAAAGATTGATTGTGATGAATGCTCCGGTATGTTGTTGAACACAGTCTGGGTGTCCATGACATGGATATCACCTCTACCATGATTAGGCAACATCATGAGAAGATTTTGGGCCATAATTATGAGGTGATGGAGCACAGCATTAGCCTTCTTGGTTTTACGTAGCTCATCTCCAGTTTGGAAATGCACCCCTGCACCGTACTTACAAAAATACAGCTCATTTCAGTGTTTTGCCCTGTGCTGGTGCATATTTCACTGCCTCTTGATAATGTAGGCACTCTTGCACCATTGTGCAAGGGTGCCTGCATTGATGCTAGCCAGCAAAGATGGCACAGTTGTCTTGGAAAACTTCTGGGTGCACCTTAATATGGCACGTTCCTTGCACTCATGCACTCCCCACATGTTGAAGCCGATTGTCAACCAATTTGATATGACATCACCCTACACCAGTCTTCTCAAAGGTTGCCCACATACTCTTTTTTTATGTTCTGTCCTATGGTATCCATTGGGTCCATCCTGCCAATTTGCAATTGATATAGTGACCTGTTAGTGCTTCTACCAACCTTAATACTGTGTGAAGTTGGTACAACATCTACCTGCAATGTGCTTAGTATTGTGGTCAACTGCAACTTCGTATTCCTCTCACTTAGGGAATACGCCTTCTTGGTAGAGGAGCATGTGTACATGGTAGCATTAGTACATGTTACATGGTTACAGAAACATAAAATAAAAATGGGGTAGGCTGTAGGTTACTTCAGCCGATGCATTCGAGTTTCACAGTGTACATACAGACAAGAAAAATTTGAGGAATGTTGGTGATGTGTATGACCAGACATGGAATCCATATATACAATGGCGTGATGTAGCTGTCACAGAGGATCAGAGCGTTGGAGCAACACTTGTCAGTGACAAGTGTCATTACAGTGAGGCAGTCTCATACACAAGCTGAGATGTGGTGTGTGTGACAATGTTGTATGAGTGGACTAACCCGGACATACAACAGGCTAGAATAAGTAAATACAAGCTTGATACATTGTGATGTGCCCAACAACACTTTCAACCATTATTTCCTGTCTTACTTCCAATGTGCTAAATATATGACATGAAGGGTTTCAAATAGCTGAGTTGTTACATATGATTACTCAGATGCTTCAAGTAGATGTATACAGCATGCATCCTGGATGTGTAGCTGTGGAGACACATCCAACTATGTAGTGATTTGACGATTTCTTATTTTTGGGACTGTTGTATAAGAGTAACACTTTGGTGCTTAGTGATCTGCCACTATTTCAAACAGTGCATCCTATGTCTTCAGGTAAATGTCATGCCCTGAGTCTGCAATGGGCCTGTAAATCAGTCTCCTTGGGTATATTCCACTGGCAGACTCCGCCTGAGTTTGTGTCAACATCATCATTCAACTCAGCTAACCGTCCACTGTTGTTCCTGAACTCTGTCATTGCTATGTCCCATACTATATATGACCATGTCGGTATCAATGTCAGGTAGTGATAAGAGTTTTGCTTCTCATGTAAGTTGCCAGATCATGTTAGAAGTAGCAAACAGTTGATAATAGTGTAAAGTTCCTGTTTTTGTACACTTGTGTGTGGGAGATGCATGCTGGACCTTGTTCTTTGCCTTGGTTCTAACATCTTGTCCTGTGTGTCTTTCATCACAGACAACGTGTCACCTGAGGGAGCCAGGGTGTTTAAGCAGTGGAAAGACTGTTACAAACACATCCGCAGAGTTGAAACAGGTGCCAGGCTATTGAGAGGACATATAATGAGGAGAGGGTGGCAGGACGATGGAAGGTCATTGCAGGTGGTGCCCAAAAAGCCACAAGACAGAGTGGTGTGCTGCCTGCCACTTCAGTGCATCAGAGTGACAGTCAAAAGCTGCTAAGGCCTCCCGGCGTCCAACTTGGAAGCACACAATCAGTGCCATCTGCAGCTCTACAACATCTGGCACCTGCCCCACAAACTTGGGCTCCTTAATCGGCTGCACCAGCACAACCTGCCCCGCCAACCACAGCGTCTCAATTGGCTGCAGCAGCACCACCAGACAGGCTATCTCGTACACCCAGGAGGACCACAGGTTACTGTTGGACTTCAATGTTTGGGTGGCATCAGTTGAGATAGACATTGCGGAGGTGTTGACTCACCTACAGGACAATACGGGTGCTTTGGGGCTCCCTTTCTGAGCCACACCTGCTTGGACAATGCCCCTTGTACAGTCCCCCTAATAGTTGTTTTTCACTTTTATCTTGTTTATACATGTATAGTATTATGTAGTGTTAAGTGTAGGTGTAGAGTAGGTTTAGTTTAGTATGAGGTGCAGGTAAGGTTTAACATTATTTTTCAGATTTACATATTGTTTTGGGTTACGTTTCCTTTTCCTTAGGGAGGGAGGGTTAATGTTTTTGTACTTGTTTAATGATTTTCTTTAAAATATATATATTTGTTTAGGAAATATGCTTAGTAAGTGTATGTTTATATTAAGTTGTATTTGTCCCGTCTCCAGATGTGCCTTAAGGTGGGTTGATGTTTATATATGTTGTTATGAGTATAGGTTAAGCTAATTTTTTGAGGTCATTGTTTATTATAATTAGCATAAGTTAGAATAGTGTAGCTTAGGACAGTTTTTTACATGTAGTTTTAGCTTCATTACTAGAATTTTAAAAATAAAGGTATAGTGTTTATTGATTCGTGTTGTGAATGATGTTTAATGTGAATCAAAGAACATTTGAGTACGGATTTCTTTTGAAGAACTGCCCGAGTCCTGAGTACTCACCTGACTCCTGATTCCTGCTGGCAGCCGGCTGGGGTGGGACTCCGTCCACCAGCATTCCATCTGTGGCGCAGGAGGTGGCGCTAGCCCTCCTGGTGCCGGAAAGGCTTCCTTGCACTCCCGCAGCGGGTGCCCGCCCTGGCCAAGGGCAGGCCCATCTGTGACAGTCTGTGGCCGGACGAGGCTGGGCCGTGCCTCCTACTTAGTTCTGTTTTTCCTTGGGTTTATCTTGGACCCTGGACTCAGCCAAGTTTTTGAACATAGAAGACCGGGTAGGTTAATGCTTATTTTTTTATTCCTTTTTAGCACCTAGAAATTAAATCATTGAGCGTGGGAAAACGTAAATTAGCCCAGGCATCTGGAAAGGGGGCTTAAAGCCAGTAGCTTCTACCAAAGCAATTATCAGATATTGAACCAATGCTATGGGTTTATTGAACAACGAGATTACCGACCCAGAGGAGAGACTGGCTGCAACCAAATCTGCCCTATACCATGCAATGACTGTATTGCATTTGCCATTTTACATGTGCTAAATCACATGTTGACCTCGATTCCATGCAATGCTCTAAATTTCATTTTGTTGCATCACACTTCCATTTTGTGCTGCCTTGACCTGTAGTTACACTTCAGCAGCAACATAAACATGTTTTTCACGTAAACCAGGACAAGCTGGTGCGAGGCATCTCGTGAGGATCCCTCGTGAGGTTATGGTGTACCTTCAGCGTGTTTTTCGTGCATTCTATGCTTATCTCTAGGACAGAAGGAGGATGGCTGTGCAGAGCTCCAAGGCCGGAGAGATAGGGAAAGAAATGTCTTTTGCCTCGGCACAGCCCAAACAGAATCTTGCCAGTTCTGTCTGGGTGGGTCTGATGCAGTGATAGGGCCAGCACCTGTGAATAGATGGGCGAGAGCGCCTGCTAGAGGCTTCTCGAACATATTGATTTAAACTATTAAAAGAGGTGTCTGTGGGGTGGAGCTCAGGAACTCAGTCTTGGAGTGGACGCACTTGCGGGACAACTTTGGTGCCTGAAGAGATTACTCCATGAACCCCGGTCTACGGGTTCCCGACTTGGTGTTCAGTGCTCGGCCAGGGATATTGAAGTCTACGGTGCTGCAAATGAATCTGGTGAGGTGCTTTGTACATTAACTGTTTATATACCTGTATTCACAGTTTCATATTTATGTATATAGTGTTGTGTATTCATTGTTTATTGCCTTTCACTCGGTGCCCAAGAATGTATTAGCTTCAGTGACTTATTGCCTTTGACTACAATATTAATCAAGCTAATTTTTACCTCCAGAGGAGTGTTGGAGTTTCTGTGTGAGTAAGTGGTGTGTGTACGTTCAGATTATGCAAGTGGGCAAAGTGATACATGGACAAAACCACAGAGGAAAATATCTTATTTGAACCAATGATCCCACCCCAAAAAGAAACACTTGCAGCACCATGTGTTTATAAAAATCCCCTCCTGATTACCGAAGATTCCCCCATAAGCAAGCTATCCTCCCCTCCAGCAAAGAAATGCTGCCAGCCAGCAGACCCATTAGACTCATCAGCCTCAAACCTAAAAAAGGGGAGGACAACTACAGGGGATACGGAAACACCACCACCGCCAAGGTACCCAGGGCCATCCATAAAGAAAAGACGTTAAACTCCACCAAAGCATCAGACTTGACATTAAAGAATCTACACAGTAGATTGATAACACTGGAGAACTCACTAAAGAAGGAACTAGATGTTATTAAACTTGGAATATCCAAATTAGGGCTAAACAAAAAAGAAGTGCTTGCCCTAATCAAAATGCAAACTGGGGACATTGCTCCAAAGAAAGTGGCGCAAATTGACCTACCAGTAGCCACTACATCTCACGTTGACCCTATATATTCACTTGCAGAACCCACCAAAAGTAATCCCTCCACGAATTTAGAGACACATGTAAACACGACTCTGCACCTCCCACCGAAAGCAACGCAATATGTAATCATACTGAGAAATGTCCCAAATGAATGCCCTGTATTACAGAAACATGGACTGAACGGGTCACTGAAATAATATCGAGTACAAAAATATAGACATACAAAAATATCGAGGATAAAATATCGACTACAAAAATATAGAATTCTTATCTACAAACAGGTAAGTACAAAAATATCGAATTAGAAATATCGTTTAAAAATAATATAGTTAGTCAAAATATCGAATTTTTGTAAATGTTTAAAAAGTAATTAAAAATTAAGGAAACATTAAAAATAATTAAGTAAAGCATACTTAAAAATATTTCAATAACCTTAAAATTATAAAATAATTAATTTAAGCTGAAAAAAACCTTACAATTTTATTTTTTTAAACATAAATATATATATTCACATGATATTAATAAAAAAACATACAATATTTTTACCGTAGGAGAGCGTAGGGGTATAAATTACTATTCCCACTCCAATGAGTGCAACAGTAGGGAAAGCGTTGGATAGCGTAGGGGTGAAAATTACTATTCCCACTCCAAAGAGTGCAACAGTAGGGAAAGCGCTGGATAGCATAGGGGTAAAAATTACTATTCCCACTCCAAAGAGTGCAACAGTAGGGAAAGCGTTGGATAGCGTAGGGGTAAAAATTACTATTCCCACTCCAAAGAGTGCAACAGTAGGGAAAGCGTTGGATAGCGTAGGGGTCAAAATTACTATTCCCACTCCATCGAGCGCAACAATAGGGAAAGCGTTGGATAGCGTAGGGATAAAAATTACTATTCCCACTCCAGTGAGTGCAACAGTAGGGAAAGCATTGGATAGCGTAAGGGTAAAAATTACTATTCCCACTCCAGTGAGTGCAACAGTAGGGAAAGCGTTGGATGGCGTAGGGGTGAAAATTACTATTCCCACTCCAGTGAGTGCAACAGTAGGGAAAGCGTTGGATAGCGCAGGGGTAAAAATTACTATTCCCACTCCAGAGAGTGTAACAGTAGGGAAAGCATTGGATAGCGTAGGGGTAAAAATTACTATTCCCACTCCAGAGAGTGCAACAGTAGGGAAAGCGCTGGATAGCGTAGGGGTAAACATTACTACCCCACTCTAGAGAGTGCAACAGTAGGGAAAGCGCTGGATAGCGTAGGGGTAAACATTACTATTCCCACTCCAGAGAGTGCAACAGTAGGGAAAGCGCTGGATAGCATAAGGGTTAAATTAACATACTTATCAATTACAGATTTCTTTATAAAAAATTAACGTTAATAAATAATTTACAAAAAAATTATTAATAAATACCAATATATTAAAATTAACATTTACTTAAATAACATTAAATTACATCCCACACTATTCCCTCTTTAACACACAACCCATTACACATACAAAAAAACACAATTAATTTAACTATCAATTAATCAATAACAATTAATAATACATTAATATAAATATACATTAACTAATTAAGAAATAATAATTACCGATTAATAATTAATCACAAATTAATAATTAATTAACAATAAATTAATTATTAATTCCAATGAATAATAATGATTATTTAATTCTAATTAACATAATTAACTAATTAATAAACATTAATTACCAATAAATAGGTTTTAACAATTAATTAAAAATAAACGCCAATAAATAAAAACAATAATTTAATTTAATTATTTCCCACCCTGTTCTCCTGTAAACCCCCAACCCACTACACATAAAAATCACATAATTTAATTATCAATTAATCACTTAAATAAAGTTAATCACCAATTAAATATTAACAATATTTTAGTTAACAATAACAATAAATATTCATGATTAATAAATAATTCTAATTAATATAATTAATAAAAATTAATTACCAATTAATGATTAACCATTAATTAATCATCAATACTAATTAATAAAAACGTATTATGTTTTTAATTATAATTAAATTACTTCCCACTCTATTCCGCTTTAAACCCAGAACCCGCTCTGATACTAAAAGACAAAATTTACTGTAACAAAATTACTAATATTTAAACATTTATTTTAAAATTTATAAAAATACATTAAAAAAATGTTTAACATACATATGAAATACATACTAAAATACATAACGCTAAAAAAAAAATCGATATTATTAACAACAATATTTTTGCTTACGATATTACTTCGATATTACTTACTTTGATATTTAAAAAATTAATATTACTTATCTTGGAGTCGATATTCTGGTCAACAATATACTTGACTTCAATATTCTGTCCTTACGATATTAAAAACTCGATATTAATGTAGCTCGATATTTAAAATTCGATATTTTGATTACCCACCCCACCTTATGGGGCCCTTTGCTAACACAAGTGTGTAAAGCAACAGTCAAAGGTTTCCTCCCTATTACTTGGACAGAAATCAAAATGTCGCCATTTTCAAAAAAGGACACAGAGGGGACCCAAGATGCTACCGCCCAATATATCTCCTGGACTCCAGTGCTAAGCTAATGGGTAGAATCCTCTTGGACAAACTTGAACAGTGGATAGAGGAGAAACATATCCTCACTGATACCCAGTATGGGTTCAGGAGGGATGTTGGCATGATAGAACAATGTGTTAACTTACATCTGCTTACATCTGGAAGACCGATTGTGTCTGGGATAGGGTCGGTCCTTGAACGCCTCTCAAAATACATAGATATCTTTTTGCTTCCACTTTTAACTAAGATCAAATCATACGTGAGGGATAATAAACATATTCTTAACGTGCTGATTGAAGTTGAACATGACCCGTCAAAAGAAACAATGTTATGCTTGGACTTTGAAGGTCTATATACTAGCATACCACAAGAGGAGAGCATTCAAGTCATAGAGACTATATTGAGAAGCCAATATTGGCCCTGGGAAGCACCAGTTACATTCATCCTCGACCTCATGCGGATTACCCTCAAGGAGAACTTTTTCAGATTTGAGGACCAACTGTATTTACAAGTCCACTGAACATCCATGGGCAGTACTTTTGCCCCCAGTATTGCCTGTGTCTATATGGGCCACATAGAGGATGAACACATCTGGTCCAACAATCCCTTCTCTGACAAGATACGGAAGTGGCTGACATATATAGATGACATTTTTATCATCTGGCATAGGTTATGAAGACAGCACCATTGAATTCATGGCCTGGATTAACAATGTGAACCCCTGTCTGAGATTTACCATGTCCTCCAACAACAGGAGGGTCTCTTTCTTGGACATCAATATTGTGGCCAGAGATGGAAGGCTGGAAAGTACCTTGTACAAGAAACCTACGGACTGAAATAGTTTACTGCACTTCGACAGTGCATAATCTTGGTCACTTAAAGAAAACCTCCATATAAGACAATATCGCAAGGATACGGAGGAGCTGCTCTAACTTGGAGGATTACAATAAGAAAATCTCACAAAGAAATTGGAGGCTAAGGGCTACCCCAGGTAGGTGATTGAGCAAGCCTGCAAAAGATCCCGGAACACACCACATGAGGCATTATTAGAAACCAACACTAAGTAGGAAACTAAAGCACTCATATGTGTGGCTATTCACAATTCATCATCTAATAATATCAAAAAGATCATAAATAAGAACTGGCGCATCCTGACATCCAACAAACTTACCTTTGATAAACCTATGTTCTCGTTCAGGGAAACAAAAGCATAAAGAATACTCTAGTCCAAATGGACAGCTGGGAACCCAAACGTGACGCTCAACTCACATTATAGAACCAACCCCTTGTGAACGGCCAATTCCCCTGTGGGAACTGTGTGGTATGCCCCTTTACGAAGCACACTGCAAGCATTAATCTAGGCTTAAAGTATGACTGGTAACAAAGAGACCACACAAATTGCAACATCTCAAATGTGTTCTACATGATCATATGCCCAAGTGGATCCAAATATATTGGCATGACAACCCGAAAAGTTAAGCTACGGATTGGAGAACATACGAGCACAATCAGAAGAACAATTACAGCAACAAAACTGATGGCCCATTATGTGGAGAAGCATCACAGTGACCTTGAATGGACCATAATCGAGAAGATGAAAGAAGGTCCCAATATCTCCAAGAGACATTCGGAGAGAGAGCAACAATGGGTCTACAAACTGGAAACTGATAACCGAGGGTTTAACAACTTCATCCCATGGAATGCGCTGAGTAGAAACTAATTGAAATACAGGGTTTTGGTGCTATCATCAGTGGACACCTGAGACCATGGTAAGATGTCACCATATACCTGTTTAATAAGATCACATGAGTCTAGAAATAACGGGTATGTATGAGACTCTTGGAGAAGATACCTTTCTTATATAATTATGCCCTGCATGATGGATACTTCCTTATAGGATGGTGAATATATCCGAGCCATAGGCACCACACAGTGATGCCCGGAAACCTAAAGGTATTGTGTAAAAATCTGACCATATTCCCCGTTGGGGCTACATGACGAACGAAATATGCTCATCTTAAAAATGGTCCTTTTCATTGATAGTGACCTATCGATGAGGCTCTTACTCATGGTGTGACCAGTTCATGGAAACGTCTTAATCAGGATTTTTAACTAGTATGACCTGGGTTTTTAGAGGCATGCCTATGAATATATATTTTTTCCTACCTGGTTATTTTCCCATTTGAGGGCATGATTATTGAGTGACTGTTCAATCAAATGATCAATCGTCTGACTACAATTCCCATGAAACTTAGGGAATCTGTAGTTCGTACGGGCAAGACACAATGGGGCCGCACACAGGAGGTAAAAGACTACTAATCCCATGATTCCTTGGAAATATTGAGTCTTTGACGAGACGCACACAGGAAGTGACGAGGACTGTGGGCGTCTGAACCACTCCTTCGAACTGTTGTGACACAAGAAAACCAGGTTATTTAAACGGGCGTGTTTAACAGAGAGTTGCTAATGCCGGGATACACAGATGCCAACTAGGCGTACTTTGGGGCAGGACCTTTGAAGCTGTAAGTCTCGACCAAACGCGCCGCAACTAACAGAGGTAATGTCTGCTTGGTCATGTGGGTGGCAGGGAGTCCTAACGATGTAGGTTTTACTTTTCTAACAGTGTGTGACTACAAGGCGGCCCTTCCCATGATCCATGAGAAATGTTTTTCCCCTCAAATTGGGTAAGGGCATACCCATACATGTGTTAAAAAGTGGACGTTTAAACATGTACTAAGACTGTATTCTGGATCGTATTAATAACTGCAAAGTTGCGTGATCACTGACGTAATGCCCAAGAGAATTTTAACTGTTTACTGTTTAAAGAGTGTGTGTGTGTGGTTTACTATGGGATAAGGGATGTTGTTACTTTCGAGAATAAATGGAGTGCGATTTAATATACGCATGTTGCCAATGGGGCAAGTTGAGATCAATGAGAATCTAGATTAGCTCTTCTTTTAGATCACAAACTATTGATCACGGAGTGATGGGAATATGAGCACCCGTGCATGATGGGTGTAACTATGCACTAGGACTATAATTATTGGATTGCATAATAGTATGTTTTTTGTCTCCTTTCACATTCCGTACAGGTGGAATTTTTACATACATATTGAAGGGAGATAAGAATACTCCCCATTATTTTCACGAAGTGGCACCTTTCTGTACCTTCAATAAATATATATGTAGGATATTTTTCAACCAACACCAGGGAGGGAATGTTTGTTATGCCCGGATGAAAGCCCAGGACTGATCTGGCCATCTTTACAGGCTGAAACATGTTGGTAGATTATTAGGATCAGAGGACTATAACCTCTAAAAGACCAGTATTTTACATGTTTTAATATCCGCTACCTACGTCCCCATGAATAAAAGGGATACCTGGGGAACGGAGTAGGATTTTTATCTTTAAGACCCCCTGGCCTACATCTCCTGAGAGTTCACTGAAATACGGTTGAGCCCACTCTGACCTTTAGGAGTCAGGGTAAACCAGATGATGAAGCATGACACCAATAGGGTGTGTGAGAGTTAAATAACAAAAAGGAATTGCTTCCTTCCCGCATTTTGCGGTGTACGCCACATAAGGATTAGTCTAGTTCCTAGATCCTGAGCTTCGATTGTTCTGGATATATTTTTGGTAGTGATTATGCATATATAACAAACCTCATAATGTAAGCTGAGTTACTCCCTCTTTTTTATGTGATACAGGTTACAGGAAGTATTCTTGGTGCTTATGAGGATGAACCCTGTGGTTCTGTATCCTCAGTTGGGATTCTGGAGGGTAACCATTAAGGAAAATGGGGTAACCCGTAAGGTATGGGCCTGGGTATAATTTGATATAGAAAAACAATGGTCCTGAACCTATTGATTATAACGATTCATTTAGTCAATTATAATATCCAACGTTTCTAGTATAGAACAACAACAACAATTCTGCTCTACTATAGCGACAGTCTTTATGTGCAATTTAAGTGAGACCATATTTTTGTGTCTCCCATCAACAGCTACCTGATTTCACTAGTAGGAGCTTACCCCGAACGGCGTACAAACAATAAACTAAGGCTTGGTTATCTATACGTCTTGGAACTCCTTCAAGAGGGTAACCTTGTATGCACTGATTACCACTAATTCATATAATACTTGATTGTTAAATTGCACTACAATTCTGACTGTTTAATCTAAGTGAGACTTCAAATTGTGTCTCCAAAACAGCTACCTGACATTATCAGCAGGAGCTCCCCAAATAATAATTCGAATAGCGGAAAATAGACCGAGGTAAACCTTTTGGGAATTTAATCCCTTACCCCTTATGTTACACCTTGGGTGATTTGTGTAATGATACTACCATAAATTATTTGTAGGTATCACTTCGTCTTCTTGATACAGACATGAAGTATTGTGCCCTCCCAATATAAGTGAGGAGAGAATCTTATACTAAGGTAAACAATTCCTTCTTTAATACTGGTAAGGTTAGATAACTGCCATTCATTAGATCTAGAAATTTTATGGAACAATTTGTTTTACAGGAGACTTGATTGGAAGTTGTAACTAAGTACTCCTCCCCATTGTTCTCCACTGAAGAGTAAGTAAAGACCCTGCCCACCTATGGGCTTTGTTTTAATTAATCTTCATCCACCACGGTTAGTAATTCTGACTCTATTTTTCATAGGGTTATTATTATCCCTTGGTTGCCCCCATCCGTTTTTCCAGTCCTGATGAAGACTCGCACTCCCCAGGTTTAAATCACCGATTGGGCATAAGACGAGTCGAAACTTCGACGCTACCTTCATTTACCTTGGACCAATTACTCTAGTTTTCATATAGTGCAAAAATGTTTGGGCATATATGTCTGGATGTAATAATGTTTTGAAAAGAATTTCATGTTTGGCCAGGGACTCAATCCGGCAAATCATATGTCCGATATTGTTTGTTAAATAATGTGAATGTTTTCTTGTCTACCATTGTGAATTTCCTTTCTGCTCACTTATTCCACACTTCAATCACCCTTTTCTTTGCACGCTCCTCTTGGGCAACCACTTTGTTTTTATCTATTTTGAAATAATATATTGCGTATAAAAATGAACTGACAAAATTGAACTATTGAATTAAAAGCATTTCCTTTACCGTGGTGGAGATTTATCACTCTGTACTAAGAAAAACTGAGTAAAGTAGAGCAGACTTGTTGTTGTTGTTCTATACTAGAAACGTTGGATATTATAATTGACTAAGTGAATCGTTATAATCAATAGGTTCAGGACCATTGTTTTTCTATATCGGGATTCTGGAGGGTGGAACACCACTTGAACACAGTGAACTGGATGCAATACATTGGAGGGGTTTGTTGAGGTTGTAGTCTCACAATATCTTGAGGTCTGCAGGGTAACTAACTGTCCATGGAAGACTATGTTGGTATTTGTAAAGATGTGATGTTCTTTCTAGTGGTTTGCCTTATTGATTATCCAGTGGTATTTTAAACACTAATCATTATTGCTTCACATAACCAGGTGTTGTGACAATGGTCATGTTGTCCACCATAGCATTATACTGGCTGACAGCCCCTCATCCCATGAGACTGGTTGCTGTGGCTCTCAATGTCTTATTGAATGACAACATGACCAACATCTAGGCATAGGTGGCACATGCTATACATGATTGAGCATGGGAGATTGTGACCGATGTGTTTGACATCCCACTCTTAAGTGACATCTGTGGCAGGACTGGCATTGTAAGGGCAAAGGGACTTAACAACAGTGACAACCTTTTATATTAGTCTACAATTGTGAATCCGGGGGTTTAGGAACTGTGACCCACAAAACAGGAATTATGAACACTTGATAGATAACCTTTTTTTAGTTACAAAGCTGTGGCAACAGCAGTACAGAATGATGACAGACAGAAGATGCGTGTGAAATGTAAGGTAATTGAAGCAGGATAGTCCTTGAGTGCACATGCAACATAGGTCAGGCTTTGATAATAGGAGTGTGAGGGATGTAAAGTCTAACATTTTGGAGAGGGTTTAGGTAATACACATCTTTGTGCTATTATGATTGTTTGTGATTATCAATCAAATTAGACTGAGTAATTTGGAAAGAAGACCAATCAGATTTAACATGGAACTGAGTAATGGTGGAAGGGCTCGGAAATTAATGTAGGCAAAGTAAGATTGGATGAATGGAAGAAAAAACATAGTTGATGAAAGAAGGTATGAAGGGACAATGGAAGGGGCACCTTGCATCAGCCCTTACAACCCTTATGATGATTTAAGAGGTCAAAGATAACCCTAGAAAGCTATCCAAGTGGTTGCTGTGGAGAGCAGCCTTTAGGCTTAGTCTTGAAGGAATGTTAATCAGCTTGTTTTACCAGAATACAACCTTATAGTATTGGTTGAATGAAAGAAAAAATGCACAATAGTTATATAAAAATATGTATTTATTAATATAACACTATCTAGCCCATCACAGTGTTTCCTACACGGAGATAATCACAAAGTACACAATACTGTAGCACAGAAACAATCGTAAGTAGCAATAATACACTGTGGGCCCCAAGGGGGACCACACCATATACTAAAATAGTGGTGTAAGACCCACGACTCGAGTCAAGACAAAGTCTAGAGGATGTAGAATCGCTGGGATCCCAAGGAACTATCCAAGATGAGTAAGTAGGGACCCCACGGAGGACGAGTGCAGTGTGGGAATCGACCGCGTGCTCCGATGCAATTCTATGGGAAAGTTGCTGTTGAAATGTTAGTGTTAAGGGCCCTTCCCAGGGGATTACGAAGAAACCCTTTGGATCATTGAAGGTTGGAGAGCCACCCCACCTGTGGATACTGAGGTACCAGAGTTACCTACCCCAGAGAAGCCGGGTGCAGAGGGCTGAAGAGGTGTCCGAAACTAACTTTGATCTCAATGGGAGACTTCAAAGAAATGCCACTGCTGGAAAGAAGAAAAGTGTCCGGTGGAACCCACAGGTGGATTCATGATGGAAGGAACCTGAAAGCAGAGGGGACAGAGTCTGTGTCACTCAGAGGTGACCAGGGGCTTGGTAGATGAATGCCCACCGGTGTCGGGTGCTGCAGTTGTGATGATGGAGACCTTGAATCTGCAGCCATGGGAACCAGGCGATGTCGAGGATGACAAGGAGTTGGATATGACCTGTCCCACAAAGGATGTCGAGTGCTGAGGTGAAAGTGTCTGGCGGGAGCACCAGAAAGCCTTGGCAGCGGCAACCCATGAAGAAGGTTATGGTCTGGCCGAGCAAGGACCAGGAGACTGACCACAGCAGGGGGAGTCAGGGCAGTGCTGGAGCACCCAAGGGAGCCCAAATGAAGCAGAGTTGCCCTCAAGGGGACTTACAGGCCGGAGGCACAGGAGTCGCGAGAGGATCTCGAGCGATTTCACAAAATGACAGCTTGCAGAGCACTAAGGGGTCCATTAGGATGACGGGCGGCACCTATCGGTCACTGGAACCGCCCGCCATAAGGGCGGGTGTCCCGTGGGGGGTATTAGGATGGCGGGCGCATCCTGCATTGTTAGCATTGTGGCGGGCACCGCCCGCCACAATGCTAACAATGCACAAATGCATTTGCATTAACAAAGCCGCAGGCACCGTGCAGTGCCTGCTGCTTTGTTAATGCAAATGCAGGGGGGTACCACAGGTACCCTCCGAGTGCACCCCCCACCTCTCCTTAACTGAAGTGAAGACCGCATGCCTTTCCGTGGCGGCATCGCTGCTACGGAAAGGCATCTGTTCTGGCCCATCCTA
The DNA here is from genome assembly GCF_964263255.1 of Lissotriton vulgaris. NCBI lineage: Eukaryota > Metazoa > Chordata > Amphibia > Caudata > Salamandridae > Lissotriton > Lissotriton vulgaris. Next base: position 164,163,747 of record NC_141698.1, read on the forward strand.
ATATGGCTGGCGGTGTCTAATAGACACCGCCACCATGTTAGACCTTTTCTGCCCTAGTCTTTCCGTCCGCCGCGGTCCACCCCACCATACTAATTTGGCGGGGGGCATTTAGGTGAGGATGGTGGGCGGATTGCCCCCACCAGGCCGGCGGTGGCTACTACCAGCCTGGCGGGGGCAATCCGCCTGCCATCCTAATGGGCTCCTAAGTGTGAAGAGGTCAAAGTTGTTTGTAGTAAATAATGCCAGAGGTTGGGGCTATTTGTAGCCAAATGCACTAGTTCAGTAAACGCCAACAAGCATATGCACTTGCCAAAGTATTGTGTGCACAGGGGTTCCGGTATAGCAGCTCCCACGAGGGATTCTGACCTCAAACTTCATGAAAGGGCAGCTCCGGCTTCTGCGGACGTGGAACCCATCTCCTGTGTTGCTGCAGCCTTCAGAGTCTGCAGACTGCTCAGTTGGGTTACGGTGCCTGCGAGTGCAGGAGAGTGACTCCTTCACCCCAAGAGAGATGTCTTTGGTTGTCCTTGCTGCTCCACAGGTCCTGAACGGAGCCTGTATGGTGTACGGGCACAGACGATGCTTCAGACTGAGAGGGAGACAAAGTCAGTTCCAAACGAAATCCAGCGAAGCTCAGAGTGTCCAGACGGTCGAAGTTCAGTGGTTTCTTGTTCAGAATCTTGTCCACATTGAATCTAGGGTCCTACAGCCAGGTAAGCCCCTACGTACCCACAGAAGAGGGTTGGACAGATTATGGGGACCCTCCCAGGGTTAGTCCTATGTCCTTTGTCCAGTTTGGCACTAGAGTGGGAGCCAATGCCTCCCAGGACTGGTTTGAACTGGACTATGCACAGGGACACAAATGTGCTCCTCATGCAGACTTTCAGGCACTTTGCAAGTGCCCTCACCCAGCCGTAAAACACTAAAGCCTGTCTGGGAGGTGGTCACACCTCCCTGTGACAGGATGCCTATTGTTCTGCCTTCCCCTGCTAGAGCTTGGCTCAGCAGCAGGAGGGCAGAAAAATGTCTGGTTGGCAGCAACAATTTTGTGCTGTCCGGGTTGAGAAGGATGGTACCGGGAAGACCAGGGACCCCCGCTCGCTTCTGAGGGTTGGATCATACTTCCCACAGCGGTAACCAGTGTGAGGGTATGATTCCAAGATGTTTGATACCTAACACAATAGGGTTGTGGTCAGCCGTTTTATTATTGGTCAGCACGCGGTTGCTTCCTTTATAGATCCCACTATATATGTCGTAAATAGCTGTCTCACTGACAACCCAGGAGTATGGACTCCGTAGGCTGAAGGGGTGTCCTGCTCATGCAGTGGACCCCTCTCACTTAGAACCAAGCACCCTGCAATCCCGTTTGTAAAGGCCTGCTAGCGGGTGACATATAGGTTTTAGCCCTTTCGCTGCTAGGCCTTTTCCTCCTCAATTCTAAGCCTTTTTGGCTATTTGGGGCAGTTCGCACTTAGGCCCCTGTAACCTTTTGACCACATACGCTAAACACGCCAAATTTACGTCCTTTTCTTCCAACATCATGAGGATTTTAAAGATACCCAGGGTTTGTTGATTCCCTTGGAGGGGACCCAGAAATTAGCCAAAATACACTCAATTTTTTTTTTTGGGGGGGGGGGGAGGGATTTGAATAAATGTGCTGTAGATGAAAGCATCTGGTTTTCCCCTACAAATGGTATCAACAAAGGGTTTGTGCTGCTGAAATCACCATCTTCCCAGCTTTCAGGGACAGATGGACTTTTGTCAGAAAACTAAATTGTTTTACACAGTTTTGGCATTTTATTGGGACATAGCCTATTTTTGCTATTTTTTGTGTTTTCAACCTGCTTCCAGTTATTTGCTGAAAGGGGTATGAAAGCAATAATGGATCCTGGAAATCTATACATTTAAAAAACGTAGACAAAATTCATTTGTGTGGATCCTTCAAAGTTTTCTTTATAGAAACTAACAGTTGAAAATAGGAAACATTGAAAATGAGTTGAAAAAGACAGCCATTTGTAAGTTTTCACCTGTAACTTCTTCTAAGTATGACAGATTTTTTAAAGAAATATATGGTTACATCTGATGGATCCTTCTGGTTTTGGGGATATATAGGACTTGTATGTTCACCAAGAACCCGAAGCCTATAACCGAGCAACGTCTTGCAAGGTTTTTTTATTGTGTACCAGGTATATAGCAGTTCATTTGGGAACATATTGAACAGTGAAAAATCGGTATGAAAGACACTTATGTATTTATGAAATGGAAACAAAATATAGAGTTTAGAAACAGTACCTATTTGCACATCTCCGAAATGGTGGGTACCCATACTAGCATGTGAATTATAGAACATTTTTCAAACTGATTTCTTTTTTACACTTTATCTTACATTTGGAAGGTATAAATGCATCAAAGGTCATTAGGTAGTAAGAGTTGCTCTAGAATTCTGTGTTCCCCTAAGTTTCCCCGATACAAATGGTACCTCACTTGTGTGGGTAGGCCTAGTACCCATGACAGGGAACTGTCCAAAACGCAACGTGGAAACACTGCATTTTTACAGTCAAAACTGATCCTTTTTTCCAAGGTGCCTAGCTGTAAATTTTGAACCCTAGCTGTGCTGGCATCTAGAGAAACCTATACATTTTTCAAAACTAGACACCCAGGGGAATCCAGGATGGGGTGATTTGTCTGGTTCTCACCAGGTCTGTTACCCAGCATCCCTGGCAAACCTCAACCTTTGTCAAAAAAACACATTTTCCTCACATATCTGTGATGGAAAGTTCTGGAATCTGTGTGGATCCACAAAATTCCACCCTCCCTGCATTCACCAAAGTTTTCTGATAAAAATGATACCTCACTTGTGTGGGTAGACCTGGTGCCCTCGACAGGAAACGGCGCAAAATGCAACTTGGACACACCAAATTTTTACAGTGAAAACTGACCCTTTTTTTGCAAAGTGCCTAGCTGTAGATTTTGAAACCTAGCTCTGCCGGCACCAAGGGAAACCTAGCAAACTGATACATTTTTGAAAACTAGACACCCAGGGAAATCCAGGATGGGGTGCCTTGTGTGGCTCTCACCAGGTTCTCTTACCCAGAATCCCTTGCAAACCTCAAACTTTGTAAAAATAAAAAATTCCTCACATTTCTGTGATGGAAAGCTCTGGAATCTGTGTGGATACACAAAATTCAATACACCCAGCATTCCCCAAAGTATTCTGATAAAAATGATACCTCGCTTGTGTGGGTAGGCCTGGTGCCCGCGAAAGGAAACGGCGCAAAATGCAACATTAACACACCACATTTTCACAGTGAAAATTGACCCTTTTTTGCAAAGTGTCTAGCTGTAGATTTTGAAACCTAGCTCTGCCGGCACCAAGGGAAACATAGCACACCTATACATTTTTGATAACTAGACACCCAGGGGACTCCAGGATGGGATGACTTGTGTGGCTCTCAGTTGGTTCTGTTACCCAGAATCCCCTTGCAAACCTCAAACTTTGTAAAAAAGCACATTTTCCTCACATTTCTGTGTTGGAAAGTTCTGGAATCTGCGTGGATACACAAATTTCCACCTACCCTGAATTTACCAAATTCTACCAATAAACATTATAACTCACTTGTGTGGGTAGGCCTAGTGTTTGCGACAAGCAACAGCACAAAACGCAACATGGACACACCACATATTTAAAGTGAACACTGATCCTTTTTTTTTTTGCAAAGTGCCTAGCTATAGATTTTGAACCCTAGCTCTGCCAGCCTATACATTTTTGAAAACTAGATACCCAGGGGAATCCAGGATGGGGAGACTTGTGTGGCTCTCACCAGGTTCTCTTACCCAGAATCCCTTGCAAACCTCAAACTTTGCAAAAAAAAAGGTAGGTCTAGTGCCCGTGACAGAAAATGGCTTGTATGGATCACCAAATGTATTCTGTCACACAATAAAGTCCAGTGATACTGTGTGCTGCAGTCTTGGTGGGACCAGAATGGTTTAGAGCAATCTGGCTCAAGCTGGATGGGAAGCTTTTCCCTGGGCACATATAAGGTTTTTTGCATCACATGCCTTGTTTTCCCCTGGATGACCGCTAAAGGGCTTGAATGGGACCAGTACACAGTTTTGCTTGGGAAAACTTGTGGAGAAGTACAACTCTTTCTGAACAAATCCTTATTTTTAACCTTCCATGCTGAGTCTTTTTACCTTGTCAGATTCTTGTTCTTTTTGTAACTGGATCTTGAATGCTGCAATTGTCATAGGTCCTACCAACCCGTCAGCTGGGGAACAATTAGTGGGATGCTCTGTTGGAGAGCATGCATAGTGTGACAACCAACTGTCTTGCCATGCTTCTTTCCTGGTTGGTTCATAATCATAAAATCGAAATCACCAAAGTATTGCGTGCAACATAGTTGTCCAGCAGAAAGGGCACAAGCCAAAATAAATAATTGTAGATTTTGGTGGTCTGTCAGGATTGTTACTGTGTGTTGAGTGCCTTTGAGGTAGTGAAGCCACTCCTCAAAAGCCACCTTTGTAACCAACAGCTTCCTGTTAGCTACTGCCTAGTTGACTTCAGCTGGACTTAATTAGCATGAAAAATGTGCTACACGGTGCAACTGCACCGTGGTTGGATCCCGCTGTGAAAAAAAACATCTAAAATCATTTTGAGAAGCATTGGCTTGAAATGTAAAGGGGCATGAAGGGTTTGGGTGCCTAATAATCTATCTGGGCTGTGATGAATTTACTCTTTAAGTTTTGGAAGGCTTCTTTGGCCTCAGCGTTCCCTTTTTATGTAATCGTGTTATGGGAATTACTGTGGAAGAAAACTGGTCGATGAAGCACCTGTAAAATTAGCAAAGCCTAGTTAACATATCACTTCCTTCATGTTTAGCGGGGCCTTCCAAACTTCAATTACTTCCACCTTCTTGGGATCCATTTGTATGCCAGTAGGGGTAAGGATGCACCATAGGAACTCCATACTGAAGGACACATTTTTCCAATTTTGTGAATATGTTTTACTTTTTTTTGCAATTTCAGTAGAATTGAACTCACATGAGCAATATGATCAGCAACTAAGATTGAACAGATGAGTATGTCATTGATGTAAAGGACTGCACACATATCAATGAATTCATAAAGTACTTCATTAATAAAGTATAAGAGGCGGTCAGGACGTTATACAGCCCAAACAGTGTGATGAGGTATTCATACATATCAAATCTTGTTCTAAAATTGGTCTTCCCTCATCACCCTCATGGACGTGCACATGTGGTATGTCCGTCGAAGAAGTAACTTAAATTGAGGCCCCTTTAACTTACTCTGGAAGAGAGAGAATAAAAGGCAGAGGGTACCCATTTGTTATATTAACCTGATTGAGGGCCCTGAAATCTATACTTTTTCGAACTTCCCCTCCCTTTCTGCGAACAAACTACAAAGGGATGAAACTGGGGATTGCGACGGGCGAATGAATTCTATTTCCAAATGTTTACCCAGATATTCTCTGAGATGTTGATTTTTATACTCTGTAAGCATGTAGAACAGACTACAAAGGAGCAGAGGTTCTGGTTGCAGGTCTATCCTGCAATCAAAGATGGGGTGTGGTGGTAGGACGCTGGTCTTTCCTTTATCAAAAATGTCAGCTGAATATTGGTATTTCTTAGGTAAAGAAGAATCTATTCCTTCTAGGATACTTTAACCTGAACTTGGTAGGTCTAAGTTGCTCTGTAACACGGTTTCTTACAATTGGAGGATAGAAACATATGGAGTCTGCAAGTGAAGTCAATATTTGGGCTATGTTGAAGCAGCCATGGGATCCCTAGTATGGCTTTAAATTGTGGTGCTGTGATTAATTCAAATGTTATCTTTTCCAAATGACTCCCAAAAATGCACATAGTTTCCTGGATAGTGTGGGTAGAGGAGGTCCTGGCACAAGTGCTGTCCATCAATTATACAAATTGTGTCCACGTTGGGATTAAATAAATACCTAACTTGGGCAAAAGAAGACTCCATAAAGTTTCTTGTTGCCTCTGAGCCTAATAACCTTTCCAATAACATTACATTAGCAACCTTTTAATTAGGTAACCACCCAACTCTACTGGGATATAGAAATGCTGTAAAGAATCTTCTTGGTTAATACTGGGAGACCCTCAGAACCTGCTCACACTGAAGGGAGGTCTCAAAAACTACTGGGCCCCTTAGTTTTCCTACTCCTTGGTGACCGTGACTAATTTTGGTTTTTCTTTTGGTTTGTTGAGGCCGTCTTTGAGGAAATGGGCAGCTTTACCACAATACAAACAGTGTTTCTGATCACTCTGCGCCTGTCTTTCTTCCTTGGTCAAAGGCTCTCATAAGACACCAATTTGCATGGGATCACTGTCATTAGCTACCTTGGGCTGGACTTCTTTTCGTTAATGACCATAACCTTTTCTGCAACTTTTCCACTGTCCAATTTTCGTATGGCTAACAGATGGCCTTGACAACTAAGTCTATTAACCCTTCACAATCTTCGGGGGGAGAGGGAGGGCTGACCACCTGAGCCAACAAATCTTAAAGGCCATTGCATAACCCCCAGTAAAAGATTGAGGCATAAATAAGAGGGTCTCTACCCCCTTGTTTCAAGTTTAGCAATTGTGTGTCCGACAAATGCATCAACGTGTGCTTATTAAAGAGATTTTGCATCTCTATTTTGAAATTTAGGTAGTTGTACACGAGTAGCTCGTCCCTCCCCTCCAATATATAAACCATGAAGAAGCTGTTCCACTTAAATATAAAAGTATGAAACTGTCGCAATATTAATCATCTGTGAAGTACGTATGTCTGCACATAAAGTTGAACTGACATTGGTTTAAGAAGGTTACAAAGTACACTGGCTCACAATAAAAGCATTCAGGGGTCCTAGAGGAATTGTGGGTGGAGTTACCACATGAATTACTGCTCTTGCGTTAGATTCACCTCTAGCCACACCCATTACTCCAGGATTGGCATTGGAGCCCACAGTTTGTGTGAAGAAAGCTGGTGGTTTTAGAATTAAGGTTTTTGCACCCAAAGAAATTGTTGTCTACAACCATAAAAGGCACTGCTAGGTTGGTTTCAGAAAGTGTAAGGTCTTTGAGTCAACAGTCATGTTTCTTCTTGTGAATGTTGGAGAGCCTGACGTAAGTGTTTAGTATCATTCTGTAGGGTTAGTAGTAAGCTAACTACTTAATAGATTCCATCTATATACTAAACAGTGCAAGGAGGGCATTCAGAGCAATATCTTCTCCTGTTGCATCTTCTAGGCTCCGTTCCAGAATGAGCAGAGCGTTGGGCTTTCCCATAACAAATGTAGGAATGTACCCCACTGCCTGCAGCATCAGAGGCATAGGTCACGACAGCCATGAATTGCCCTACTTGTTCCGAGTGATGAGGCGTTTTGGGTTGGGATCTGACTTTGTGACTTGGATGGCATTATTGTATGCGGACTTTACAGCAAGTGTCAGAACGGCCAAGCTTGTATCGGATAGTTATCGGGTGGAGGGGGGGACACGCCACGGATGCCCTCTGTTGCCACGGCTATTTCCTTTGGCTATGGAACCGCTAGCGGCGAGAGCTAGACAAGGGCACTTCTATCAGGAATTTGAGGTCGCTGGCTGCACACATCATATTGCACTGTATGCTGATGATCTGCTCTTGTTTCTGTGTAATGTGAGTGAGGAATTGCAGGGAGCTAAAGACTTGCTTGCAGCATTGGAAAAAGTGGCAGGCCTTAAAGTGAACTGGATGAAATCATGCCTTTTCCCTGCTAAGGAGGGCAGAGAGGGGCCTCCCGAGGTAGAAGGGATTCAATGGGAATATAGATCTTCATCTTACTTGAGAACACAGATATATCATGGTCAAGGGGACTTCTTGGAGGGCAATGTGGGTAGAGCGCTAAGAGGGGTGAAGCCCAGCTTCGAATTTTGGGAGACCCTTCCTCTATCTGTGGCAGGCAGAGTAGCATTATTGAAGATGGTGACATTACAGAGACTCCTATATCTCTTTGGAGTGCTCCTGGTGTGGATCCCAGTGGGGATGTTTAAGCCATTGCAGAGCCAAATAACGGAATTCCTATGGGGAGTGGGTAGGCGTAGAGTGGCCCTCTCAACGCTGACGAGACCTAGTTCGATGGGTGGGTATGGCTGTCTGGGACTGCGAATATTATTACATAGCACCCCAGTTACAATGGCTCATGAAATGGGTAGTGAGTCAGATACAGGGAACGGTGCAACAGGGAGATATGACACCCAGCATGGAACTCCTCTCCCGAGTAATGTTAAGACTTCCCATTCGGGAGCGCGAATTGTCTATTGAACTGAAAGTGGTTCGCGGGTGTTGAAATAGAGGTCTACAAAGGGTAGGGACTGGGCGCCCATATGCTCCTGAGATTCCGCTAACCGTATGAGAAATGCTTCCACATGGGGGGACTGAAGATGTTTAGAAGACTGGAAGGATGTAGGAGAGGCCACAGTGGGAGACTTATACGACGAGGGAGGCTTAATCACTCAAGAAAGATATGACATTCCTGGAGTAGATTTCCTGTTACACACTGCCTTCACAGCTGCAACACTGGAGAGGGGGGCTTGTAGAACCCACCATGTCAGAGAGTTGTCAGTATGTAGTGAGAGTGGCAGGAACACACAAAGCGGTTACTTGCCTCCATGGAAGATTTCGATGTGAGAATCTTCCTGCTCTGAACAAAATACACCAGAAGTGGGCAGAGGATTTGGGGGAGCCGATTCCAGAGAAAGCGTGGGGAGAGCTAGTGCAGAGAGCGAATAAGAGTACAAGAAATGCTAGATTTCAGTTAGTAGACTTCTATGTTTTACATAGAGCATACATCATGCCGAGCTGTATTAATAGGTATTTCCATATAGAAATGGCGGCATGCCCACGCTGTAATACAGAGGAAGCAGAGTTTATTCATGTGGTCTTGCCCAGAATTGAGTGAGTTCTGGAGACGAGTAACTACGCTACTAGCGGGGATGACAGAAAAGGAGGTAGAAACAACACAGGGTCACAGCTTGCTGCATTGGTTCCCCCTCACCTCTAAAAATAAAGTGACAAGTAAATTCCAAGCCTTGATGTTGGCAAAGAGGGAAATCACTAGCCACTGGAAATTGCAGCGGGCCCTAATATACACAGGTGGAGGAAAGAATTCTTGAAATGGGCAGAATGCAAAGTGGTGATCAGAGAACACACGAAAAAGAATGGCAGTGACAAAACACTAGAGGCAGCGAGAGCATGGATGGCGCTGGTGGACCTGTTAAAGAATCCTGAGATTGAGGAGGAGGAGGTCATAGAACAACTTAATGGCGAGAGTGGTCTTTTGGAGAAAGAACAGCGATGGGTGTTCAGAGTTGGTACGCACCCGGTGAGTCTCAATGATGACATACTGTGGGGTCAATTCACCTGATACCTTTGGAGTAAGGCACGGTCCGTTTCTTTTGAACAGCAAGGGGCTACTCATTATTGAGGTTAAATCAGAGTATTGACCACTATATGCCCTCTTGAATATACAGTGAGGCCCCTCTCTGATTGGGGTCGCTGTAGAAGCTGTCAATCGCCAAAAGCTATGGGGTGTTTTCATCATATGAGCTATATGAAATCACACATTCCTCGACCATAAGAATGCTGCATCCAATATAATCCATTAGTACCCTGTGGTGCTTGATAACATCACAAAAGCTAGGCTACTTTGGTTTAACGGTCTAGCCTGACGGATCACTTTTTCTATTCTTTATGATGAGGTCACCTAACAGGAAGCGACTTGGGTGAACAACATCCGGGGCGCATGGAGCAACTCAGTACTGCTCGGTTCCAAAGACTTTTTTGGCCACAATTCCAACCAATTAAGAACACTATTTAAGGACCACACACCGCGGTCTCAGTGTTTGACGGAGCCGCGGTGTGGCGATATCCTGGTGAGGCAGTTGCCTTGATGTAGTAAGTACGGCATAGCCGAGGCACATGTGAGGATGGGTCAGACATGATTATCCTTTGGGTGTACAAGCTTTCCCTAACATAACTCTGTTTTCCACCCACTGAGTGTGACTATAGGCAACCTTCCCACCCATTCTAAGGCTCATGAGGCATTATCTTCATTGAGAACAAGTATGCACTTATGTTTCTTACATTCCCAAGGCGCAAATATTCGTCTATGACTACCATGGACACTTCTAGTGTTCAGAAGCCATTTATACTCAGATGTTACAACAACTGGATTTCACAGTATAGAGTGTGTGTTTTATGTTCAGTCTTTGTGTGTCTTTTATGGTCATTTCACTTGCAGGACACAGCACCAGTGTTTACCACATTATTAAAGCTAAGGAGAATATTTATCACTATATATCACCTTCCTTACAGGTCACTGATAAAAAGGCTGAATGAAGTATATGTCTTGCAATTTTTTATTTTGGGTTTCTTTTTCAGATTACTGCATAAAATACCTAGTGGGCATTGTATCTTGTGCATGACTATTTAGCGTGCCTATCACGTAGTAGCAATACTTGTACATATATCACTTTTAAAAATGTATTCATTTTGGAATATCTATTCGACATCTGCTCGATATTAGAGTGAGTACAGAAAGGATCTGGCTTGGTCCTGAAGAAGCCTGAGCACTTCGAAACATGTTGACGAACACAGGAGGGATTGCCCATTAAAGCAATATACCTCCAACCCACCTTTTTAACAGTATCAGCTCCCAGGAATAGTAAAATGTTGTAGTCCATCAGAGCCAGGTAGTTTTTAGTTCACTACTCCACTCACTCCTGACCCTTCCACTCACTTTCTTACACGACACATAGTTTTCTGAAAATCCGTGCTTCCACGTAGTTGTAGGTCGTAGCACGCACCGTCCCGCAGAGGGGCAGGAATACCCCAATGATCAAGCATGACACTAAGGGCCCTTTTGGTGTGTAGGGGCTATTTAAACAAACACTGTGTGCTTCCAACTACTGTAGGAGACACACACACACTACCTGTGAGTACATGATTTTGAATCGTCTGAAGGTGGATCTTTGTGTTTCTAAAAAGTTTCAAGAGAAGGACGTATCCACCTCCAGTGCCCCTTTGTGGACACTAACTCTTCACTCCCCATTTTGTTTTTGTAGTCTCATGGGAATAGTCCAGCCCAAACTGCCTAGCCATGTCTTCCCTGGACTCCATACAAGCATCCTGGGACCGGTTTTGGGCTAACAGACCTCATCAGCCAGGCTACCTTGAATCCAGTGGCAAAATAAGCAAGGGACCCACATCTGGGCATACCCTGCCAACTTAGGGCAAACAAAGCAAACACAAGGAGATAAAACTTTTCAGACACTCACGCCCAGTCACAGATCTGGGTTGAATTCATCATTGTTTTTTTGTTCACTTCGCCACCCCTGTTCAGACACAGCTATATGCAAATCAGGCTAGACCCTGTGCCTCATGGAAAGAGTCCAGCTCAAACTGCCAAGCCATGTATTCCCTGCAACAGAAACAAGCATCCTGGGACTGGTTTCGGGCTAACAGCCCTCATCAGCCAGGCTAGCTTGAGTCCAGAGGCAAAGTGAGCACCGGTTTTGGGCTGACAGCCCTCATCAGCCAGACTAGCTTAAACCCAGAGGCAAAGTGAGCAAGGGACCCACATCTGGGCATACCCTGCCAACTTAGGGCAAACAAAGCAAACACAAGGAGATGATGGATGGAGAGCTAAAACCTTTCAGACACTCACCCCCAGACACAGATCGGGGTTGAATCCATCATCTTTCTTTAGCTCACGTTACCACCTCAGTTCAGACACAGCTATAAGCAAATCAGTCTTGACCCTGCGCCTCGTGATAAAAATCCAGCCCGAACTGCCAAGCCATGTCTTCCCTGGACTGGTGTTATGTACGAATCTAGGACTCTAGTGTAATTTTCCTGATTCATGCCCATATATAGGTATAAATTACCCAATCCTTATATAGGCATAGAAATCATAACAATATTTAGACTGAGCCTATGCAGCCCAAATACGGCATGGCTACTTCCACTAAGTTCCAAGAATCCACAACGATTTCTTGGAAAAACCCGCCTTCAGCAGCTAGGAACTTCCCCTTGCCTGAATACTAATTTATCTAGGAAATCATGGAGTTTTCAAAGAACTGAGTCTTTGATGACGTTATTATGTCCGATCATACGTCAAACTCTGCACCTTCAAGGTATAAATATGCCTACATTTGCCCAGACAAACACACAGTGGTTTGGAGCAGATCGACTATCTACTTGCCTGAAGCGTCCTGCTGCAGCAAGTGCCGAAGGAAGCCGACCCTCCAGCTGACGCACTGAGAGACACTGTCTTTTCTCCTGACGAGAAATCCAGCTCCAGTGTTTCCAGGCTACCCTTGCGGGTTGCTGGGAAATAGAGTCCTGAGAGAGAGATACAAGATCTCCTTCATTCTAGAACCAATGTATGGAGCTGATTAGACCCTTAGAGAATTCTTTGATAGATTCTTGGCAGAAGAAATACTAACCTCAAGCTACTCCTCACTTACTTCTTCCCTTGTACTAAACTTAGGTTAGGTACACCGGGGTAGGCGTATTTTAGAAGCACCGGTTGAGTACTTTTAGTCAATTATTTTATCACTGTATGTATTTTATATATTTTAGGTATTTTATGGCTTAGAAACCATATCATGCTCTTACAGTACTATTTTATAATACTCTTCGTATTATATGCATTGTACTTTATAACCAGTATTACGATTGTAGCAGTACATTTCTTATGCTTGAGAAAGAAGACTGTTCAATAAATACTTTTTATTGAAAACGCCCGTCTCTCTATTTTCTCAGCACCTCTGGTGAAACAAAGCATACACGATTGACTGAGTAAAATAGCCATCTATTGTTTCCGCGACTCTAGAGATTGATTTCTTATTCTTGGGAAACAAAGTTGTCATGTTTATGCGGTTGTCAGAAACCAATCCCTTCTTGTGAATTCGAGAAAGTTTCTAGTGGCCTCTGAGCTAGCTGGCACTCACAATTAAGTCTAATAGATTCGGTAGAGGCCTAGTCGACCTCAGTCCTACGTCTAAACTTCAGGATATATTATTCCAATGCGCGGAGCCTGTTGGGAATATAGGAAGTACACTACACTGGAAACAAGCATCCTGGGACTGTTTCTTTTTTTTTTTTATTTTAGTTTTGGTCAAAGACTTTTATTAAGGGGCAGATGTATCAAGATTCCTATTTGCGATTTCTAAATAGCGATTTTTAAGGAATCACTATTTAGAAATCGCAAAATGGAATGTATGTAGAAAATCGCTATATTTTCGCGATTTCTTAGTCTTCCTTATTTGCGAATTCACATTTTGTGAATTCGCAATTAAGGAATTATTTCCAATGCATTCCTAGGGGCCAGGAGGCCCATAGGAATGATTGCGAAATAATTATCAAATTGCGAATTCGCAATTTGCTAATCGCAATTTGAGAATTATTTCAAGGGTGCAGGGGTGTCTCAAGGACACCCTGCTGCACCCCTGTAAATTACATGTGTGTGCATATGGCGCACAAACATGCCCAATGGGCATGTATGTGCGTCATATGCCACCCTCACAAATGCACAATTGTGCATATTTACAAGAAATCGCAAATTACCACCAACTACAAGTTGGTGGTAATTTGCGATTTCAAAACCTTTTTTTTAAGTTTCAAAAAAAAGAAGTTTATTGAAAAATAGATTGCAATACATAAAATCATAATACTTTTAACGCAAAAGAAAAGCAATCTTGGCAAAATAGGAATGAAATTACAATATAAAGAGAAAAAAGGAAAGAAGAGAAAAAGGGAAAAAGGCAAGAGAGAAAGAAAGAGGGGAAGTAGGAAAAAGAAGAAAGAGGAAGGAGTAAAAGAAAGAGTAAAAGAAGGGGAAATCACAGAACAGAATTCGAATAAAAAAATGCAGTAAGAATACAAATTAAGTAGAAAGTCAACATAGGCTATTACATAATAAAGAGAAATATCCATGTAATATATGAAATTGGAAGATATAAACATATCAAGGGTGTTTTAAAACTTCTTCACGAGAAGGGGTATGTAATGGATGAGATTTAGCAGAGACATTCAAAAAGTCAGTAACAGGTAACCATAATAAGTCTCGTTTGATGGCAAGTTGAACAGGATATACATAAGCTCTGTCAAGTCTATGGTTGTAACAAATACCATACCACCAAGCCTGAAATGAGACATTTGCAGCATTCTTCCATGACTTGGTGATCTGTTGAAAAGCTACTGCTAAAGGAAGATCAATGATGGAAACATTGGAAGTGTGGGAGGACCATATATCAGCTAAACTACCTAGAAAAATGTGGGAGAGGGAAAACGGAAATTGAGTAGAAAAAATCGAATTGATTTGGTGCCAAACTTTAGACCAAAAAATATGAATGAAAGGGCATGTGATAAGCATATGTTTAAGATCAGCAGATGTATGAGGACAGGACCAACAGGAGGAGGAGATAGACGAATCAATTGCATGTAATTTGGAGGGAGTAATAAGAAGTCTATTATAAACAGAAAATAGTGTTTGAGTGGTATTGGCTTCTCTAGAGGACTTCCGTAATTTATTCCATATAGCATGCCATAAAGGAATATCAAAAGAAACATTCAAATCATTTTCCCAAGCAAGCTCAGTTGTGGATTTATCACGAAGAGGAGAAACACTCTGTAATTTCGTATATATCTGAGAAGCTGAAGAAGAAGATATGAGAAAGGGAACAGTAAGAGAAGAAGACGTTGGAAGAGAAGGAGGAGAAGCAGAGACGGAGACGTAACCAGATTGAAGAGCCACACATAATTGGTTATATTTAGGGAGAAAAGAATCAGGAAGAGAAAAGCGAGACTGGAGAGAGGAAAAAGGAAGACAGGTGCCATCCTGAAAGAATTGATGAACCCAAAAGAGACCAAGAGAATGCCAATCACTCCAGAAGATTTTTCTATTTTTTATTTTAATGAAAGGGTTACACCAAATGGAGGATTGTAAAAAACGATCACAGACAGCAAGACCATTAAGAAAGAGAGGAAGAAAGACTTTCCTAGAATTTTTAAAAATAGGAAGAGATAATTTCAGTGGAATATGTTGTAGAGAAACAAATTCTTTAAAGGTAAAGGGATGAAAGAAAGAAGATTCAACTGAAACCCACAAAGGAAAAGAGGAAACATCAGCGGAAGAAGGTAATATAAAGTAAACAGAATGAGAAAGAAAAAAGGAAGTATGATAAGACGAGAAATCTGGGAAATTAGCTCCACCTAATCTGTAACGGAATCATTGACAGTCTCCTGAAGAACATTGAAAGGATTAAAGTCTTCCAAACCAGCTTGTTTAGAGGAAAGAGACGTGCCTCGAGGATTTCGAGCAGCAGCCATGTTGAGACGTACAAAAAGAAGTCCGTCAGGAAAGTTATGAGGAGAATCTCGAAGTTGTGAAGTAACAACGAAAAAATTAGTCAGTCAGCAGAGAGTGATATAAAGGAATCAAAAGTATCCAATATGAGAAGAAAAGAGTTTTTAGTGCAGAGGAAAAAAAATTCTGAGTGAAATAAGCATCGCACACAGAGAGGAGCGAAAGTCCGCGGGAACGCCAAAAACAAAATGGTGGCCGCGACGTTAAGCTAAGGCGAAATAACAAAGTGAAGAAAATAAGGTCGCTGAGTTCACCATGAGAGCAGATTTTCGCTGCATTAGAAGCAGCTCAGGTTCCGACGTCCGGGAAGGAGAAAATTCCGGTCCAGACCGAAGAAATAAGTCCTGGAGCCATTCCAAACCCTCACGTCTCGGCGGAGCTCCCAAGAATAGCGGCCATCTCCGAAGGCTCCGAAGCCACGCCCCGCGATTTCTAAACCTGAATTTGCAATTTTGTAATGCTTCATATATAGCATTTAAGGAATCGCAAAATTGCGATTCCTTAAATGCTTAAGCAAAATAAGGAATCGCAATTTTTTGCGATTCCTTATTTTGCTAATTTTTAATACATTCCAAAATCGGTAAAAAGTCCTTTTGCGATTCGCTAAGGCCGAAATTCTGCGAATTTCAGCCTTAACGAATCGCAAAAGGCTTGATACATCTGCCCCTAAGTGCTTAAAAGTTTGCGATACATAGTTTTCAAGGAAGTGGTACCTCCCCCTTAGGGAAGGCAGTCCACTTTAACTTTTTAATCAATGCATTTAAACATTTACAAGTCATCAGTTTGGGGTTCAGAAATGTCTGCAGATAGCGTTTGCAGTTTTTAACAGGGCCGCCATTTTAAGAGACCAGTGGGGTAGGGGGGTTTTGTCACAGTTCTTCCCCTTCCTCACGTTCCTGCTTGTCCATGGCTGCATAGTCTCTAAGCAGGCTGAGCACCATCCTGCGGCACCCTTCTCTGTTCACCACCTCTCCATTGGTCACCAGGCGGGTCCTGGTGAACAGGAGAATGCCCTTAATACAGCAGAGGAGCCTCCAGCACCCCTGGATAGCTTCCTCTGTGTGTGTCCCTGGAAACAGCCCGTACAGCATGGACTGTTCAGTAATGTTCTCGTAGGGGGTTAGGGCTAGCAGTTCTTGTCGTAAGGGAGCCCTTAGTCTCTGGGCAAAGGGGCAGGCCCAGAGAGATGGTGTGCAGATTCCTCTGCGGGGCATCCCCTTGGGCAGTTCCTGTGTGGGCACCGGCCTCTGCTGTGCATGAAGGACCTCACTGGCAAGCCCCCCTTCACAGTCATCCATGCTATGTCCTTGTGTCTGTTTGTCAGACTTGGGGAGGATACATTCCCCCACACGTGCGTTGCCGTTGCTGGTGGCAGGTCGCTCACTGGTTCGGTAGTGTCCCTGGTCCTGATCAGTTTGCGGATTGTCTTGGGCTTCCAAAGGCAAGGTGTGACACAGTTCAGCCCAAATTCACCCACAAACTTTTCCACCTCCATGTAGTACCAGGGAAGGTCCCAGTTGAAAGTCACTGCATTTTCCCACTTATCCCATCCTGTCTCCACAACGGGAAGGAAAAGGCGGAAGATTTTGTAGGCAGAGTGGTCCTTTTTCACATTTAACAGGGTTATTCGGACGCAGCCACACACAAAGAAAGCCCTGAGGATCATAGGGATGTTGGGGACTGCCTTCCCCCCTATGCGGTGCATGACCGACCGTTTCACCCTGTCCATCTTCGAGTGCCATCCTGGGACCGGTTTCGGGCTAACGGCCTTCATCAGCTAGGCTAGCTTGAATCCAGTGGCAAAGTGAGCAAGCGACCCACGACTGGGCATTGCCTGCCAACTTAGTTCAAAAGTGCCTCCTGGGTACTTCTCGGCACCAGGCCCCGCCCCTCCTCACACTGTGAGATTATTCTTCAAGTTGGCAGGTATGCGAGCACCAGTTACACTAGTGTGAGTCTCGTTCGTTAGTAAAGATAGGACTACGTGAAATTCGTGTAATTTGTTTTTCTGCAATCAAGTGAAATTACACCAAACTATGCAGAATGGGACACTATCATTTCTCGCTATATATTGTAGTCTAATTGCGCCCTTGCCTCTGTTTTGAATGCACTGCAAGCTTTAAAAAAAAAACAGCAACAAAAACACACAAGTGCAGCTAACATCAGATGCTCAGGATCTGGTCATTTGCGTTGTTCCCATGCTCCTGTGGCAAACGGGCACACGGCGTAATTATGTCACATGGCCTAATGGCGTAATTTCGGGACTTTCATGAGAAGACTGTAACATGAAATTTGCTAAATTATATGAGATTACATCGGTTTAACAGAAATTTCGCCAGGGCCTAGTAAAATGTGTGGAGTTTGAAACAATTGACTCTAGTTTGAAAGTTTTCCCTATGGTTTGCAGTAACACAGTCTACACATCAGCTGTAGATGACAAACAGTATATCTCCTATCTCTAGTTTTACAAGAAAGTTGCTCGGTCCTTTATAACGAGGAGAGCATTTTGGGACAACATTTTTTGTGTTGCATTTGTCAACTAGGTTCAATGTATGTGGAAAGGTTAAGTGCTTCGACTTATAATATCATTTTGGAGTTATATAAGCACATCATTTACAGTGTTTTAGGCTGCTATGTTTTATGAGTGTCTGGTTTCCACGTAATCCAAGATATGCGTGACATCATCAGCAGGTTGCATTCTGGGGCTTGTAGTCGCACTGCAGCTATGTGAGCATAGGCTCGAATATCCCACCAGGCATAGTACTGTTTGCTGAAAGCCAGGATAGGATGAAGGCTTCGCACAAAGACTTGTGGCTACCTGAGTACCTGGCCACTATGCCGGCATCTTTGGGCCCGTCTATTTTAGTGAGGTGTATTGGAAGGGTGCCACGACACCGTCTATACTCCGTTTTTTTAAAACACCAATTGGCCTTTGTTTCCCCCGGCCGTCAACCAGTGACGACCAATAAGACCTAGGTATGTATGGAATGTTCAGAACCTGCTTCGAATAGGGCGTGGCGAGCCGAGGGGTCACAATGTGCCCAGTCAAGTAAGACTACTAGAAGAAGCGAGCGCGCCTGCTGTGCGGACACCGCCTCATTTGCGGCAAAAGTGGTTCTGTCGGTGAAACGACGCTCGGCGAAGCGGTAAGCGTCACTGCCGGGGCTGATCGATGTGTTCATTAAAGACAGTAAATCCGGATCCTTGTAGCCCTGTGGGTTAAGGCCCATGCTTCTGAGCAACAGGCGGGTGATCTGGAAGGGACTGACTCCTTCGGTTGTCATTCCGAGGCCGCTGAGCTCGGTAATAGTAACACCCTTTTATTGACTGTGAGGATGCTAAAAGATTGTGGTGGGAAGCAATAATTCTAAGGCGGTTCAATGTTATTGAAAGTATCATAGAAACGAGCAATGTCACCTTCAGATAAGAGGTGATTGTTTGAGAAGGAGGGTTGGATTGGGATTAAAAATCGTCCCGGACACCGGGGCGAGCTAAAAGACAGTGGCCCAGATTTGCATATTGCCTTTCTGCAAAACACTGTTTCTGCTAAATGTTATTAAAAAAATGGAGGGGGGCGTTAAAAAATGCACAGATTAGTTTACACTGGTGAAACACACCTGAAAAGATGTGAGGTTACTTTGGCTCAGGACCCCTACTCAATATGCATACATTAATTGGCCGACAATGCGCATGAAAGGGAGTCTCACCTCGGCCGTTGATAAAAGGGAGGTCATGGACCCCCATCTGCCTCCAGAAAGGCCATTCAGGCACCCACTAGGCTGCTGGCGGCATTGAACAACGTAGAAACCGCCCAAATCGCCCCCCCCAGACTGCTAAAAAAAAGCAGCCTACAGCTGGAACTGGACACCGGCCCCTCGGCCATTGCTCGAGTGCCCGCATTACCAATCCCACTCTGTTGAGAAGGCAGCGGCTGACCCTGGGGCATCATAACTGCTGCATTTCCTCCTACAGGTATTTTCCTATGGATACAAGATAATAGGACAACAGCACAGCACGAGGAGAGTTCCCATATAAAATGCCAAATAAGGAATAACTAGTAAAACCTCGGGAGCACGCGGGCTTGGAATCAACAGGGCCTCCTCCTAATTTAAGGTAGGCAATTGTGACGGGCATTTCAATGCTTTAGTTCAGCCATGGGTTGTAGGTGGGGCCCACTGGCGCTCCTTTTAGGAGACCAGCCGTCAGTGGTTGCCTGAATTTATGGCAGGGAGGGGGCGGACGGGACACATGTGCACACTGACTCACACCCATGTATGTATTATGCATATGTGTGTGTGTGTGTGTATATATATATATATATATATATATATATATATATATATATATATATATATATATATATATATTACTGAAGTGTCGCATTGGATGAGGTGAGGAGCTTTATTAGTTTACAACATTCCACCTTACTTCCCTGCTCCCAACTGAATTTATACACCCCCCCCTTCCCCCGCAACTCAATCAAGTTCACTTTTAACGACTCTTTACATTTCTTTTGGTCTATTTCTTTATCTTTTATAAATGTTTCGATTTATTACATTAGATAATATTGACTGATATTAACGTTTTCAAAATAAACCTTTTAATTGAAGAAATATTTAATCCACCTCTAATCCCATAATGCTTTCGCATTGTTGCCAAGACACAGCTCAACTCGCTCAGTGTGTGATGCGCACTAAATAAATACAAAGTCAGTATGAGACAGAAAATAAGCCCGGGCATAAAAATAAAAGTGGCCTCCATTAGTGAGTTAGAGTGGCAAAAAACGTGGTCATGTTTGCAAATTGGGGCAGTTTTGAATTTGTAAAGACACTCTGTTTTGTAAGGTAAGGAAGACTGTATGGATTTGAGTTTGCTGCAGGGACGTTTTCTTTAATATCAGGAAAATCGGCAGCAAATCCAGTCCAGCAGACCTTAAACAGCCAAAAACTGGCCCACACACCGACCTGTCAGACCAGTCGGTCAGGAACTGCTTGATTGTCCTAAAGGCCAGTTTGACAACGTACAAATATATGCCATAGCTCTCAAAGCCCCCACATTATGTCTCACTGGTTTAGCTAGTTCAAGTGTTTTTATCTGCATTCTAGTACTCTGTGCTTAATTTGTAAAAAATAAAAATTGTGCCATGGCCATTTTCAGGGGGCCACTGTAGCTTGCACCACCCATTGCCCCAGCCAGCGCTGCCAATGACAGTACCAATAGACCTACTAACCATCACACTCTTACATGTGTGACAGTTAAGTCTATTCCAGGCCACCCATAACTACGAAAGTGACTTGGGCGACAGAGACTAGTCTTTATATTTATGAAACAACTGTTCTTGTGCTCATCTGAAAATTAAACAGACAGCGTCACCATGAGGCGGACTGTCATAGGTACCGATATTGACATTTAAGTGCTTGTACAGAGCATCAGAAAACCTTACTCAAATTTAGCACTGCGGTGTGTGTAATTTATAATTGTAACAGAAGGCTGCATGCAGTCAATCAATCAATCAGGGAAGCGCTCAGCTAACCCGTGAGGGTCTCAAGGCGCTGAAACGGGGGGGGCGGGGGGGAGGTTGTCCGCAGATCTGTTTAGCCGAAGAGCCAGGTCTTGAGTGTCTTCCTTAAGGTGTTCAGGGAGGGGGTGCGTCTGATGTCCAGGTCTTGACTGCAATGTGAGAGTAGGATCTTCCACCTGCTCTGGCTCTGTGGATGTGCGGGGTTTTGGCCAAGCCAGTGCGAGGTTAGGAAGACCGGAGGTTTCTTTTGGGTATGTGGAAGTTGACTCTGTCGTTGATGTATTTGAGTCCGTTGTTGCGTAGGCATTTGTAGGCGTGAGTGAGGATTTTGAAAGTGACTCTTTTCTCCACTGGGAGCCTGTGAAGGCTTCAAAGGTGTTGGCTGATGTGTTCGTGTCAGGGGATGCTGAGGACGAGTCTGGCGGCGGTGTTCTGTATTGTCTGAAGTTTGCGGAGTACGGACTTGTTGATGCCGGTGTAGAGTGCGTTTCCATAGTTCAGTCTGCTGGTGATCAGTGCGTGGGTGACTGTCTTCTTTGACTCAGGGGGAATCCACTTGAAGGTCTTGCAGAGGATGTTGAAGCAGCTGGAGGTGATGGCGTTGACCTGTTGGTTCATGGTGAGTGATGAGTTGAGTACAATGCCAAGGTTCTTGGCATGGTCTGAGGGGGTTGTTTGGCTTTTGAGGGCGATCAGCCACCAGGTGCTGTCCCATGCAGAAGGGGTGGTGCAGAGGACCAGGACTTCTGTCTTCTCGGCTTTGAGCTTGAAACGGCTGTTGGTCATCCAGACTGCGATGTCTTGCATTTCTTTCTGGAAGTTGAGTTTGGCGGTGGTGGGGTCTTTGGTGAGGGAGAGGATGAGCTGGGTGTCGTCTGCGTAGGATATGATGTTGAGGCCATGTGGTCGGACGAAGCCTGTGGTGGGTGGGTGTTCAGTGTGTGGTAACATGCTGAACACTAGAGCGCTGACTCTAGGTCATTACAAGAACCAGGGTATACAATACTCTGTTCCCATCCGGGCTCTTCCTGACACTCATATACAGATTAAATAATGTAGGGCTCAAGTAGGAGCCCTGAGGCACCCCCCACTGCAATGGGAAAACCGGGGATAGAAAAAGTTTTAATGGCACCTGAAAGAATAAATCTTGCAAAAAGGAAGCTTGCCACTGCAAGGTAGTATCCCCAACACCGCATCTCCAGAATCGTTCATGCAGAAGGTTGTAGGACAAGGTGTCGAAAGCTGCACTGGGGTCTAACATTAGCACTGCTTCTCTATGTCCCTTGTCCATGTCTTATCGGAAAGACTCTGATGCTAGAAGCACTGCCAGCTCTGTGCTATAGAGGGGGCAAAAGTCCAACTGGGTCAATACAGTTTACATCAGTGGGAGTTGAGAGAGGTCACGTCGACAATACTTTATCATTGTACATTGGTAATTTCAGGTTGCAATTCATCCTAATTTACTTTGATCCTATAGATCTGTAATGTGATTTACTTTACTAAATATACATGTGCTCAGTGGATGTGTGGTATTAGTGTTGTTCATGTCTTTGAAATTCACAAGTTTTGATTAGCTCCTCAGCCCGTAACTTGCACAACAATCATGGAAACAATCATTTTCTGGAGGCATGTGAAGCTGAATGAACCCCTGCCGGCATAGCATTCACGTGTTTTTGGCAAGCGCTATTAACTTTATTGGGACATGCCCCGCTCAGAGCCAATAGGGGGCGGTGCGTTATTGAGTTCATACTTGTCAGGGCGTGACATTGGCTCTTTCGGAACCCAGCACGATCTAGCATCCGCCTTTAATTGCACTGGTGGCATAAACTTAATTTCAGCAGCTCAGCAGCGTGTTTATGATGCACTCCTAGGTGTGCGTACTGTGTAGTGTCAGAGTCATCATGTCAAGAACGTGCAATGCAGTGCTAATTTTACTGGGGGGTATCATAGTAACCCATTACCGCAATAAGGGGAGGAAGCATACTTCGTTGGAGCAGCGCCAAAAATTGGCCATCTATTTTGACAATATCGTAAAATCCAGGGCCGGACTGGGAACCAAAACCGGCCCTGGCAAACTGCTCGGCCGGCCCCCCTGAGGGGGTGGAGGGGGGTGCGGCCAAGCTGTTTGCTAGGATCGGTTTCTGCCGATTTTGTTACAGGGGGCTGATATTGCCGGGTACTGGTAACAAAAACGGCAGCCCAGGGGCCTAAAACCGGCCCCCACCTTGGTGGCCCACCGGGGAAATGCCTGGTGTCCACCACAGCCAGTCCGGCCCTGGTAATATCCCATTACAGAAATCGGGGCAACATTCCTCTTTGGAGCAGTGTCATCCGATAGAACTTGGCAGCAACACGGTGTGTAATCGGCACCAAAATGGCAACAGCTGATGTACCTTCTCCTTCTGTGTTTTTATGTGACAAGGGTGAATCACTTATACTATGGAAAAGATGAAAACATCTGTTTGATTCATACCTTGTAGGTATTGGAGGCAACATTTTTCCAGCTGCTAGGAAGCATGAGGTTTTACTGCACAGGGCTTGGGAGGTTAACACCCTGCGCGTTCAAGTAGACTCTGAATTTGTCTTTGTGCTAAAAACGCGCTTAAGGCATATTGGTCGGGGTACGCAATGTGAAAATGCAAGGTGACCATGGATTCTGGGAGGGCCAATTCAAGCACAGTAGTGGCTATGGACTCTTTTCTCCAGCGGGCCGCAGGAGTGCTTGACAAGGAGAAGGAGTTGGTGACCCGGCGCCTCTCCAGGTCTCCTGTGAATGGTCCCCTCTCTATGCCAGCAAGGGCCCTTATCACCATGGACAGTGCTGATGGTTTATTGAACAACTGCAGGGTGCAAGAACCAGATGGTTTGGACAGTTGTATAATGGGCCACCAGCTACCACTTACACCTACTATTGTGGTCAATAACTCTAGGGGGGAGGTCGATGTACCTTCAAGTCAGGGGCATGTGGCGGGCACACCTATCAAGCATCAGGTCAAACAACCGATAGCCACTGGATTTGCCATGCGAGGGAGACCGGGGGGAGTAGAACTGGTTGGCCAAGGGTCCGGTACAAAAAGAAAGGGCCAATTGCCTGGGGGAAAAGATAGAAGACAAGAGCTGAGCTGACAACCCAGAAGCCTTCAAGCACTCAAGGAATTAAAAAGGCAGACATGATGTGCATACTAGAATCCTTCCAGGTCTCCTTGAAATCTGTGATGGACTCCCAACTGGATTCCTTATTTCAACTTCTGTCGTTAATCGAAAAGGGACTTTTTGATCTAAAATGTTGCATGCCTGAAAGGGGAATGGTGTTACCTTGGAACCAAGGTTCCCAATTGACCCAGTGGCAATGGAAGGACCCACTCTGACAGCCCTACTCTCAAACACTAGGGAGTATCGACCTTCTCCTTTAAAGCTATTAAGGGGCCCTGTACAGTTCTCTCTGAATCACACAGTTTTAAATCCTGGCACGAATATGGGCCTTGTGGAATGGTCTGCTACACGTGATCGATCAACATCTGAGAGCAACAAAATTAGAGAGCCATTTCTGGGGGAAGAGGAGGGCTTTATGCAGAATCTGACTGTTATACAACTTCCATCGCCGGCAACGCCATATGTTGTGATACTGGGGAATGTGGCAGCTCTCTCTCAGGGCGCCAAGGAGGGCTAGTCCCAACTGAAAAACAATTTCTTACACTGGTTATCTTGTTACACTGCTCTAGGTACAAGAGTAGAGAAAAAGTTCAATATGTTGCGAAGGGGTATTTGGGCAGACAGCTCCTCCAAGTTCAGCCAGGGTGATTGTGTTATTATCAATTTTAACAGACCCCCTATAGCAGAAAGGATTCTGGCTACAGCTTTGACTAATGCTCCCCACGACCCTCAGTCATCCATTATGGCTCTACCCCTTGGATCCTTTTACAAACCTGAGACATTAGGCAGAATCATCTTTCTAATACCATCAGAGCCCCGCTGAACAGGCAGACACCATCATATCCAGCGTAGCCATCCCCCAGGTACACAAATTTAAACTCCAATTTAAATCCTACACATTGGTCATCACAAGGTGGGCACCAGCCAGTTTTACCTCTAATGGAGTCATCAAACTGTTTTGCATCCCTGGATGCCATGGACATGTGTGATTGTCTTAGCGGGCCTGTTCCTACAGACTTGGAGACTCTTATTACTCAACAGGAATGTTCATGGTAAAACAATGGAACCCTGGGTGAAATTTTATTGCAATTTTTATATCATGGAACATTGCAGGCTTAGCTAATAAACTTTTTGACCCCTTGTGGATTCTGTTTATAAAACAGTTCAGTGTGATTTGTCCACAGGAAACATGGTGGTCCAAAAGCAGTTTACCATTGGAGGGCTGTAAGTCATTCTTTGTTCCGGCTTCCCCCTCACCTGCAGGAAGATCTAGTGGAGGTCTTGTTATTTATATCTCCTTAGCAGTAGAGTGTAAGATATCGGTCTTTCCGACGGAAAATCGATGTTTACAGTCTTTGGTATTGTGCACGGGGTGTCACAAATTGGGTCTTATTAACTCTTATAACTCAAAGTCCTGTGCAAAGGGTGTGTGTAATATTTCCTTGTTGGGCTCCTTTTTAAGGAGACATCTTAATGTGGCTTTTAAAAGGTTTATGATTGCTGGGGATTATAATATTCACCCATGTGGTGATGCTAGGACTTCTAGGCTGGCAGATTGGGGTTGCCCACATGTGAGGGGAATTCATTTTGAACACACCACACCAGGTGATACGCTGAACAGCTTTTTACATGAATTTGATTTATTGTCCCTTATGTGCTTAATAGATCCCCACAGTAAGGCCCTTATACCATCCTTTAATGGGCAGGGAGGTGGGTCATTCATTGACTTCATATTGGTATCTACACCTCTACTTGAATTATTTAAGGGATTCATCATTCAAGCCAGTGCATACAGTGACCACAACCCATTGCATGTTTATCTCAGCGGGCCATTACTTACACATGGAGGGGTGGTGGGCAGAGTGGGGCGGTGAGACCAACAGATGTTGGAAGGTTGCTAAAAAGGACCCAGATATCCCCAGATGTGTTCTATGAGTCAATAACCATCACATGTACCAACGTGTTAGCCCTGTGCACCACACCATCATTGGCCCCAGGAGAGGTCATCCGTGCCTTTAAAACTATTTCTGCTAAAATAAGTGACTCGATAAGGGCCCAGTCTCAGCGATCGGCTACTCAGGTACCTAGATGGTTTGATTCTCATTGCTCACGGGCTGCCAGGAAGCTGAGGGAAACTTTAAATAAGAGCCCAAGAGATTTCACATTAGTTAGAATCTGCTGAAGAGAGTATAATCTGGAATTGGCAAGATGTAAGTCCATGCTAAAGGAGGAAGCCTGGAGGTAGTCAACTGAGGCTAGTACTCTGAGGGACACCTCCAAGTTTTGGAGTAAAATTAATAGCCCCTTCTTGAATCATGAGGAAGAAAGTGCGGTGGGTGCCCATATTGCTGAGGAGAAGTGGGTGCTTCATTTTGAAGCCATGTTTCAGTGTCCCCCTGATTTAAACTGCCTCTCTGGCCGTGAGGCAGGCACCATTGATCTGGTTTTTAACATGGATGAGGTTAAGGATGGCATTGTCGGGTTGTCATGCAATAAAGCCCTGGGTCCTGATGGCAGCCCAACCTTTTGGGCACCGGTCCTTACTGTGGTTATGAACGCTTTGGTGAAAACAGGTTGCCCCGAGTCCTCGGCCATTTCCACTATACTGCCTATCTTTGAAAAGGGTAACCAAAATAGCACTCACTGCTAAAGACCTATCTAATTGCTGGACTCGGTAGTAAAGGAGGTAGGTCAAGTACTCTTAGATAGTTTGACTAGCTGGGCAGAGGAACACGCTATTCTACTGTGGCACATTGTCTGAATCTATCTATGATTCTTAGTAAACATACAGTTGCCCGCCCCGGTTCTATTTATCTAGCTTTCATGGATCTGTCATCCACGTTTGAGCGCATGAATAGGGCTATACTCTGGCAGGCCATGATGGCTATTGGGTTAGATAGAAACATCGTTAATTTTCTGGAAGACCTCCACCAATTCACCAAAGTGCAAGTTAGATTTTCCCAAGATTTAAGGGTTTCCTGTAATTTTGCAATAAGAAAAGGAGTACATCAAGGGTGTATTTTAGCCCCCTTGCTGTTTAATTTATCTATACTACTATTATAAAGCGAGAACTGGGAACCTTTGAGGCGGGTAAACTCGAAAAGTACACCACCAATCACAACACCCAATACAGCGTTGGAAAGGGGAGGTCCAGGAGATGGACATAGGCTATACAGCACCACACCATATACATTAGTGGGGGGGAAGAACGTTAGGGGAAAAATGATATGAACGCTGCGTTCGGCGTCATAGGCGCATAACGCGGCGTTCGGCGTCATGGGCGCATACAACACGATGGCGTGTGGGCGTGGTGCATGGAGGAGCGCGGAACCGACACCCGATTCAGTGCAATGTGCGCCACTATCATGGTGAAGAGAGCGGCGGCGAAAGTGGAGCCGTGGGGAGGAAAAGTAACGCGGCATTCGGCGTACACCAGGAGCGCAGGGAGGAGCGCGGAACCGACACCCAGTTCAGTGCAATGTCCACTACCATCATGGTAAAGAGAGCGGCGGCGACAGTGGGGCCGTGGGGCTGAGACGGACCCCGAGGATGACGCGGGCTATCATGGTGAGAGGGTACGGAGTGAACAGAGGGGTGAAGGGGACTGAAGAGAGGTAAGGGAGTTCCTGGTAGGGTGAGGAAAGGTACGCTTTTGGTAGGTTGAAGAAGTGAGACTGAAAGTAAGAACATGGGTGGGATGAGGTGGGGGTCTGACTGAGGTGTAAAGTGTAACTGACGGGTTGGGAGGGTGTAGAGATTAAAAGGGGTTAATGTAATAGGCTGAGGAGGTGATGGGGTACACATGGGAGTGGGCTGAGATGAGGGAAGTCTGAGGTGAGTGTACTAGAGTGATAGTGTGAGGATGAGGTGACTGGGCTCAGGAGATTTGCGGGGGGTACGTGCGCAGGTGGATGGCCAGGACAGGTGAAGCTGAGGCTCTCAGAACAGAACAGAAGGCCAGGTAGTTTGAGGGGAAGTGGGTAAAAAGGGGTAATTGGTAAGAGAGAGGAAGGAGCTGCCCGTGTCCGGAGTGCGCAATGCTGGTGAGTATTTTTCACCTCGCAAAGCCTACCCGGACAACGTGGGGACGGGCTGCTAGTATATTAATAATTTGGATAAAGTTTTAATGAAGACAAGGGTAGACCATCCGCAGGTAGATAGACACGGTCTGCTTGTTGTATTATATGCAGATGGCGCAGTCCTTTTATCTAGGACCGCAAGGGGGTTACAAGCATTGCTTAATTCCTTCTCCTTTATGCCAAGTCTGGACCTTTCAATAAACTATTATAAATCTTATGTGATGCAGGTGGGACTCCGTCTGAAAAAGCCTTTTCAATTTATGGTTGGATCCACTCAAGTTCCCTGCAGAGATGTCTTTTCCTACTTGGGGGTCCTAATGGACGAGCAAATAAAATGGGTCCCGCTTAAACAGAGAAAAAGGGGTGACCTAGTGTTTGCAAATACGGCAGTTGTAAACTTTGCTTCTAAAATAGGCAGGAGACAGATTTCGGCTCTTTTAAAGATATATCAGACCAAGTGTGTCGCTAAAGCCGCTTACAGTAGCGAAACATCGGGTTACGTCTTCATGAATGAGTTACGTCTCCATGAATGAGTTACAAGTAGTTGAGAACTCATTCTTGAAAAGTTTGTTAGGTGTGCCTCGGGGAATATCTAATATGTTGGTACACAAAGAATTGGGGTTGTCCTATCTCTGCGATTTATTAGCTCCACGCCCCTTAACATTTTGGCTAAAAACCTGGCTGAATGAAGGATTGATTTTGAGTCATCTGATCCTGAAGGAGCACATGACCCCTGACTGCGCCCATCACTTTCCCTGGCTTAGATATATCAATAGCAGCTTTGAAAGATTGGGAAGATATGAACTATTTACAAACCCAGAATCGGCGACCAAGAATGATCTGGGGTGGGTCAGTGAGTCTTTTTGCAGTTTAAGGAAATTGAAAAGGGAAGAGCTGGAACGGAGGAAACCCAGTGTTTGCAATTGAAAACAACACAAATGACCGAGTCCGGTCTACTGGGAGCTTTTGGCACCTATGAACATTTTTTATTGACCAGGTTCCAATTGGATCGGTTTTACCTCCTGTTGGCCTCACCACAGGGTAGTAGTACAAGCCAGTTTTTAGAATCCTGTGGCTGAGACAGTGAGTCTCCACAGGATATGCTTCATTTAAATTTTTTTTTTAAGCATTATGCAATCCCCGGAAAACCTTTATTATCCCTATTTTAAGGAGGTTGGAATTCAAGCAGGTGCGTACAGCCTTCATTTATTTACAACTGTTGCATGGAGATTCTATTTTAGTTGTTCTTAATTTCCTAAAATCAGCAGCGAAGCTTAGAGCTTGCTTGGATTAAATGACTGTAGCTATAAGGGCATGTTGTTTACTCTAGTTATCTCGATGATACATTTAGTTTAGAGGAGGTCCTTGAAATTATCCTTCTAACTGTCTTTTTATGCCTTATGATCTAGGGTATAGGCACTTTATATCTTATTTTATGTACTGTATGAGATTTGTAGGGTAGCTTTGTCTTTTATGTGACGTTTATATAAATATTTTATTCTTATTTTAACACCATGTATGGTTTTTAGAGCACTTTTATGGTTTCATATGTGAAAACCGAATAACGTTTGTTTGATTGATTGAACTTGATAATAAGGAAGTGGTTGTTTTAGCTCAACTTATATGATGGTAAGGGATGTAAATTTGGAGAAAGAGTTTGGTGATGAACATATTACTCTGTTTCCCCATATATAAATCCTGTGAGTTATGGAGCCTCCAAAATTGATGTTTTGGGCTATGCTGTTATGATGATTACATACATGGACAAGGAGATGGTTGGGAAAGTGTATGTGGCAAAGAAAGGGGATAATTTGTTAGGTTGGTGTCTCCAACGTGACATGGGAATTATGTTCATGCTATGCAACCGATTAAGTCTTTGTCAGCAGAACAAGAACATGGAGATATATTGTTTGAATTTCCAAGTGTGTTCCGTGGTGAACTGGGTCTCCCTCGAACAGAAAACTATTTTGAAGGTAAATACTGTTTCCTGCATTCATAAAATCAGAAAAGTTCCCAACTGCATGTTAAAACCATTTAAGGGGGAGATCAAACGGTTAATTGAGGATAGTGTATTTGAGTAGACTGAATCCTCAGAATGGCTTGCCCCAATTGTATTAGCATTGCAGGGTAGGGGCAAACAAATTATGATGTGCATTGACCATAGAGATTTAAATAACCATATTTGAATTGATTGTCAACCTCTCCCTAACATCTCCGAGGCTTTAACCATGATGGAAGTTGCCAAAATATTCAGTGTCATGGACCTCTCATCTGCGTATCAAGTTAAATTGCATGATGAGTCCAGATACTCGACATAATTCGTTATACCTTTGGGAGCTTACCACCTTATTAGGATGCGTTGGCATCTGCAGTGGCATGTTTTCAGAGGATCATGAAGAAAGTATTGGATGGGGTACCAGGCTTTTCAGGATGACTTCCAGATTGATGGGAAAGAACTGGAGGAATATGCCAATATGCTTGTGAAGGTGGTGGAGATATTGGTAGAAGCAGGTTTCACACCTAAGATAGAAACATTTAAATTTCGAGTCGGTGCTGCTTTATATTTGGACCATACTATCTCTGTTGAGGGGATGTTATGACCAGATTCTCAGAACAGATAGAACCAGCTCACCAGAGCAACACCAACCTGGCCAAAACGTAACCACCTCCCTCCTCAGGACCCATCTATCCAGGCACCTGAGGATGGGGAACTCGCAATATACAAGCTCATATCATTAGAAACACCACTAAATCTATAGGGATTACTAGGAATACTCACTGATTACTAAGGACGTCCATGCCCTACACCACACTCATACCTCATAGTCTCGCGACCACACGGGTCCAGACTAATCTACCCTGGGGCAGTTCTGATTATTTACCATTACACACTGATCACCATCAGTGCTCACTCGACACGCAATCCGGCGTGCCATACACACCGGTCTGCAGACCTGGTGCTCTCTTCCTCACATTCCGGTCCACAATCCGGCGGACCTAGACACTGGTGTCCTCCCCAGTGTTCTCTAACTCACAGCCCGGTCCACAATCCGGCGGACCTACACACCAGTCTCCCACCTGGTATTCTCATTACCGCCGCTTACCAATGACAATCACTTTCCTATGAATACCTTCAGCTCTCTCTCTCTCTATGTTGGGAAGTCTCTCTCACTATTCACTAAAGGTTCGCTACTACAATAATATTATGGGATGGCCGAATTACTTAGTGTCAATATTCTTTTAGCCCAAGGGCTCCTCTCTCTCCCTAATTATTCAGTGGCTACTTACCGGATCAGGGGCAGTATCTGTTCTGGCTGTAACACCTGACTAGAAGGAAAGGTTACCTGTGCTTTAAGAACAAGAGACACACACTGTATGCAAGAACAACACATGCACACTGGTTCACTAAGAACTGGGGTATCTTTATTACAATAACAATAGAAAAGGATTCATACACAGATCTGTGGGGTCTCTGTAACTAACAGGAACTATAAATAGACTGCACACCGCTGAAAGAAAAGGGATTAGACCTATAACAGGGACAATGTTATCTGCGGGGTCTCTGTGACTAACAGGAACTGTAACACACTGCTGAAAGAAAAGGGATTAGACATACAGTATAAGGACAAGGTTAATGTTTGGAAATACAGAAGGATATCACCTGGGGGGTGTGGGGTCTTGCTCTAGCTGTCATCTGAGCTCCTCTCTCGTCTGTGCCTTAGCTCGTCTTAGATTCTCTCCTGCACTCTTGGACACACATCTGCGCTGATCACTCTGCACTGGACTCCTCTCCCCCACGAACTCTCTCCACCTTCCAACTTCAGTCTAATGGTTTCTGCCGCTCTGATAATCATTCGCTCCACTAGCTTTTTCACTCTATCTGATTGTCTCCATGCCAATGTCCAATTCACTCCAGCTGCTCCCACAGATTAATCCACGATATAACTTCAGTCTCTTCTAAAAGGCATTACTTCAGACTCCAGCTATTCACAACTCCTCCTGATAAGTAACTGCTTCTGACTGCTTCCTTCAGTTCCAGCTCACTGACTGTCTGTCTGTCTTCTCTCTGTTCCAAGCATCTTCTGTCTCTTCTCCTCCTGCAACTCCACTCCTCTCCTCTGCTCCAATTCAGCATAAACTCTTTCCAGCTCAACTCTCTGCAACTTCAGCTCAGCTCTTTCTAGCTCGAACTCTTTCTGCAACTCCAGCTCGACTAACTAACTCCGCCTCTGCACTTCACTAATATGGGATGCTGTTTCCTCATGGAAAGTTCCAGCCATCAGCCTCCTCCCACCAGGTCCATGCACCAGGCTCCTTGCTCCAGACGCTCCCACAGTGATCAACTGCTTGTTTCGTCTAGAGACCTGAGCCCAGGGACACTTCTTGATTAGATCCAGCTCTGGCCGGTTCTCTCCGGTTCGCTTAGGACGAACAACAGCTCAAAACCAAAATATTACCTTTCCCCTTCAAGCATCTCAGCTCTGCAGGGACAGAAAGCAAAATGGAGTCTCTCTAGTTCTGGGCTTTGTAGGCCTGAGAAGGATGAAATAACCCTTAGCTCTGTCAGAATACCTACACAAACCATACCAATGTGTAATATAAAGTCAGGACCACAGGATCCACCCTCTACTATAGGCAGGATAATGAAAGGACACATAATTATGTCAAAGCCAATAGGCAATAGATGGTTTAGAGTCAAGAATAAGGGATCTATCATCATATAAAGCAGCTATCCTCTTCTAGGTCTGGAAAAAGGGCTTAAAAGGGCCAACACAAGGTAAGAATACAGACTATAGGTGTGAGCAAGCTTAAAGTCTTCATCACTTCGAAATAGAGCCAAAAAACCCGTCAAGACAGGGGATTAAACCCAAGTTGGATTTGGTTGATTCTATTCTTAAAGCACCGGCACAGTGAGACAAAGATCATTTGTGATCTTTCCTTGGACAGGTGGAGTTTGACTCCAAATTTATCCACTTTTTTCAGGGTTGGACTAGCCTATCTGGGCTTTGTTGAAGAAATGCTTGAGATTTGATTGGTCTGATGCGTGTGGAGAGGCTTTTGAGGCATT
Source organism: Lissotriton vulgaris (assembly GCF_964263255.1). Lineage (NCBI taxonomy): Eukaryota > Metazoa > Chordata > Amphibia > Caudata > Salamandridae > Lissotriton > Lissotriton vulgaris. Next base: position 164,196,992 of record NC_141698.1, read on the forward strand.
AGTGGAATGCCTACTCTGGGACACTTTGATGTTTCCAAAAAGACTATTCTAACCACAGATGCTAGCCTTAAGGGGTAGGAGCAGTGCTCTCACAGAATGATAGGGAGAGGAGAGGGTGGTAGCATTTGCATCCCGTTTACTCAAAGATGCAGAAGAAATGTATTCCGTTATCGAGTGGGAAGCTTTGGCCTGTGCATTTTAAATTCTATTGAGGTCTGATCATAGACCGTTACTGCATGTATTTTCCACCAAGAAAGATGACGACCTTATGCCTAGGATTAAAAGGTGGGTGAAGGGGTTGAGTGATTTCAATTTTCAGGTAGATTATGTTACCAGTTTCAGGAACATGGTGGCGGATTGTCTGTCCTGGTTGCCATTGGCAGGAAAGTGATGTTGACGGATGTTGACCACATCAGCGGGGTCTTTGAGAGTACGTTACCTAAAGACAGGTGGCAGTTGGCAAGAGAGGGATGATGAAACTAAAGAACTCCAAGAGTTCATAGTTAAGGGTTGGCCAGAGATTAGGATCCTCTCAGAGGAGATGAATGGGTTTTGGAATGGAAGTGAAGAGTTGAGTTAGAATCGAAGGGAACTGTTCAGACTCCCACTGTTCATTCCATGAGACGTCTCTAGAGAAAAAGCTGCGAACTTGAGGCATTTGGGCCACTTGGAGAGGAATCTCACTAAAGCATGAGTGAGGGAGTTGTACTGGTGGCCACGATCAAATCGGCACATTGCGAGTACAGTTAAGGAATGTGTTTTGTGTACCAAGAGAGATATGAGTAAAGCAGTATCTAAAGCTCTGTTGTCTCCTTTAGAGATTCTGGAAGAACCATGAAAGAAGTTACACTGGATTTTGCTGGTCCTTTCCATTTTCTGTCTCCAAGTGAAAGATATGTAATATTATTGATAGATTACATGTCCAGGTGGGTAGTGACTGAGTGTGTGAGCTCAGTTGATACTTGGGTTGTGATTAGCTTCTTGAAAGAGGAGTTTGTTCGTGAAGCTCTGCCCTATGAAATTGGTGTCCAGTTGACATCTCACAAAATGCAGGAATTTTTAGGAGACCTGTCTATAGTTCATCTTAAGATGGGGCTGTATTCTCCACAAGTGAACAGTCTTACTGAGTGCATGAATCAAGTGGTGAAATAGTGTGTATAAAAAGCAGTAGAAATGAGAAGCCTTTTGCCCGAGATGTTGAATGAAGTGTGCAGGCTCATTGCAGCACTCCTAGTCCAGTAACGTCCAACTCATCTTTTTTCTGTATGAGGGGTAGAGTTGGAAACACTTAATTGAATTTGGCATGGATAAGTGGAGAAGTGCAAGGGTTAATGCGGTTGAATGAACAAGTGGATATGAGTGAACCCAAAAGTGAGTACCAGTGGCTGAGAGGTATGTATCAGAAGATAAACAAGAAAAAATATGACTAGAGAAACTGCACCAAGTCTCTACTGCGGTTAGTGGGTAAAAACATACTAGTGAAGAGGCTAGGATTTGTGAGTAAGGGTGAACCAGGGTTACATGGGTCCTTTCAAAATTAAGACAGTCATGAGGAATGTTGTCAAGCTGGCTAATGGTGATGTGTGGAGTATGTCTAGGCTAGTGAAATGGAATGAAACAAAGCCCGACAGCAGCAATGCCAAATCTAGTTCGAAGGTAAATGTTAGGTCTGGTACTTGAAGGGCCGGCTTTAAGGCGACACGACCGATGTGTTGTGACCTCACTGGGCGCTGACCTGAAGTGGGGGCACTGTGTTTAGCAATAACCTACGATTGAAAAGCACTGGCTGAAGAGTTCCTTGTGCGTCCAGCTTTCAGGCAGCAATAAAAATGTCAAGATAACTCGTGATTAATGTTCCTACTACAGAGAGAAACTGGAGTTTTGTTTAGTGGAAGCTTTAACTTACCATAAAGTAGCGCAGGGGCTAATATTCCTGCTGCCAAGATCACATCTGTTTTTTATGTGGATAGCGAAGTGGATTAGTAAAGCCAGCATTTACCAGCACTTTAAAACAAATGAAATGTATGTGAGAGAGGGGTTATGGAGAGATGAAGGGCACTTTTGCTGGGGGGTAGGGGGGAATCCATGGAGAAGATCATGGGGGGTGAGGGAGGGGTACCAAAAAGATTGTTGCACTGGACACTACCAGCTCTAAAGCCAGCCATGGGTTCTTGTGAGCGAAGTGTTCCACAGGATAATCACTGTGGTGGTTATGCTTTTTAATTGATTCCCAGACATACCGAGAGATCTTCTGCCAGACCCAAATGGTGGAAAGATTATGTGGTATCTTATTTATGCTTCAATGTGGTAGCAGCAGTATATTTGCTGCTAAGGTGTTGTAGTCACATGATACTTTGAGCTTTTAGTTTCAGGATATATTGTTTTTCCTTGTTATGTAAAGTTTGTCTATTAATTATTTTGTGATTTCTGCAGTTGCAGATATATATTTTTGAGGTACTTGTGATTTTACTTTGTGTACTCATTTGCATCCCAGGTTGTATTGTTTTGCATTTAATATTTGTATTGCTGTAAATGGTTTCCTATGTTATTGTGGGAATGGATATGTTTTGAGCTTGGAATGCAAATATGTAATCTGTTTCCTAAGGGTACCTGTCATCCTGGAATGATGGATCGAGAGGATTTCAGTATGACAGTTGGAGCTGTGGACTGAAGGAGTGTGGCATCTATCTATCGGTTGGTGCAGGCATTGCCAATAAAGTTCTGTAAGGCACTTGCCTCATTTGTCTCTTTTCGTGTGAACTTTTCAACAGATATACTTCAAAGAAGTATTTTCAGACAAAGTGAAAAATATTTCAGTAGGAAATAAATCATCTTTCTTTATATTTGTTGAACATTGGAACTCTCTGTAGTTGATCAGACCTTAGTGAAGACACATGACCACTGAGATACCAACAAACAAACCTTTAATATTCAGAGTGAGAGTCTAAGACCTTAATCCTTTGCCCACAAGTAATTCAGTCCTATGTTGGAACCACCCATAACTATTCAGCGCTTTTTCGTTCTAATTGGTAACCATAAATGTACTTTTAACTGTGTGTTTTAGGAGAATTTCAGAGTTTAAAAAAAATACATTACAGGCCTATAACCAATTATACTCATAGCTTCACTTCAACAGTTTTTTTTCAGACAATGTTTGTGTTTTTCACAACCTGCTCCTTTGAGATTTCAACCTCTGGACAGACAACCTCTGCTGTGCATTACCTTCGGCTGTGCCAGAGTTATCTCCTTGGTACTCATCCGCAGCCTCGTCTTCCCTTGCTTCTTTCTATGCGTACACTTTTTGGCTAGACAGTGACCTCCAAGTATGCCAAGGAAAACAAATTGGAGGGGGCAAAGACAGCAGGAGGACAGAGAAGTCAAAAGAATGAAATAGCAAGAGAAGTGAAGTTGAGGGAGAAGGGAGATAGAAATGAGGTGGAGAAATACGTGAGATACTTCCAGTAATTCCTCCTCATTGAGAACGATGGAAAAAACAGACTAATGTGAGCCAAGTATACCACGGGTACCACCACTACAAAGTTGTAAATCTTTATCCAGTAAACATTGGTTGTACTGAGCCCAGGACAGTGACTGCCCACTTTGTTTGGTGAACCGCAGAAGTAAACTTAGCATGGCGAGGCCCAGTAGGTAATAGTCTCCTCATCACTACTCTTCTGTCTAAATATCCACCTTCATTCCCAGTTTTCTGAAGGATCCGTGACAGTTCACTTCCAGGAAGAAGGTGGTTGTTTTCATGGCAGTGTTGCATATCCTCTTCCAATTATATGATCCAGTGGTGGAGTTTGGCACTGGCAAAGGCTAGTGCACATCTGTAGGAGGTATGCCCATGTGTAGCTATAGTCTGCCTGCAGCATGATAGTGGGGCACCTGTGAGCAGGGCACAGTCCCTATAAGTATGAAAATTCCCAATAATGTGTGCAGTTGTAACCTCCCAGCTATTCTTACATTTGTTTCTAAAGCTCCCTTGCATTTATAACATTTTGGTAACAAATTGTGGGATTCCTGATCATGAGTGACCCCTCAAACTGCTGTTCTGCTGCTCAGAGAAGCTGTTGGTGTGCCTAGGATATGACCGATGCCTTCAATTGGGTAGTTCCAATTTCTAGTCTGAAGGGGGTTAGCCCATGCCCTTTCTACAGAACCTAGATGGTTCTGGTTTTATTCGTTTTAAGGTGCATTAGCCCCCTTTTAAATTAAGTGTAGTGGTCCTAAGCAGATGGAAAACCTTTATTGATTTATGGATATAAATGCTCTCAAACATGAGAATAGAATGTTCAATATTGATTACAAATATTGGAACTTGTGTGCACAGCCGATAGGTTGCCATCACTAGTGGTGTGCCTGTCATGAGGTTTACCCTTTGCTGATCACAAACATCTTTGAGCCTGATTCCGATTTATGACTGACCGAAGTCCATATGACATCGGTCAGGAACTGTAAAGGAACGACCTCCTGTCATCGGTTACAGACCTGCAAGTAGGATGCCACCAAACCCTGTCCGGTTGCATGCCTATACCTATCAATGAACGCATGCATTCCAAACGGAATGCATGCTCTCATTGAAAGAGCAGGGGTGCAATTCATCCCCGCACTCCGTGGCAGGCAGGCTCAAGGTGCCTGCTACCGGGTGCAGGGATTAACAAGGGGAAACCATAGGTGCCCCCTAGGCTACCATGGCTCGGTCAGAAAGGAATCTGACCAGCACATTCCATTGCGAGCAGGAGGGCTCTGACCGTCTGTCAGAGCCCTCCTGCCCGCAACGGAATTGGCCCATTTGTTGTGTCTGGAAGTTGGTCTCAAGATGAAGAATGGAAACGGTCCACTCCTTCTCTTTTGTCTTGAGGACCCATTTGTGTGAAAAAAACAAAGTTTCTTGTCAGAGCAAGGCCATGGTGATTATATTCATAGGAAATTGGATTTAAGCAGAGGACCAACACAGTGCATTCTGGGAAGAGTGCAATACATGCTCTTCCCAGATGGCCCTCTGAAAAGGAAAACTCTGCCCTCAGCTCGTTGTTTAAAGTTCTGTACTACAGAGGATGCACTGACCTGCATTGGCAATGATATTGCCTAATAAACAGGTCTAGAACATATAAGCTGGAGCTCACCTCCAGCATGTTGAACACCTTCTTAACACATTTTCTAAATATTGTTTTCAAAAATAATGTTCTAATGGGTGTAGATTTTCTATGGTTAACTGGACAATAATATCGCTACAATATTCTGGTACCACTTCCTTCCTTGACGATGTTGCATTGCACATTTTCACTTTGGCCTTAATCATCATTTTTAGCAAGTTTTGTTGAACAGCTGTAGAAGGCTCATTTTGTGAGGCAGTTCTCAATATTGTTTAGTCAGATCTGCTGAACTCGGGGCCTTCTAGTTTTGCTGAAATGCTTCAATCATGCAGTCATCAGACTGTTTTCATCTCTTCTTCACCATCTGCAGGCTCAGTCTGAGACTCCAAGATGCTGCTGTACCTGACTGCACTACTGGGGCTGTACTTTCTCTTTCGCTGGTACAGAGAGAGGCAAAGGGTCTCAAATCTCCCTGATAAGTATGTGCTGATCACTGGCTGCGACTCTGGCTTTGGGAACAAGCTGGCGCGGCAGCTCGACGAGCGAGGACTGCGGGTGCTGGCAGCGTGCCTGACGCAGAAGGGGGCGGAGCAGCTTAAGGAAGCCACCTCCCAGCGGTTGCAAACAGTGCTATTGGATGTCACCAACAAGACAAGTGTGGCTGCCATGGCACAATGGGTCAAGGAGCAAGTGGGAGACCGAAGTAAGGACAGAAAATTAAATTACTCTTTCATTATTAAAGAGTCTTTGTACCTTTTTGAAATCACAAAGTTAGCAATATTGTTTTAGCCAGAGTTGTTAACATGCTATGAGAATATTTTGCAATTAACAGTTTCATTGGTAATCCCAGAGAAGAGTTGATGATAATGGCAGTAATTCACCAATAATATAGGGCTAAGACAAACGGCATCACTTGACATTCGACCATATCCCTGAATTACATCACAGGAAGAGACATCACATAACTTCTGTCCATGAAAACATCACAGAAAGTAATGTCACCAGGTATCAGAACCCAATGTCATGACTGATATGGAAAAGTATATACATACCTGTCAAATTAATAAATGACACTCAATAAAATAGGCCAATTTATCTTTTAGTTACCATCTATTTATTAACAAATAGTGCAGCCCTGAGATGTGAATTGTGCAACCATGAGATGACAATACACTGCCATCAAAAGCCAGGAACTGCTTTCATGTGTCCGGGTACAGCCATCAAATCATCCTATATCGTAGTGCGATGTTCGGACAGAATATTAAGAATGAAATATCGAGATGCAGAAATATTGAGTTGTAAATAATGTGAGGCATAAATATCATGTGCAAAAATATTGTTGACCCGAATATCCATTTTCTAAGGTAAGTAATATTGATCTTAAAAATATCTATGTTAATATCATTTACAAAAATATCTATGTTGTTAATATTGATGTTAAAAATACCTATGTTGTTTTTTTTGGCAAAACTATCGTTAATAATATCATTTTTTAATTATTTTATTTGTTTATGTTATACATTATTTGTATAACTATTGTTAATGTTTTTTAATATAGTTTGTAAATTTGTTTTTTTTATATGTAATTTAATAGTTTATAGTAATTTTTAGTGCTGTGGGGGTTGTAGGATTTATAGGGGTGCAAGGTGGGAAGTAAATTAATATTAATAATTTAATTGATAATTATGAAAAAATATGTAATTCATTTTTTTTAAAGTAAGTTTTAGGTACGGGTTGTGGGGTTTGTAGGGGTATAGGATGGGGACTAATTTATGTATAATTAATTAATTCATGATTAACTTTTAAATATTAATTATCTAAATGATAATTCATTATGTAAATTGAATATTTAATTGAATTTTTAATTTTTATATTTGGTGCGTGTTGTGGTTTTTGTAGGGGTTATGGGTGGGAAGGAAATTAATTGTAATCATTAATTAATGCTAACTATTAGTTATTTGATAATTAGTTATATAACTTAAAAACATCTTAGTTACACAATTTACATATCAGGTGCAGTTTATTGGATTTGTAGGGGTGAAGGGTGGAATGTTAAATATATTTAATATATTATCAGATAATTATTAGTTGTTTAATTGGCAATTAATTACTTAAATATTATAATTAAGATATTTTTAAGTTGTATAATAGGTGTGGGTTGTTGGGTTTGTAGGAGGTATAGGCTAGGATATTAAATAGAATTAATGTATTTTTAATTCTTAGAATAAGTAGTTATGGAAATTATGTAATTAAGATATTTATTAAGTTGTGTATTAGGTGTGGGTTATTAGGTTTGTATGGGTAAAGGTTGGTAAGTTAAATATAACGAATTTATTATTAGTTAATTATTATTCATTGTTTATTTGATAACTATCTAACATATGTAAATAATATATTTTTAAAGATATGTCTCAAGTATGTGTCATTTATTTTGTAGCAGTATCGGTTGGTCAGTTATTGAAGTAATACATGTAAAACTAGTAATTCATTCATTAAAATGGTGTTATTTATTTGTTATGTATTAACTGTGTTATGTTTTTTAATTGTAAATAACATTATGTTGGTTGGTTGTTATGATTGTGAATATAGTGTGGTATTTTAATTGTATTATTATTTGTTATAATTTAAAAAAAAATATTAAATATTGTAATGTTATTTGTTTACCTTTTTTAAAATGTACATATCATTTTTATATTTAAATATTTATATTTCGTATTATTTATTATAGATGTTAAAATGTTTTATTTGTTTGAAGTGAACTACTCTCTCACTACTGTTGCACATACTAGAGTGGAAAATAGTACATTTTACCCCTCCGCAATCCAAAACTTTCCTACTGTTGTCCTGACTGAAGTGGGAATAATACAGTTTACTGCTTCCGAGTCCAGTGTTTGCCTTAATGTTGCACAGACTGGAGTGGGAATAGTAAATTTTAGCCCTCCTAAGTCCAACGCTTTCCCTACTGTTGCACAGACTGGAGTGGCAATAGTAAAATATACCCCTCTGCAATCCAACACTTTCCTTACTGTTGCAGTGACTGGCATGGGAGCAGTAATTTTTACCCCTCCTGAGTTTAATGCTTTACCGACTGGAATGTATATATCAGTTTGATATTTAGATATTTATATTTCTTATTATTTCATATAGTTGTTAAAATGTTTTATTTGTTTGAAATGACCTTCTCTCTCTCTAGTGTTGCACATACTAGAGTGGAAAATAGTACATTTTACCCCTCCGCAATCCAACACTCTCCCTACTGTTGCCCTGACTGAAGTGGGAATAGTACATTTGACCACTCCTGAGTCCAATGCTTCACCTACTGTTGCACAGACTTGAGTGGGAATAGTACACTTTACCCTTCCTGAGTCCAACACTTTCCCTATGGTTGCACAGACTGGAGTGGGAAAAGTGTATGTACTATTCCTACAATTGTATTGTTTTATTTATTTTATTTAAATGTCTATTACTATGACGTTTCTGTGTATTTAAAATGATATCATTTTTAATTAGTTAAATTTGTAAAATGTAATATGTTTTTAGTAAAATTAAATGTATTTATATTGTTCACTTGTTATGTGTAATTAAATTGATCTGTTTGAAAAAAATTCTAGTTTATTTGTTACAGATTTTAATTTATCATGTATAAATGTGTGTGCATGTATATTTGTTTGTTATATTAATAAAGTTTGCAAAATATTAGTAACTTGTAATATAAATTAAAATTAATATATATAATAGTTTTAAATTATATATGTCTAAAGGCACATACATACATGCATTTATGTTTTTTTTTAAATAAGTGTAACATTTATATATATCATTCAAATATATTCAATTTGCATTATATGACTGTTACATGTTTATATATTTACTATATTTAAATACAAAAATATTGTTTTTTAACATATATATAACTGATATTAGTGCGCTATGATATTTGTTTCCACATTTTTGTCATTTACTTTATAAGTATAGGAAAACAATATTTTTGTGCTCAATAGTTGAAATTCCACGATATTTAGGGTTTTGATATTTTGGCAGTGAACCTCCTAGTGCAGCTACTATGTGCCCAGGCACAACTTCATATGCCCAGAGTGGTCTCTTCATGCTCAAGGAATGCCTCACATGCCCAAGTAACGGATCATATTCTCAGGCACATACATCCTATGGCAGGTGGAATCAAAACATGCCATGGTATAGCCTCATGTGCCCATGTGTAGCCATCACAAGTCCGTTAGACAGGTACAGCCATTACATGCCCCGGTGTAGATTCAAGTGCCCATGCATAGCCATGATACATCCAGATACAGGTAATATAAGGCCAGTGCAACCATTACATGCACTGTTATAGCCTCATTTTCCCATGTATACTCACCATAGGTTCTGAATCAGCCACAATAAGACTGGTGCAGCTTCTTTTCACCACATACTGGCACACAATATCAGGTACGTTCTGTCCAAATTCAGTCTCACATGTGTAAGTTCTAGCTCATAGATCAGAAACCAGCTTCATTTCCCAAGGATCTGGATCACATGCCTAGGTACTAGCATGATCAGGTCTGGATTGGCTGTAGCGGGCCCCCAGCATTTACCTGGTAGGCTGCCAAGGTGAGGGCCAGTTTTAGACCCCTGGGGGCCGTTTATGTTACTGGGGGCCAGTTATAGACCCCGGGGGCCGTTTTTGTTACTGGGGGCCAGCTTTGCAACATAGGTGCAATATCAGCCCCCAGCAACAAAAGCGACACAAATATTTTCTTTCACCCCGCCACCCCCGTGGTCGGCCGAGCTCTTTGCCAGGGTCGGTTTCTGTTCCCAGTACGGCCCTGAGTATGATATAGTAAGTACAACCTTACATGCCCAAACCAAGCCTACTATAACCCAGTACAGTCTATCATACAAACCTAATTCCGTCTTATGGCAATGGCAAACACACAAGCCTAGGTGTAGCCATCATAACCCCAGCAAATCCTAATATGCAAATGTACAGCCCCTGGTACACCACATGCGCACAAGCAGTATCTTCACATAGCAAAATGCAGCCTTAGTTGCTCGGGCTGTCATCATGTGCAAAGTATAGCCTCATATACCTAGTTATGTGGCAAATGCAGGCGCATACTCCTTTTGAACTCATTTATTCCTAAGGTGCTGCATTCATGTGCCCTTGAAAAGCATCAAGGCTGACACTAATGCCATGCCCTAGTGGACCAGGCCACATTGCAAATGGACCTAGTCTGCATTTTATTTAACTAATATATTTAGTATCCTGTGTTCTGGCAAGTTGCGCCAAAGCCTTTGGTTAGGGATGAAAAAGCCAGACCTCCTGCTTTAGTCCCCCTTAGTTAGAACAAGGAGCTCTTTCCCAGGTGAACACAAAACCCTACATGAGTGGTGTAGAGGGATGCTCTTTCTTATATGGCAAATCACCAGAAATTGCCTTATATATTGAGGTTTAAACTTTTAATTGGATCACTTCCTGGTCACCAATTCAGAGACTGTACCATAAAGGAGAGATTTTTCTTGCGGTGAAAATTACTCCCATGTGGAGCTTTACATTTTTGTTTTTGTTGTTACAATTATTAAGATACTTCTACTAGATAATATTCTCCTTGTTCAAGCTTAGCTAGTTTATGCCCTCAAAGATCAGATTATGTTGCTCAGGCATAACATTTCGCGTGTGTGCTGGTGAAGAATTAGGGCTGATTACTACTTTGGCGGTGCGGCACCGGGTCCTCCCCACTTCAGCTCTGCCAAAGCTGTAGTCGGGGCACCAGCTTGCCAGATTAGGCGTTTCCTCCTGTCTGGAGAGCTTTGTTTTTGACATTACAAGGGCAATGCCCTGGAAATGGGCACCGCAATGGGAATGCCAAAAACAGTTCCTTTATGTATGCCCGGGCGCAGAGGCATAAGGGGTCCCTGTTCCTTCTGTGCCATGGTTTTCACAGTGGTGGAACTGCCATGAAAACTACGGTGGAGAGGAAACATGAAATATTCTTGGTGGAATTGTCGGTTCCCTGGCGGCTCTGGCATGGCAATGGCCGTCTGACCGCCCTAATGTAATAGGGCGGCCTGGAGACCTCCATAGTCTCACCCCTGCGAGTTTAGCGACCCATGGAATGCCAGACTCATAATCAAGGCCCCAGTGTTTCATCAGTATAATTATGAAGTGACACACCAATTTCACAGAGAATCTCATTAAGAGGGCTGAATATATATAATAATTAATGATGAAGAAGTACATGGCCCTGGTGGAATCCATAATGACTTAGGCAAACCATTGACTTCCCTCCCGTTTGCACCTGAGTATAATTATCCGATAGGACAAGGAGGAAAAAGGTTTTGTAGCCAACTCATATGCTTTTGACACCTAACGCAGCCTGTGCAATAAGGTGATGTGGTCAAGGGTTATGTAGGCCATAACTGTATCTAATAACATTAGCAGGCCTCACATCCATTGTCTATTACCTCAAGAACGGTGTTTTGTACAACTAATAAGGTTGTGTATGTTCCTCGAATTAGTAGTTTTATCACCATGTAGATCGAAACTAGGGACAGATTTACCAAGAACTTGTGTTTTCCGTGCGTCACGCAAGTTGACACAAGGCAACACAAGTGCTTAAGTGAGATTAATAAAGCTATGCAAATTGATATTTGTGCAGCATTGCTTTACTTTCAACCCACAAATGAATGCAATATAGTGCCTTGTACAGCCTTGCGTAACCCTGCGCTGAGAAGGAGTTATATAGGTGGAGCATGGGCCTTCCTGTGCATTTACCCATATATTTTGAGGTAAATTCAGATTCAGTAAAGTCAGTAAATCTGGGTTTGTGTCAAACAGGAGCTCCTTAGTGACCTTTCTGTAACGAGAGACACATCTGTATAACTTCTTGTTGCTTTCTTGCATGTGTGCTGCGATCTGTATCATTCTGTAGAACACATACACAAAGGAATATACCTCCAAGTAGTAGTTTTTGTGCAGGACGACCTTCCTGTACAAAAACCACCTTGATCACAACACTGGTACCTTGCTATTTTGGCTCTAGGAGAGTTGTAGATATTTTCTACAACCTTTACGATGTTATCCCCCAACTTAAACTTCTTTAATACCTCACTTAAGTAGCACCAGTTAACTCTATCAAACGCTTTGGCAGCGTCGATCGCAATTATTGATAGTGGAATTTTCTCTACGATAGCGATGTCGATTGCCCTGATCAACTCGTGTGTGAGGTCCTGAAGGTGCCTTCCTGCCACGAAGCCCTTCTGATTAGAATTTATTAGTGACCCCGCGATTTTCCCTAGTCTTTTTGCCAGGATTTGGGTGAAGATCTTGTAATCACAATTTAGGATGGATATTGGACGATAGGATTCGCACCTTTTCGGGTTTTTACCTGGTTTCAAAATGATAGAGATGGTAGCATCATTCCAAGACTCCGGGATTTTAACATTATTTATGAAAATCTTATTAAATAGCGCTGTTAATTGGGGAGCCAGAGTGTCTTTTAGCCTCATGTAGAATTCATTTGGGAGGGCGTCAGGACCTGATGCTTTGCCTCTCTTTAGTCTTTTTATCGCTTGGTCTTCCTCCTCTGTTTTTATTTCGCTATTTAAAATTTCTTTTTCCTCAGGGGTTAGGGCTGGGATGTTCTGTGCTTCTAGGAATTTGGTTATTTCCTCGATTCTTGGGTTACAGTCCTCCGTATAGAGGTTGGCAAAGAAGGCTGAAAACTCTTCCTTTATTACTTGTTCTTCAGACCCGTTTTGAGAGCTGTCTGTTGGATCTATACTGCTTATTTTGTTTCTAGCTTGGTCTGTTTTAAGCTTCCACGCAAGCATTTTCCCACAACCCTCTCCATATTCATAGTGGGCAAGTTTACTGCTTTCCCATCTTTTCCTGATTTTACCTTCCAGTAATATTGATAAGTTTTCTTTTAGTTTAAGCCTTTCCTTAATTATGTCTTGGCATCTCAGAGATGATGTTTCTATCAAGATCTGATGGTCCAGTGTTTTTATATTCTCTTCTATTCTCTCGATCTCTTTTTTTGCCTCCCTTGTTTTGTATATAGTTAGGCCACAGATCTTGCCTCTTATTACTGCCTTGTATGCCTCCCAGACCATTTGAGGTGAGGCACTCCCGTTGTTGTCCTGGAAATATAGTTCCGTCTCCTGTATAAGTTGGTCAATTATTACAGTGTCTAGGAGAACTGAGCGATCCAGTGTCCATCTCGGTATCGTTCTATCGCTATTTATTTTTAACGTCATTTGGACAGCCGAATGATCTGAAAGGTGAGCGGGAAGGTGAGTCACATTATGAGTGTTTTCTATTAACCCCTGATCTATTAAGAAATAATCGATTCTCGATTGTATACCAAGCTTTTTGTTGTTGAAGGTAAACCTGTCCTGTTTGATGCCCTTCTCTTTCCATACATCAGTTAGGCTTAAATCTCTTTTGTATATTCCCAACCATTCTCTCATTTTTGGCAGGCTATCCTGTTTTCCTATAGGGTTTCGATCTGCTTTAGGATCTAAAATGATATTAAAGTCTCCACCCAAAATCACAGGAAAATTTTCCGAAATCAATTGGGAGTATAGTGATTGTAGTGGGGTAGGATCATCTGTGTTAGGTCCATAGTACCCAGCTAAAATAAAAGTGTTATTGAGTATGCTAATCTTCGCTAACGCCCATCTCCCCTTAGGGTCTGTTTCAGATGATAAGATTCTTGCCTTCAAAGATTTTTTTATGAGGATAGCAACCCCTTTTATAACACACTGTTGGTCAGTACATACATAATCATCGACCCAGTGGAGAGTTTTAATTATCTCCTCCCATTCTTTTTTAAGTAGGTGTGTCTCTTGTAAAATTAAAATTTCGCTATCAATAGTTTTTAGATATTCAAAGATTTTCCGTCTCCTGCTCTTAGTTCTTAACCCGTTAACATTACAAGAAGTTATATTTATATTCTTTAGGTTCCTTCCCATCTCCATCTGTTAAGTGACTGAAATCCATTATTAACCATTTGGGTCCTGATTGTCTCCTTTCGTTTAAGATTAGGACTTTATTTTTTTATTTTTCCCTACTTTGCTCCCATTCCCCGTGTGCTCCCCTCCATCCTCCCTTATTAAGTGTGCTGAAAACCAATTGTGGTTGTGATTATATAGAATAAACAAAAGAAAAAGAAAGAAGAAGGCATGGGGAGACACACTCCCTCCCTGTGAAAGCCTCCCTTTCCTTTGGGCCCTAATTATAGCCCACTTTGAGCCCCGTGCCTGCATTCATGAAAAAAAAAGCTATTTGAGGATGCTACTGCTATAAGTATAGCTTATTACAAAATTCTACTGTTACATTTTTGAGTATATACAGTGCAGAACAAGTGTATTCAGACTAGGAATGGGATTGTATTTGAATTTGATCCCACATCTGTACTAAGAGAGAATCAACTTCTAGAGTGTCTTTGATGTTATACATCTTATTTCTCCACATTATCCTGAGTGAGGCAGGAAACTTCATTTGGACTGTAGCTCCAAGTGATTTTAGTTCGGGCATTTTTTGACCCAGCTCCCATTGCCTGTCTTGAGTTACTTTCGCAATGTCAGATCGGATCCTAACGGACCAGTCATCCCTGTTATATGACCCACTTTTTAGAGCTTCGCTCAGGATCCTCTCCTTAAGATTGTATGATCTAAAGTTCACCAGGATCTTCCTTGGATTCTTTCTTTCTTTGGGTTTCCCAAAAGGATCATGATGTACCCGCTGAATGTCGTTTTCCAGATCTAGGGTTTTACTCCATGGAAAGTGTTCTTCTATTAGCGATATTATAAACCTAACTAATAATATCTTGATAGGTAGAGGAACACGCCAAGGTTGTCCCCTCTCCCCCTTGCTTTTTAATTTCTATATTGAGCCGATCGCAGAATGCCTTAGAAATCTCCCTTCAATCTCCCCATTTTGTTATCAAGGGTGGCATAAGAAAGTAGCTCTTTATGCAGACGATCTCATGATCTTTACTTCAGTCCTAGAAGAGGCACTTAAAACAGCAGAAGAGACCTTAATAAGCTTTGGGAGGATATCTGGTTACCAGATAAATCAAACTAAAACTGAAATTATAAGCCTGAATGAAAATTTTGTATCCCCCTTCTGTAAAGAAAAAATAAGATATCTGGGTATCGATCTGGTAAAGGATATTGATAGAATAACCCAAATAAACTTCCATAGGGTAGAGACTGAGGTAAAAAAGCTATTGAAAGTATGGAAGGGTCTGCCTTTAACATTCCTGGGCAAATCTAACATAATGAAAATGGCAATTTTTTACCAATATTCATCTTTATTTTTAACGCTATCCCGCTCGAGTTTAATAGAGAAAAGATGAAAAAGATGCAGGGAGATTTATCTAGTTTTATATGGTCTTCTAAAAAACCAAGAATTGCATGGCATAAACTAAGGAGAACTAAAGAGCAGGGAGGTATAGCTAGTCCAGACCTCCTAGAATACTGCAGGGCCTTTCAATTTAAAAGTAGTAGAGTGTTGTTGGGCCCTTACGAAAACTACCCATTTTTCCTACAAAATTTAACAAATAACACCAGCCACTTCTTGTATAAATTCGGTCATCCGAAGTTCTTTAAAAAAATTAAATTGAAGGTCCTGAAATCAGCCGCTAGAATATGGTACTGTGTCAGGTCTACAGTAGATATCCCCTTCTATAGAGATAAGGCCCCGATTTGGGATTCTCAGACCACACCAGACTGCCTTAGGGACAGTTTAGCGATCCCTCTAAAATCTGCTGGAATAACAGAATGGGGACAGCTCATGTTTCAAAATAAACTTCTGGAATGGGAAATATTGTCGCAATGTACGAACTCCACTCTTTCGAGATTCAAATACTACCAACTATTGAGTTGGAGTAAGTCCCTCAAAGAAACTAGGAAAGGTAATAACTCCCTGGAAATAAAGATGCAGTCGACTAAACCATTTTTGAAAGAAATATCCTTCTGGTACTGGGCCCTAATTTCGGCAGGGGAGGACGACTTCCGAATTCCAGCGAGTATATGGGGAAAAGACCTGCCGACGCTGGATACAAGCAATTCATGGCAAGTATCTATGAGCATATGCTGGTCGATTGTAACATCTGCTGCTCTCAAAAGAAATAATTTGCTCACTATACATAGAGCCTATTGGACACCGAAAAGATTATCCAAACTGAACGGGGCCACAGTGAAGAGCTGCCCAAAATGTGGTTTACAGATGGCTGACGACCTACATATGTTCTGGCGATGTCCCAGTCTTGATGGCTTCTGGAAAGATGTGGGTATTACCTTAGATGGGGTATTTGGAAGACAACTTTCTTTAAGTATGGACTTAGTTATTTTTGGGGTCACAAGTATGAATGCAGAAAGACCCTTTTCGAAAGCCCAACAGAACTTAATTTTCATACTGATTCTTTTGGCAAGGAGAGAGATTTGTGTAAAATGGATATACCCTGTCCCTCCGACCCATAACGAACGGCTGGTGTCAGTTTTGAAAGTGTTTAACCTTGATAAAAATAAGAAGTTTGGCTCTAAAAAATATAAATCTTGGGATATTTGGGAAGAATTCCATAGAAGGTGAATTAAATGGTGGGGTACATATAACGTAAATATACCGTGGTAGTAATATACCTGGATTTCCCATTGTACTCCACTGTAATGTCCAATGATTACGCTATCGCAACAATATTGAGGAAGGCTTGCAAGAGTAGCCATAATGGCTAGCTCAGCCCAATACGAAACAAGAAACCTCCTCCTTACAAGTATACGGATGTAAGGGGTTCCTTCTCCCAGAGATGCCGCGAAGCTGAGAAGGGCCCCTGAAAACTCCTTACTTTAAACTGTTGCGTAATGAGGACTAAAAGAAAAACCCAAAAAAAACACTGGTACCTTGCGGCATGGCGCAAGGGTGCCTGCATTAGTGCCAGGCTAATAGAAGAGCACCAGCGCACAGGCAGACGTTTGCCTTATCTTAGTAAATATTGTGTATTTCTGCTCTCCCCCTTTTATGCGACACAGCGCAATAAGTTCCCTTGCTGTGCTTCATTGCCTGAAAGTTTAGTAAATCTGAGCCTAGGTTTTTGTTCAAAGATGTGTGATCGAAGATGTGTGATCCAAGATCTTTTAAGTTCTTTTTATACATCACTTGTTTGAAATGACTCATTAACAAAAAGTGCAAGGCAGGAGACAGTTGCAGGATGTAACAATACTTAGTAATTGGGCTCCAAATTACATAGCTGGATTCATATTTTGAACTATTTGTTTAATTTCATCCATAAATACCCACCTTAAGAGAAACTGCTCTTGAACCATTACCGACTCCCCCAGGTCTTGATCTGAGACAATAGTTTTTGCGTTGAAGTCTCCTACAGTAAAATAAAGCTATTAGTTCCACTGTGGCAGTGGTTAATTGGAGCTGGTGATTTCTGATGCCGACCAATGGCACTTAATTGGCCCCCCTGGCATTTATAACAATCTGCCACATGGAGACGCTGTTTATCTAATTTAGTGTTGGGCACAACAACAGGTGTTTATTAATTAACATGCATTTAAAATTACTAATATCTGCGGTATACAGTAAAAATATCGAGTTTTTTATTTCTAATTACATTAATATCGATTCAAAAATATAGAATGGACACAATATTCACTGGACAGAATACAGACTACAAAAATATCGACTAGAATAGCATTAATATTGATTCCAAAATATAGAATGGACAAAATATTGAATGGACAGAATATAGACAACAAAAATCTCGAATTAGAGGTAAGTAAGTTAATATCAATTTTTTTAAGTGTTTTTTATGTTACTATATGTTTGAAAAGTGTATATTTATTTTATAATTTATTTTAATTAATTTTATGGTATTTTATTTTTGCGTAATATAAATCAGTAGCGGGTTGTGGGTTTATAGGGGAATAGGGTGGGAAGTAATGTAATATTAATTAATTAAATATGTTTATTTATTATTTATTTTGAATTAATTATTAATTAAATATTAATTGGTAATTAAATAAAATGTAATTGGTAATTCATTTTAATTAATTGATTAATTGGTAATTCATTGTTAATTAATTAATAATTGGTAAGTAATTAAAATATAATTGGTAATTAATTTTAATCAATTGATTAAATGTTAATCTTGTTAATTGTATTAATTTCTTTTCAGTAGTGGGTTGTGGGTTTATAGGGGAATAGGGGGGAAGTAATTTAATTATAAATAATTAAACCTTTTAATTTATTTATTGGTTATTTTTGTTGAAATTAATTTATTATAAAAAACTAATAATTATTTTACTTTTTTTTAATTGGTATTAATATTGAATTAATTTTCATTCATATATGAAGTATTTACGTTCCCTACTGTTGCACTCTTTGGAGTGGGAATAGTAATTTTAACCCCTACGCTATCCAACGCTTTCCCTACTGCTGCAATCACTGGAGTGGGAACAGTAATTTTTATTCCTACGCTATCCAATGCTTTCCCTACTGTTGCACTCACTGGAGTGGGAATAGTAATTTTCACCCCTACGGTATCCAAGGTTTTCCCTACTGTTGCACTCTCTGGAGTGGGAATAGTAATTTTTACCACTACGCTATCAACGTTTTCCCTACTGTTGCACTCTGTGGAGTTGGAATAGTAATTGTTACCCCTACGCTATCCAATGCTTTCCCTACTGTTGCACTCACTGGAGTGGGAATAGTAAAGTTTACTGCTACGCTATCCAATGTTTTTTCTACTGTTGCACTCACTGGAGTGGTAATAGTAAATTTAACCCTCTCGCTATCCTATGGTAAATATATTGTATATTTTATTATTAATACTATGTATGTATATATGTGTATATATATATATATTCACAGAAAAAAACATAGGTTATAGACCATATATAGTTAGGAATTTGCATTTACAAAACCTTGAAAATTCACTGAAAAAACCATAGGTTATAGACCATATATAGTTAGGGATTAGCATTTAAAAAACCTTATTTTATTTGCACAAAACCATTGAAATTCCATATATAGTTAGTTGCACTAACTATATATCGCGGACCCGCAATCCACTGCTAATGATGTCACATATTACATCATTCATGACATGGTCAGTGACATCACTGATGACATCACTGATGACATCTCAAATGACATCACTGATGACATCACTGATGACAACACCCAGTGACTGTATGTTTCTGTAAAGTTAAAATATGTCTTACATATTGAAGAATGAGTGGATGTATAAATGTCTGGACGAAGGATTTAGTAGGTGCATGACTGACTGTATGAGAGAATGATTAAATGTGTCTCACTGAGTGCATGGGTTAGTGATTAAAGTGTCTTAATTTGGCAATCATTATTTATGTTCTTCTGTAAACTGCTGCATGTTTAAATCAGTAGCTATATCAGAAACTATATGGGTTATTGAATGGTTGCCCAAGTATTTGTATGGGAGACTGAGTATGTGTGTGGGTGGCTGGGAGGTGTATAACTCTGTGCATAGATGTGTGAGCAGTTGATTCCCTAGGTGTATGGGTTCAAAAGTGCATGTAGAAACAGCTGTATGGACAGTTGACTGTGTGCATGAGTATATTGGTGAGTGAATGGATATCTCAGTTCTACATGTCAAAGTAAGTACATATGTAAAACACACTCCATGTGAGAGTTGACATATATAAATAACTGAACATAAGAGCCAGTGAATGTGAGAGTGGCTGTATGAATCATTGTGAACTTATATCAAGGATTGTATAAGAGTAAATATGTGTTAGTATATGTTTGAATAAGTAAGGTGTGTATAACTGTATAGTTGAGGAAATGGAGGTGTGATTGATTCTTTGCATGACTGACTAGGTGTGTGAGTAACTCCATGGATGTGTGACAGTCTGTGAGTGCCTGTTTACACTGAGTGTATCTAAGGTTATATTAGAGTCTGAAGATGTATTATCACATAAATGATATCATCAGTGATGTAATCAGTAATGTCAAATGAGATGTCAGTGATGTCATCAGTGATGTCATTTGAGATGTCATCAGTGATGTCATCAGTGATGTCATTTGAGATGTCATCAGTGATGTCATCAGTGATGTCACTGACCATGTCATGAATGATGTAATATGTGACATCATTAGCAGTGGATTGCGGGTCCGCGATATATAGTTAGTGCAACTAACTATATATGGAATTTCAATGGTTTTGTGCAAATAAAATAAGGTTTTTTAAATGCTAATCCCTAACTATATATGGTCTATAACCTATGTTTTTTTCAGTGAATTTTCAAGGTTTTGTAAATGCAAATTCCTAACTATATATGGTCTATAACCTATGGTTTTTTCTGTGAATTTCATTGGTTTTTTAAAAGCTAATATCTATAGCTGTAAAATATGTTCTTTATTAAGTGACGTATCACGTAGCCCGTGAGACGCCTCATGATGCATCGCATAACCGTGACGTATCGTCTCTGCAGCGCAAACCAAACCCAAAACGTAAGCGCGCCAGAACACGCTTAAAGATATATATATATTTTTTTAACCTTAATTAGACAAAATCCACACGTGCACATATCACAAACGTTCAAAAAACACAATATGTCGGACTCCCGTTACGCTGCCGGTTAGCTGCCCGGTTAACGTACCAGGAAGCACCTTTACCGCGAAAAATCGCAATTTTTTTTTTCACCCCCCAGGGAACTTTAATAGCCCCCTCATCAATCCTAGGGGTTCAGGAGGGGTCTGCCTTACCCCTTTCATTCATTTACACCTTTTTTTTTTCCACCTCTTGTCTCTCGAACCCACAGAGAGACAAGATGGCGGCCGCTCCAGACTGTTTACAATGATAACAGCCAATCAGCTTCTCCTCAGACTCCCGTTACACTGCCGGTTAGCTTCCCGGTTAGCTGCCCGGTTCGCGTACCAAGACGCGTCTCTACGGCGAAAAAATCGGATTTTTTTTTTTTTTTGGCCCGCGTGGCTTTATAATATCCCCCTCATCAATCCTAGGGGGTCAGAAGGGGTGTACCTTGCCCTCTTTCCTTCATTTCCCCCTTTGTTTTGGCCTCCTCTTGTCTCTCGATCCTACCGAGAGACAAGATGGCGGCCGCTCCGGACTGTTTACAATGTTGACAGCCAATCAGCTACTCCTCAGACTCCCGTTACACTGCCGGTTAGCTTCCCGGTTAGCTTCCCGGTTAGCTGCCCGGTTAGCTGCCCGGTTCGCGTACCAAGACGCGTCTCTACGGCGAAAAAATCGGATTTTTTTTTTGGGGCCCGGCGTGGCTCTATAATATCCCCCTCATCAATCCTAGGGGGTCAGAAGGGGTCTACCTTGCCCCCTTTCCTTAATTTCCCCCTTTGTTTTGGCCTCCTCTTGTCTCTCGATCCTACCGAGAGACAAGATGGCGGCCGCTCCGGAGAGCCAATCAGCTTCGCTTCGCAAAGTTCCGATACGCGAAAAGTTCGCGAACCGGAGCGCTGCCCGGAGCGCTGTTACAGATATATATCTTGTTTTAAACGTTAATTTCTCAAAATTCGCTGAAGCACATATATTGAGACCTAGAAAAGGCACATCGGGCTAACAGTCCCTACAATTTTGCCAAGTTTCGTGGAAATCCATTCAGCCGTTCGGGCTAAAAGTGAGGCCAACCGCCCTATGGAAATTAACATGGGCAAAACACGTTTTGGGACCCCCCTTTTTTCTCGGCCCCCCCTTGACGAACCCCCCCCAAATTTACAGGAGCTGCTCAGAAACCAAATGTGCCATTTTCCTGAAAATTTCAGCCAATTCCGTCCACAAACGCCAAAGTTATTAGGCATAGAATTTTCAAAAGTTCCATAGAGAAAAAATCCTAACTATACCTACTGGCTATTGCCAGTAGGTAATATATATATATATATATATATATATATATATATATATATATATATATATATATATATATATATATATTTTAAATACACAAAGTTGCCTTCAGAAGACGAAGCCTGCTCACAGCGTGCAAAGCCATTTATTTCAAGGATTTCCATCAGCCTGGCTCAGCACACAAATAGAATGCCAGACGCGTTTCGGGCGGAGCACGCCCTTGGTCACTGGCGCATAGACACAAACAGCAAGAGCAGACCACCTGTGCACTGAAATATCCCGCCTCAGTGGGCGTGTGCTTAAAGTATTCTGGTCTGTGTAGTCCGCTCACAATAAAACCACAGTGGGTGCCATTTGGTCCTGCAAAATGTTAGTATTACCCCAGTGGGTATGTGTAGCACAGTCAGGTTCAGGACATTGTAAAACCTCAAAGTGGACACGCTGTTTCATTTTGCAGGACCAAATGGCGCCCACTGTGTTTTTATTGTGAGCTCTTGCTGTTTGTGTCTATGCGCCAGTGACCAAGGGCGTGCTCCGCCCGAAACGCGTCTGGCATTCTATTTGTGTGCTGAGCCAGGCTGATGGAAACAGCAAGAGCAGACCACCTGTGCACTGAAATATCCCGCCTCAGTGGGCGTGTGCTTAAAAGTATTCTGGTCTGTGTAGTCCGCTCACAATAAAACCACAGTGGACGCCATTTGGTCCTGCAAAATGTTAGTATTACCCCAGTGTGTATGTGTAGCACAGTCAGGTTCAGGACATTGTAAAACTTCGAAGTGAACACGCTGTTTCTATAGTGCCTCTTAGTCCTCCGCACTACAAACCCGCATGATGTGCAGTGGGGCTCCGTCACGGCAGGGCATGCCGTTACATCTTAAATACACAAATTTGCCTCCAAAAGACGAACCCTGCTCACAGCGCGCAAAGCCATTTATTTCAAGGATTTCCATCAGCCTGGCTCAGCACACAAATAGAATGCCAGACCCGTTTTGGGCGGAGCACGCCCTTGGTCACTGCCGCATAGACACAAACAGCAAGAGCAGACCACCTGTGCACTGAAATATCCCGCCTCAGTGGGCGTGTGCTTAAAAGTATTCTGGTCTGTGTAGTCCGCTCACAATAAAACCACAGTGGGCGCCATTTGGTCCTGCAAAATGTTAGTATTACTCCAGTGGGTACGTGTAGCACAGTCAGGTTCAGGACATTGTAAAACCTCGAAGTGAACACGCTGTTTCTGTAGTGCCTCTTAGTCCTCCGCACTACAAACCCGCATGATGTGCAGTGGGGCTCCGTCACGGCAGGGCATGCCATTACATCTTAAATACACAAAGTTGCCTCCAAAAGACGAAGCCTGCTCACAGCGTGCAAAGCCATTTATTTCAAGGATTTCCATCAGCCTGGCTCAGCACACAAATAGAATGCCAGACGCGTTTCGGGCGGAGCACGCCCTTGGTCACTATATTTGTATATATATGTATTTTTTTAATTAATTATCTATTAGTTTTAATGCTATTTAAGTATTTTTAAGGTAGTTATATTTATTATTTTATTAATTTTAAATTACTTTTAGCTATTTAAAAAAGTTGATATTTTGACTATCTATATTTTTTACATCGATATTTTTGATTCAATATTTTTGTATATCGATATTGTGTCAGTGATCCAATGTCTGCCTCCCAAGCCATTCCTTTAGCTTTGGGGGCCTGGAATAGTCTGAATTGTCATACTTGTGTGAGTGTGATGGTTATTAGTTATGTTGGTACTGTCATTGGCAGCGGCAATGGGTGGTGGAAACTGCAATGGCCTCCTAATGAGGGCCCTAGCACTTTTTTTCTTTTTTTTTTTTACAAACTAAGCATTGCATTGTGAGTGTTGTCTCTTGTAGTTCTGGGGAGGTCCAGTGCATTATTTATGAACTCTCAGACCACTAGAGGTCTTACATGTTGTCCTTTTTTCTTCTTTTCTGTGCAGATCTTTGGGGCCTGGTAAACAATGCTGGGGTTGCGTACCCAGTAGCTCTCAATGAGTGGCTGTCGGTGGACGACTTCAGGCGGGTGATAAATGTGAATTTGATCGGTATGATCGACGTGACACTTGCCTTACTTCCTTATGTGAGGAAGGCTTGCGGAAGGATCGTCAATATGTCCAGTATAGCAGGCAGGCTGTCTCTTTTGGGAGGAGGATACAGCATTTCCAAATTTGGAGTGGAAGCTTTCTCTGACAGCCTGAGGTGAGTGTCTTAAAAAGTGCAATTTATCTTTTGCTAATTATTGCTTTGGACTATCAACTATGGCCTATATCTAGATTAAAAATGTGGTTCTCCAGAATGTAAGCATCGAGAGTGGACCGCAACGTCTAATAAAGAGGATGGCATCTGTGGCGGCTGGTGAAATTTGAAAGTGGGAGTGTAAATTTTCCAGATGTACGCAAAATGAAAACATGCGTATCTTTAGATTATTCTGCTTTTGATACTCCCATCTGAGCTTAGATTGCCCATTAAGGACGTAAAAACAGCATCCGTCTGCACTTTCGTTTTACGTTTTCTTGTGGGTGCGTAATTTTCATTTAAAGTAAAAGACTGTAGCAACTATAAACCATCAATAAACTTGTGGTGTGCTTGTTGCTGTAGTCATGGGTAGTTTACATTTACTGAATTAGCAGTGTGTGATGAAGACACTAGTTCATTCAGTGAGATAATGGGTTGTTTTAAAAGTAAATAAATTGATGACAAATAATAATATTCAGTGCTTAATTTGTTAAAACAAAATTAGTATAGATGCCTAATTCTTTTTATTAAACAGCTGTCACTAAAATCTACCACTAGCTCCCCCTGCTTTGTCTCTGGCACTACCCACTTACACCCCAAATATGGATTGCAGTGAAAGAGCAATCCCATCTAACTACAAGAAGGTAGTTTTGATGAATTCTGCTTACTATAAAGGTCCAGTGTTTTAGGGTGATCAAGCAAGAGAAAAGGTAACCGGAAGAGAACAGCAAGGAGCGAGGCCAGTAAGAAAACAACTGAAAAAATTATCACCTAATGTACCTAATATCACGCAGTACTCTTTTTA
The DNA here is from genome assembly GCF_964263255.1 of Lissotriton vulgaris. Taxonomy (NCBI): domain Eukaryota; kingdom Metazoa; phylum Chordata; class Amphibia; order Caudata; family Salamandridae; genus Lissotriton; species Lissotriton vulgaris. The sequence goes on from NC_141698.1 coordinate 164,222,036, forward strand.
AGAGTCGTAAATGACCCACTACCCATGTCTGTGCTAAAGGTTCTTTGACAGTGCATGAATCTTATAAGATAAAAAAGCAAAGAGAAAATATTACCATCCACACTTTCTTCCTTGGTGCAGATATGCTTTCTTGACTATATGCACAGAAACTCTCATACATACCACAAAACTAGTATAGTAGGTGCCTAAATAAATACTTTTTTCAAGAACCATTAGTCCAGTATCTGATGATTCTCAGAACACTGTGAGAGAAAATGTACAGCATCAATGCTGAGAAAGGATCTTGATTATTTATAGACAAACTAGCTTACCCGTCGTGCGTTGCTGCGATCTCCGAAGAAAGGAAATGTAAGGAAACTTGTTATGATAACATTCAATTTACATTGTGTCATTTTTATTGAAACTTATTCATTTTAATATGGAAAAATTTTTAAAGTGTTGTTTTAATTCTGTTTATTAATTTATTAGAGTGCTTGTGGATACACATTTTTTTTGTTTTTCCGTCTGGTGCGTACACAAATAAATCAGAAGGTGTTCTGACGCGTGAGCTGGCCACATACAGTTGTCCATGTGAGAAGCACGGATTCTCCAAATCTAGTCCACACACTTGCAGCGATTGTCCTTGTGCTTTGTAGATGGTCATTGCAAAAGCAAGTCGCACCGGGAACTAAACGTTCAGTATTGGAAAGATTATGAGGGCCCTGGGGGCCGATATTTAACCATTTAGTTTTTTTGCTAGAAACATTCGCGGGAGTGTACTCAACAACTTCCCAAAGTTTCATGCCGATCGGATGAATGGTGTAGTAATGCATAAAGAACAAACAGACATACTTTCGTTTTTATATGTATAGATGTCAATGCCTTTGAAGAGGTGCCATATAATAAGACACAATGTTTTCTTGGAGCAAGGCAATCCATTGTAAATGAGTAAACAAAACATATGTCATGTACTTGATTCCAAGCTATATTCCAAGGTTAATCTACAAGAAAAGCAACAAAGTCAGTATTCCATGAGAATCCAGGAAATATCACCAAGCAGAATTTTATAACTCTCAAAAACTTGCAGGCAAAGTACTGGAGAAAACAAGCTGAAATATAAACAGCATCCTCCTAGGTGCTGAATATAGACTCTAAAGTTGTGGAGCTAGCACGCTTGTGCGTCTCTGACCCCCACCTCAAAGAGAGCAGCCATTCGTCCATTGTGCTAAAGCTACAAAAGTTCAAAGAGCTCCCAGCGCCATCTGCTATTTCCGGGGGGGGGGGGGGGCTGGGTGGAGTAAAGGACACAAATGCAGCCTCTGGAAGCTGCCAAATAGCCAAAGCTGTCCTATATTACTGCAGCTTGTGCTTCAAATTCAAAACACCCCTTGAAAACAGCTAAGAGTAGGGCGTGTCTCCTGTGAACGAAGCAGACCAGACCACTTCAAACACTCTAACCACCATTGCCTCAGTCCTACGCTTCTCCACTTAAACAAATCGGACGAAAGGAGTTACGCACAAAATTCCACCCATCAGCTGGGGAGTATTTTGCCATCAGAATCATAGGATGCTTAGTTTGCGTGGCCTTGCTGGTGCTTTAAATGGAAAAATAGAAGTCCAGGGACTCCGTAACGGAGTACCTGCTTGTTTCTGAGAAGTGTCGGTACTCTCCAATTAAAAGTATTACATTTCTGTCGAAGTGCCGGTACTCTCCCGCTCAAAACAAAAAGTGCTGTTACTCAGTACCGGACAGTACCTTTCTTAGGAAAGGATAGGATACTAATATGTGTACATTGGCATTGCTAATAGCCTTACAAATCACTATGTATCCACACTCAGATGACATATAGGTTATGACCTGCTCAAATCTTAAATTTGAAGGAACTTTAGTACGTCTAAATCTTGACAGGTGCACAAACCAGTAAAAGAGCTGTGGAGGTGTATATGACTAAATGTATTTCTGTTGTTAGCTAGGGAGCAGGCGTCTGCTGCTATGTTTAAGTTTGAAATATGAAGTTTATTTAGCAAATGGAATAACACAATAGATAAATATGCAAGCATGTAAGCACATTATGATGAAAGGAGAATGAGAGAACATAATAAGCGATAGAAAATAGTTACAGTGAAGAAGAAGTTAAAGGAAAAAATAGAATAAAAGAACGTAAATAATATAAATATCCTAATAAGAAATGACAAAGGTATAATAACATTGCTAAAAGATAAGCAACAAATGCATATTGCTAACAGAATTTTAGATCAATTATCTATACTGGTAATAAAGAGTCATGGAGGTTTGGGTACCTCTTTAATCTGAGGATTATGCAGCTGGCAGCCTTTGCAGAAAAGTCCAGGAATGTCATCATGGGTAACAAAAGAAGGTCTTTTTTGATGGCAAGAGATATTGGATTCACATATGCTGTGTCAAGCCTGTGGATATTGCAGACACCATCCCACCAGGCTTGAAATGACGTATTAGAAGAGTCTTTCCATGCTTTGGTGAATTGCTGAAACGCAACTGCAGGAAGTAAATCCAGTACACCAACATTGTCTGAATGAGAAGAGCAGTCCTCTAAAATGCTTCCAAGAAAAATGTTAGTGAAAGTAAAAGGGATGTGTGCGTGAAAAGTATAATTTATCTGCTTCCAGACTTTTAACCAAAATTGATATGTGGAAAGAAATTTGAAGACATTCGAATAGCACATGTTTAAGGTCACAGAGGGTGGTATTGCAGGACCAACAGGAGGAGGTAGGATATATTCTATGTAGAGCTGCTGCAGTGATAAAGAGTGTATTGTAAATAGAAAATAACGTTTAGATGGCATTAGCTGCCCTATAGGAATTGAAAAATAGGGATATAGGTCAGTTTTCCATTGCAGTTCCACATCTGCTTCATCTCGGATCTTCTGGAAAAGTAGTTAGTTTATTAAATATTTGGGATGCTGAGGGAGAGTTTAACAGTAGGAGGGGGCTAGATGAGGGACAGGAGAAATAAAAGGGATATTATCTGGGAGATGATCAAATACAACAGATCTTAATGTTATGTATATTTAGTATACTATGAGGATGGCAAGGAAAGTATGATTGAGCTAGTGCAAAAAGAAGGCAAGAATCAATATCAAAGAGTTGATGAATCATCTTAGACCTTTTTCATGCCAAGACTTGCAAAAATTAGTTTTATTATTTATTTTAACATGTTTAATTCCAAATTGAGGTTTGAAGAAATTGTTCTCTGATATTCTGATGGGAGACAAAAATAAGGCAGAGAATTTTACATGCATTTTTTAGAATAGAGAAAGATAAGGATTGACATTTCTGGTTAAAAGATAAACCTTCTCGAACAGAAAAAGGATGAAGAATGTTTTCTTCAATATCGTCCCAGGTGGGAGGAATAATAGATTCCTCTTCGATAAGTGAAAAAGGGGATTGTTTAAGAAAAAATGCTGTGTGGTAAGAATGAAAATTGGGAAAATTAACTCCTTCCATATGTTTGGAGCATTTAAGTTTTTGAAGAGACATGCAAGATTTTTTTGTTGTTCCATAAAAATTTGGAAAGAAATTGAGTACATTCTTTTAAAATTAAGGCAGGGAATAATTAAAGGAAAAGTAGAAAGACAGAAAAGCATTATAGGTAGTAGTATCATCTTTATATTATCCTAACGTCCCCACCAAGATGAGAATAGAGAATTCCATCTAAATGTAAGAGATGTTAGGGTTGTGAAAACCCCTTTCAGATTCAGACAAACTGTCTCTTTTAAAGAAACATTAAACCTTAGGCCAAGGTATTTGATTTTATCGTGATAGCAAAGACAGTGAGAAGAAGCTAAATCGGCATGAAAACATAGTTTATTTAAAAGGATAATTTCACGTTTGTCAGCATTGAGTTTATATCCTGCAAGAGAAGCAAAGTTTGTAACTTCATTCAAAAATACTGGTAGAGAAGTTTGTGGATGTGAAATGAAGTACAGAATATTGTCTGCATATAATGAAAAGTTTAGCTGTTTTCCCCGTATTAAAAACCCTTAATGCCTGACTTCATACAAATTGTTAGCAAAAAGGGCTCTAGGGAAAGAGTAAATAATAGGGAGGAGAGAGGGCATCCTTGGTGAAAACCACAATGAAGTGAAAAGAACAGAGAAGTAAGACAATTGACAATGATGGAGGCCTTTGGTAGAAGAATTTAGCAAGTTGATAAGATTAATACATTTAGGGCTAAAGTCAAACCAAGAGAGTAGCCAAAAATAAAAGGCTAACTAACTCGGTCAAACACCCTTTGGCATCCAGAAAAATAGCTGCTAAAGAATATCTATATGATTTGGACTTAATAAAAACATAAAAAAATAATCTAGTGTTAACGGAAATATGTCAACCTTTAATAAACCAGACTGTTACCTTCCTATTAATTTAAGCAGTAAAAAGTGAAGACTTAGTGTTTAGATCTTTGTTTTCTTTAAAGGAACCTCCAGCAGAGTTAGAGGATATAAAGTGAGCAGAATGCTGATATAATTTAGAAATGAGAGGTTTGGAGGAACACAGACACAATTCTGTAGTGAATCCATCAGGTCCTTGGGCTTTTCCCTTTTTGATAGACTGATAGCAATAAGAATGGCAGCAATAAGAATGTCTTCATCTAGTGAGGAAACATATATATCAGGATCTGAGGGTGGTTAGATGGATGATAAACCTTGAAGAACATCTTTCGGATTAACATGATATTCTGGAGTATATAAATTCAGGCAGAAGTTAGTAAGTTCAGATAGTATATCTTCATTTTTATGAACAGTGTGGTTAGTGGTGGACAAATTGGAGTCTACTTTAGTCCAATCTTTTTTAATTTTGAGATAATTAGCAAGAAGTTTCCCAGCTTTATTCAATCCTCCAAAATACTTGGTGCCGGATTTTTGGGAGATATGAAGTGCATTCTCTGTGGAAAAAATATTAAAGGCAAATGTAGTTTGACTCCATTCCTCCAGACAGGTTTTAGATTTAGAAAGGTAATAAGTGTGTTCTAATTGTTCAATATGATTCAGAATTTGAATTACCTTCTTGGAAGAAGATTTCTTTGTGTGGGCTACAAAAGTAAAGATGAAATCTCTAGAGGCAGCTTTAAAGGTATCCAAGATAGTCTGAGGGGAATATCCAGTATCTAATTGTCAATAAAAAAGTATTTTGTAAAACTCTCAAAGTTTTGTGTAAAATTAGAATCCCGGAGAAGAGAATTGTTAAATCTCCATTGTTTAGTGCCAGGAGTATCGGGATAAGATCTAAATCTAGTGTGAAAGGGGCATAATCAGAAATTAATATGGAACCAATTTCTGAGTGCATAATATGTTGTGCAAGAGACTTTGAGACAAATAGATAGTCCATTCTTGATTGTGAGAAATGGGCAGGGGACAAAAAGTGTATTCTTGTAGGGATAGGTTACAGAGTATCCAAGCATTGATTAGAGTGATCTCTTGCTTATAGTAGATGTAAATTGTGAATCCATGGATGATTGGATAAATTTGGAATTTGAGTGACGATCAGTGAAGGAGTCCATAACCAAGTTGCAATCACCATCAAAAATTAAATAGTTGGCATTTAAAGACCTAAATTTAGATAAAACATCAGGGCAGAAATAGCTATCTAAATATGTGAAGGCATAGACATTGAGAATGGTTATAGGTGTGTGATTTATAGTTATGGATGCAATAACCCACCTGTCCATGGAATCTAAGTCCTGGGAGATAACTTGAATATTTAAGGATTTATTTCATATTAGAACATTGGAACGTTGGAAGCTCTATTGAAAACAATGGAGTGCTCGGGGCTTATAATGGCTGGTATGAGCCCAGAGCTCCAACATTCCAATGTTTCTTTGTTCACAGCTCTGGCTGTGAACAAAAGCTTCAGGGAGCCTAAGGGGATTTCTATCCCCTTGCCTTCCCTGAAGGCTGTGTTCTATTTGTTAGAACATTCTGCCCTCTAGTGGCAGAATGTTCTAATAGCCTTATAGCCCATCGTAGCAGGGCTATACCGGCTTTTAAAGTCCCTCTTCTTTGTTAAAGTCCGTTGCCTTCGGCTCGGGCCTTCAACGCTGCAGCGGGCCTTTAAGGCTATAATAATCTATGAAACAATGCTTAAGGCCATTTAGGAAATATCAAGAATCTTGTAACATTTGATATATAACGATAACAGTGAAAAAGCAATGAGATATACATAAATAATTCAAAAATAAGCAATGAAACAACAGCATAAAAGGATAATATAAGAAAAGCTTAATGTGATCATGAGAAGAGAAAGAATGAATAGAAAAAGAAGAATTAGGAAGAAAAGAAAGTAGACAGCAAACATACAAATATTTAAGGATTGTAGGGCCATGCAAATGTGGGTTACACAACCAAACTGAATGGCTGGAAAAGGAGGGGAGACCAAACCACACAAAACAACATTCGTGTAATTTTGAAGAGATATGGAACATAATTAAAAGAAGGAATGAAAGTAACAACAAACAAGAACATATATGATACAAGAAACATTGAGCATAATACATAACTGCCATTTAAAAGTCTGATTGCAAGGAGGGTATTAGAATATTTCAAATTCCATAAAATCAGGTAACAGTAGATTTTGGAATATCCATCGCCTCTCCCCTGCAGCTAGCAATTCTTTTTTGTAGAAGAAAGGGTTTTTTTTATGAGTGATAGTTTTGCTATTGTATATAACTTTGAATAAATAAGGGTGGAATTAAACAAATTTGACATTGAGAGAATGGAGAGCTGATCTGATATTAAGAAATGTCTTCTGTCTGTCTGTTATAGATTTGGTAAAGTCCTGTGCCAAAAAACGGTTGGATCTAGAAAATGAAATACGACCTTTGGCTCTTTTGATATAAAAAATAAATGATTACTCCTCTAGGTTTCTGTGTAGTTGAGGCAGTGTGAGGAGAATGCCCAAGTCTGTGTGCCCTTTGTGTATTCAAAAGAGGGGAGGTAGGCAGGTCTAAGACTTTGAGAACAAAGGATTACAGGAAAGATGTGGAATCAAAGCCCTCCACTCCTTCAGCCAAACAATGAATGCATAGATTAATTTTCCTGTTTCGATTTCCTATGTCTTCAGCATGCGTTTTAAGGACTAGACTTATTATTGCAACATCTTTTCAATGAGCACAGTATCCTAGTGTACCTTAACCCTTCATTCCATCTGATTAACTCTGCCCTCCACGTAATTCCATTTTTCATGCAGTGCTTAAAGTTGCATGTTAGTTTTCTACATGTAAGTGATAGAGCGCGCAGGTCACCCGACTCGGAATTTTAACAGATTTCACGCACTTGGGCCCATGACGTGATTATGACAGTAATTTTGTGAGTCGGGCGAGTTTACACACCACTATCAGTACTTTGTGTGTGTTTTCTTTAACACTATTACCATGGTACCTGACTTACCACAGGTACATATTCTCCCGATGAATCAGGAGTTAGTTGTAGACAAGAGACAAGATAAACCTAAATACTCTATTCCTCCAATAACACTTTGAGATTCTTTAATGACCACAGACACCTGGGGGGTTTTAAGGATTTTTATATAGTAAGTAAAATTCAAAGTGACAAGAGAATAAAACTGATGCAAATCAAAACGTCAATGATCAAAATTACAACAATCATATAGCTATGGATGAGGGCAAGCACCATTGAGTGCACAAGGGGTTCTATTGGGTAAGGGTAACAGGAAACATGCTATTCAGAATCAGGCTTATACTAGGGTAGGTAAGTTCAAAACACATTAGTCAGTGAATTTCTAAAACCTATGAGTGAAAACTATTCTTAGTCTAACTACTAATTCAGACCAAACTTCTAAACATCAGTAAATTAGATCACCCGAATTTGAGTAAAACAGTATCAATAATGTTCTAAAGGTGGGGGAAGAATGGAACACAACTAATAAACAGTTTGCATATATGACATTTCGGATAACAGAGAGATTATCATGGGCATAGAGGCTTTATTAAAAGAGTAGAAGAGAGGATAGATGGACAAACACCCATATAATATTTACCTAAGACAGGAATGAGGACTAACCCTGGCCACGGGTCAGCTTCGGGAAAAGGCGAGGACAAGGACCCTCAAGGATTTAGGATGCCAGTAGGTGAGCAGGTACAGCTCACAGACACTCAGGACAGGATCTCCCTCAGGATTTGGGTCAGGACTGGGCTCACCAAAGGGCACGACCAACACCTGCAGCTTTGGATGCAACGCCTGCGCTACCCCCTCTCTGCACGGAATCCGCCAGTAACCCCGATTGGGTTCTCGAATCTCCCAGCAAAGTGCTTCGCCAGCACTTAAGACTATTTCCACCGCTTGGAGTTTGTGGAAAATTTCGGACAGAGTGCTCCGCAGCTCTCTGTATCAATCACCTATAGAGTTCGTAGGGTCGGTGACAGGTCAGCTATTCGGACAAGTCGGACAATTTCTCTAACTAAAACTAGGCTAGTTATACCCTTTTCGGGTCCCTAGACCACCCACAAATGTTGCAAGTGATAGGATCCCCAACTTATGATTGGTCAGGAGAGGTGGTTAGGTCATTGTCACCACCAAAAATTCTGTGTTCCCATGATGAATATTTAATTTTCGTACCCACCCCTTACATTCCAGTTCCCATGGTTGAGAAAGGTGTAAAACAATAGGACACACATAAGAAAAATACATTTGTTGCAGTTTTAGGTACAGCCGAAATCTTCTCTCGGTGCACAAAAGTCGTTCCCAGGCGCATCTCAACTTCAGAAGCCAGCTGGCTTGGTGTTGCTTCTGCGCAGTTTGAATTTTTCCCTCATCACATGACGGGGTTGTACTGGGTTTCAAAGATGGAGCGGCTCCCCACTCCCAGGCCCGCAGATACGCTGTACATGAAAAGTAAGCAAAAACAAATTAGAAACACAGAAAAAATGAATACACTGTACACCATGATAAGCTACACTTCACCCCTTACTTTATAATAACTATAGCAGTTAGGAGTTATGCAGAAATAGATGGAAGTGCAAAGCGGCATGGGCAAGCAGAGAGCGTGATTAAAGACAAGCGGCCATTTTTAGCAACAATGCGCCTGAGCGAAATATCCCTCCAAAACTGCGAGTGCGTCACACCACATGGGTATGACCGACGCATGCGCAGACTGGATTTCTGCGAAGCGGCCATTCTGTAGTATGCAAGCGTTGTTAGGATTAATAGACACATAGGCAAGCGTCTCTGGGACACCCACGTGTACTGTAAAGGTGTGAAATTAATGACAAACAGGATTGGTTAATACTATTACAAATTAACGAGGTTCATGAATGTGAGCAAGTCGCTTTACGTGCGAATCCTTGCTCCATCAATCCCCTCTTTGATGATATTTACTATCACCACTATTAATGGAAACAGATGGCAACTTTCTTTCTTACATCTCACTCCTCTCTATTTCAATAAATTTGTTGTTGAGCCTCTTCTCAGCATCCTTATTAGGATGGAAACTCTTGGCCTTTTTATAGATTTGGTTTCTCAACTCTTCTAATTCAAGTTCGTCAATATTTCTCTTTATTCCTCTCTTGTTTACTGTGTACTTCTTTCGGCACTTTGGACATTTGCAGCACATAATTATAATAAACACAATCAGACTTATTCCAGCTATTGGCATCAGTATTTTCCCAACGAGACTGCGACCTATGTTAGAAAACCAACTACCTACAGAGGAGAGACCATCAGTCAGTCTCTTCGAGGCACTATCAACCTCCAGTGGTTTGAGTTCTTTTTCCAAATTGGTTATGTTTCGTACATATTTCTTAATTTCTACGCTCTTATCAGGAATGTAAGTGCAACAATGTTGCGCCTTCAGCATCCTGCAGACTCCGCCCTCTTTCGCCAATAAGGTATCAAGAGCAAGGCGATTCTGTAAAACCATTGATCTGATCGCAACCATTTCAGTGTTGACCAACAGGAATCCAGCAGCAGTGTCAGTAGATAACCGATCCACTACTGTAGATAATTTGCAAATACGGTGAGTATTCAGAACCACTCCCACTCCAGGTATCAGTGCACTAAATATATCACCTATAATTTCTCCTACACTTTCACGTTTTCTACGTACTAAACCATTAGTATTTTCATTGCTCCCAGCGGCGTTGTTCACATGGTATATTTTCGGGAAGACAATGCCAAAATAGCAGCTTCCATACCAATGATCCGGCAATTTAAAATAAGCCTTGTTTCCACATATATAATAAATTCCGGGAAACACAGGTTCTGACCCATTTTTGAAACTCCAACCTTCAATAACCTTGTAATTATGTTTGCATTCACTGGAACCAATGAATACATTGTTATAATATCTAGTCTTTTCTCTATGAAGACAGAGTTTCCCTTTCCGTTCAAAGTCCAGCAACAGTGCAGGATTAGCTTCGCCATTTGAGGTGCTTTCCATGTTTTCTGCCCATTTAGGAGTTTTCTGTCTCTTATCATTTGCCTTTCTTTGGAAACTCTCCCTTCTCTTTTCTGCCATTTTCAAGAACATTTTCTCTTGCTCATGTAATGAACAAGTCAGATTATCTCTGCGAGCTTCATTTAAATCTATGTCACCTATAGTCAGAAAGTATTCTCCCATGTAACGAGTCACCTCACTTCTAACATGTACAATGTTCAGGTTTCCCCGAATAATCAGGTCAGAAAAGATTACGTCGGTGTTTGAATAGTAGTACTGTAACGTGCTTCTGTAAAATAAGCTTGCTAATATACTACAGGAAATTCCATAGGTCAGGGGTAAATGGTGATAGGTCACACCTTCAGCTACTGAAGTGGGTAGCTTCATGCAAACATAACAATCTTCTATTTCCATAGCTTCTACATAATGCACTAAAAGATTTGCAAAGACATTTAAATGTGATCTGTTTCTCATCATGTGAAAGTGTAGTCCTTCCTCATCTGGTGCTTCTAAGTCAGGTCGGGTTTGTTTCAGGCTAACTGAATTCTCACGTCTTTCTACACTTTGTGGTGTTTCTTCAGTTTGCACAACTTCTGTGTCTGGTGTCATCGATTTAGTAGGGTACAAGTTAGTATCTTTACTTATCATAAAAGGTATAAAGACTGTTAGTCCTATCCATATTACTATCACTATCGCTACACTACATAAGCATATTTTACAGCAAGTTTTACAACAATTCCCTCTAGGTCTTCCATTCACATTTGAATCAGACATTTTAGCTTACAGTTGGCTTTCCAACCCCTCTTTGTTTCTCAACACAAGAGGTTTACGCAGTTTCACTTTCAAGTTGGGTCTTCTTCCTCAGGACTCAGATCCTCAATCGAATCTTGGTCGCTTTTGTCGCTTATTTCAGGATCATCAATTTCTTCCAACACCAAGTAAGTCCATTCAGGGCTCCGATAGATTTTGTTTTGTCTTTTTATTCTGGTATTGCGTCTGTTTTGCTGGGTTCCTGCTCTCTGTTTTTCACTAGCAGCTCTTTTCCGGTCTTCTATCTTTTCTTCTACTGTTTTTAATCTGAGTTTCAGTCTTTTTATGTATCTGGGTTCACTTTTCTTATTGAGCCTTTTAGCTATTACTGTAGTTTGGCCCTCTTCACAAGCTCTTTTATTTTCGTTCTGCTGTGGCACTATTGTTTCGATGATATTGTCTTCTTTTCCTGTCTGACTAGTCCCAGGGCTTTCTTCAGTTTCTTCTGCCTGGTTTCTAAGCTGGCCTTGTTCAGGTGTATTTTGGTTTCGTCTTTGTTTTTCAACTGTTTCTGTCTCTGCTTCCTGAAAACGTTTGTCTATACCTATCTGTTCCTGTTCATGCATTTCGAACCCTTGATTTTCTTCTGCATGAACTTCAGCCCTTATTACTATCTGTCCCTTTTCGGTTTCTGGAGTCTTTGGAGGTGTGTCGATGACTTGGTCTGTCCCTGCTCGATCTATTTCCTGATCAGGTCTGACGTGAATCTCGATAACCTGACCTTCTCCTTCTAGTCCTGTCTCATCCTCACTATCCCACTCTCTATCTAGATAGGAATACTTTCTGGTTCTTATTGGATCAAGAATCAGATCGTCTGCTGGGAACCATTCGTTTTGACTGGTGCTCGGTAGTATTACATCAGCTAGATCCGGACCCTCATCTGGAGTCTCCTCAGCTGCACCACCTTCAGCTTCAGCCACCTCTTCTTCAGTTACCTTTTTTGTATGGCTGGCATGAATCCACTTTGGCACGCCGGCACACTTCACAGCAGTGGTAGTGACAAGGATCACTTGCCTCGGTTTTCCCCACTTTGGTGCAAGGCAACTCTTCCGGGTATGTTTCTTCAACACAACCCAATCTCCAGGTTTCAGTTTATGGGCTGGAGTTGTTGGCCATTCGACAGCAGTCTCCCCAATCTGGTGAGAGAGAGAATGCACTTGGTCACCCAGCTGCCTGCAGTATTCTAGTACCAAATCATCAGAAATACTTAGCAGTTTGTGTCCAGGTACCCATGCCTGTCGCATCACTCTTCCCAGTAGTATCTCATGGGGGCTCAGGCCTGTCCTTCGGTTTGGAATGCTTCTCAATCCCATCAAGACAAGAGGTAATGCTTCTATCCAGTTCAATTTTGTAGACTTACACATTTTTGCCAATCTTGATTTTATAGTGCCATTCACTTGTTCGACTATTCCAGAAGCCTCTGGATGATATGCAGTGTAGCTTAGGCTCAATCTTGAATGCTTTATAGAGCTCTGTTAAGACTTCGTTGGCAAAATGCCCACCTCTGTCTGTTTCAATTGTTTCTGGAAATCCATACCTAGGTCTTAGCTCCCTGAGTAACAATTTGGCAACAGTAATGGCATCATTTTTCTTTGCTGGGTAGGCTTCCACCCACCTTGAGAATAGGCAAACTATTACCAGGACATATCTATCTCCTTTACACAGGGGTAACTAAATAAAGTCTGCCTGTAGTCTGACAAAGGGACCTTCTGCCTTTCCAATTGTACTTTGCTCTACTACAGTCCTCTTCCCTGGGTTGAACTGCTGGCACACTAAACACCTCTGGCAAAGCATCTCCGCGATGTTTCTGAACTTTGAGTTATAGAACACTTTATGGAACATACGGCACATTGCATCCCTCCCAATATGCATGTCTCCATGGATCATCCGGGCCATTGGGGCAACCATGCTATCTGGTAACACAGGCACACCTGTCTTGTCAATCATAACACCATCCTTATCCCTGGGCTGACATTCCTCAGTCTCCCATCTTTGCTTTTCCTCCTCCTCTGCTGCTTGCTGCAACTCTTTCAGTTCCCCCAAGAAGATACATTCTCAAACCCCATAAGTTGGCAGCTGTTTCCGCCTCCCCATAATTTGATTTTTAGGGACATTTTGTATCGGGCACAATATTGGGCAATTTGGTCAGCATATCTATTCCCGGCTGTCACATCGTCATTACCAGATTTGTGAGCAGCACATTTGACCACCGCCAATTCTTTGGGTAACTGGATTGCTTCCAGTAGGTTTTGTACCACTTTTCCATTTCTGATAGGGGTACCTGAGGAAGTCATGAATTCTCTTTGCAACCATAGCTGGCCGAAGTCATGAACAACCCCGTAACCATATTGACTGTCAGTGTATATGGTTACTCTCTTATTTTTCCCTTGCTTACAAGCTCTTGACAATGCAATTAACTCGGCAACTTGGGCTCACGTAGGACGCTTCCAGGGTCATTTCCAGAGTGACTACGGCATAGGCAGCACTCAACCCACCATCCTCATGTCTCATGTCTCAAACAGGAGCCATCCACAAACATCACAAGGTCCTCTATAGGAAGGGCCATTTCCTTTATATCAGGTTGTGGTTTCGTGCTAAACTCAGTTAAATCAATGCAGTTATGTTCAATTTCGCCCTCCACTTCTGCATTTTGGGTGAGGGGCAACAAGGTTGCAGGGTTCAGAATATTGCATCGGGAAATTATCACATTCTCTGCACCAATAAGAATTCTCTCATATTTAGTCAGCCGACTAGGTGTGAGATACTGGGTTTTGGTTCGGGTCAAGAGAATCACAACTGAATGTGGAACATAAACCGTTACAGGATGTCCCATGACAATGTTCTCACTCTGTTCCAGACTTGTGCAAGTAGCAGCCACTGCTTTCAGACACCCGGGTAGCCCAGCAGCCACTGGGTCCAGAGTGGCTGAAAAATAGGCCACTGGACGTCTAGTCAGACCATGTTCTTGTGTTAGGACTGGGAGTGCACAATTGTCTCGTGTATCACAGAACAATTCAAAGTTCTTGGAATAATCGGGCATTCCTAATGCAGGAGCTGAGCACAGACAATTTCGTAATTTTATGCAGGCTGTCATGCTTTCGTCATCCCAGCTAACTGGATCATCTACTCCTTTCTTGGTCATTTTTATCAAAGGTTTAGCTAAAACAGCAAATCCCACAATCCACTGTCTACAGTATCCCACAACCCCTAGGAACATTCTGACTTCCTTCTGGGTTCTAGGTAATTCCATGTCTCGAATTATTCTAATTCTTTCTGAAGTAACCTTTCTGACACCCTTTTCTATCTGGTGCCCCAGATATTTCACCGAATTTTTACAGAACTGCAATTTGTCAGGTGATACTTTATGTCCTCCCTTGCCCAAATGATTTAATAAGGCAATGGTATCAGTAACACAGTCGCTTTGACTTTTAGACGCCACTAAAAGGTTGTCTATGTACTGGACCAAAACAGACTCTTTTGGCAGGACTAAGGATTCAAGGCATCTTTTTAGAATCTGATTAAAAATCTAAGGGCTTTCTGTGTACCCCTGGGGGACACGATTCCAGACGTAGACATGACTGTCAACCTCAAATGAGAAAAGAAATTTGCTGTCTGGATGCAATGGGATGGAAAAGAATGCATGGCATAAATCAATGACAGTGAACCATTCCGCATTCCATGGGATCTGGTACAGGATCACTGCAGGGTTTGGCACTATGGGGCAGCAAGGTACAACAATTTGGTTTACCTTTCGCAGGTCCTGCACTACCCTGTACTTTCCGCTAGGCTTTTTAATTCCAATTATGGGTGAATTACAAGGACTTCTCATTACTTTCTGTATTATGTTTGCCTCTAGTAATCTGTTTACTTCGATTGCAACTCCAGCTTTCACTTCTGCACTCATTTTATACGGTCTGGTTTTTGGGTAGATAGCATTTGTTTTAATGGCTATTTTAACTGGGTCCACATTCTTCATTAACCCCACATCTCTCCCGGTGAAATCCCACACCTCCGGTATCACCTTCTGTTGGAGTTCTTCAGGTAAATCATGAATTGTCAGAGCTTTAACTGCTGCATCGGACCTCAGCAACATTAGTTTGTACAGGCCAGCTTCGTCTGGGGTCTGAATTTTGACACCTTTTGGTGTACAAAAGATGGTACAGTTCATTTTGCACAACAAATCTCGTCCTAGTAGGTTCACTGGACTGGAGTCACAGACAACAAATCTGTGCATTTCTTTGAAATTCCCTATAGAAATCTCCATTGGTTCGGTTACAGGAGTGCTAATTATCTGATTTGATACGCCCACTACTTGGATTGCTTCTCCCGAGAGGGGTAGGTTTGGAACGT
The DNA here is from genome assembly GCF_964263255.1 of Lissotriton vulgaris. Taxonomy (NCBI): domain Eukaryota; kingdom Metazoa; phylum Chordata; class Amphibia; order Caudata; family Salamandridae; genus Lissotriton; species Lissotriton vulgaris. The sequence continues at coordinate 164,237,600 of NC_141698.1, forward strand.
CCGCTGTTCTGGCAGTCGAACGGGTAGCACCAGTGTCCAACAGAAAGGTGACATCATTTCCTTCAACCTTTCCTTCAATGTATGGCCCTCTCTGGTCTACCGTTAAGGAGGCGCCAAGCACGCACTCCCCTTCTTCCCCCCTCAGGCCCCGTCAGTATGGTTCATCGCAGAGGAATGTATCATTTAACAGGAACTGTGAAGTTGCTGCATTTCTTTCAGTCCCTCCTTCCCATACCTCGACCCCCTCATTCTGCTGAGTCTGATTCTTATAATTAGGTCTAGGAGCTCGCGGCAATGGATGCTGGTTTACCTGCTGCTGATTCTTTTGTGGCCCCTCTTTCTGCACCTGTGGATTTAAACCATTTATGGGGGCATTACCAGCCTGCAAATGTGGACACTCGTCTCTCCAGTGCCCTATCTGACCACACCCGTGACAAGGGAACTTATTTTTGGCCTCTTCTTTACTCACCTTTACTCGGGGTTTCCCTCCTCCCCCAGAGTTAGTATTTGGAGTATTACTATTCAATTTACTTAACTGTTTCTCTTGTTGCTCAGCCAATTTTACTTGTGCCCACATAACCTTCTCCTTGAGGGCCTTCTTTTTGTTCTCCATCTCATCCTCACAGTACTTAGCGTACTTGAGAACCTCATCTATGGGCTTTCCCTGCCAACAGATTTTATTATCTCTAATCCACTGGGATATTTCCGGTCTCAAACCCAATACGAATCGATAAATGAAATGGGTCATATCCTTCATTTCGATGTGATCGATTCCACTGTAGGTTTTGAACACCTGTAGTAATCTTTCATAATAGGAATGTACAGTTTTGTTATGATCCTGGGTAGTTCGATCTATTCGGGTCCAATCAGTTTCTTTTGCTGGCACCTTTCCTTTTAGGTATTGTATGACTTGGTCATACTTTCTCATTACATCTGGAGAAGGAGCTCCGGTTCGGGAGTCTCTCGCATATTCGTCACTGGGCCAATCAACTGCAACCTTGCACTCAGTCCATAAATCTACAGGAACTACAATGTCAAAGAACCCATCCAGGTCCTTCAGGAGACACTTTTGGACTTTCACAAATCGCTCCACCTGCCTATACCATTCCACTGGCTTCTCTCTTAATTTTGGGAAGTCATTGGTAAAAGACACAATGTCTTGTCGGGACCACGGAACATGTACATATTTCCCACCTGGCACTTCTCTCATGGGATACAGTTTGTCTGCTTGGCCTACTTCTTTTAGCACGTATTCTGAAGTTTTGGGTTTAATTTTACTATCTTCCTTTTTCTTTGCCCATCTGGTTTTCCATTTATCTAAATCTCCCCATTTTTGCAGTATATTCAGCAATTCCTTTATCTGTATTTTCTTTCCTGACACATTCGTGTTCTCCAAATCCTTATCGGAGAACTCTGCTCTATAGGGTTTCTGCAAGACTTTGGATCGACTTACATCAATTCCCATCTCGGCAGCCGTGTCCATTAATTTTTCGTGGAGCACTCTGGTATTTCGAGTAAGGCTTTTGCTGATAAACAACAACTCTTCTTCGTTAAGGGTATTCAATCTGTCTAATCCCACATTTCCAGCCATTAGTTCCTCCATTTCTATCCTTAGCCTGTAAATATCCAAAGGTTTGGGCGGGGGAGTTTCTCTGTCTATCTCTTTAGTCCATCTATCTAGTTCCTCTGGTGTCACCACGGTGGCACTCCTGATCCCTGACGTTGTTTCAATTAGGACTTCCTTTGCCCTAGCCTGATTTCCTGCCCGTGGTTCACTGGTTCCAGGCTCTCTTATGGGCAAATCCATTAGGGAGATCACTTGCCTGATCATCAACTATGAGCGGCTCTTTTCTTGGATGTGCAGTGATTGGAGTAATGACTGGAGTTCTTGGACTAGCCTGCCTATCCCCGTAAAGAAGTATAGCAGGACCAATAGTTACTGGGATTGTCAGGGCGTCAGGACTGGGATGTATCTGAGCTATAGTCTGAATTAAGTCATTTCGCTGTTTAATCAGGGCATCTCTTTCTCGTTCATGCAAAACCCTTTCCAACGAGTTGTCATGCATTATTTGGGGCACTAAAGGAGGGTATATACTTGGGGCAGTGGGGATGGCTAACCCTGGTCTGTCTTCACCAAAAGGTCGGTAATTTGGGACTGCCGTACTAGGTCTGCAAAAGTCATCACTATTACTAGGTTTGCTACCCGCACCAGTTACATCTGTCTTGCTGGCCCTTCTACTTCTGGGATGTCGGAAAAAAGGATTTTTCGAATTTAGGGTCCCAGACGCTTCAGCATAAGGAGGTGGATTTTTCATTAACAAATCCTCCAGATATTCATCCTCTGAATCCCCCATTGCCATTAGATGTCGAGTTTTCTCTGTCTTTTTCCCTTCTCCTTGTTCGGTTACCCCAAACATCGGAAATAATCCCTCAACCATCATATTCTGTCTCCACTGCTTCATCTTCTGCTCTTTTGTTTCTCGCTGCAATTTTGGATACCATTTGCTCACTCCCTTATCCATCCGGGGTCTGTCTCGTTCTAGGGCCTCAATCTCCCATTCCTCTAACACTTCATACTGCGTTAATCTGGATCGGGGGTGTAATTCATACATTCGGGTCCTTAAATTAAACAAGATTCTACCATTAAAGGTACCATCGAGGGGAAATGCTAAGACTCCATCGTCTTCAGTGTACTTTACCCAATTTTCCAACCACACACAGGTATGATACCCTTTGTCAAACATCATAAAAGAAGCGGGAGTATTAGGTGGTGGAATGATCACATCCTCCCTAGTTCGAATGGGTTTGTCTTTCTTGAAATAATTCTTGATCTTTTCGGCAAGAGTCAATTTTCTCTTTCCTCCGTACATATTGTAAGGTTTACCTCTTAGCATCTGCTCCTTATGAAAACCTAGGTTTTGCGGATTAGGTAAGAATTCGGGATACCACATACACCTCTCCAAACTATCCTCAAGCTCGGATTGATTAATTTTGTTTACTTATGTGCTTCCAATGCTAGCGCATCTTTCAACTCACGGCAACCAATCAGCACTGAGATTGCAAGATCTGTTGACCAATGGATGCGCGGCCCCTTCGTGAGACGCGGTCTCACTCTTGGGTGCTCACCCCTCCCTTACAATTCTGGCTTCGCTACACTCCCGCTGGCTCAACCAATACCAGCGCGGCACGGAGTGACGTCAGTGCAGCCTTGCGACTGACTCCCTCCTTCACAAGGTAACGGAAACTTTGAATTTTCCTTAAAGTGCAAGTGCCTATTTTTGTTAACAACGTATAACGTTCACCACTGTGCTTGAGGGTTTTAAAAAGAAAGAGGGTTTTTCTTTTACTGCAAGTAAACAACTTTTGTCTACTTTTCATTCACTACGGATAGATCTCTTCTGCCTATCCTCTCACACAAGCAAATGGAGAACCTGCTACTCCTTTGACTAATCCACTTCTTTCCGGGATATATACCAAGTCAAATTTTCACCAGTGAGCTCCTTTACTGTCACTCAAGCTCCAAAGAACCTATTACTCCTGCCGTACGTGACCGTTACTAGGTGATATCACAACGGGAGTTTCATCAGGGTACTCGTAGCTAAGATTTACACATCAATTAATTCGAAAAATCCTAATTAGCGCTTCCAGTTCTGCCTAACCATGCACTAATCTCCCTCCTAGCCAGTGACCTCACAGCCAAGTGGATTCTACTCACCACCTGCTATTTTCTTTCCCCGGGGATCCCCACAACACAAAAACAATCACTCACAATTTGTTAGTTATATGCAGTAATGTAGCAACTTTTTATGAGATAAAATAAACTTATTTTATAACATTTAAATGCAATAACAATCCTTATTTTAGCAGCAAAAATATTTAGCAGCACATTTTATTTTTCTCAGTTCATCAGAAACTATCCTATCTACCTATCTTAACTAATCCTAACCATCATCTTGCTACCAGAAAAATACTGATAGAGCGCGCAGGTCACCCGACTCGGAATTTTACCAGATTTCACGCACTTGGGCCCATGACGTGATTATGACACTAATTTTGTGAGTCGGGCGAGTTTACACACCACTATCAGTACTTTGTGTGTGTTTTCTTTAACACTATTACCATGGTACCTGACTTACCACAGGTACATATTCTCCCGATGAATCAGGAGTTAGTTGTAGACAAGAGACAAGATAACCCTAAATACTCTATTCCGCCAATAACACTTTGAGATTCTTTAATGACCACAGACACCTGGGGGGTTTTAAGGATTTTTATATAGTAAGTAAAATTCAAAGTGACAAGAGAATAAAACTGATGCAAATCAAAACGTCAATGATCAAAATTACAACAATCATATAGCTATGGATGAGGGCAAGCACCATTGAGTGCACAAGGGGTTCTATTGGGTAAGGGTAACAGGGAACATGCTATTCAGTTTCAGGCTTATACTAGGGTAGGTAAGTTCAAAACACATTAGTCAGTGAATTTCTAAAACCTATGAGTGAAAACTGATCTTAGTCTAACTACTAATTCAGGCCTAACTTCTAAACATCAGTAAATTAGATCACCCGAATTTGAGTAAAACAGTATCAATAATGTTCTAAAGGTGGGGGAAGAATGGAACACAACTAATAAACAGTTTGCATATATGACATTTGGGATAATAGAGAGATTATCATGGGCATAGAGGCTTTATTAAAAGAGTAGAAGAGAGGATAGATGGACAAACACCCATATAATATTTACCAAAGACAGGAATGAGGACTAACCCTGGCCACGGGTCAGCTTCGGGAAAAGGCGAGGACAAGGACCCTCAAGGATTTAGGATGCCAGTAGGTGAGCAGGTACAGCTCACAGACACTCAGGACAGGATACCCCTCAGGATTTGGGTCAGGACTGGGCTCACCAAAGGGCACGACCAACACCTGCAGCTTCGGATGCAACGTCTGCGCTACCCCCTCTCTGCACGGAATCCGCCAGTAACCCCGATTGGGTTCTCGAATCTCCCAGCAAAGTGCTTCGCCAGGACTTAAGACTATTTCCACCCCTTGGAGTTTGTGGAAAATTTCGGACAGAGTGCTCCGCAGCTCTCTGTATCAATCACCTATAGAGTTCGTAGGGTCGGTGACAGGTCAGCTATTCGGACAAGTCGGACAATTTCTCTAACTAAAACTAGGCTAGTTATACCCTTTTCGGGTCCCTAGACCACCCACAAATGTTGCAAGTGATAGGATCCCCAACTTATTAAGGTCAGGAGAGGTGGTTAGGTCATTGTCACCACCTAAAATTCTGTGTTCCCATGATGAATATTTAATTATTGTACCCACCCCTTACATTCCAGTTCCCATGGTTGAGAAAGGTGTAAAACAATAGGACACACATAAGAAAAATACATTTGTTGCAGTTTTAGGTACAGCCGAAATCTTCTCTCGGTGCACAAAAGTCGTTCCCAGGCGCATCTCAACTTCAGAAGCCAGCTGGCTTGGTGTTGCTTCTGCGCAGTTTGAATTTTTCCCTCATCACATGACAGGGTTGTACTGGGTTTCAAAGATGGAGCAGCTCCCCACTCCCAGGCCCACAGATACGCGGTACATGAAAAGTAAGCGAAAACAAATTAGAAACACAGAAAAAATGAATACACTGTACACCATGATAAGCTACACTTCACCCCTTACTTTATAATAACTATAGCAGTTAGGAGTTATGCAGAAATAGATAGAAGTGCAAAGCGGCATGGGCAAGCAGAGAGCGTGATTAAAGACAAGCGGCCATTTTTAGCAACAATCCGCATTAGCAAAATATCCCTCCAAAACTGCGAGTGCGTCACACCACATGGGTATGACCGACACATGCGCAGACTGGATTTCTGCGAAGCGGCCATTCTGTAGTATGCAAGCGTTGTTAGGATTAATAGACACATAGGCAAGCGTCTCTTGGACACCCGCGTGTACTGTAAAGGTGCGAAATTAATGACAAACAGGATTGGTTAATACTATTACAAATTAACGAGGTTCATGAATGTGAGCAAGTCGCTTTACGTGCGAATCCTTGCTCCATCATAAGGTTTGAGATCCCAGATTTCTTCAAGCAGAAGCTCCATTGAGATTATAATTAAGCCTGGGCGGAAAATCCGTTCCGCTCACGGATTTTGCAGATTTTCGGTAAATTCGCAATCCGCGAGATTCGCGAATTTCCCCCAAAATCCGCGAACGGAAATCCGCAAACGGGGATTGGGTCAAAAGTTCAAGCTGACTTTTGTAACTCTTTTAGAATGGCGCCAGCAAGCTGCCAGAGCCATTCTAAAATAGTTACAAAAGTCAGCTTCAACAGGAAGCTCTAATAGATAAAGTAAAGCAGGTGCTGCTCAAATTCAGTTACACAATCATTAATCACTCCCAAACTTGGGGTGATTAATGATTGTGTAACTTAATTTGACCTTTAACTGGAGCACCTGCTTTACTTTATCTATTAGTGCTTCCTGTTGAAGCTATTTCTAGCTATTTTAGAATGGCGCTGGCAGCTTGCAGGCGCCATTCTAAGTGGGGCTGAGGGCAGAAGGGCACAAAAGTGGGACAGAGGGCAGAAGGGGACAAAAAATGAGTGGGGCAGAGGGCAGAAGGGCACAGAAACAAGTGGTACAGAGGGCAGATGGGCATAAAAAACAAGAGGGTGGCCGTTATTAAGCAGGCAAAAAAAAAACCAGCGAAATTGCAAAGCGCCTTGCGAACACCCGCGAACACGCAAAAATAAAAAAATTCCGCAAATACGCGCGAATTTGCGAATTTTGCGGATTGCCAATTCGCAAATCCGCAAATTCGAGAATTGCCAATTCGCAAAATTCGCCCGTGCTTAATTATAATTGGGTGTATTATGGGTGAGGGAGTGTCCTTTTTAACCCTTTTATGCATTGAGATATTAGAAGTTGTACGCAGTTTAGAGGACATTTTGGTCATAGAGGTGGAGTGAGAGCCCATCAAGCTATAGGACTATGAGGAAGATTCTTGATAAGCACTTCCAGTGTCTTCCATATCCTCCAGAACAGAGAAAGGATTAAGAGTAGTACCTTTGGTGCTATTCTTGGTAGTAGGGGGTTTACTGGTGCTGAGATGAAGGTTCCTTGTCCTACACTTATGTGGTTCAAATAGTCAGTCAACGAAAGGGGCACAGTAGCAAATAAAAGGTGGCAGGCAGATATAGCGGAAAAATATTGTCAGAGTCTCTGCCAAAATTGAGAAGTATTATTGAAGATACCAGAAGAATTATATGGGGAATTATTACTGCAGATGCCCCATTGTATTTATATGAAAAGCAGCGGTATTCTGAGGCAGCAGAAAATGAGCATGGTGTTGTGAGGCATAAAAGGAAAAACAAAATGGCAGACTCAACTTTCTCGTCAGCACGACCACCGAATTCTGTTAAAATTAGGCATTAAAGACGCAATGAACCTGCCGTGATGTAAGGTTCCCCAGCAAGCCAGTAAAGGAATGTGTTCCATCAAGAATGCGACCCGTCTCCCCACCGTGGCCATCACTGAACTCACGGAACGGCAACCCTCCTATATCAGCAGCAAGTTATGCCCCCATGTCTGCTGCTATGTTAATGCAACTTATCTACAGAGGGCGGAGAAGAAATTTATTAAAACTCTTTTGGCTGTTCATGTCAGTAGCTCCTCTTATATTTGCCATGAGGAGCTGGGGTTGCCCTTTCTTGAAGATGGTCTACTGATAGCACCACTTCTTCTGGGGCACACTATTTGGACAAAGCTGAATGAGGCTTCAAATAGGGAAATGGTAAAGGAATCTCTTCCTTAAGCCACAGGTCTCCAAGAGTACCGCCTCTTGCTTTTCCATTCTGAAATGGCTCAAGAAAATCCTTTGGACGATTCCTCTAAGTACCCAGAGAACAGTGCTATAGGCCTTGGTAACGTCCAGATTGGAATACGGGGATGTACTGTATCTGGGTGCTGATAAAGTCTTGATTTATTGCTTGTAGATCATCCAGACCATGGCCGCCAGCCTTCTTTTTCGGCTGCCGAGATATGCTTCCATCTCTCCCTTGCTCCACAAACTACATTGGCTGAAGGTTGATGAACTGATTATATTCAAGGCCTTATGTTACATGTTTTGAGCTAGACACGGTCATGCCCATTCTTATATTCAAGATCTGGTGTCTCTGGATGTCCCTTCCCGATCTCTGAGCTCAGCTAACCTTGCACTATTTATCACGCCTAGGTTTCGTAGAGCTCGTATTAAGGGACTCTACTTTTCCTTTTTTGGGTTAAAAACTTTGGAATTCTCTTGTGGTAGTTCTTAGGAACTGTAACTCATTGCTTACCTTCCGTAAGAACATAAAAACCATGTTCTTCAACTGCACTGACTGAGCCATTTTGTCCCCCGGTTATGTTGCTGTGTCTCTTGCTTGATTTAGCATCTCTGCTTACTGTCTGCCTCTAGCGCCGGGAGATCCTTTTGGGTAGCTGCATACTCTATAAGCTTATTAAATAAATGAATAATAAATAGGCCTAGATTCAGCAAGAGATATCCAATTGCTGGAGTACATCAAGAAGGTTTGCAGAGAGATGGGTGTGAGCAAGCGTTTTGATGACCCAGTCCCCTCCATTCAATTAGCAGGCATACTTTTAAAGCTCTTTTTACCCAATATAAAAGTAATACAAAAAGTACCTGTGAGGAGAAAAAGTCGACTGTCCTCAGCCACACTGGACTGTTAACCGGCTGTGGCAGTCAGCCTTTTCTCAACTTGATAACAAACCAGCAGCATAGGTTTCTCTTACCACGATGTACTGTCAACATTTTTCATTTTCTTGTTTCTTTTCCTTTGAAACAAACTGGTCAGTATCTTTACCCCTTCTTCCTTTGTGATCTTGTCTCCAAATTTAAGCACCTTACATGTAGTATTTTTTTTGTAGGTAGTATGCTATTCCTGTGAAGCGTTTTATTTTACCTTTGATAAAAGGTTTGAACTTTTTACAATGTTTTCTAGCTCTTAGGTATTTACAATTAATCCAAACTGAGATCATCTGTGTTTCTATTGCCAGATTCATGGGGAAATTAGAATGATAAGAAATGTTTAACCTTGGGCATATTTGAATGTTTGTAAACTGTTATTTGTCATGTTCTTTGTGCTTTTTGATGAACTGAATTGATCCTATATGATTATTGTATTTGTATCCACTTTTGTATGTATATTTGCTAATTGATCTCTTTTTACACTGATGATTAATCGATTTGATGTATCATTGTGTATTCTCTCTGTCATATGAAAGCATCACACAAGGTTTCTACGAGCAGTACCAATTTGTGATCCACAGTAAAGCAGACTCTGGCAAAGTTACCAGCATTGCATGGATCAGCCACTCCCTGCTGCACAGTTTTGTAACACCTAAAAACAAACTTGACAGTGTCTTAAGTTAATGAAAGCACTACACCTTCCCTTCATTAACATCAGTTTCTCACTAGAGTTATTTGTATGATCTGTATAAGACGTCTATAGAGCAGTGAAATTAGAGCCCTGCAATCTACACTAGAGTTTCCTAAATATGTAGAGTGACATCCTTCTGGGTAAGTCTATCATGGGACTTTTTGGTGGGGCCAGGTCAGTCAATAAATGTATTATACATCGTACCAATTAACTTCAAATTGTTGTAAATTTGAATAGTGGGATCTCTCCATTAGCAGACTGGTTATCATAAAAACTAGGGTCACATCAATTAAAAAGTTTAGATACATGTTCCAAGGCACTTCGATGATCTGTGCCAGAGTCTCCAGACCCCACAGGATGGTCGACACATGCTAAAATATAATTTTCAACAGCTCTTTAAATATTTAAAAGAATGTTTGATGGCCCCTGGAGGTAAAGCATCCTCAATGTTACATTACCAGCTGTGCCATTCCTTGGGAGAAAAGAGGTTGATGCTGATACTAATTGTGTTGATACAGGCGTGAACTGTCTTCGTTTGGAGTGAAAGTGTCCATCATCGAACCTGGGGCCTTCAAAACTGAAATTTTAAATGTAGAGGTCGTCAAAAAGGAGCTAGAAAATATTTGGAGCTGTCTTCCATCTGAGGTGAAGGAGAGCTACGGCGAGGACTGCTACCAGAAGCGTGAGTTCTTGACTCTTTCATGCAACTTGTTCTGCCAGCATTAGTTTTTTTAGGTTTCCTGGGAGCAGACCAGTGTTTGCTAGACTAGTGTGAGCAATTACTTGTGGTGATGTATCTAATATTATCTGCATCCAAACAGCAGTGCCAAGATTCTATTTCAGCTTCTTGTTCTATCATCTAGGGGCATACTGGTATATAGTACAATCAGGCAGTGCCCCATGGGCGGGTATGAGAGGTAAGTCTGTTGGCTGTTTTTGTTTAGCAAACTGTGGGCCTGTCTTATTTCCAGGTGGGCCAGGTTTACAGTTGATTCCCCTGATGTTACTTCAAACATTGTTTGCAACAAACACAAGAGCATGTAGTCTCCAATACCTTGCAAAATACCTATACAGTGTACTTTTACAAGTTCTAAACTGGCCTGATTTGCAATTGTCGGTCAATTTTATAGATATTTAAATCCCTATCAGGAGCCAGTTTTATTTCGGACCCAGACCGATTTTTTTTGTCCCCAGTCCGACACTGCTGTTATCCCTCTTCTCTCTCAGCTCCCTGCTCTGTCAACCCATCTCTTTTTTACCAGTGTCCTGCTATCACATCCCCTTGTTTCTCTAATTATGTCCTATTTCTTTGACTAATCCTGTCTTTCGTTTTTAGGTTGCACTTCTGAAAGGGGGGACTTCATTTTACCAACACTTTAAAAAAAAGCACCAGTAAGAAGTAGCTCAGAGAGGGAACACTAGGTCAGCCAATGCCTGCCATTGGTTTTCATTCATTTGTCATAGTTTGCAATTGTTTGGCTGGATTGTCAATAAAGGCCATGGCATTTTGAGGATGGCTACATTGCCCCATTTGTTTTCCAATCGGTGATTGTATTCAAGTAGTCCTTATGCAAGACTTATGCAAGACTTCAGAGGCAGCATAATTAAATTGGGCTATCAGCCCGCATGCCCTCCCCTCCGCTGACTACATCCTCCTGGGGGACATCATATTCCACCTGGAGAACAACAACAACCGCAACACCATCACCCTGCTCGACAACCTCGCCAACCTCGGTCTCAAGCAGCTGGTGTCCACCCCCACCCACCTCGCCGGACACACACTCAACGCCGTCTTCTCATCCAGCAAAGACATCGCCTTCAGCCACACCACCGGACTCCACTGGACGGACCATAGCTGCGTCCACTTCACCTTCAAAAGAACGACGATCCACCACCACCAGCAACAGGTTGCTCGAAGAAGCTGGAACAAGATCACAGCCGACCAGCTCGCCGCTTTTCTGAGCCAGCACCCTTCCGCCAGCTCCTCTGAGCCAGCACCCTTCCGCCAGCTCAGCGAACCCCAGCCAGGCCGCCGGCAACCTCACGAAGTGGATCAGCAACTGCGCGGACGAACTCGCCCCACTGAGAGCCCCGCCCAGCAGACCCAGCAGCAAGAAGGCCCCATGGTTCACAGACGAACTCAAGAGCTCCAAGAAGAACTGCCGAGCCCTCGAGAGCCTGGAGAAAGGAACCAACACCGGACAACATGACCTCCCTCAAGCTTGCCACCCGGAAGCACCACCAACTGATCTGCGCCACCAAGAAAACTGCATTCAAGGACCGGCTGGATAACAACGCACACAACTGCAAGGAACTCTTCAACATCGTGAAAGAGCTCTCCAACCCCAACGCCGGAAACAACGACATCACCCCATCGCAAGACCTCTGCAACTCCCTCGCCTCCTACTTCCACAACAAGATCGCGGACATACACAACAGCTTCAGCACTCAACCGACGCACGCCACGACCGAACCACCGCCCCCCACCACCACCCTCCGTGCCTGGACTCCGATCAGCACCGAAGACACCGTCTGCATGATGAACTCCATCCACTCCGGATCTCCAACCGACCCCTGCCCTCACCACCTCTTCAACAAGGCCGACGCTGTCATCGCACCCCACCTGCGAGACATCATCAACACCTCCTTCGACACCGCCACCTTCCCGGAGAGCTGGAAGCACGCCGAACTCAGCGCCCTACTCAAGAAACTTACAGCGGACCCCACCGAGCTCAAGAATTACCGCCCCATCTCGCTCCTCCCGTTTCCAGCCAAAGTCATCGAGAAGACCGTCAACAAACAGCTGGCCGCCTTCCTCGAGACGAATGGATCCCTCGACCCCTCACAGTCTGGCTTCCGAGCCAACCACAGCACCGAGACCGCCCTCATCGCTGCCACCGATGACATCCGAGCCCTGATGGACAACGGAGAAACAGCGGCCCTCATCCTCCTAGACCTCTCCGCGGCATTCGACACTGTCTGCCACTGCACCCTAGTGCAGCGCCTCAGCAACGTCGGAATCCAGGAGAAGGCACTGGAATGGATCATCTCCTTCCTCGACGGAAGAACACAGAGAGTCCGTCTACCACCGTACAAGTCAGAGGCCACTGAAGTCATCTGCGGCGTCCCTCAAGGATCCTCGCTGAGCCCCACCCTCTTCAACGTCTACATGAGCCCCCTCGCGGCCATCGCACGCCAACACAACCTCAACATCATCTCCCACGCTGACGACACCCAGCTGATCCTCTCCCTGACCAACGACCCCGCCGCCGCCAGAGCCGACCTTCACGAAGGGATGAAAGACGTAGCCGAGTGGATGACAACCAGCCGCCTGAAACTGAACTCAGACAAGACGGAAGTCCTCATCCTGGACTCCTCGCCCTCCGCCTGGGACGACTCCTGGTGGCCCCCGCCCTGGGCACCGCACCCAAACCGACAGCCCACGCACGCAACCTGGGCGTCATCCTGGACTCCTCCCTCCTCTCCATGACCAGACAAGTCAACGCCGTCTCCGCGTCCTGTTTTAACATCCTGCGCATGCTACGGAAGATCTTCCGGTAGATCCCCACCGAGACCAGGAAGACGGTCACCCAGGCCCTCGTCACCAGCCGACTGGACTACGGCAACGTCCTCTACGCTGGAACCACCGCCAAGCTCCAGAAGAGACTCCAGCGGATCCAGAACGCCTCAGCCAGACTCATCCTCGACATCCCCCGACGCAGCCACATCTCCGGACATCTGAGAGACCTACACTGGCTCCCCGTCAACAAGAGAATCACCTTCTGTCTCCTCACCCACGCACACAAAGCCCTACACGACCAAGGCCCGAGCTACCTCAACAACCGCCTCAACTTCTACGCTCCCAAACGCCACCTCAGATCGACCAACCACGCCCTCGCCGCCGTCCCCCGCATCCGAAGAGCGACAACAGGAGGAAGGTCCTTCTCCTACCTGGCCGCCAAGACCTGGAACTCCCGCCCGACCGACCTGCGCCTGACCCAAGACCACCTCTCCTTCAGGAAGAAGCTCAAGACCTGGCTGTTCGAGCAGTAGCAGCACCCCCCCCCCAAGCGCCTTGAGACCCTCCGGGTAAGTAGTGCGCTCTACAAATGTCTTTGATTGATTGATTGATATTAGTTCTATTGAATGTGAGTCCTGCACAAGTAAAAGGTCCACAATTGTCTCCTAACTAGAAATCCAGTGCCACATTGCAGCACTTGATTTTTTGGGGTAACAAAGCAGAGCATTACAAGGCATACTCAGTGAAGGGGATGTGGGCTAGTAATCTCCATCTGCTGGTACGCAATAACAACACTCAATAAATTAATGTCCAGTCAGTGTGTTTTCTTTAAAAACGAAAATATACACTTATTACATAAACACGTGCTCACACACGCAGTGAAATTCTATGTATTAATTTATAAATATATATAGTAGTTAGATGAAAATATGTTTGGTAACACCTTTATATAATGTCATCCCTGGTGGGTGCTCACCCTAATCACAATACCCCCCCCCCCCTCCACCTATACCAGATACAACATCACAATATAAATCTGACCTATTGGCTTTGTCAAGGGGGTCCGCATATCAGTATATAAGACCAGCATGTTGGCTTTGTCGAGGGGTCACCAAATCATAATATACGGCAAGCCTTTTGACTTTGCGAATGGGTCACCATATTATAATGGCAATAATCGCAGGTTAAAAATCACTATCATATCAATAGAATCAATAACCACAATTCGATGCAATCATTATTACATTTCTCAATAATCCTACTCAATAACATATACTAAATAAAGCATTACAAATCAAATTGACGTGTGTCAGCATCTTTCTTTTACTGTACTCAGGCCACGTGTGCAGCCATAGGACCAACCACATGTGGTCCCTGCTCTCCTGAGCTGCAGAATAATAGCTCCAGCTCCAGGAGTACTTAAAATTCAATGAAACTTCACCTGGGGTCATGAATTTAATGACTAAAGAGACTTTGGGTTGCTGTTTAAATAACATACCTGGCGGGCTGCTGCATTCCCTACGGCACCCCACACCACTTTGCCAGTATAATGGTGGCACCCCTGCCTTTTCTCAGGGCACCATGAAAAGAAAAACATATGAAAATGGAGGCCTACAGAGCATTTTGCCATGCTCCCATGCAGGGAAAATGAATAGGTAAGTAGCGGCTCTCCTGCTGTGTTCATGCACCATCATACAGTGTTTTATTTTTATGATTTGGGGGCCAGGTCCTTCCTGGGACACCCAGACACTGCATGGGAAGAGCGGGTGGGGGTAAACCCAAGTTTTCTGTGTCCTTAGCCAGCTCCCTTGTTCCTGGCCAATCCCTCTAGCCAGCGTGAAACCAACCGCTCCTCTTTCTGTCATGTGGAGCATGGGCTGGTTGTTGACTGTGGTAAGCCTGCTGTCTCCCCCAGACATGGGCACTGGGTGGCACAAATCATCGCTCCATTCTTTTCCCTAGGATGGGGTCCAGTGGCGCATCAAATTTTGCTCCTCCTCTGCAGTTCTTCTTGTGTCAGCTCCCCAGACAGATGGTGCATGGGGGGCCAGCATATAACATTTCATGAAAAGAAATCAGTATTGTATAATTTACATAATAAATATCAATCAAATAATTGAATAAAATGTATTACATAATTCCCAATTTTTTCCAAATTAATTTCCCACACTATCCCCCTACAAGCCCAAAAACCCACTATGACACTGTGAATTGCTATTAAAAATTGAATAAACACTTCTCAATCGCTTAAAAGTAAAAGCAATATTTAAAAAAAATCAGTTATACAAACAATAGCAACACATAACATAAATATATCAATTGTAACACATTCAAATAATTTAAAAAACAATATTTTCACCACTATATTAGTGAAAGCGATATTAAAATCATCAATGTTATGTAAAACAACGGGTTATCATTACGATGCCTATCGAACTCTCGTTCGACCAGCACGGTAGCAGTAGAGGGACGGCTTGACAGGTAGTCGGCGGTCCCACTGCCCTCATTACAATACGACCGCCTTTGCGGTGGGCTGCAGGACAAGCCACAATATAAAATATACCGTTTAAAAGCATCCCTGCACCGTGTGGCAGGCACCATGCTGTGCCTGCCACACGGTGCAGGGATGTTTAAGGGGCAACATAGGTGCACACCAGGCCCCATAGCGGAGGGCCAAGGGTGGGGGGCTGCTAGGGACCCCCAAAGTCACTTTTTGCCTGCCTTTTCATGGTTGACAAACCGCCATGAAAGGGCAGGCAGAAAGGGTAATTGTAATCCATACAGCGGAGCCTGAGAAGGCAACTCCCTTATTTTAGGGATTGTTGACGATGGTCTGACGGGCAGCAGCGGACTGTCCCTCCCCCTGCTGTCTCCGACCGCATGCATTGTAATGCGTCGGTCCGACCGCAGCAGCAGATGGCAGTCAAACCACTTCTGATGAGCCATCGGATGCAGTCCGACAGCCATCAGAATGACCCCCTTAATCTTTTACCTCAAAAAACTATATTCTTGTCAACAATATTTGTGTGTCACAATATTTAATTTCCGTTATTTCTGTCTCTCAATATTATTTTTTTTTACATAATTTTTATTGGAGATAAAAAACACAGAAATACAAATATACTATTTCGTTCAGATGAGGATATGAGTATACAATTATACAGTAGCAACATCTGAAAGTGAGTGAACTAAAGATATGAGAACAGAGATTGCATGAACTTGTACTGACACTCTTAGGAAACATCTAATACATAGTACATAATAATTATAAGACTGAACTTAGAACTAAAATACTGTGTACCTGTGTAAATATGGGAAGGTATAGTTTATTAGAAGATTTTATTATAAAAAAAGAAAGAGGGGAAAGAGTATGAAAAAGATAGGGATAGAAGAGAGGAAGATAGACGAAGAAAAGGAAAAGAAAAAGAAAAAGAAAAGAAAGAGAAAGTAGTGATTATAAAAGAGAAAGTTATGGAGAAGGTGAGTTTGAGGACAAATAAGTAGTGAACGGTAGCCATTGTAGATCAGATTTAATCTATAGATGAATGGAAGCATGAGATACCAAAGCAATTCTATGTTCATCACATATTAAATTCCACCAGAGTAAAAAAGATAACTTAGCATTGTAATTCCAGCATGTTAATATAACCTTAAAAGCAACAGCAATAAATAAATAAAATAAAATTGATTTGGAGGTAATTTGGTCAAAGTCAGGAGACAGAGTACCTAAAAATACATTATGGATGTTTAATTGAATTCTAAAGGAAAAAATCAATAGACGTTTTGACCAAACAGCTTTCCAAAAAGCATGAACCTTATGACAATAGTAAAGAAAGTGTATGAAAGAGCCTTCAGCAGTGAGACATGACCAACACGCTGGTGATACTGATTGGTTAAATTTATGCAAAAGGAGGGGAGTGATAACAACTCTATTATAAATAAAATATAGGGATTGTGTGATATTTGCAGCATTAGATGTCTTGAAGAGTTTTTGCCATAAGTTGTCCCAGTGAGAGATCGACAATGTTTGGTATAAATCGTGTTCCCATTCTAGCTCAATATTTGATTTATTCCGTGAGCAATTAACTGTAGATAACATTTTATATATGAACGGTGCATTTGGAATAATATCAGGAGAAACTTGGTACAATGGTGTATCTAGTGTGAATGAAATTGGAACTGGCTGAGAAATGAAATTCTGTATACAACTCTGAAGTACTGAAACTAACATGTTATTGTTGAATACATGAATCAGGTAGATTAAAGTTCTCTTGCAATTGATGGAAAGGCAAAATCTAATTATTAACAATCATTTGATTGACATAAAAAATGCCCTTTTCTTTCCAATGTTTGTAATAAAATGATTTGTGACGAAATCTGATGTATTTGTTATACCATAGTGAGGAAGCTAGGAAAGATTGATATTTGTCAAAATGCTTAAAGAAAAATGTATGTAAAAGGTATTGAGAATATTTCAAAATTGGATACTTAAAACTAAAAGTACAATTGGTCACAAATACAACATCCTGTAATGAGAAACCATTTAACAATGAGCATGCAACAGTGACCCAAGAAGGTTTAGGTAAATCTTGATAACCTTTGGACATAGCATAAAATTGATGAATCAAAAAAGCTGATATAGTTTCAAGTCAGGAAATCGAACACCCCCTCGGTTTTGGGGTGAATTAATTTGATAGGGCAATACGGGCATGCTTATTATGCCATAAAAACTTAGTACATATAGAATTAATCTGTGTAAAATAAAAATTGGGAATTTTGAATCGTAACATTGACAATGTGAATAATACCTGGGGAACAATCATCATTTTAATCATATCTACTCTGCCCCACCAAGATAGAAATAGAGGAGACCAAGAGGTCAACAAATTGGTAATTTTAAGTTTTAGAGCAGTAAAGTTGTGGGATAATGTATCACGAATATTAGAGGATAACCATGTTCCTAAATATTAAATTTGTTGAGGGCACCATGTAAACCTGGTGGAATCAAACATATGTTGATAACATGAAGAATGTAAAGATAAAATCTCAGTCTTGGAGATATTTAGTTTATAGCCAGATACAGCAGAGAATAATGAGATTTCATGTAAAAAGGGGGGTAGGGAAGTAACAGGGTTGACCATATAAATAAGAATATCATCTGCATATGCAGAAAGTTTAATTTGGTGGGATTTCAGTGTAAAACCAGTAATAAGGGGGTTATTTCTAAGTCGTTCAAGGAAGGGGTCCAAACATAACAAAAACGTAATGTGGACAGGGGGCACCCCTGACGTGTACCTCTTTGCATGCAAAAATATGGGGAAAAAAGACCATTAACAAAAACACATGCTTTTGGATCTGTATATAATAGTTTGACTTATAAAATAAACTTTGGACCAAATCCAAACCATTGTAAAGTGTGAATCATGAATTACCAATTTATTAGATCAAAAGCTTTTTCCGCATCTAAAGATAATGCAGCTAAGGGAGAGGGATATTTTCGCCTAAGCGTGAGAATATTGGAAAACCTTCTGGCATTATCAGAAGCTAAACCAGCCTGATCAGGGTTAATAAGGAAAAGAATACTTTTCTGCAAGCAGGAAGCCAAAATCTTTGCAAAAATGTTACAATCATAATTAATTAGTGATATGGGATGAAAATTTTTACAAAAGGATGGGTCTTTGTCTGGTTTAGGGATGACAATAATAAGGGCTTTTAAAAAAGAGCCACAGGCCTTAGAATTGGACAGGAAGGAGTTAGAAAGTTCTAATAATTTAGGGGCAAAAATTGAAGAAAAGTCTAAAAATAATTCAACTGAAAAGCCATCCGGGCCAGGAGCCTTGGTTTTTTCAGGGATTTGAGAGCATCTGATATTTCTTGAAGCGCGATATCCTCCCCCAGTGGTGAGAAGATATGTGGAAGAGCTTTAGGTTTGGGAATATCTTGGAAGAAAGATACAAAATCTTCTTCAGAGGGATTAGTAGTTTCTGTGTAAAAGAGATTATAATAAGATTGAAACATATCAATGATATCGGAATCAGATGAAAAAAGTTTGTTTGTTTCTGAGTGGATAGGGCCAATATTTGTACGTTCTGATTTTAATTTTTAAATAATTTGCTAATATTTTTCCTGCTTTGTTTTGGCCTCTGTGATATTTTGATTTAACCTTAACACCTTGGCTGCTAGGGGGTTTTCCCCTCCTGTGCTGAAAATGCTTGAATACTATAGTTTCATGACAAGGTCAACTCGTCAAACGCACAGCGCAGGTAACACTCATGAAGAGCTGACCTTGTCATGAGCATGGAAGGGGTTAAGAAGGATGTCACAGGCGTCCACAGTGGCAATTTTATTTAGGGTGGATTTAGCTTTAATTAACTCCTGTAGTGATGAGGAGGATTTGGATGAAAAATATTTATGTTCCAAAGTTTTAATTAGTGTTAGGGTTTCTTTATATTTAGCATTCATTAGCTTTTTTTCTTGGAGGAATAAGCAATATGAAGGCTCTAAACGATGCTTTGAGTGCATCCCAATTATTGTGAATCGAGAAATCTAAAGAATTGTTAAATTAAAAAAAATCATTAATAAAAGAGGTCGCTTCTGAAATAAAAGTGTGATCTGATAAAAGGTGATTGTTAAAACGCCAGCAACATTGTTTGCATGTAGTGATTGATATATCATTAGAGGTAAAAACAAGAGCACGGTCAGAAATGAAAATAGAACCCATTTCAGATGAGTGGAGATAGGGTAATATTGATTTGAAAATTGAAATATAATCAATACGAGACCTTGTATGGTGTACAGGAGAAAACAAAGTAAACTCTGAGGCATCTGGATTACATTTTTCCATTTATCAAATAAAGGACGAGATGAAATGGCAGATTGGAATGATTTGCGGGTTTTATCTGGTTTAAATTTACATTTGGATTTTCTGTCTGAAAAAGGATCCAACCCATTATCAAAATCACCACCAACCACTACTTTAGATTAGATATAGGTAGTTTCATTTTTATAGAATGCCAAAATTCCGGATCTGGTTTAACAGGACCATAAATATTGAAAAAGGTAGTTTGCATTTTGTTGATGATAGTGTCAACCAGCACCCAACGACCATTTGACTCACATTCTGATGATAATATTTGGGCATTAGTAGACCTGTGAAACAATATAGCAACACCAACACGACGTTCAGAAGCAGGAGAAAAAACGATTTGATTGACCCGTTGGCGTTTGTGCTTAAGAGATTCTACTTCATTGCAATGGGTTTCCTGTAAAAAAGCAACTTGGGCGTTAAGTTTAGCTAAATGAGACAATACCTTTTGACGTCTGACAGGATGACCTAGACCACACACATTCCACAAGACCACATTAACCATGTTGTTGGATTAGGGGGAACATGAGGAAAGAGGTACACCAAACTGCATAATCAACAAAAAGAAGAGAGAAAGAAAGACATTGTTTGATATGTGATGAAGAAAGGGCATTGTTAGAAATAAAACAATTACCATAAAACATAACTGAAAGTGAGAAAAAATTAAGAGTGGAAAGAAGAAAAGGAGAAGAGAAAGAAAAGAAACAGAAGGAAGAGATAAGTAAACAGATCAAGGAGTAACATCCAGATCTGTAAAGAGAAGGATGATCGAAAAAAGAGGAGCATAGTGACACCAAAGGACACAGACCACAGTAATAGATACAAAGAAATAGAAAAAATGAGAACCTCATGAAGAAAAAAAAAGGAGAACAAATAGTCAGAAAATCCAGATCTGAAAAGAGAAGGATTTCAAAAAGAGAGGAGCATAGTGACCTTAAAGGATACGTACCACAGTAATAGAGGAAGTGAGAGCTTCACAAATAAGAGAACAAATAATCAGATAATATTAAATAAGTCAACTTTTAGAATCGAATTGACAATCCTGAAATTTAAGAAGTCAAGTATTGGTATCCATGCTACGAGGAGAAAGGCTATGAAGAAAAAGTTTAAGTTTATCGGGATCATCAAAGGAACGTGACCGACCATCCTGTGTAATTTCACAGAGGCAAGGATGCAGAATTCCATATTGGATGTGGATATGTCTCATCTGAGGACGAAGAGCAAGAAATTCTTTGCGGTGGGCATTTGTTGCAGTGGAAACATCTTGAGATATGAAGATATTATGGCCTGACCAGATACGACGACCTTTAAGTCTTACAGCTTTCAAGACTTGCAGAAGTTTGGTGAATTCCAAGAAAAGCTTTATAATTCCATGTGGTTTATTTGCGGTAGGATGTAAACGACTCAGACGATGTGCTCTTTGTATATTGAGGGGAGTTGACAATGACTGAAATTCCAAGAGTTCTGGAAGGAATTTCTGTAGAAATGCTACCATGTCAGGACCTTCAAAATTCTCCGAAAGTCCATAAAGGCGCAGATTATTTCTACGATTTTGATTTTCAAGATCCTCAGTGTGGATTTTTAACTTGTGAATCTCTTGTTCTGGTAATGGAATCCTTGCAGAAACATCCTGTATGTCGCTAACCCGTTGTTCAAACTCCAGTACTTTTCCCTCCATAATAATCCATCTCTCCTCAATCTGTTTTAGTTTTTCATTTGTAGTGGACATAAAAGGTTGAAGACCACGAACTTCATCTAATATAGAGTCCAGTACTGGACTCTACGAAGAAAGAATAGGAGAAGGTGGAACATTTTTTATGCCTTTTCGGTTTTGTACCAGATGAGGAAGATCTAGCAATATGGAGATCGTTAGCCATTGTTAATTAACTAGGAGAACAACTTGAAAGCTGTAATAAAAGTCAAGAATTTCTGAAAAAATGCAGTGAAAAATAAATTAATATTTATGTTGATGAAACGAGCATAGCATTATATCCTTCAAAAAGTGACAGATACTTAAAGTACCACCGTTGAGCGAAAGTAACAGATGTCCATCAACTAGAACTTATCAAATATGTAAGCATAGAGTCACTTGAGGAGAAGAAATAGTTACATTGCCACAAAAGGATAACATGAATGGGCAAAAAGCGGTATATTTAGGAATATTCAGAGCCCAGAGGAGAGTTTAATTGAAGAGTTTCCGAAAGAATTCCATGAAAAACAAATTATTCGTTATATTGATGAAGAGAACATAGTCTCATATCCATTCAACACGTGACAAATAGTTATAGTTCCCCCAGTGAGCAGGAGCAACAGACGACCACCCACTTGAGTTCATCAGATATGCATGTATAAAGTCACTTGAGAATAAAAGACTGATTCCGTGTCTCAATGGAATAACCTGTATGGGCAAAAAATGGCATTGTTATGAAAAGTTCAGTGCCCAGAGGAGAATTTATATGAATTGAGCACTGGAGTTCTTTACCGGAGAAAGGACTGATTCCTTGTCACAATCGAATAACATGTATGGGCAAAAAATTGCAATTTTATGAAAAATTAAGTGCCCAGAGGAGTCTGTATGTGAAGGAGTTGTTGGCATGCATTATTTTAGCCCCGCCGTAAATATAAAACGGCAAAAAAAAAAAAAGCGAGCGTCGCGATTCAAAATGGTAGCCGCTCGCGTCTTATGAGGTAAAAACTGTCACAGCAGAATACGGGCTCAAAAATAGATAAATATCGTGGAAAAGGCAGCGTAGAGACTCACCGCATCTTCAGCAAACCTGAACCGTCACCCACACCTGGGAAAATGGGCAAATGAGGCTCAAACCGCGCAAAAGAGTCCCGAGTCGATTCGGAGCTCACATCAGTCCGCCGTTACACCTTGGCGTGCAAGCCACGCCCCATCTCTCAATATTTTTAATTCAATATTTTGTCCAAACATCCTTCATCCCTGTTTGCAGCCTGTACTCCATCATAGTGGGCATGAGCTTGTGACTTTGTCCAGGTATAAGTGCAACCAGATAACAAAAGTTGGTGCTTTGTGCTTCTAGGCACTATTTTCACCTAAATCTCTAAAATTACTTCTCTCCAGAAATAGTTTGTTTCGCATAATTTATTACATTTCACTCCTATTTTTCTAAATTTGTATGGGATTTTTCTTGTGCTGTGTTTTCATGTTATTAGTGTTTGAAGTGCGCTAAAAAATGCTTCGCACATTGTCTCCAAGTTAAGCCTGACTGCTTTGTGCCAAGCTACCAGAGAGTTAAACATGGGTTAATTAGGGGCTTGCTTTGGTTTAACCCTGATAGAGATTGTGTCTGCTGTTTGCATAGGGGTTCCCCTCCCTCAATAGGTAACTCAATCTCCTACATAGCCAAACTGCTATATATCTACCAAATGTTAGATGCTATGGAAAAAGTGCAACACAACATATGGCCGACAGAACCACCAATAAAGTTAAATGTAATAATTAAAAACCCTCAACCTCTGCAAACTACCTAAAAATAAATGTTTAAAGATAACTAATACAACTACCTCCCCGCCACACCAGAAACCATATCATTAGGTAGGGGAGCCCTACGCACATGCCCGCTTCCCCAGGGAAACAATATATGAATTCTATGCCAACTCTGAGACTCTGACCCACCCCTTTGTTTATTAAGAACCTCGTTGGAGCACCAAATGCTTGGTTTCCTGAAGATCAATGGTCAAAATATTCAAATCAACATATCTTGGGCCCCAATGGAACGATTTGGATGATCTTGGGCTTGGTTTGCTCCTGTTGGCCAGCTCCAGTCACCTGAAGCATTTCCAACAGGCATCTAAAGGGTGAACTTTGCAGGAGGTGGTTTTATTGACTCCCTGTGCCATCCCTTTCTTTTGCTCTCCTTGTTCCTGATACTCCTCTTCTGCTGGTGGGAGAACCTTGTGCAATCCTTCTCCTATTAGCCCACTGAGCACCCTCCTGCTCACACCCCATGCCCCAGAGCCTCCTGGCTATCTTGCAAGGCACTTGTAGTGGCAATGGTGTCTAGATCTTCCTCCAACTGGTCCCAAAGGTCATAAGGGGGACAGTGCGACTTGCCCCGGAGAGACCCATGTAGTCATGAGGTAAGCTGCAGACAGAGTCCTCAGTCCATAAAGGGCATCCAGTGGCTTCTACATCCAGTTGTCCATGATTTTGCTGTTGCTCTCTTCCAGAGTCTTGTTCTCTGTCACTCCCTTGTGCAGGGTTTTTTAAGTATCGTTGGAAAGTTCTAGATGCCAGGTATCCCTCGCCAATCCTAGGATGCCACATCATCCCTCCAACCCTGTCCCAACTCGCCAGCATTGCATTCTGGGAGAATCTACTATGGCAGACCCCTTAATACCCTGTGCAGAATGCCTGTTCTCACCCTAAGGTATGGCCATTTAAATGAGAAGCCCTCCTCTGTGGTCACTATAAACCATTTCTGGGACAGCTTCATCTCTCGCTGGGAATGGAGTGAGCCTAACTAGAAGGACAATAGAGGGGTCAGGCTTAGGTGTTCGCTACCTCGGCCTATGACAGAGAAGACCCCTTTGAACTTAATCAAGTTACTGCATAGATTCCCAGGCCATCCTGTTAAGGAAATGGCAACTCCACTTACACACAAAAGGCCCAATTCACACCTCAGTACAGGGATCCATTTACCTGCCAGGTGACGGTTGATTGCTTACAGAAAGTCCTCCAGTGGCTTTAGACAGGAAAATTGTGACTTTTGAAAAGTTGTTGTTGATTAATAGTTAGACAAAATGTGATTTTACCATTAAATTTGATTATGAATAACTATAAAAATTAGTCCTTGAATTTCACTAGGTGCTACCAACCCACATTTAGCATTGATTAAATGTAACAGCGTAGTCCGGTGTTTCCCTATAGAAGCAGCCAGCCTTGCTACAGTGATTCAGAAAAGGGGGTGGTGATGAACCGAGTGTCTGAATTAAGCAGACCACTCTTACCCAGTCCAAAGATCAGGGCTTGATCCATCACCGTTTTTTAGCTCACTGACCCATCCCAGCTCAGAACCTGGCTACATGCAAATTAGTCTGTCCCTGGCCCAGTGCATCATGGGAACAGGGCAGACCAGACTACCAAGCCAATTCTTATACTGGGAAGGAAACAAGCTTCCGGGGACCGGTTTCTGGCATTTCAGCCGTCTTCGGCCCGGCTTGCTTGAATCCTGATGGTGCAATGAGCAAGGGACTCACATCTGAGTATACCCTTCCACGCTTATGGTGGACAAAATGATTCAATAAAGGGGGTGGTGAACAGAGTGTCTGAATTAAGCAGACCACTCTTACCCAGTCCAAAGATCAGGGCTTGATCCATCACCGTTTTTTAGCTCACTGCAGCATCCCAGCTCAGAACCTGGCTACATGCAAATTAGTCTGTCCCTGGCCCAGTGCATCATGGGAACAGGGCAGACAAGACTACCAAGCCAATTCTTAAACTGGGAAGGAAACAAGCTTCCGGGGACCGATTTCTGGCATTTTAGCCGTCTTCCGCCCGGCTTGCTTGAATCCTGATGGTGCAACGAGCAAGGGACTCACATCTGAGTATACCCTTCCACGCTTATGGTGGACAAAATGATTCAGAAAAGGGGGTGGTGATGAACAGAG
The DNA here is from genome assembly GCF_964263255.1 of Lissotriton vulgaris. Lineage (NCBI taxonomy): Eukaryota > Metazoa > Chordata > Amphibia > Caudata > Salamandridae > Lissotriton > Lissotriton vulgaris. The sequence goes on from NC_141698.1 coordinate 164,263,060, forward strand.
TGTCTGAATTAAGCAGACCACTCTTACCCAGTCCAAAGATCAGGGCTTGATCCATCACCGTTTTTTAGCTCACTGCACCATCCCAGCTCAGAACCTGGCTACATGCAAATTAGTCTGTCCCTGGCCCAGTGCATCATGGGAACAGGGCAGACCAGACTACCAAGCCAATTCTTATACTGGGAAGGAAACAAGCTTCCGGGGACCGGTTTCTGGCATTTCAGCCGTCTTTGGCCCGGCTTGCTTGAATCCTGATGGCGCAATAAGCAAGGGGCTCACATCTGAGTATACCCTTCCACGCTTATGGGGGACAAAATGATTCAGAAAAGGGGGTGGTGATGAACAGAGTGTCTGAATTAAGCAGACCACTCTTACCCAGTCCAAAGATCAGGGCTTGATCCATCACCGTTTTTTTAGCTCACTGCACCATCCCAGCTCAGAACCTGGCTACATGCAAATTAGTCTGTCCCTGGCCAGTGCATCATGGGAACAGGGCAGACCAGACTACCAAGCCAATTCTTATACTGGGAAGGAAACACGCTTCCGGGGACCGGTTTCTGGCATTTCAGCCGTCTTCGGCCCGGCTTGCTTGAATCCTGTTGGTGCAATGAGCAAGGGACTCACATCTGAGTATACCCTTCCACGCTTATGGTGGACAAAATGATTCAGAAAAGGGGGTGGTGATGAACAGAGTGTCTGAATTAAGCAGACCACTCTTACCCAGTCCAAAGATCAGGGCTTGATCCATCCCAGCTCAGAACCTGGCTACATGCGAATTAGTCTGTCCCTGGCCCAGTGCATCATGGGAACAGGGCAGACCAGACTACCAAGCCAATTCTTATACTGGGAAGGAGACAAGCTTCCGGGGACCGGTTTCTGGCATTTCAGCCGTCTTCGGCCCGGCTTGATTGAATCCTGATGGTGCAATGAGCAAGGGACTCACATCTGAGAATACCCTTCCACGCTTATGGTGGACAAAATGGTTCAGAAAAGGGGGTGGTGATGAACAGAGTGTCTGAATTAAGCATACCACTCTTACCCAGTCCAAAGATCAGGGCTTGATCCATCACCGTTTTTTAGCTCACTGCACCATCCCAGTTCAGAACCTGGCTACATGCAAATTAGTCTGTCCCTGGCCCAGTGCATCATGGGAACAGGGCAGACCAGACTACCAAGCCAATTCTAATACTGGGAAGGAAACAAGCTTGTCTCCTTTCTGGTGAAGAATTGGCTTGGTAGTTTGGTCTACCCTGTTCCCATGATGCACTGGGACAGGGACAGACTAATTCGCATATAGCCAGGTTCTGAGCTGGGATGGTGCAGTGAGCTAAATAACGGTGATGGATCAAGCCCTGATCTATGTACTGGGTAGGAGTGGTCTGCTTAATTCAAACACTCTGCTCATCACCACCCCCATTTCTGAATTGTTTTTGGCCACTATAGGTGTGGCAGGGTATACTCAGACATGAGTCCCTTGCTCACTGCACCATCAGGATTCAAGCAAGCCGGGCCGACGACGGCTGAAATGCCAGAAACCGGTCCCCGGAAGCTTGTCTCCTTTCTGGTGAAGAATTGGCTTGGTAGTGTGGTCTGCCCTGTTCCCATGATGCACTGGGTCAGGGACAGACTAATTTGCATATAGCCAGGTTCTGAGCTGGGATGGTGCAGTGAGCTAAATAACGGTGATGGATCAAGCCCTGATCTTTGGACTGGGTAAGAGTGGTCTGCTTAATTCAGACAATCTGTTCATCACCAGCCCCTTTTCTGAATCGTTTTTGGCCACTATAGGTGTGGCAGGGTATACTCCGACATGAGTCCCTTGCTCACTGCACCATCAGGATTCAAGCAAGCCGGGCCGACGACGGCTGAAATGCCAGAAACCGGTCCCCGGAAGCTTGTCTCCTTTCTGGTGAAGAATTGGCTTGGTAGTTTGGTCTGCCCTGTTCCCATGATGCACTGGGCCAGGGACAGACTAATTTGCATATAGCCAGGTTCTGCGCTGGGATGGTGCAGTGAGCGAAATAACGGTGATGGATCAAGCCCTGATCTTTGGACTGGGTAAGAGTGGTCTGCTTAATTCAGACACTCTGTTCATCACCACCCCCTTTTCTGAATCGTTTCTGGCCACTATAGGTGCGGCAGGGTATACTCGGACATGAGTCCCTTGCTCACTGCACCATCAGGATTCAAGCAAGCCGGGCCGACGATGGCTGAAATGCCCGAAACCGGTCCCCGGAAGCTTGTCTCCTTTCTGGTGAAGAATTGGCTTGGTAGTTTGGTCTGCCCTGTTCCCATGATGCACTGGGCCAGGGACAGACTAATAATATGCATATAGCCATGTTCTGAGCTGGGATGGTGCAGTGAGCTAAATAACGGTGATGGATCAAGCCCTGATCTTTGGACTGGGTAAGAGTGGTCTGCTTAATTCAGACACTCTGTTCATCACCACCCCCTTTTCTGAATCGTTTTTGGCCACTATAGGTGTGGCAGGGTATACTCCGACATGAGTCCCTTGCTCACTGCACCATCAGGATTCAAGCAAGCCGGGCTGACGACGGCTGAAATGCCAGAAACCGGTCCCCGGAAGCTTGTCTCCTTTCTGGTGAAGAATTGGCTTGGTAGTTTGGTCTGCCCTGTTCCCATGATGCACTGGGCCAGGGACAGACTAATTTGCATATAGCCAGGTTCTGAGCTGGGATGGTGCAGTGAGCTAAATAGCGGTGATGGATCAAGCCCTGATCTTTGGACTGGGTAAGAGTGGTCTGCTTAATTCAAACACTCTGCTCATCACCACCCCCATTTCTGAATCGTTTTTGGCCACTATAGGTGTGGCAGGGTATACTCAGACATGAGTCCCTTGCTCACTGCACCATCAGGATTCAAGCAAGCCGGGCCAACGACGGCTGAAATGCCAGAAACGGTCCCCGGAAGCTTGTCTCCTTTCTGGTGAAAAATTGGCTTGGTAGTTTGGTCTGCCCTGTTCCCATGATGCACTGGGCCAGGGACAGACTAATTTGCATATAGCCAGGTTCTGAGCTGGGATGGTGCAGTGAGCTAAATAACGGTGATGGATCAAACCCTGATCTTTGGACTGGGTAAGAGTGGTCTGCTTAATTCAGACACTCTGTTCATCACCACCCCCTTTTCTGAATCGTTTTTGGCCACTATAGGTGTGGCAGGGTACACTCAGACATGAGTCCCTTTCTCACTGCTCCATCAGGATTCAAGCAAGCCGGGCCGACGACGGCTGAAATGCCAGAAACCGGTCCCCGGAAGCTTGTCTCCTTTCTGGTGAAGAATTGGCTTGGTAGTTTGGTCTGCCCTGTTCCCATGATGCACTGGGCCAGGGACAGACTAATTTGCATATAGCCAGGTTCTGAGCTGGGATGGTGCAGTGAGCTAAATAACGGTGATGGATCAAGCCCTGATCTTTGGACTGGGTAAGAGTGGTCTGCTTAATTCAGATACTCTGTTCATCACCACCCCCTTTTCTGAATCGTTTTTGGCCACTATAGGTGTGGCAGGGTATACTCAGACATGAGTCCCTTGCTCACTGCACCATCAGGATTCAAGCAAGCCGGGCCGACGACGGCTGAAATGCCAGAAACCGGTGCCCGGAAGCTTGTCTCCTTTCTGGTGAAGAATTGGCTTGGTAGTTTGGTCTGCCCTTTTCCCATGATGCACTGGGCCAGGGACAGACTAATTTGCATATAGCCAGGTTCTGAGCTGGGATGGTGCAGTGAGCTAAATAACGGTGATGGATCAAGCCCTGATCTTTGGACTGGGTAAGAGTGGTCTGCTTAATTCAGACACTCTGTTCATCACCACCCCCTTTTCTGAATCGTTTTTGGCCACTATAGGTGTGGCAGGGTATACTCCGACATGAGTCCCTTGCTCACTGCACCATCAGGATTCAAGCAAGCCGGGCCGACGACGGCTGAAATGCCAGAATCCGGTCCCCGGAAGCTTGTCTCCTTTCTGGTGAAGAATTGGCTTGGTAGTTTGGTCTGCCCTGTTCCCATGATGCACTGGGCCAGGGACAGACTAATTTGCATATAGCCAGGTTCTGAGCTGGGATGGTGCAGTGAGCTAAATAACGGTGATGGATCAAGCCTTGATCTTTGGACTGGGTAAGAGTGGTCTGCTTAATTCAGACACTCTGTTCATCACCACCCCCTTTTCTGAATCGTTTTTGGCCACTATAGGTGTGGCAGGGTATACTCAGACATGAGTCCCTTGCTCACTGCACCATCAGGATTCAAGCAAGCCGGGCCGACGACGGCTGAAATGCCAGAAACCGGTCCCCGGAAGCTTGTCTCCTTTCTGGTGAATAATTGGCTGGGCAGTTTGGTCTGCCCTGTTCCCATGATGCATTGGGCCAGGGACAGACTAATTTGCATATAGCCAGGTTCTGAGCTGGGATGGTGCAGTGAGCTAAATAACGGTGATGGATCAAGCCCTTATCTTTGGACTGGGTAAGAGTGGTCTGCTTAATTCAGACACTCTGCTCATCACCACCCCCTTTTCTGAATCGTTTTTGGCCACTATAGGTGTGGCAGGGTATACTCAGACATGAGTCCCTTGCTCACTGTTCATCACCACCCCCTTTTCTGAAGCCTTGCTACAGTGAGCATAGCTTTTGGGGAAATTTAACTGCGAGGACATGTTCAACATTAACGTTTACATGTCCTACTTTTAAATACAATGCACCCTGACTTTAAGGACAATCAAACCTTCTTAGGGGCGACATTAATAGGAAAAAGGTAGATTTCGGCCTGTCAAAAGGGGTTATTTTGGCATGTTACCTGTGTGTAGCTCCCAGGGTGTGCATAACGGTAGCCTTTTGTGTGCAGCCTGCACCAGTGCGCACCGGCGTGCACATGTATAACCAGCCGTGTGTCTAGCAGTGCTGTAGCAGCCTTATCTTAAAAGGCAGACTGTAAACCTGCCCTGTCCAATAACCATGCAATTACTTTGAGGGAGACTCACTAAGTGAGGCTCGCCCATAGTAAAGGTCTAAAAACTGACTGGGTAATCGAAAGCAAACAATTTCTGCAGACTAAATAGGTGGAACCCATTTCCAACAATATGTAGTTTGTAATTCAATAAAACACAATTGATTGGAGGAATTCTTGAAATACATCTACCCAGGTGTATCCAGCAGCTCAATTGCGAGGTATCAGTAGCTTGCAGCATACCTTTGAGTAGTTAGCAATAACTGTCTGTCACATGAATTGATAATATGCAGCTGCCATTTGTTAAGCAGCACTAACTATTGTCTGCCCTCCATCGTAATTTATTTTTTCTGTCCTCATTCATGCCTTCTCTCCTTTCACGTATCTTTCTCTTTCTTTCCGACTTTCTCTACTTTTAATTAATTCTCTTTTCCTTTCTTTCTTTTTTCTTGCTGTCGGTTTCTTTATCTGCTGTTTTGTTTTTTTCTCCTTTTTTACTTCCTTTCTCATTCTTTCTTTTTCTATTTTTGTATATTCTATTTTTATTCTTTCTCCTCTTCTGTTATTTTCTTTTTTTTTCTGTTTTCATTTTTCCATTGCTCTGTTTGTAAAAGAGTAGGCCATTTTCAAAAAGTATGTAGATTTCAAAAGAAGAGTGTTAAAATTAGCAACGTTGATTGGAACGATTGTTCTGAATCTATGGACAATCTCCTTTTATCCCTTGACTTGGATGCAGAGGAAATCAAAGGTCCTTTATGTGCTGCAATTATTCATGGTGTGGAATTACAGGTGATGGCAGATTCAGGATCACCCATCACGATTCTTAGAGACTCTACTTTATTTGAAAAATGGGGAAATTATGTCAAACTTTCTGAATCGGATGTAAACCCTAAAGCCTTTGGGGAAAAGGATATTGATATGTTGGGGTTCTTTGTGGGTTCTGTGGAAGTTTTGGAAAGATCCATATGTACAAAGATTTATGTGACGATAAAGGGTAAAAACATTGTTGGGTGGAAGGATCTTGCCAGAATGGGTCTATATTTAGTTCCAGGGGATAAAAATACAATTCGAGTCAGAGATGTTCCTGTTTGTAATGTTGAGGAAATGATGTTAGATCGGGGGGATCTAATTAAAGAATTTAAAGAAGTTTTTAGCAATAAGGTGGGTTTGGTGAAAGGAGTAGAACATAAAATCAGACTTCTTCCAAATGCTTCACCCATAGTTCACAAGGTTCGTAACGTTCCTCTAAGTGTTAGATCTGAATTAAAAAAAATGTTGGATGATTTATGTGAGCAAAAAATTATTCAGCCTACAAAATCATCTCAATGGGCCGCCCCGAATGTCGTCGCACGAAAAAAAAAATAACGAGATTAGGTTGTGTGCGGACCTCAGGGGTTTAAACAAGAACATCAAGGTAGATTGTCATCCTCTGCCTAGAATTCAGGAATTATTGGCAAACCTGGGGGTGCAAAATGGTTCTCTTTGATAGACCTAAAATCTGCATACCATCAGGTCCCGTTGAACAAGGATTCTCAAGAATTGACCACTTTTGCCACTCCATTTGGGGCGTTCAAATTTTTGAGACTCCCTTTTGGTTTGGTATCAGTGGCCAGCGTGTTCCAGAGACTGATGGACACTATCTTTAAAGATTTAAAGGGGGTCCAAGCTTATCTGGACGATATTCTAATTTTTGCTGATAGTCTTGATGAACACAATGTGTTATTGAGAAAAGTTCTTTCCTTGTTGAGGGAGCGGGGAATGACAATCAGGGAGGATAAGTGTAAATTTGGAGTTCAGGAAATTGAATATCTTGGACACACTGTTTCTCAGGTCGGAATTAAACCAAAATTTTCCGTGATCAAAGCTTTGAAAGATGCAAAAGCCCCCGTGGATAAAGATTCCCTGCGTTCATTTTTGGGGCTGGCGGAATATTATGCCAGATTTGTAAATAATTATGCACAAGTGGTGGAACCTCTCAGGTTGTTGCTAAAAAGGGGTCAAAGATTTGTATGGTCTAAAGATTTAGAAGGAGTTTTTGAAAAAGTGAAAGGAGTGAATTGTGGCTGCTCACCCTTTACATGCTTTCCGTGATGATTGTGTCTCTACAATTGCGGTGGATGCCAGCATGAGTGGTTTAGGTGCGGTGTTAAGTCAGGAGGTGCATGGAGTCAAAAAGACAGTGGCTTTTGCTTCAAGGTCCTTGAAGGATTATGAGAAATGTTATAGCACTATAGAGAGGGAGGCCTTGGCTTGTGTGTGGGCAGCACAGACATTTAAAATGTATGTCTGGGGCAGGAGGTTTATTATGTTGTCAGATCATAAACCTCTTTCTTTCATTTTTAGTAAAGTGTCTGGGAGTAATAATTTGTCTCCTAGGTCGACTAGACTTGTGTCAAAACTCCAGGAGTACAATTTTGAGATGAGACCTATTCCTGGAGGAAAAGATTTCAGGGCGGATTGCCTATCTCAGATGTCTTTAGAAAAGGATGAATTGGATGATTTGTTGGATGATGATGTGGAATGTGTGACCTGGGTGGATGTTTGCCTAGTGTGCCGTTGCATCCCACTGTGTTCCCTGATGCGGCTTGGGAGAAAGTTGGTTTGGATTTTTCTGGGCCTTACAGTATTTTGCCAGATAGTATGAAATTCCTCATTTTGGCGGTAGACTATTTCTCTAAATGGATGTATTTTAAATTTGTGGATGCTCCCAATTCGGATAACACAATCTTGTTTTTGAAGAAACTTTTCAGGTTGGAGGGGTCTCCAAAGTTTTTGGTGACAGATAATGGAACTCATTGTGTTTCAGAGAAAATGTGTTCGTTTTTAAGGTCTCAGGATGTTAAACATCCTAGGGTGGCGCTTTATTCCCCGGCTTCGAATGGTTTGGTGGAGCGAGGTAATAAGATAATGAAGGAGGGTATCCAAACAGCAGTGGCTTCAGGTTTGGAGGTAGGTACTTTTGTTGAGGAGAAAGTTTGGAATTCTAACACGTCTCCACATTGCACTACTGGTGTTACTCCATTCGAGTTGCTTAGGGGCAGGAATGTTCATTCTTCTCTTTTTTCTTCGTGGTTGGACAATAAATGTTCAGAGAAAGAGGTGAAGAGTGATGTTGGAAAAGTAACGTAAACGGTTAAACGTAAACAAGAAGTTATGAAAAATAAGTTTGCTGGGAAAAAGTCCCCGATGACTCAAGGTTTGGTGGTTGGGGATTGGGTGATGATTAAAAAACCATTTAGGGTCTCGAACGGGAACTCTGTTTTTTCTAAACCAGTCCAAGTGATTAAAAAAGGCAAAGGGGCTGTGTTCTTGGGTGAGAAGGGTTGGTGGAACGTCAGACAACTGGTAAAGATGTCTGAAAGTCAAGCGTTGGTGGTTAATAGGCATAAGGTCAGTGGGGTCAAACATAACTGTGGTTGGTCCCACTGGTTACCTAATTCTGGTGGACGCAATGGGAACTCTTCTGTCTCAGATGTCTCAAATTTTTCCACCCCGCTTTCTGCTTCTTCCATTCAACCTTCTACTTCTACTCTTTTGAGTAGAAGTGGTAGAGTTCTAAAAGTTCCTGTTAGATTTGATAATTTTGTTAGATATTAAGGGGGGGTATTTTGTTTTTTTTTCTTCCTTTTTGTTTTTTTTCTGATAAGGGGGAAGGTGATGTAGTAGATGTATTGTTTAGTTGAGCTCGGGAGCTCGTGTGAGCTTGTGTTTAGTACTGGATCGTGTCGAGCCATATTGTACTCGTGGTATTGTATTGCTTTGAATGCATGTGTGTGTTCTGGGCTCGTGGGTCTTCCAGTGACTGCAGTTGCTGGGAGGACTTCGGGCTGAGAGCACACGATACTTGTGGGTGAACTTATTTCAGAATAAACCTATTCTTCTATAACAAGGAACTGTGGACATTCCTACTTATTACAGATGTGTACCCTTTACAAATGTTGGGCAGTAGCTCAAGAAGGTTTTCAGCTGTCAGAAGTAGTTCTCACTCTAGAAGAGGTTGGAGACCCCTGGTCTAACCAATGGCAATCGCTCTGGGTAGCATGCCAACCCATCTTCCTTTTGCCCACTATGTTCCCTCAGTTTTATCCCAGCCATATACAATTCAGTCCTAACCCTCCTTAAATAGGACCAGCCCAGTCTGAGCTGTAGGCCAGGTCTTCCCTGTACCAGAACATAAGCAACCAAATACTGGTTTCACCCTATTTGGGGCTCAGCAGTCAGGTGCAATGTGATTTCAGTGGAACAGTAGGCATAGGACCCATGTGTGGGCGTACACTCAGGGGCGTAGTTACCCCCGAATAAATGTATTATCTAAGAAGCAGTTGGGTGCAGGTGTTTTTAGTCCGGTATTGTGAGGTATCTGTCAGAATTCAACTGGGATTTTTACATAAACACACAGACAAAAACACAGACATGCACACTCTCTCTGGTCTCCGTTTTGAAGGTCTTAAAATATTGCTTATTTTTCATAATATTGTGTTTTAAATACCATACTCCTGTCCCTCTTCTCTGCCTCTTAAGCCGCCCTCATTCCCTGCTTCTCATATGATAGGCTAGCATGATAGTTGGAAAATCTGACATTCACACCCTCCCAATCTTACTGACTAAGCTATGCATGTGCATACACCTGGCCACTTTAGCGTGTGGGACACTGATTGGCATGGGTGTTTTCATTGTGTACTGACTTCTTGCAGCCCCAAAGGTAGGTACTCTGAGCACTAAAAACAAAACTGCTTTCTAAGCTGCAAATCTGATATTTTATGAAGACCTAGTTGGGGGCCCGGTTTTTCTGTTAATACTATTGAATGTGTATTGATCATTGCCTAATGTATGTTTTTCCATAACTGATTGAATTGCTACTGTTCCACATGGAGCCTTCGTTGCACCTACTGATACAGAACATTGTCAATCGGGTGAGAAAGATTTGCAAAACCAGAGACAGTGATCATGAAAAGTGGTCAAGCCCATAACAATAGATGAGTGACCCAAAAGGTTTGATCCTCCATCGTGTAGGGTCAGAGCAGGTGCAATAAAGATAACCAGGAAATTGCTGTGATTTGGTCCTATGATAACAAGATGATCTGTCTATCTGTCTGTCTGTCTGTCTGTCTGTGTGTCTGTGTTATATTTTTTTATATAGATGCAGGCTTAAATTAGCAGACAAAAGGCAATACAATTAAAAGTTGTTCTAGAGTTGGGGCCTAAACATCTGTCTGGACTAGGTCTCCAACAATTCTCATGATGTCAATGACCACGTAGACTTATCTATTGGCTATACCATGCTGTGCATCTAAACATACCCTCAGCAGGACAGTATATAGGTAGCTAGACTGTATTGCTAGTTGGCAGGAATTATTATTACTGTAAGGATGGTTGTGAAATACTGTAAGAGTAATTCAGGGAAACATTCACACATGATGGAAAGAACTCTCCTCACCTTCAATGACTTAAGTGTAACATTTCATTTCCTAGCTCTGCCAATCTGAGGTTGTGCTGGGCTTCACTGTGCAGCCTCTTTCCCAGGCAACCACTTGCATCCTCTCCCCATCTTCAAGCCAGATTGAAGCACAACATGTAAATTAATGGAAAGTAATAGATCCAGTCTCTCATTCCTAATATGCCGAAGTGGTCTTCCAAAGACCAACAATTTCCACACAGTGTGTTACAATGGGGGAAATGTGAAGTGTAAAATAGAAACCAAAAGAATGTCCTTAATCTAATTTGATGCATATGTTTATTTTTTATTCTTGCAGTTTACAATAGATTTGATGCCATAGAAAAGGCGAGTACCAACCTCTCACTGGTCACAGACTGCATGGAGCACGGGTTGACAGCTGTCTACCCACGAACCCGCTACACAGCTGGCTGGGACGCCAAACTTTTCTACGTGCCACTCTCTTACTTTCCCACTATATTGGTGGATACCATTTTCGCCAAACTTAAATAGATTGACATTTTAGAGGGTCAGCAGGAGAAAGTTAGTATTTCAGTGCCAGACCTCACTCTTTCATGGGACTGGCTAAGGTGCGGGTCATTCCTTTCTCTCTCTTTCACTATGTACACAGTGGTGCTAGAACAATTTTGACAATGTGGTGGGTGCTGCCATTAATGTTATATCACTGAAGTCATAGGGATTGTAAAAACTCGAAGTATCACACAATAAAAACGAGTGTAGCAAATGTGCCACACCATGCAGCTAGAGAGTGGTAAGGGCACTGTATGCAGCTGGTCGTGCTTTTGGAGCACGGGTGAGGTAGAGTACTGTCATTCACAGAAACGCACATTTTCTTTTGAAAAGGCCATTACATTTACATAGAATTTTACTGGAAAAAACTATACAGCGCACAAACGAAAATGCATGAAAATTGGGTTTCAGCAAATATGTGTCATTTGTGCATCAGCAAATAAAGTGTGTTGGTTTGATTTTATCCTAATAATGTGCTTCATTTGTGCTTTCCTAATCGCTAATATATGTTTAATTATGTGTGTAGATAATTTACGGGTAGTTTACTGCTGTTGATGCTGTGTAGAATGCTTCACATATGTCGATCTTGCTATATAATGCCAATCTTCTCTTTATTCAGGACTTCATGTTATACAATGTGATCACAGTTATTCCATAACCCTCCACGCCACAGTCCCCAAAACCTAACCTATCAAAGCCTTTGTTTAACAGTGGATTGTGAGATCAAAGAAATATCCATCCCTAGTGAAAAGGTGAGTTTCAAACTATCGAAGACTTATTTACAAGTCACGCTTTACCCCCTTGTCACGCTTTACCCCCTTATCCCTCGTATACCTTACTTCTGTTGCCAGGTAACTAGTTACAAACATACTTTTTCTTTAACCCCTTCGATGCTGATGACGAGCTCAGCTCGTCATCAGCCACGGGGGCGTGTGCGGATGACGAGCTGAGCTCGTCATCTTACGCGGCTTCTAGAAAAAAGCCGCGTAGGGGAAAAATAACCGCCACAGCGATGCGGTTAAAGGAAGCAATGTTTATGGTTACATGAATCACATTTTCGTTAAATGTTTGAGTGATGGCCATTTCCCAAACTCTGATAATCACAAGAATCTATTACTGAACCTAGTCTGTTATTTCTTTCTGTCCCAAGGTGACCTAATCCGTCCCTAGTAAGTCTCTCTCTCTCGCTCCTCTGCCATCAAAAATAATATTCTCTCTATTTATTCCTTAAATTGAAATACTCTCATGAAGATTTCAGTGTCTCTCCCAAGCTATTCATGGATCACTCAAGGATCCGATTATGCCTTTGACTGTGCTGCATCGACTTTCCACTGGCACAGCACCTCAAAAAACATGCAAGTACCACCATCCTGATTACGAGTTCAACTCGTGCAGGCGGGCGGACCTTTTGCCTTTCCCGTGGACCACAATGGGAATGAAAAAAAATGTTCCAGCATGGCATGGACTGCGAAGTTCATGCCTTTCTGGAACTGGGGATGCAGGCAGACAGAGGGCACATGTTGTGGATTGGTCAAAAATAGACACTCAAATGTTAGTAGAGGTAATGAATTCCTCATCTCCAATGCTAGAAGGGGACAGCAATATAGCATGTACGCAATTCAATGACTGGCTAAAAACAGCCACTCAGAGTTCCGTACCACAAAAAAGAGCTACCTTTAAAAGGAAGTCACCTTCACAACCCTGGTACTCGGAAGCCTTAAAAGCACAAAAACAGACCTGCAGAAGAGCTGAGAAAAAGTGGAGATCGCAATATGATCCCAAATTAAAGATAGACTATAAAAACGAACTGGCCACATATAAAAATCTGATAATCGCAGAAAAAAGCAAATTCTTTGTACACAAAATAAATGATTCCAAGAACTCGAGCAAAGACCTGTTCACAGTAGTCAAAAAACTTGCCAAAATTGAAAACAATAATCCAGTAGATATATCATCTGACTTCTGTAACATTTTAGGCCACTTCTTCGTAAATAAAGTATCATCAGTGTATGAACTATTTAAAAACAATCAGAGTGACCATACAATCCAAAACCCCATAAATAATACAAAACTAGACAACCAACCCAGCGGCACCCCATCCTTTAACTGGTCTTTACCCACAGTGGAACAAATTACTAAGGAAGTAATGACAACCAACTCAGGCAGTCCCTTAGACCCATGTCCACCGAAAATATTTCAAATATGTCCTGAACAAATAGGACAAGTACTTCAAAAATTGTTTGAAGTAATTTTAAACACCAGCATATTTCCAAACGACTGGAAAACCATTTCAATCAGGCCACTACTGAAAAAACCCCATCTAGACAACGAAGTCCCCAGCAATTACAGGCCCATAGCCAGGATTCCTTTTGCCGCAAAAGTGCTGGAGAAACTACTAAACAAACAGTTCTCACGGTACCTACTGGACAACAATTGGCTTGATCACTCTCAATTTGGATTCTGGGAAGGACACGGAACGGAATCAGCCCTCCTCACGGCCACCGAGGAACTTAGAAGTATACTGGACAGAGGAGAAAAGGCCGCCTTGGTGCTATTGGATCTCTCGGCGGCCTTTGATACGGTCAGCCACGAGATACTAATAAAACGCATTAGGGAAACCGGATCCAGTGACCACGTGTGCAACCTCATCGCATCCTACCTCCATGAGAGAAATTTCACAGTTGAAATAGGAGAAGCAAAGTCAGACTCCTTTAAAGTACCATGCGGCGTCCCACAGGGCTCGTCATTAAGCCCAACACTTTTTAATTTATATGTGGCCCCCCTTGCCGAATTAATAAGAGAAAATGGATTTACACCAATATCCTACGCTGACGATACCCAAATCGTCATTTCTATAGGCAAAAACAGCAAAGTAACAGCCAAGAATTTTCAACTATGCATGCTAAAAGTTAGTCAATGGATGCAACAAAATTGCCTCAAACTCAACGGAGAAAAGAGTGAGGTAATGATTCTAGGAGGTAACGCCGATATCTGGTCCCCAGACTGGTGGTCCCCTGAACTGGGAACAAGACCAGAACCCTCAGAGAAAGCTAAAAACTTGGGAGTCATGATAGACACCAAACTAACATACGAAGCCCAAGTAAACAAACTGGCATCGTCTTTCTGGCTGATACTAAAAATGATTAGAAAAATACTCCCATACCTGCCTCAAGACACACGCAGAATGGTAGTGACAGCCCTGGCACTGTCTCGACTGGACTACGGTAACGCATTGTATGCCGGAGCCAGAGTAAAAATCATGGAAAAAATGCAGCGACTCCAGAATGCAGCGGCACGACTGATACTGGAAATCCCAAAATTTCAGCCTATCAGTCATAAACTAGAGACACTCAACTGGCTACCTGTAGCCAAAAGAGTCAAGTTTAAATCACTATGCTTGACCTACAAGGCACTGCAGGGCAAAGGCCCTCACTTCCTGAAAACTCACCTGAAGCACTACGAACCATCAAGGCTTCTCAGATCAGGTGAAAAAAAACTGATAGCGATACCCAAGTTCAAACGATCAAACTGGGGAGGAAGAAGCTTCCTCGGGCATGCAGCACGGACATGGAACTCACTACCACTTGACATAAAAAACAGCCCAACTCTGGAGATTTTCAGAAAGAGAATCAAGACCTGGCTATTCACCGCATAAATTCTACTAACTCCAGACCTGCTCCGGAAACTGGACAATTCATAGCGCCAAGACACCTTCGGGCATTCGTGCGCTTTAGAAATTGACAAATCAAATCAAATCAAATCTGAGTGCATCCTCATGGCGGGTGGTACTGGGGGTCCGTTCCCTCATTGCCAGCATTTTTGTGGCGGGCTCACTGCCATGAAAAGGTTAGCGGTGGAGGAACTTGTAATATGCACAACGAGACTCCACCAGTCCCGCTGAGCATATTGCAGGGTCCCCCTACCGGGCCACTGCCAGGGAACAACAGCTCCCTGGTTCCACCGGTGGTCCACTACCGTAACATAATCTGGCAGACGGACCACCGCAACCGAGAGTCTGGCGGTCCATGGACTGCCAGACTCATAGTCAGGCCCTTAGCCTTTTATGAGAATTCTAGTACAATCCGTCTCCCCATAATGGAAAGAACTATTTTGTTTCTTTCCTTACAGACTTTTATTTTAGGATATCCAGTCTTTGGATAAACAAAACATAGTTCGCATGTATTTTCTTTCGGTCACCGACATACAAGCCACTTAATTTCAGAAAAAGATCTTATTGCTTCAGTTTGCATTCATACCTTTTGTTAAGTCCTTTCATGGTATTTACCACTTAAAAAATGTGATTTTAATATTTTCTATGACTACCAACTGAGCCAACACACTTTAGCTAAGGTGACCCTAGAATCCCAGTGAGGTTGACTTCACCTGAAATCCTCCTGAAGGTCAGTAAAGTGAGTACCCTGAGTGACCAAGTTCTTTACAGGCTTTGAAACTCCAGAAGTCTGGTATGGACTGCTATATGAAAACACATTATTGTTATTATTGTGGTGGTGACTTTAACCCTTTGTACCTAATCTCACTCTTCCTTTTGACAATCTCTCTCCTTGGTGGGTAACATTTTGTAGTTTGGTTACCTCAGCAGTTTCCTTGTTAAACCAGTTGTATTCTTCATCAAACATTCTTCTCTTTCATTGACCAATCTTCTATCATTTTAACTAGTTTTCTCTATAATCACACACACACTCTTTTATTCAACTACTTATTCTATTTGCCCACACATTCTTCTATTTCCTCAATCTATTTCCTCAATCAGTCTTCTCTTTTTCAACTAGACTTTTTCTTTGTTCAACCATTATACATTTTAGTATACAGGCCTTAATGTGGTTGATACGTCCAACCTAGATTTGCTACACTAATATTCTCATTGTTCAAACTGCCTTCTCATCCATAGAGCAGGCCTGTATTTGACCAATGAACCATCTATTTTATTGCGTATTTGTTTCTCTGACTTTATTGTCGGGGGGTCCGAGTACCTCTTCCTAGCAGCTCAGGAAGAGGTACTCGGACCCCCCGCCTGCTGCACCGTCTTGAAAAAATTAATTTTCAGGCTTCTTCAACAAAAGCGACGAATGCGCTGTGTCAGAACCCCGATTAATTGCTTTCAGACAACTTTCCCTACCATAGCGACGAACGCGCCTTGGCAGCGGTATTGATTATGTTTTAAACCTAATTTTCCTCTCATGTATTTCCCACGCACTGGAGAAAACAGCCACCACCAGAATCCCCAATTAGAGCTTGGAATCTAACTTAATTTAATATTCCTTGAAAAGCTGCGACATGCGCCCAGCTGTACTGCACGAATGACCATCCTTGCCCTCTCCACTGGCAAGTTTCAGGAGGCTCAACTGTCCTGATGAAGATCTAAAATAATATAGATCGAAACGCCGTCGACCTACCCAAGGAATTTCACGTGTACCATTGTATATAATTGTTGAGTGTGTTTATCCTTGTTGTGTGTGACAGTTCGTTCACTTTGATCACTTATGTCACGTCCTGCACCGTACTATTCACCTGAGCACCTGAAATAGTGTATATATATTTTTAATATTTTGTGTCTTGATATAAGAAAAGAGTAAAAATAAAAAACTCCATTTTTTCCTACTACCAATGCTCCCTAGCGACTTATTAAATACTCGCTAATACCCTGTTTTGCTTTAAGGACCACATAAGGCCTACTCCGAACCATTGTTCTACAAAATTATCTTTCTACCCCAGGTTCAACTGTATGGGGTTCCCTTGTATATAACAAACACGGCAAACAACACAGGACCTGGCCACCTTGATATGTGCTTAAGACAACACGACAAGCACTGACAGGGCCAACAGGGTTTTCCTCCTTATAGCTTGGAGTACCCGCAATTCTCCACTACAGAGGCACACCGTTTTAGCACATACAGCAGCAGTAAAAACATCACGCACAAAATGGTACAGTAAAGCACACGCTCACGTTTGCCAGAATATTACATACTGTCAGAACACAGTGCTCAGATCCAACAAGCATTTGCAATACAATAGGACTCGCTTTTATGTGAGACCTATTGCATTGTATTACAGACAACGGGAGGGGGGAAGCACGGACAACGGGAGTGCGGGCGTGGGGAGGGGGGAGAAGGGGCGAGAAGGCACAGACAAAGTAGTGCTCACAGTCTAAATAACGTCTACAGTAACGTGTAAAACTCAAAGTAAAGACGCAAGTAGCCATGGGAGGGTACAAATGACGACATTGCCATAATAATAAGGAGAGACTAACAAGCCTCATAACCAATCAGAAAACAGCATTTATAATAGACAATGACATGAGCCAATTAAAAACATGAGTGGAGAGTGGGAGGAGCTTCCACTGCATACTCCATTACTACATTCCTCGCAGAGCGAGCAGGGCATATGCGCTGCCATTATAGATTCGACCTAAAAATGTTCCTCAAGGCAGTAGTGGAAGGATACAACGCACCCAGTGAGAAGAAATGTAAAGAGGAAATACTCCAGGACAGATACAACAATAGGGAGAAGAGCCAACAAATCAGGAGTAGAGAAATGAGACGGACACTAAAGTCATCAATTCATGAGGAAGGGGGGGTGAATAAAAACTCCATCCTCACATTGAGATTGTTCTTCACATTGGCAGGTATGCAAGCACCAGTTACATTAGTGTACATCTTGTTCGTTAGAAAAGATGGGAATATGTGCAATTTGTGTGATTTTTTTTGTGCAATGTTACACGAAGCAACGTAAAATGGGAACCCAGCTTTTAGCGCTATATTGTAGTTTATTTGCGTCCTCGCCTCTGTTTTGGATGCACAGCAGGCTTTAAAAAAAAGCACAAGCGCAGCAAACATCAGCTGCCCAAGTTCTGGTCGTTTGCATTGTTCCCATGCTTCTGTGGCAAACAGTTTTTTGTGTGAACGCGGCGTAATAATTTCATGTGATATGTGTAACATGAAAATTGCTAAATTATATGAGATTACATCGGTTTAACAGAAATTTCGCCAGGGCCTAGTAAAGATATGTCTACTTTGAAACAATTGGCTCTAGTTTGGACGTTTTCCCTATGAATTGCAGTACCACAGTCTGCACATCAGCTGCAGATCACAAACAGTACATTTCCTATGTCTGGTTTTATAAGAGTGTTGATCTCCCTTCCACCCAGGGTGCACAGTTCCCACGCTGCAGTCTTTTACAACAAGCAGAGAACTTTGGGACAAACGTTTATTGTTTCATTTGTCAAATGGGTTCAATGTATGTGGGAAGGATAGGTGGTTTGACTTTATACGATCATATTGGAGTTTTATATGCACATATTTAGCAGTGTTTTATGTTGCTATGTTTTATGGGTTCCTGGCTGCCACGTGATCTATGACCTGCATGACATCAACAGCCAGTTGCATTCTGGGGCTTGTAGTCGCACTTCATCTATGTGAGCATAGGCTCGAATATTTTACCAGGCATAGTACTGCTGGCTAAAAACCAGGATAGGGTGAAGGGCCCGCACAAGGACTTGTGGCTACCTAGTAGCTATGCAGGCATCCCTATTCAAGTGAGGTGTATTGGATGGGCGCTACATCATCCATACTCAGTTTTTTTCAACACCAATCAGCCTTTGTTTTCCACATAGCTGAACCTGATTTGATATGTATGTATGGAATGTGCAATAGGGCGTGGCGAGCCGAGAGGTGACAATATGCCCCATCAAGTAAGAATACTAAAGAAACGAGCCTGCTGAGCGCACAGGGCTCATTTGCGGTAAAATCGGTCCTGTCGGTGAAACGACGCTCTGCAAAGAGGTAAGCGCGCACACCTATGCTGGGGCTGATCGGTTTCTTCATAAAAGACAGTAGGGGGCTGATTAGGATGGCGGTGAATCTGCATCCTCCGGGCTGGCGGAAGCCACCGCCGGCCTGGAGGAAGCAGATTCACCGCCTTGGACTACGACAACACCACCAGCCACATTAGGATGGCGGTGGGATCAGCGGCGGACGGCAAGTCCGTCCGCCGCTGATCCGCGGTGTGTGTACCCAAATATGGTGGCGGTGTTTGCAAGATACCGCCAGCCATATTATGATGCAGGCGGAAACATGCTTTTCCACGGCGGCTTTTCTGCCGTGGAAAAGCATGTGGTCTTTTGTGTTTGGGAGCCCGTTGCGAGTCCCCAGGGTGTTGGGGGGTGGGGGGTGCACATGGGGGTACCTATGGTACACCCCTGCTTTGGAATGCACAAGGTGGCAGGCACCACGCTGTGCCTGCAAAGTTATGCATGCCAAAGTTAAACATGCATATTTTACATTGCGGCGGGTGCTGGTCAAAGCAGCACCCGCCGCAATGTAAAATATACGGGATGTGACCGCCAGGGTGGCGGCCACATCCTAATTGCTACGGAGGGACCGCCACTGCACCTGCGGTCGGTCCCTCCACCTCGGGGGTCCGTTTGCCATCCTAATCGACCACTAGGTCTGGATCCTTGTAGCTCAGTGGGTTCATGCACCTGCTTCAGTAACAGGTGGGTAAACATGATGGGGCTGACTCATTCGGTTGTCATTCTGAGGACATTGAGCTTGATAATAGTAACCACCTTTTGTTAACTGTCAAGATGCTAAAAAGATTGTTGTGGAAAGCAATAATTCTAAGGAGGTTAATTAATATTATTGAAAGTATCACTTGAATGAGCAGCGTCACCGTGAGATGAGAGGTGATTGTTTGAGAAGGCAGATGCTGACCCTGGGGCATCATAACTGCTGCATTTCTTCCTACAGGTATCTTTCTATGGATTTAGGATAATAGGACAACAGAACAGCACGAGGAGAGTTCTCATATAAAATGCCAAATAAGGAATAACTGGGTAAACTTCATGGAACACGCAGGATTGGAATCAACAGGCAACTCCTCTCCATGGCTTCCAGGGATGGACTGGGAACCAAAACCGGCCCTGGCAAAGTGCTCGGCCGCCTCCCCACCTCCCCCACGGGGGTTGGGGGTGCCGCTGAGCTCTTTGCCAGGGCCGGTTTTCGGCCGATTTTGTTACAGGGCCGATTTATGGCCCTGTAACAAAAACGGCCCCCAGTGGCCCAAAACCAGCCCCCACCTGTGCGGCGCACCGGGGGATTGCCCGGAGCCCGCTACGGCCAGTCCGGCCCTGGCGGCTTCCTAATTTAAGTTAGACAAGTGCGACTGGCGTTTCAATGCTTTAGTTAAGCCGGTTGTTGCAGGTGGGCGCCACTGGCGCTCCTTTAAGATGACCAGCCGCCAGTGGTGACCGGAACTTATGGCAGGGAGGGGGGCAGACGGGACACACGCACACTGATATATATATATATATATATACAAACAGGGCTTTAAGTGGGCCGGGTCTGTCAGTTATTTTCACGGGGCCTTGAAACGAGTCTCTATCGGGCTCTATTTTCGGGCCTCGCAGAGGTAGTCTGTTTTCTATTTTTTTTCCTTGCACCAAACTTATTTTGCTCTAGCTGGAATTGTCAGGCTGGATCCTGAAGCCACAGACCTTTGTGCAGGCTATGGATCAGGCGCCCAACGCCCATTGGAATGAAAGAGCTTCAGCCTTCCCTCCTCCCTCGTGTGTGCAGGGCCGTTTCTGCCATTAGGCAGGACTAGGCGGTCGTCTAGGGCGGCAAAAGGTGGAGGGCGGCAAAAAACATGCGGGCAGCAGCACCTGTAAGTGGAGTGCAAGCGCACCATTCTTTATGCTTGTACTAGTACATTGTTGCTGCGCAGCGCTCATCCTAGTTTAGTGGTGGTTTGTGGTGCATTTGGAGAGGAGTGGGCGGGCGGTACACACTAGTATTGTATCATGTGCGGGTCCCTCCCCACGGCTGTCAACCTAGTAGCGCGGGATAGCGCTACCAATGACGGCCCTAGGCATCATAATTTTGGCCAATGCCTGAGTGGTGCTTCAGCAGCCTGTGACAGCATGACGTGCACCATCCTCTAGCTGTCGGTGCGCGGGGGATGGCCGGACTGTGTGTGTAGCAGTGCTGGCTAAAGAAAAATTGACTGCCAGGCCCGACCTGTTGACTGCTGCCAGTGCCCCACAACAACAACACAGACCTGTCCCGTCCGGCGGCCGGCTAATCCAAGTCCTCGGCTCCCGCTGGCCTGGCTTGAGACCCCATAGTCTCACAGTAGTAGTGCTGGTGGTAGCGCAGTGCATCTGACTGAGGTCAGCAGTGCATGAGCCTCGGAGCCTGCAAACTGCACGGACTTGCGCATGGACGTGACTTTCTTTCACCCGAGCATAGGTGTGTAAGTTACCGCGCAGCTACAGTGAAGCGACCATTACGAACATCATGCAGGCCTGCTGCGAATGTGCAAAATATGTACAGTACTTGCTCTTAATTTGAAAAGAGGCCTGTGAGCCTGAGTCAGTCTCTGAGCTCGTCCCGGTCCTCACGGCTCCTGAGACGGGGGAACAACTGTGAGAGATAATTCTGCGTGGGTTTTGTTAATTGTTTGTTTGTTGCAGAAGCAGGCTCTAATTCAAAAGTCGTAAAATAGCAGGAATTGTGATTGGCGTCCGCCACCCCATGTCCAGACGGCAGGCCTCGGCTCCAGTCAGTGAGGTGATAGAATCCCTCCACACCTGTGCATGTGGGCAAGACTGGGTGGAGGTCAGGACACGGGAGAGGGGGTCAAGGAAGGCCGTGAAGAGCATGTGCCTTCCACTAGTTTAAAGTCTGAGACCCCCCTTTCCTTAAGCTGCGCGCATTCCAGCAATGTGTTTACCTGTCTGGGCCTGGTCCTGGTGTCAAGAGTGTGGAGCGCCAGTGCCAGGCTGAGTGGAGGTCTGCCATTTTTTTTGCAGTATTATACCTCTACTTCTACTTTGTACGCTTTTGTAACTTGCACACATGTCACTTTTTCCTCCTGTAATGTACCATTTGCTACCTCTTGTATTTTGTTTGCTCACAATTGTCACTTCTGCCTCATGTAACTTAGCGCATGCCTTTGTAATCTGTTCACTTGTAATTTTCTCCTCATGTATCATTACTGTTCCCATTGTGAAGCACTCTGACACCTTCGGGTAAAGTCTGCGCTATATAAAAATGCATAAAATAAATAACATAAACGGAAGCCCGTGAAGAGCGTGTGCATTCCACTAGTAGTTTAAAGTCTGCGGCTCCCCTTTCCTTGAGCTGCGCACATTCCAGCAATGCATGGAACTGTCTGGGCCTGGTGTCATGAGCGCGGAGCGCCAGTGCCACAGCATTTCACCACTGCCAGCCCTTCTGTGGTACAAATTAAAAGATTTAGGAGGATTATGTAGGATAATTCGGACTATGGATAGACCTCAATTGGAGGCTGTTTATCATGATTAAAGGTGGCTTGGGTCCAATTGCTTGAACGAAAAAATGCCCTGTTGCCCCTACAGTTGAGTACTAAAATCTAGCCACAATTGGTGCTTATTGGGCCACATAGCCTATGATTGCAAAAAACACAGTTGATGGACAGAATGTAGAACAATGTCATACATTCACTCCCAGTACAAAGATCTGGGCCTAAATCCATCGTTTTTTTGCACTCCACACCACCCTGGGTTAGACACTGTCTATATGCAAATCAGCTCTGACCCTGTGCCTCATGGGAACAGTCCAGTCCGAACTACCAAGCCATGTCTTTCCCAGACCGGAATCAAGCATCAACTGTTTTTTTTGCAATTTTCACCTGAGTGTGCTGGGTATACTCAGACGTGAGTCCCAGGCTCTCCACACCACTGGAGTCAAGCTATCCAGGCTGATGAAGGCTGATAGCCAGAAACCGGTCCTTGGATGCTTGTTTCCGGTCTGGGAAAGTCATGGCTTGGTAGTTCGGACTGGACTGTTCCCATGAGGCACAGGGTCAGAGCTGATTTGCATATAGCCAGTGTCTAACCCAGGGTGGTGTGGAGTGCAAAAAAATGATGGATTTAGGCCCAGATCCTTGTACTGAGGTGAATGTATGACATTGTTCTATATTCTGTCCATCAACTGTTTTTTTTTGCAACATAGCCTATGATGTCACAATGTGACATTACAAGAAGTAACATCAGATTAGTTAAGATCCCACTCATTGGTTTTTATTAGGTATATATTATGAGTGCATTAAGCAATAAGCACATTATTTGGTCCAACAAATTTTGCTTTACGGTTGTCCTGAAAAAGTGGCACACTCCCAAAGCAAAATGTGGGCCTCAACTAATTTAAAAAATTTTTTTAAAACCCTGCCATAAAGAAATTGGCAACAAGGAGAAGCATGGTAGTACATCTATTATGCTTAATTGGTATCAAAGTCTGCGTTTTCTAATATTTAATGGTTGATGTGTTGTATTGATTAATGTTGAATACAAGTTGTTTTATATCTGATGCATTGATTCTTCTATCCTGGATGACAGGGGCGAGAGTGATCGTAGTAAAAGGGTGGGGGCGGCATTTTTCAATTCTCGCCTAGGGCAGCAAAACACCTAGAAAAGGCCCTGTGCCCGAGTACTTCACAGGTCTTTAAAAGACCATTTATATGTTAACGAGGCTTTGTTGTTTCGAAGTCTTGCTTTTCTTTCTATTTTGAGGATTAGTCTGTACTTGTTTCCTGATCCTGTGTATCGTTTCACACACATGAGGTACAGTTTGAGCTCTAGTTCTTACTTATACATATAAAAGTACCATACAACAGGCTGTTTCTTTATAGTGCTTATAATGTACCGCTGTTTGTCCTAAAGACAAAACCATCGTCAATATATGTGCTGCGTAAATCAAAAATCTCTTAGAGCCACAGTAGAAAGGGTAATGTGTCAATGGTTCGATGGTGTGTGTAAAGTTCACATGCATCTCCCCTCCGTAAAAGGCCAACGTTACCACTTGTACTTCCTCAAATACTAAATGTGTTATGTTCAACCTTGATCTTAATTGCCCCATAGTGCGTACTTTGTGGCAGGCTAACAGGACTTTATTTCCTTCACAGGGGATGTATTATATGGATGTGGAAGATAGCGGGTGCCATCGTTAGGAGCGTTGCCACTCCTTTTAAGAGTTCTGCAGTTCAGTAAAGCTTGATTGAGTGGAATAATTTTCAGCACCAGAAACCACACTCTAGATACTATTCCCACTGATAGTCTCAAAACTGTCTACTGAGTACCTTAGGAAAATTCTTGCACACCTGTATTCTGAAATGCAGTATCCAACGATTGATGTACTGGAGTGTCTGTGTGCTGCTCAGCCACCTCCGGCAGTGGGAGTACCTGCAGGGCGTTGACCTGGGGAGGGGGAGGGGCAGGGTGGGGGGTAGTAATGTATGGATTACGGAATTTTACAGGTAAGTAAACATTTAAATAAATAAAACGAATTTTGTTGCGCACACTGCATCGCATTCGGGGATGCAGTGCACTCAACGAAATTAGTCTTATTTATTTAAATGTTTACTTACCTGGGAAGCTCCGTAATCCATACATTACTACCCCCATCCTGTCCTTCCCCCTCCCCACGTCACCACCCTGTAGGTAGTCCCACTGCCGGCCGCGGCTGGTGCTGCTGCCTTTCCAACTCACCAATGCAGGCAGTTCCTTTGGGGCGTGGTGATATGTCAGAGGCAGGACACCCCGCTGATGACCTCTGGGATTATACAATCTCTTCTTAAATAGACCAGAGTTTTATGGTCTGCTTGATGCCTTGTGTGTGTTGTTGTTTGTCACTGTATTCAAAATACATGCATGAAGGTGTATTTAAAGGTTTGTTTCTGGAAATTGTGGTAAGCAGAGAATAATAAGCATAGTAGTATTTAAATGATCATTGTTTCTGTGTTTTCTTAAAATAGTTTTTACAACTAGCCTTCACTGCCACCCCATAAAAAGCGTTCATATCTTCCAATGTTTCAGATTGCTTATGGGTGACATTTTCATAGTTCCAGTTTACTTGGGAGTGACATTCAACGTCTATGAGTGACACTTTCCAGTGAGCAAAATCAAGCAATGAAGTCCTTGGAAACCGTTAAATATTAAAAGTTACACCCATTTGAGTTACAAGAAACTAAGATCTTGAAAATGCGGCAAAGGAGTTGAAATGGAAGGGCACTAGGTTTGTTCATTGTAATGTAAAACAATTGTGTAACCATGATATTAAGCAATAAACGTGTCTTTCGGAGGCAGTACTTTATTTATGCTCTTTGCAGATAAATACAAAAAAAAATATTATTGCATATAAGAGATTGTCACTCCCATTATAAAATAAGCAATGTACCATGGTCAGCGCTTTTCTCTTGGAAAAGTGGCAGCCCTACTGGCAGATGTGCGTGGCCATGCACTTGTAAGTGTCCACCCGCGCCAGCCCAAACCCACTGCACAATTTGCGAGGTCAGGGCACACTTACTCGAAAGTGGTTGACATATAAGTGTCAACAACCTAATGAATAAATCAACGTCGGACTCACAAATGGTAAATGTCTGGGAAGAGGACTTTCTTGGGCCCAGGAGCAAGATGCGCCCACCAAAAATTATCTGTGGCGTGCCACTAAGGATAATAAGAAAACTTGTAATTTCATATATTTAGCACCCTATTTTTAGTAAGCGTTACATTGCGATCCTGCAACCAGCCTCCAAACGCACACAGCAGCACCCGAGTGCTTCACAGGTCTTTAAACGTAGCTCTGTGGCACTTACTGGAGGTACCTAGTGGGCTAGTTTGACCCTAGGGACCCTTAGGATTCAAGGGGACTTAATGTATCAACTTAGAACAGCAACAGGGTTTGTTTACACAGTGTGGAAGGGAGGGGGCAGGACCTGAGGTGATGTATGCAAACATGCCCTTTGGCGCGTTTTAAGTTGGGGAAATAATTCTCCTTCAATTCTGAGGGACCCTGGGGACTAACTAGCCCACCAGGTGCTTACAGGAAGCGCCATTGCACTGCTTTGCAGAGAGGTGGTGCAGGCCATGCCCCTTTTTACACCACTCTGCAATGGTGCTTACTGGAGATACCTACTGGGATAATTTGGCCCTAAGGACCCTCAGGATTCAAGGGGAAGGGAGGGGATGGGGCCTGAGGTGACGTGTGCAAACACGCCCTATGGCACGTTTTAAGTTGGGAAAATCATTCCCCTTCAATCCTGAGAGCCCCAGGGGGTTAACTTGCCCACCAGGTGCTTCCAGTAAGCGCCACTGCGCTGCGTTGCGGAGAGGTGGTCTAGGCTGTGCCCCTTTTTACATCGCTCTGCTACACAGCTCTGTGGCGCTTACTGGATGTATCTAGTGGGCTAGTTGGACCTTAGGGACCCTCAGGATTGAAGGGGAATTATTTCCCCAACTTACAACACGCCACAGGGCGTGTTTGCACAGTGGTGAAGGGAGGGGATGGTGTAGGAAAGTGGCTCTATATATACTGGACCAAAGTAAAATCAGCCGAACTACGAATTCCGATTTACTCACGTGTTATCAGGAGAGACCTCAGTGCTGCATCTTTGAGCCCAGTACTGATCCTGAAAAGTAATTCTAACCGTACTTACCAGTAACTTGAATTTCCTTCCATAGGATATTATTGCCTGCTTTTTGCTGAAAAAGTTTTTGTGTTGATTTTTGAAACTTACAAATATTCTTCTAAAATCATCTGAACTACGAATTACAATGTACTCACCTGTTATCAGGCGAGACCTCAGTACTGCATATTTGACCCCAGTACTGATCCTGAAAAGTAATTCTAACCATACTTACCAGTAACTTGAATTTCCTTCCATAGGCTAAGATTGACTGGTTTCACGTGGAAATTCTTTTAAGTGTGGAGTTGTGGAACTTTAAAATATTCACCTAAAGCCAGCCGAACAACGCATTCCGATTTACTCATGTGTTATCACTGCTGTATCTTTTAGCCCAGCACTGACCCTGAAAAGTAATTCTAACCCTACTTACCAGTAACTTGTATTTCCTTCCATAGGAATCCATTGTCTGGTTTTCACCGAAAAGTTTCTAAGTGTCGATTTTCACAAACTACAAATATTCCTTAAAAATCGCCTATATGACTTAAATACATTCTTTCAACTGTTTACAGGAGATGCACCAGTGAGTAAGAA
Organism: Lissotriton vulgaris; assembly: GCF_964263255.1. Lineage (NCBI taxonomy): Eukaryota > Metazoa > Chordata > Amphibia > Caudata > Salamandridae > Lissotriton > Lissotriton vulgaris. Next base: position 164,290,027 of record NC_141698.1, read on the forward strand.
AAAGTAACGATAACACTACTTACCTGCTAAGTGAATTTCCTCCCGTAGGATAACATTGGTGATTCTATGTGAAAAAGTTTCCAAGTGTCAGCTTTTAAAATACAATAATATTCCTTAAAAATCACTACTGTAACCAAAACGCTTTTACTCAACTGTTTACAGGAGATGTCCCAGGACTGAATCTAGGATTGTGTTTGAAATTGTGTTGCCCATTGCAACAACTGTAACTACTTTACTTAAGTCTATTGCCTATTAGCAAAGTATTTAAACTAAAGTAATTCATTCTGAGAAAGTATATTTTGTAACGTAATGTATAAGGTAATTATAATGTAATAAAAATAAAAAAATTCTAAAAATAAATAGTTTAAAAAAATGTAGTAAATCACTATCAAAAAATAAATATAACAATTAATACATTTAAAATTGTCATTTACAAAACCTTTAAAATTCACTGAAAAAACCATAGGTTTCAGACATGTTATAGTTAGGAATTAGCATTTAGAAAACCTTCGAAATTCACTGAAAAAAACATAGGTTTCGGGGGTGTTATAGTTAGGAATTAGCATTTAAAAACCTTAGAAATTCACTGAAAAAACGTAGGTTTTAGGGGTGTTATAGTTAGCTGGACATTTCATTCGTACAAAGCCATTGAAATTCCTCCGTTATAGTTAGTTGTACTGACTATAACTTGCGCGCCCACAATCCACTGATGATGATGTCACATATTACATCATTCATGACATGGTCAGTGACATCACTGATGACATCATCCAATGAATGTGGTTTAGTTCGATATTTAAGTAAGTATTATATATATAGCAATCTGTATTGAAGACTGAGTGGATCTATAAGTGTCTGGATGGAGGATTTAGCAGCACTGTGATTGACTGTCTAAGTGACTAATTTAAAGTGTTTCATTAACTATATGGGACAGTGATTAAACTTTGTGAATTGATGTATCACTCTGTCTCTTGTTGTGTAAATTACTACATAAGTTGGTTACTAGCTATGAGAAAGTCTATATTAGTTATTAATTCGTTAAATGAGTATTTGGATGGGATAGTGAATGTGTGTGTGGTTGGGTGCGGGGTGTGTGACTGTCCAAAGATGTGTAAATAGTTGAGTTAGTAGGTATATGAGGTTAAGACTACATGTGGAAAAAGTTGTTTGGGTGAGTGAATCTCTTTATGGGTGTGGTGATGAGTAAATATAATTCTCAATGATACATGTCCAACAAAGTAAAAACATAAAAGGCAGTGTATGTGACAGTTCTTGTATCTAAATAAGTATACATAAGCCTCAGTGATTGTATGAGTGACTGTATCAAAAACGGTATACTTGTAATAGTGATTTTATAACACACTACGTATGAGTTACTATCTATATGAATAAATAAAGTGGTGTTTGTATGAGTGTGTAGCTTAGTAAATGTAAGTATGATCAATTGTTGGCATAAGTGAATAGGATGACTGCATAAGTGAATAGGATGTATGCTGGTGTGTAATGTCGATGTAGGTGTATAAGTATATTTAATAGTGTTCTATTGATCTTTGTTAGCATTTATGAGTGAATCTATAGGTAAGTGTTTAGATGTTTGTGTGCTGTAGGAATCACTGAGTGGATTTTTAGAAACTTATTTTGGTGTGTCAATGGTTTCAAATATGGTACTCCATATTTTATAATGAGTGTTAAAAGGTTATACTAGTGTATGATGAGATGTATCAGATTGTCACGTGGATGATGTCATCAGTGATGTCATTTGAGATGTCATCAGTGATGTCATCTGACCATGTCATGAATGATGTAATATGTGACATCATCAGCAGTGGATTGTGGGCGCGTGAGTTATAGTTAGTATAACTAACTATAACGGAGGGATTTAAATGGTTTTGTACAAGTGAAATGTCCAGCTAACTATAACACCCCTAAAACCTATGTTTTTTCTGTGAATATATATATATATATATATATATATATATATATATATATATATTATTCCACAAACGACGCGGCACTCCAGATTAGGTTACTTATGGTATTATTTATTCATACCACACACCACCTCAACTTGAGTTGGTGTGTGGTATGAATAAATAATACCATAAGTAACCTAATCTGGAGCGCTGCGACGTTTGTGGAATAATTAAAGTTAATGGCCAGGATCCGGCCATAATGTGGAGCACCCGCTGTGGAGTGCTGTACTGGCTGACAAAGGATCACTTCGTGAGGAATATATATATATATATATATAGAACAATCCTCAGCAACCTCTCGCCCGGAGCCCAATGCAGGAAACCGCTGCGCAGGAAGGAAGACGGAGACCTCAGGTGCAGTGAGCAATTATCATATTTATTGTACCCTCGAGGAAGCGGCACACAGCATGACGTTTCGGCCTACACAGAGGCCTTGATCACATGACGCACGCTGGGGAAAGGCAATATTTAAAGTGCTAGTGTTAAGTGGGGATACATTCCTATTGGTGAGTCTATGGTCACATGATGTACATGAGCATGGATACTGACAACAGACTTTATAATCATAACCACATCTCAGGATAATCCCTTGGCTTAAATCATGTTGCGCTGATGGAAATTGTGTCAGTAAGGTGAAAACATGCAAATTCATGAAGACACGCAATGTAAACAAAAATTACTGGATAAATCCACTTGTGCAAATGGCAAACGGTGTACAAAGTGCAAAGTGCTGCATGAAGATCCTACTTCACAGATGTATACTATATACAACATAGCAAATAGCCAGACGTTGTAAAAAGTGCAAGGTGCTACAAGAAGATCATACTTCACAGATGTATACTATATACAATATGTGTTCTGTACACAAGGTCATGTCAAACATCATAATAAGTTAGTAAATACAAAAATATATATCATAAATATATAAATATATTTAAAACCATGACCTTTCAATGCAACTATGAGTAAAAATGCAGATAAGCACGACACCTTTAATTTGGGATGAGATCTATAGTCTAGAAGATCAGTCTAGTAATATAAATGTATAAATACTCAGATCGCAGCATCCCATATAAAAATGCACAATATTGTCTACACGTGCACTGGGCTGGATAGATGACGGGCAGAGGAGAAGTTGACCCCTCCCAATAGAGAGAGGGGAAACCCTCGCAGCCTCTGCCCCACTCCCATCCACTATACTCATGAATTTCCCAGTGCAACCACAACTCAGAGATAGATGTACCACAGTGAATAGTGAATAACAAGAAAAATAATCAAGTGCACTTTTTTTGTGTGATGTTTTTTTCAAAACTTTTTTCTGTGACTTTGTGATATTGTTTTCTCCTATTCATATACAATAGATCGGGCTGATAAGTTCTTAACCAGTGAGCAAAGTTCTTGGTACATCTTAGTGCAGCCTAAGCCTAGGCTGCACCCCACTGTTTGGAACCATCCAACCCTCTGCTCTATACAGTGTTGACGACACTAATCTCAGTAGGAGGACAGACAAATAAACCACAATATAGAAGCAATACCGAAGCAGCTACTGCTCAACAGGGGAGACAGAAGACCGTGTATGACAGTATGGGATTGTCATAAACATGTGTAAAAATCTTCTGTCGAGTTCAGTCCCCCCGGAGCTCGACAGTCCATATCCAGGATATACCTGGTTTCCAGTTTTCTAAGGGCACCGTCCCTATCACCTCCTCTCCTATTGGGACTAACACAGTCGATCGCATAATAGCGCAAAAGGGAACTGTTGTTGTTATGATGTTCCTTGAAATGACGGGCCACCGGGTATGCCGGGTCACTGGTGTTGATGGCCCTGATGTGCTGGAGTATCCTCTTGTGCACCTGCAGTTTGGTACTACCAACGTAACGCAGGGCACACGGACACTCCAGCACATACACCACATATTCACTCTTACAGGTAAGCTGTTGTTTGATCTTCCGTGGCTCAGGAGTGAATGGGATAGTGTACTCTGTTTTGTTCAATCCATGCTGGCAAGCCTTGCAGGATGAACACTTTCTAAAGCCCCTGCTTTTGCCTAGCCAATTTTTACTGGTTAACATTTCCGGGCTAGACTTGACTAGGGCATTCTGCATGGAGTACGCTCGCCTATATGTGATGGAAGGGGTCCTGGGTATTTTGTCCCCTATCACTGGGTCACATTTTACAAGGCTCCAGTGTTTAGAAATTATCTTCCCCAGCGCGGCCTGTTGCCTATTGAAGGCCCAAATCAATCTAACTGGTTGATCATTGGAGGTGGTTGGTTTGGTATGGACCTTAGGCTCCAGGGCCTGACTACGTGGGATGGAGTTCGCTCTAGCTATGGCTTTATCCACCGTTGCTGCCTGGTATCCCCTGGCCAAGAATCTGGACCTGCTGGCTTGTTGTGCCCGTTGGCACTGGACTTCTGTACTACTTAAGCGTCTTATACGCAGCATTTCTCCATACGGTATACTACGTATAAGATGAGCAGGATGATGGCTGCTGGCATGGAGGATCGTGTTTCCTGCCGTTTCCTTACGGTATAGCCTAGTTTCAAGACTAGTAGCTCCTGGTGTGATTGTCATGTCCAAAAAGTGCACCTGATCCCTGCTGATATTAGAGGTAAAATGCAGATTATAGTCATTCTCATTGATGGTGTCAACAAAGTGTTCAGCCTCCTGACGAGTGCCCTTCCAGACAAGGAACACGTCGTCAATATAACGATACCACCTAACAATAGATTGACTGGAAATGTCGGCGTGCGTGCCATGGAGAACCTGCCTCTCCCAGTAGCCCATGTGAAGACAGGCATAACTGGGAGAGAAGCAGGCCCCCATAGCTACGCCCCTGACCTGTTGGTAATATCTATTGTTAAACAAGAAAAAATTGTGGTGTAGACAAAATGAAATCATAGACAGTAACATGCGGTTGTGATCAGCCATGATGATGGGTCTCCCTAGGTAGAATTCTATGGCTCTAAGTCCGTCTTGGTGATTGATGCTGGTATACAAAGACGTGACGTCTAGTGTGATGAGCCACATGTTCCTACCCCACTCTATTCCCTGTATCTTTCTTACAAAGTCATTGGAATCCTGTACATATGATGGTAACTCCTGTACAAATTCCTGTAAGAAAGAATCCACATAGATAGTGGTCTTCTCTAACAAGCCCCCACATGCTGCAATTATTGGTCTTCCCGGGGGCTTGTTAGGATTTTTGTGGATTTTTGGGATTAGGTAAAGGACTGGCATGACTGGATGATTATTCTTAAGATATTTCAACTCATCCATACTCAGAAGACCAAAGGATCTCCACCCCATGAGCAAGGAATATATATATATACAAACACATACAGACCCCCCTCCCCGCGACTGAATCCAGTTCACCTTTGACGATTCTTTAAACTTCGGTTCGTTTAATTCTTTAACTTTTATAAATGTTTCGATTCATCACGTCAAAATAAAAATTGCAATAAAAAAAAATATTGAATCCCCCTCTAGTCTCATACTGTTTCGCAATGTTGCCATGAGCAAGCCAAGACACACTTCCACTCACTTAGTGTGTGATGTGCACTATATAAATACAGAGTCGGACTGGGACAGAAAATAAGCCCAGGCATAAAAATAATAGTAAAAACAACAATTGATGGACAGAATGCAGAACAATGTCATACATTCACCCCAGTACAGAGATCTGGGCCTAAATCCATCGTTTCTTTGCACTCCACACCACCCCAGTTCAGACATGGCCATATGCAAATCAGCCTTGACCCTGTGCCTCATGGGAACAGTCCAGCCCGTACTGCCAAGCCTTGTCTTTCCCTGGACTGGAATCAATCATCCTAGGACCGGTTTCTGGCTATCAGCGGTCTTCAGCCAGGATAGCTTGACTCCAGTGGTGTGGAGAGCATGGGACTCATGTCTGAGCATACCCATCCCACTCGGGGTGACAAATGCAAAAACAACAATTGATGGACAGAATGCAGAACAATGTCATACATTCACCCCAGTACAGAGATCTGGGCCTAAATCCATCGTTTTTTTGCGCTCCACACCATCCCAGTTCAAACATGGCCATATGCAAATCAGCCTTGACCCTGTGCCTCATGGGAACCTTAAAGACACCAGTGCCTTACAATTAACAACATAATTGGAGGAAGAGCCGTGTATCTTAAAGGAAAATCTATTAAAAGAATAAAATGCAGGTTAAAATATATTCATAAACTCCTTAAAAAAGTTAAATAATTTTACACAAGCTGCTTCATTCTTTGGACAAAAGAGAAATTCACAGGCTGATGTTACAATTCTGATATAGGTTTCTAGAAACATCGGGCGAAGCCAACAACAAAGACACATAACCAATGCTGGAAAAACAAACCAAACATGATTTAGGTTCTGAATGCCCGAATTACATAAATTACAAATGTTTCCATTTTTTATGCAGTGATGCCAATTTGCTGTTTTGCCATTTAGCGGTAAAAGGTTCATGCAACATAGGGAATGCTATCTTCTAGGTTTCAAGATAGGTATTTCTGAGGAATTCTTGGTGTATTTGACGTGGCTATTATCTTTAGCCTTTCTTTTGAATTGCAAAATTTAAAATCTTTATCATAACTAATCTTACAACTTGTAGTTTTTAAAAAGGATTTAAAATCCAGAGGCGGGAGGGTAATCACTGACTCTTCCTGTGCACCAATAACTTTTAGTGCCAGAGAGAAGTCGCGAGAAAAAGAAAATTTACCTATAATACCTCCAAAAATTTCTTGACAGGTGAAACCTCTTAGTGTGCGTAACTCACTATTTTTTAACTGATATCCCCAATGGAGAATCTTGGCTAACCCTTAAATTAAGGAGCTTGTCAAAATTCCAGTCTAATAGCTGCTATTGGGACAAGAGTGTTAAAATTACATAACTTCTGTAGGATCTGGCCTTCAGTCTTATCTAAAAAACTCCAGTCCTTCACTGGAATGGATTCAATACCATAAAGCAAAGTCAGAGGAATTTTCGCATTATAGACAGTAAGCAGATGTAAAAAGTGTCTTCGACCCTTTGCACTATAGAAAATACACAGGACATTTGCATGAGATGCCGCTTTACAAAAACTGTGTTCGATATGGGCTTTATTCTTCATATTGCCCGCCATTACTTTCCCTAAATAGAGGAAGGAATCTACCCCCTCCAGCTGTTCAGGGCCAATTTTCCACTTAAAATTACATAATTTTATGCTTCTGCTGCATTTCATAATTAAAACTTTACTTTTAGAAACATTAATCTTCAAGAAGTGTGCCATCGTATATTTCTGTAATAACATCAGCTTTTTATTCAGCCCATTAGGGGTTAGATCCATCACTGCTATGTCATCTGCATAGAAGAAGCATGCACAGGAACGGCTGCCTATCTTCGGTGCATCTCCCTCTAAATGAGAAAAGCATTCAGGAAGGTCTGCTACATACAAGGAAAAAAGCAGCGGAGCTAATAGACAGCCTTGTTTCAGACCATTTTCTGTACATATTACAGATGATAAGCCTTGATTTCCTCCCCATTAATACCTGGCACCATGTTTTAAAGTGTAGGGCAATAATTAAAGATAACAAAGGAGTAGGCACTCCCATTTTATATAATTTTCTCCAAAATAGTGGCCGTTCTACCTTATCAAAGGCTGTTGAAAAGTTTATAAAGGCCGTATATACATTTGACCTATGAAAAATTGTGTATTTCTCTTCAATTAACTTCAACATGGAGATGGTATCCAGGGTGGAGTGATTTTTTCGAAATATAGGGAGGACCTTCTTTTTCACCACCCATTCAGTGAGGTGATCAAGAATACTACAAGCAAATATTTTTCCCACCGCATCTGTAAGAGCTATTTTCTTGTGGTTTACCGGATGATGTCTATGGCCCTTTCTGTACAGAGGGATTAGAATACTTCCAGACCTAGATGGAGGCGTCTTCCCCTGCAAGTAGCAAAAATCAAACAGTGGAGTTAGATAAGTAGCCCACAACATAGGTTGCTTTTTTAATTACTGTCATGGGAATTTCATCAGGACACGTTGCTCCTAAGGCTCTAATGTTTTAAATAAATCCTTCCACTTTACTCAGGAATATTAAATGAATACGGTACGGCAGAGGCAAGGCTGATATGATTAGGATTCGCAGAGTAAAGTTCTACCAGATGGGATTTCCATTCCTCTTCATTAATAGGAATAGGGAGTGATTTTACTCTTGTAACGCAGCTATCAGCAATTATTTCCCAAAAGCTTTTAGAGTTATTTTTTGAGGCCGCTTCTTTTAACTGTACCCAATCGCAATCTTCCTTTATTTGCTTTAAGTAACGTTTTTTTCCTCTGTATTTTCCTCTTTAGAAGATTTATTATTTACTACATGCGAGAGAGAAATTCAGAAACTGAGCCCTCAGTAATGTATTTATATCCCTATTTAAAGACACTATTAGGTTAGAATGTGGTCTTCGTTGAGCTGGAACGTACAAGGAGTTACATGTTGTAGCCAAAGTACTTATATTGCGACAAAAGGCTTCACATAAATTGAATTGAGGAGAATAACATTTAGTAATTATTAAATGCACCTGATCTTCTATCAGGTTTGTTAAATTCTCCTTTCATTTAGAGGTAGCTAAGATATTTCAATGGATTTTACCATTTGTTGCATTAAAGGCTACTGTGCTATCTTTAAAATTCCAGGAATCTACCTTAGCACAAGTAGACTCAAATTTAGAACAAATCAACATATGATTGCTAAAATAATTTCCTAAAACTTCCATACTTATAAGCTTACAAAAGAAATATGCAGAAACAATAAGATGATCTATAATCGTTCTCCCAGTAGGCGCCTTATGTGCATATTTTGCTGGTATATCGTTTTTTAGCCTCCCATTGACAATTATAAAATCCAAACTTCTCAGACTTTCCCGTAATATAGCTCCTTTTTTCTCGGTCCGGCTATTGTTCGGGAAATGAGCAGGGGGAATGTTTAAGGCTTTCTTTTTTGAGGCGTTAGCAAATAGCCTTATGCTATGGGAGGAAACTTTAGAATTCAAATCTCCAAACAACATTAAAAACCTGCAATCTTCACTTTCCAAAGTAATGGAAATAAAAACAAACAGATCTTTTAATAAGTAAGAGTAAGATGCATCAGGAGGTAAATATGCATTTACAATCAGTAGAGTATCTGGATGGTCTTAATCACCCTTAAAAACTCGCTTAATTGGCTGAATTAAATTAGAGGCACGAAAGAATACTTTATATGACCATCTAAGACTTGTACTTAGTAATATAGCAATACCTCCTTTAGCATGTCCTCTATTCACTGAGAGCGCAGGACGGCTCCGCAATACATAGTCTTCAATTGACCAGTTCTTTGAGATACAAGGGGCATATTATGAAGAACAGCGTTAAAAATTATCGCCGGTTTAGTGGCAGAAAACCACCGCTAAAATGGCGATAATGGGATTGATATTATGCCCTTAAGAATTCCAATAGAAGTTCATGTTCTAGTGTGAACATGGGCTTCTATTGCAATTCTCCAGGGCATATTATCAAGCCCATTGTCACCGCTTTAGATGCAGTTTTCTGCCACTAAACCTGTGACAATTTTAAAGCTGTTCTTGATAATATGCTCTCAAGCCTCTTGTAGACATATTATGTCAGCACTCTGCTTTTTCAAAAAATAAGAGTTTATTTTATTGGTGCTTAAGTTGGCTGCGTCCAAGAAATCAATTTGTGACTCTTGCTAGGAAGAGTTCCCATATTTTAAGCCTGAGGATCAATTTGTATTTAGGACCCCTGCTGCCCAACTGCACTTCTTATCTTCCTCATCTTGAGATGGGACATAGTGGTTCTTTTATTTTGTGAGAAGCGAAACTCTCCTTCCCCCTTTGCCAAAGGAAACCTGTAATGCACTCTCTCTCTCTCCAGGTGGGGCAAATGCCTTATGGGGATATCTGGAAGGGTATTAAACTGCTGATTATGAAACACTTTTTTAAAGGCTGATTCCTCTTCAGGTACCAGAACATCAATGCCAAAGCATCGTAATTGATGACTGTTTAACATTATCAGATGAGACGCAACTTTAGATGCAAACGTTACTCTTGTTCCCCTAGGATTATTATATTTTTGAAACCTGAACCAGGGCAAGGTCATTACACTGAATCATTTGGAGGTCAGGAACTTCGGCAAAGCAACAAAAAAAAGACCTGTTCTTATATGGCTCATGATCAAAAATGAAAGAAAATCTAAAATATAAGGTACAAAAGGTAAGTAATGAACTTGACAAATTACCTCAGGAACAATTTCATTAGAATTATAAATAACATTAGTACCTAAGGAGGAAGCAAATAACGTAGCATTGGGATTCAGGTTGCTCTGTACTATAGAAGGAACACTTGGATCTGATATGGTTACATTGTGAGCGGATTGAAGTGGGGCCCAAGGATTCAATAAAGGTGAATGAGGTAACAATAAATTAATTTCTGCTATTCAGTCTTCCTTTTTTGTAGTGTTTGAATCAGAGTTCAATGATAAATTTGAAATTAAATAGGGTCAAAGCGTAGCCATTTTGCCCTCTTTTTATTTTCCTCTCCTTCTTGCCAACAATGTTATTTTTGTTCTTAATTCATTTTTCTTTAGAGGGGGAGCAGCCAGTTTATAATTCCCCCACTATGGGATGCTCAGTAATTTTTACACCAGTTTTTAGGAAAATAGGAAAGACTTTTTGTATTGAATTTGATAGTTCCTTCTTTGGTTGCTGACAGGGTGAAGATCAGTTACTGGAACGGAGTCCTCCGATTCGAAAAGCTGATGTAGGGAAGAAAGCTGTAATTCGTTGAATATATCTACATTTTCTTTATCTTTCAATGTATTTTTATTTTCTCTACTAAGAGAGGGCTTACCAGCCTGACCACCCATATCTCGCCCTTTAGCGTAATAGAGAGAACATGTTTGAGTAGGTTTGATTTTATTGGAATTATCCTCCAAGGATAGGGGAGAATGGGTCCCCTTACCGGGATTGGGCTCACGAGAAGGAAGTAGGTCTGCTTTACCATGCGAGGGTCTTCGTTCCAAGGCTATGAACTTAGTCAAAGCCAGAAGTGAATCCAGGATATAATCAGAATTAGAATTGGTAATTAAAATTACTTACTCATTTCTCCATTAAGAATAAGATAGAAGACATAACTCTTTCCAGACAGAGTAAGGATTCAGACATCAACATTTTTGACTCTGGATTATTAATTAAAGGATGACAACTTGAAGATTAATTAGGAGCACCTGACCCTCTTACATTTAATGTACTAGTTCCACTGGGTGTGCTACTAAACAACTGCATCTTAATAGGGAGATCCCAAGGGAAATCCCGTGAATTTGAGGAAAGCGAGCTGTCACGTTTGAGAATCCTGAATGACTCCAAAATAGGTGCTTGGCAAAATGTTGGAGTCAAATTTATATTAATATTAAGGTCTGGGAGCGTAAAGTCTTCCAGTATATGGTCTCCCTCTTTTGTGTTTCGACGAAGTCCACCTTGAGGTTGGGTAACACCATTAAGAAGGGAGTGGATGGTGAGATTTGCCACAAAGAGTCTACCATCCTAGATTTAGGGCCATACATATCCAGCTACAATTTTAGGAGAAAGGGTCCACTTTAACCTCTCCAGGAGCTTTAGATTTAGACTCCAGCATCGTTGTTTTTGAGCTTATCTCTTTTTTTAGGGAAGAAGGGGGAGATAGCGTTAAAACTTTTCAAAGAGCTTATTTCTACTGAAATATTCCTTAAAGGATTAGCTTTAGTTTCTTTGCACGCTCTTATATATATATATATCAATCTTTCAGAGCGTAATTTCTTTGCGGTCATTTCTTAGTCAAACCTTGATGGTAGCCGCACTTGCAGTAAAAGCCCCATGCAGGCACTTTCGTAACCCCCAGGGAAAATGAAGGAAAATTGGTAAGCTGTACAATGATGCAGTGGTGGTCTAAAAAGGTCTGGAAAGGCGGGGGTGATATACAGAGTGTTGCACCCACTGGTATCTCCGCCATTTCTCTCTTGACCTTGCTTTTACAGCTCCCATTCAGCCCCCCTCCATGCTTGTACTTTCTGCTGGTAGGCAGAAGCTGTAGACAAAAGTTATAAAATATGAGCCTCGATGATCTCTCCAAGTGGGGGGGTAGCAGGTAGGCAAACGGAGACAACGCTGTACACCTATAGGCCACACCCGATCCTAGTCGGACCGCCTCCGCAGGCTGCAGGGTCACACTCTTAGGGGCCACGTGCTAATGGTGGCTGCACTTCCTAAAACCTCTGCTCTCAAAGGTTCGTAACACGTAGGGGTCGAATCAGTGGTCTCTCTGTCCATCTCTGAGATGTAGAAGCCCGGGTGTGGGGGGGCTCACTCACTTGCATGCTCCTCCACTCCTCTGCGCTGTCTCCATTCACTTGTGTTCCAAATCACATCTCAGCACTTGCACTACAGAACAGAGCTCCAAGCGGCAACAGGGCTCAATGTTCTTTTGTTTCGTTAAGTTTTGTTCTTGTTGGTGCTAGGGCTCACGAGCACTGTCCTGCTCACTCAAGCATGCAAAGCCCCAAACCCCAATCAACGTTGGAGCTCAGTAACACAAGGGCTCTTGTTTCCGATCACAACCGTGGCTGTGCAGGAGGCTCTGACTACCTTGTTTTTCTGCCAGTTTGGACAGATTGTTACGATTTCACGTTTTTGGAGACCTCTTCTACTGATAGCAGACCAGTTGTCATCCGCTCGTGCCCTTCGGGGATGCCCCTGACGAAGGGCAAATGTAAATGCTCGAAATGCACTGGGAATTGTTTAACCATCGTGGGAAGTGTTAAAACATCATTCAGTCCATGCAGAACAGCTTATTCTCATTCTTGATTTCATTCATTGATGGGCTTGTATTCGCACAATAAAAACTATTGAGCAACTTTCAGCACTGCAGTGATGATAGTATGATGGAATTTTTTGCATTGTGATTGTTGCCTCTGGATTCAGTCGATGGTCACCAATCCAATTTAAATGGTTTACACTACCTTAGTGAATACCAGCAGTGCATCATGTGTCTAGGACACTTGTCCTAGTTTTCTCTTTCACTTTCTAAAAGTGGGATTTTTAACACACAATTTAAAAACCAACTTCACTAAAAGATTTATTTTTAAATTTGGAGTTCCGGTAACCCAAACTCCAAATCTCTATCTCTTCCCAATTGAAAGTTACACTTGTAAGATGTTACAAGGCAATGATAACACATGGGACAGATAGTCCTTGCAATTGTGAAAATTTAAATGGGCAGTATTTCACTATCAGCACATGTTAAACACACCAGTGCATGTCCTACCTTATAGATACTCTGCCCATGGGGCTACCTCGGGTCTACCTTAAGGGTGCCTTACATGTAGAACATATATATGAAACAAAACAGTTGCCAGTACTGCTCTAACAATTTATTCATAGACTCAAGAGGTTGAGTTAATAATTCTCAACTTAGAATGACCACTCTTTCAGTCAAATGTATCACAAAAGGAATTTTTTGTATACATTTATTTTCATTTCTACTCGCAATTTTTTTATTTTTGGAGTTGTTTTCTTATTTCTATGTGTCAACAAAAGACATTCACAATTGAGGTTTAAAGTTGCACTAAAAAAGGAATGAAACTTAGGAAGAAATTGTGAATATGTACAATTAGGTGTGTCAGGGGGTTGTGTAGGCAAAACAGGGAAGACCAACTACCGTATTTTCCGGCGTATAAGACGACCCGGCGTATAAGACGACACCCTACTTTGCGTGATAAAATGTAGGTTTTGTGCTATACTCGCCGTATAAGACTACCCCCACTTCCAGCGCAGTCCAACGCAGCCCTGCATAGCCATTTTGAGAATGTATTTTATTTTATTTTGGCTCGTACTTTGTACGCTTTTGTAACCTGCACACTTATCACTTTTTTCTCCAGGAATGTACCGATTGCTACCTCATGTATTTTGGTTTCTCACTATTGCCACTTTTGATCCATGTAACTTAACGTTTGCTTTTGTAATTTGTTCATTTGTAATTGTTCCTCTTGTATCAATACTGTTCCTACAGTAAAGCGCTCTGACACCTTCGGGTAAAGTCTGCGCTATATAAAATAAACCTTTTAGTGCATGATTGACGCCTGCGCTAGTGACGTACCAATATCCCCCACAGCCCCCGCGGTGTGAGGGGAGGGGAAGCTCCGGCACTGGGCACGGACGGCGGATTAGAGCCCCTGGCTGGGTCCGAAGCGTTGGCGGGAAATGGTGCAGCTTAGGGAACTCAAACAACACAAGATCAGCCCCTCGCCAGCCCCTCGCCAGCCAGTGCGGCCAATACGCCTTAGTATTTTCACTGCTTGAGCAATTTATGTTACAGGAGGATTTCTGTTGAAAAACAACCACATCAGCCAAATTAGCTTCGATTCACGTGGTAACGTAACCTGTGCTTTTGCTTTTTCAAGTCTGGAGATTGCATACAAAGTTCAAGTCTGGAGATTGCATACAAAATTCATATTTTATACCTATTGCCAAAAAAACACGTGCTCTGATTGCGTGCTCGCGCAGTGTTTTATAATGCAGAAGCAGTCTGACACATTTGGGTGTAGTCCGTGCTATGTAAAAAACGCATGAAAACCTACCGTCAAATTTGGCACCCGGCATATAAGACGACCCCCGACTTTCAAGAACATTTTAAGGGGTTAAAAAGTCGTCTTATACGCCGGAAAATATGGTACATATATTTCAAGCGCTCTCTCTTCAAACTCACTGCACTTCACTCATCCCACAAGTATTCTAGACAGTAACAAACACGTACAAGTGTTGGGGGGAGGGCTTGGAAAAGTGTTTGGAATTTTTTGTATAAATTTATTTTCATTTCTACTCGCACTTTTTTATTTTTGGAGTTGTTTTCTTATTTCTGTGTGTCAACAAAAGACATTCACAATTGAGGTTTAAAGTTGCACTAAAAAAGGAATGAAACTTAGGAAGAAATTGTGAATATCTCCGGCAAACTACTCAGTGGCATATACGGAGACGCCCAATCTCCGATTAATTGACACATAGAAATAAGAAAACAACTCCAAAAATAAAAAAATTGCGAGTAGAAATGAAAATAAATTTATACAAAAAATTCCTTTTGTGATACATTTGACTGAAAGAGTGGTCATTCTAAGTTGAGAATTATTAACTCAACCTCTTGAGTCTATGATTAAATTGTTAGAGCAGTACTGGCAACTGTTTTGTTTCATATAGATGTGGCGTAGCCTTACTGCGCTTAAGCCAAACCCGTCTTTGTTCTCCGGCTTTAGATAGCGGACAGTGGTTTGCGAGGTTTGTACCACACGCTTAAGTGCGTGGATTCACCTGGTAGTGGGCAGACCAAGACTTTGGTTGCTCACGGTATTGAATACATTGCCTGTGAGTCTTTCTCCTTAAAATCTTTTTCTTCTATTTCTTCTCTACTCTTCACATGTGTTTATTTTCAGTTTGTATGAATGGGAGCAATTGCCTTTTGACCTAGATATTGGATGAGTAATTGCGGGGTGTATAATAGTCTTACATTTTTGTTGTGTGTAGGATGAGTGAAGAATAAACCTTCGCATATAGCGAAGATCATATAAAGAAATTACTAAGCGACCCTCCTTTATTTGGCTCAGCCACACTCAGTAGTACCGCACAAACCAACAACGAAGCAGACAAATTAACTTGTCTAAAGAAAACAAATACAGACTGATCTTCATGGCCATTATTTGATTCAGCACCTAAGGGCAGGCACCATCCCAAATGGTTTAATAGTTAAAAACATACCAGTCATTTTTACAGAGGACGCAATTTACAAAAAGGGCTACAGCTTTATAGAAACCAAATGTAGCCGCGATCTCATGGTTTTAACCATTAAAACTGCCCAACGACTTTCCAAAGAACAACTGAAAGAGATTGAATTATTGGAAGCAGCTATAAATAATAACCAACTAATTACTGATTCAAAATCCTTGCTAGAAAAAATAGATAAGGAAATATTGGACTTCAAAGACTACACTGTGACTCAAAAAGAAAACAATTTTGAGAGAGACAAGAAAAATTTTGCAATAGATAAAGCATACCCATACCTCCAACCGGATTTCTATTCGCGACCGGAAGCCAAAAAATTTCTCTCGGATAACCAAGGCAGATCGCGGAACAAATACTTAACTTTCTCAGATACATCTTCTTCAGGTGGCAGTGAATCTGATAGTGGCAATTACCGACAACCTTTTTCACGACGTGGTGGTTATCAATCAAATTACCCACAGAACTTTCAACCAAATTATCAACAGAACATTCCCCAACAACAACATCAACAACAACAGCCTTTTTTTATCACGGGGCCAAACAAAGCCCAGAGGCAAAACAAGATATCAACAGCCATGGGAAATGTCGACGAGGAGACAAAACTACAAAAACTAAAAGAATCCTCAATTTATAACCTTTCCTCTAGGTCTCTTACAGACACTGAAAGAAGCGTACTGGAAAAAGGATTAACATTCGTGCCCACAAAAACCATGGACTTTGTTAGATTAAAAACAGAATTCATCGAATTCTGCAGGAAAATTAGACTAACCACCTTCTTTTCTGGAAAGGACTTAACTTCAAGTTCAGAAACAACAGGATTAAGGAAAAAATCTAATTTCTGTCCACCTGCATACAAGGTTCCAAAAGAAGTAACTATCTTTGAAAAAACAGTACTCTCTGCCATTTCATTCGAAGAAAAAAAGAAGCGGAATTACAACAAACCCAACCTCTCAAAAGCTCAAAAAGAGGCGCTATGCAACTTAAAAAACGACGACAATATTATAATAAAACAAGCCGATAAAGGCGGATCTATTGTCGTTTGGGGGACGAATGAATACATAGCGGAGGCAACCCGCCAATTGACAGACCAGGAATGCTATCGCAAAATTGACTATGATCCAACTCAAGAACTTCAAAAAGAATTATTCTCTATTTTAAATAAAGGGTTTGCAGAGGGGTTTCTTGGTAAAAATGAATTTGAATATCTACAAAATAGACACCCTCGTATACCATTGTTCTATGTACTACCCAAAGTACATAAAGATGAAAGATCGCCACCAGGGAGACCGATCATTTCCGGCTGTGAGTCACTCTTCGAACCAGTTTCTAAATTCATAGATTTTTTCTTAAAACCATTCATGCCACAAGTCAAATCATATTTACGAGACACAACAGACTTTATCTATAAATTGAGCAGCTTACCATTCACTGAAAATCATGACCTACTTGTCAGCATGGACATTGTGTCGCTATACACACAAATCCCTCAAGATCAGGCCTTAGAGGTCTTGGAAGTATACCTAGATCAGAGGGACAGACCAACTAAGATCCCAACTCAATTCATCTTAGAGCTTGCAAAAATGGCACTCACTAGGAATTACTTCAAGTTCAAAGAAGATTTCTTCTTCCAAATCAAGGGAGTGGCGATGGGCTGCCCTTTCGCCCCTGAGTTAGCCGTACTATTTATGAGCCAGTACGAAGAGACTTTCGTATACAACAACAACCCTTACAAAGAATGGATCGGAGGATGGATCCGGTTCATAGATGACATCTTTTTGACCTGGACAGGAAATGACGAGCAACTCGGAAACTTCCACGGATGGTTAAATAATAGAACTAGAGACATTCAATTCAGCATTCAGTCCTCAAAAACCAGACTTACCTTCCTGGATGTAGAAGTTTACTGTACAAATGGCGAACTGGTGACAACTTTATACCGGAAAAAATCTGATAGAAATAAAGCGCTCCACTTCTCAAGTAACCACCCGAGAAGCCTTAAACAAAATCTACCGGTGGGTCAATTCCTCCGGATAAGGAGAAATTGTACATTCAAAGAAGAATATATAGAGCACGCCAACATACTGAGAGAAAGACTACTTCAAAGAGGATACCCTTCTAAACTTTTGAAACAAGCACAGAAAAGGGCCTGGTGGACACCACGGGAAGAATTGCTGAAAAAGAGAGAACGTGAAAAACAGTCTAGAATTGTCTGTGTTTCCACCTACTGTCCCTCATCAAACTGGCTAAAAAAGACCATCCATCAAAATTGGCATTTACTGAAAGAACTGGACCCTCAATTCAGCAAAGAACCTCTTTTTTTTTTTCACAACCAATTTTATTGAGCAAATGAGCATCAAGAATGTGGTATCTCCACACACCAAGATCACCACAACAATATCAATGTAGCAATTACATAGGCAGCAAAGGATGGAGTAGACTCGAAATAGGCTCAGTATAAAAACTCCCCAGCAACCAACCCTAACCCACAACTCTGCCCCCCCGCTCCAAACACCCCCCCAACCCCCCCTACCACACGTGTATAGAAGCAACAGAAAAGGAAATGTAAAAAGAATAAGCAGGTGTAATGCCACCAGGGCTTTGCCGTTTCAGGCCAAAATTGTCACTGTGATCAGATGTCCTCCTCCTGCTCCGCCGGGGGGTCCAAGGACAGGCCACGGTAGTCGGCCCAACGCTTCCAGATCTTGTAGTGTTTGCGCGGGCAACCCCTCGCCTCAAAGATCGGCCTCTCCAGACCCATAAAATAATCCAGCCCAGCCTTCCATGCAGACAGGGGGGGGGCCCTCACTGACTTCCATGCCCGGGCCAGGTCCCGCTTAGCCACCACCAGCCCCATGAGCAACAGGTGACGCTTATATATGTTGCCCCCAACCCCTTCCATAATATGCAGTAGGCCCAGCCGGTGGGTACGAGGAAGGTCCCAACCCAGGACCTCAGCCAGGCAACTCCACACACCCCTCCAGAACCCAGTCTGTCGGCCACACGACCACACCGTGTGCATCAGGGAGCCAGGCACCACCCCACAACGCAGGCATTCCGGGGATGCAATCAAACCAGCCTTCCACAAACGTTCACGCGTATAATAAGCGCGGTGCAAGTATTTAAATTGAATCAGCCGGAGCCGGACTGCAATGGCGGTTCCGCGTGGGGATTCTAGCGCCTCCCTCCAATCGTCCTCATCGAGGGGGCCCATGTCCACCTCCCACGCCTCCCGAAGGGAGTGTAGGGTGGAGGAGCAATGGATAACAAGTGTCTGATAGATCCTAGAGACCTTCCTGTCCCCCAGGTCCCCCATAAACACTTTGGCCTCAACCGGGCTAAACTCCGGCAGGGAGTCGAGGCAGGCGATGCTCGGGGCGAGGGCATGCCGCAGCTGGAGGTAGCGGAAGAACTGGGACTGAGGCATCTGGAACTCTGTGCGGAGCTCCTCGAAGGATTTGAGGGTGGTGCCGGACATGACCTGGCCCAGTTGTGTAACCCCAATGGCCTCCCAGCCCTCAAACCCGGTCAGGGCCGCCAGTTCCGGGAGCAGACCATTATGCCAGAGCGGCGTCTCAGCCGTCAATTTGCCCCACCATCCCATGCGGCGTAGGGACTGCAGCCACACCGCAAAAACCACTCTGGTGACCGATGGCAACCCACGGCGTAGGCGAGCCGAATAAAGGATGGTGTGGAGCGTGCGATCCCCCATGAGCAATCGTTCCAGGGCATAAGCCGGATCACCCCTGTCACTATACCACCATTCATTGAGGACAAGTAGTTGGGAAGCTTGGTAGTAGGAGAGGAGGTCCGAGGTGGCCAGGCCACCACAGTACGTGGACAGAAAGCACGTCCTCAAGGCCACCCTGGCCGCACCGCCATCCCACAAGAAGCGGCCCAGCACAGAATTAACCTGACGGAACCACTCCAGGCCAATGGGGTGCGGGAAATTCTGAATTTGGTATAGGAGCCTCGGAAGCGCCACCATCTTGAAGATGGCCGATCTCCCAAAGATAGTGAGTGGCATTCTGGACCAAGTCTTAACATCAGCCTGGACCCGTTCCCACACCGGCAAGACTCCATGCGCCCAGGCCACGGCCCGTGATTCCGAAAGGAAAACGCCCAGATATTTTAGGCCATCAGTCGCCACTCACAACTCGGCGGCCCAGGGGTCGGCAACCACTCCGCCACCCAGCACCCACAGGGTCGATTTGTTCAGGTTAAGATGAAGACCCGAGTCCTCGCCAAACGCCTGCATGATCTCCAGAACTCGGGGACCCGATTGCCGTAGATCAGTGAGGAATAGGAGGACGTCATCCGCATATAATGCAATCCTATCCACCAGGTCCTCATTCCAGACGAAGCCACGCAACCGGGCATCTATTCGTATCCGCGACGCCAGGGGTTCCATGGCAAGGGCAAACAGGTACGGGGACAACGGGCAACCCTGCCGAGTACCGCGACCTATGCGGAAGCGCCCAGAGGTAGCACCGGCCACACGGACCGAGGCTGTAACGTTAGTGTAGAGGAGACGAATGTACGACAAGAAAACCGGCCCTAGGTTGAGGCGGGCTAACAGGGTGAACAGATATGCCCAACTCACCGAATCAAAGGCTCGGTCCATGTCCGCCAGGAGGAGTGCCGCCTGCTCATCTCTAGCACCCATGGCATCTACCGCTGCCTGCGCCCGTCGGATATTATGCCGGGTGGCCCTGTGAGGCATGAATCCGGCCTGGTCGGGGTGGACCAGGTCAGCAATGTGAGGCAAGAGGCGGTTCGCTAAGGCCTTAGCCAGAATCTTGGCCTCGATGTTGAGAAGGGAAATCGACCTGTAAGAGTCGTGCCTGTCCGGCGCCCTGCCCGGCTTCAAGAAGACCACGATTTCGGCATGACGCCAGTCTGGTGGCAGCTCTCCCTGAGCCCGTGCCGCCTCCAGAGCGCGGCGATAGTGGGGTCCCAGCTGGACGTGAAACTTTTTATAGAATTCACTTGGGTAGCCACTCGGGCCGGGCGCCTTACCAGTATTTAATTGACCAAGGGCTTCCCCGAGTTCCTCAGCCGTAAGCGGGGCTTCTAGGGTGGTTCTGGTCTCATCAGGGACGGCCTGCGGTAGCAGGTCGTCAAGGTACGTAGATATCTCGTCCGTCTCCAAGTGATCACGAGGAGCGTATTGCGCCTCGTAATAACGGGCAAAGCTAGCCGCCAGCAAATCCGGATCGGTCATGACCGAGCCGTCGTCCGCCGCAAGACCCGGCAACACCAGGGGCTGGAAGGTCGCCTGGCATAGCCTATGGAGCATAGTACAGGACTTGTCGCCCCACTGATACACCCTGCTGCGCGTGGCGAGCCACGCCTGCCGGGCTTCCTCGTAAAGGACGGAGGCGTACGTCTGTTGGGCCTGCAGGAGCTGCCTCACAATACCTTCGTCGCCCCCGAGCCGACCACGCTGCTCCAGCTCCTCCACGCGGGCCGCGGCGGTCACAATGGCCTCCCGATGTTTTCGCCGAGCTGCCACACACCAAGCTATATCAATGCCCCGGAGCGTGGGCTTCAGCGCCTCCCACACCACCATTGCGTCCACATCCCCCACCAAATTCTCGCGCCAGAAATGATCAATCGCCTCGCGTAGGTGACGCACGTATTCAGGCCGCTGCAGCTGCCAAGATGACATCCGCCAACGAAATGGCTGTCGCTTGGAGGGGAGGGTCATGGTAGCTAGGACAGGGGAATGATCAGAGAGGCCTCTGGGGAGTATCACGGCATCTCTAAATCGACTCAGACAGGCACCCCAAAGAACCTCTTTTTGCATTCAAAAAAGATAAGAGCATTGCCAATCAGATAGTTCGGGCTACAGTACCAAAAGCTCAAAATCCTACATTGAGAGACTATGTAGGTTTACCACCTATAAAAGGCCACCATAAATGTGGGACATGCGTCAACTGTCCATCAACAATGGAAGGATCACTATTTGAACATGACGGAATCTTTTGGAAACACGACAGTTTCACCAACTGTAAAACCCGCAATGTGGTTTATGGGATAGTGTGTCCGTGCAACCAACTATATATCGGAAAAACAAACCAAGAGATACGACAAAGGATCTCACAACATAAATCAAGAATAAAAAAGAAGGTACTCACAGCACCATTAGTACAACATTGGTTAGACAAAGGACATAATGACACCGACTTGAAATGGACGGTCATCTCTAAAATTGACCCTGACAAAAGAGGTGGCGACCAGGAAGCAAAACTAAGACAGAGAGAAGCTATGTTGATACTCAAATTTAATACTGCAACTAATGGACTTAATGAAATGTCAGAACTCTATAATCTGTAGGTCTTAATGTCACACCTGCATTTTTCATTGTAAATAAGGGGACTCTACTGTTCCAACCATAAAAGCCACTTCGAATTTTCTCCATGCTGCATGTCACCATGTTATTTAGTCTTTCATTTTAATATAAACACTCTCTGACAAATTCCTGAGTGACACTGCACTATTTGTTTTTGTTAAATTAAGCATTCATTTAGTTGAGCAGCACGAGGCTCTACCCATCTTTAAAGAATAGTCCACGAACACATTTTCGTGACTTACTTCGTTTAAATAGATGAATTACTTTCTCATAAACTCAATGTAAACACCCGAGCAAGATTCAACCGTGTTTAAAACTACTAATCCCATCATCCTCCGGGATTTCGACCCCTGTGCTATTAAGCGCCGAATCCATGATGCATCAGCACGCCGCCAAAGTAGATTGCCAGAAGAGTTTCGCTGGATTAAGACTAAACGACGGTAAGAGCCCAGAAAGAACCCGGTCCCCCGTAGAGGCGTTTATAACTTACTCCGCACACTAGACGACCCGATGTGGAGGTTTTATTTTCAAAAAAACCCGAGCCCGTAGAAGGGGACACTTTGTAACCATATCTCCGGCAAACTACTCAGTGGCATATACGGAGACGCCCAATCTCCGATTGTTTTTTAATGACTAAGAAACCCCGGTGATTTTATGACGTGTCCACAGAGAGCCACACCAATTGCTGAGCTCTCCCTTTCTCATTTTGTTTTCCCAGAAAAAAACAAGACTGGATGTTTGTTTCCTCATTTACTGAGGCCGACATATGGACGCCATTGTTCCAGGAGCATACACGAACAGACCTTAGCAGGTTGACCTGCCAACTTTGGACACAGGCACCATATATATTTGGTCCAGTAACTTACAGATTCTTTTTCTTCGTCCACAGCTTCCATCAAAGGAACCTACTAGAAACCCCTAAAGGTACTACGTGAGTGAGTGTTGTGCCGAATGCTAAGTTGAGAGTTACTTTTGTGAGTTGAGATCTGACTGAGTTTTTGTGTTAATTTTATGTTTTTCAGATTATATCTGTATTGGTCCTGAGGAGAATCCCACAGATTAATGGGATTCGAAACGCGTCGACCTATTCACATTGAATTACTTATACATGTCTCACTTGTTCGTATTGTAATGACTGTATTAATGACTGTATGTCATTAGATTAATCGATCTGCAACTAGATCACCGCATGTTGTGCATTTGATTCATAGAATTGGTGTTTAATTAGACAAGTATCTGATTTGAGATTTCAGTTTCTCTAGGCCCACTCAAGTTGTATATATTTAACAGGGGCCTTATTAATGATAGTAATTCATTTCGTTCCTTTATTTCCTTTTTACACATTCCTCCATACACTTTTCCAAGCCCTCCCCCCACTACTTGTACGTGTTTGTTACTGTCTAGAATACTTGTGGGATGAGTGAAGTGCAGTGAGTTTGAAGAGAGAGCGCTTGAAATATATGTAGTTGGTCTTCCCTGTTTTGCCTACACACCACCTGACACACCTAATTGTACATATTCACAATTTCTTCCTAAGTTTCATTCCTTTTTTAGTGCAACTTTAAACCTCAATTGTGAATGTCTTTTGTTGACACATAGAAATAAGAAAACAACTCCAAAAATAAAAAAATTGCGAGTAGAAATGAAAATAAATTTATACAAAAAATTCCTTTTGTGATACATTTGACTGAAAGAGTGGTCATTCTAAGTTGAGAATTATTAACTCAACCTCTTGAGTCTATGATTAAATTGTTAGAGCAGTACTGGCAACTGTTTTGTTTCATATAGATGTGGCGTAGCCTTACTGTGCTTAAGCCAAACCCGTCTTTGTTCTCAGGGTTACATGTAGAACAAGCATTGGAAATGCAATAGGGCTCGCATTAGGAAAGTTTGAGCTATTGGTCTTATAAATTACATTTTTTTTATTTATGTGTTATTTTTTAAAATAGCTAAATTAATAGCTTTGTCATTTACAATGACAATAGTTATAACTTTCGCAAATGTGACACCTATAGCATTTGTAATGCAACATGTTTTGTATTTACGTGACTTAGATGTATTGATATTACAAATAACAATGGCTTTTAATTTTTTTTAATAATTAATACCTAAATAATGTATTTAATTTGTAATGGCAATAGCTTAAACTTTTGTAAATAACTTTTGTGAAGATTATGTGCAGTGTTTTTTTATTGTGAAGAAAATCCAAGAACAGAAGTGAAATATTAACGAGAAGGAGATTTGTTGAAATTGATAGGAGTGACTCAATAAAACGAGAGGGGTCCACCAACCCAAAGGGACAGGACACCAAGAAGACGCTTAAGTCTGAGAAAGATTCTCTTGGGGGTATTCTCTAGTCATACAATATGTCCAATCATACCTCAGTATTCAACAACTCTACAGCACACTCATTGGGTCAGTACCAACCACACCAGAAAATCAATAATTAAACAGAAATTATTTTCCATGAGGAAAAAACATATTTTTATTATTATTACATTTGTTCATATAAAATTATATATTAAAAAAATCTTGCTAAAAATAGCACAACAATATACACATTAAAAACATCCGTAAACACCAAGTCACAAAATACACAAAAATTAATAGCAATCTTCACAATAGTATAGCATCGGTCACTTATGTAAGAAGATAATGTACAGATACAGATAACTATGGTCAATTGGTGATATAGCCTGAGTAGTTTATACGCATTTAATTTATGAAATATAGATTAGGATAAATGGATTCTAATAAATGCGTTTTTGTGACTTATGGAATAGACTAAAATGCAGAAACATATAAGCTATACTTGTAGCAATAATATTGATAAATGGAATAGACATCATGGGACCAATAGCAACCATCTAACAAATAAAACATATCTTTGTGATTGAATAGATAACATAAATCATGTTGGCGTAATCTTAGTGATTTGATATATTTTGCGTGATGCATCCACGCAGGTGCTCTGGATAGAATGAATTAATATCTTAGTATTCTTATCAACCAATAAACGTAGGGCGCAGTGGTTCTTTCTGATAGTGATAATAATACTTTGATTAATGCACTGTGTTTCAGCATAATAAATTCTTGAGACTTAAGTACCAATCTATAATGGAGGTGCATTCACTAAAATAGTTTAGGTTAGTCCATTCATGATGTTGTTCTGATCATCGGCTCGAACGTTATTAATAATAATTAATTAGAGGTTTTTTTAAAATAAAGATAATATTTACCAATTTTAGCGTAATGCATCCCCGATAGTGATAACAATATTTAAATTAATGTACTTAGGCATTTTACCAACAAATGCTTTCGAGATTGAAATATCAATCCAAAATGGTGGCTAATTGGTAACCATAAGTTTAGGTTAATGCATCAATATTGCTGCTGATATCACCGCTAATACTATCCTCATCTAAGCAAAATAAACAACAAATATTTTAAATAGTTATTTTGGCATTTATAATCGTCTTCACAATACTTTCATTTCGCAATTGTAAATCGGGTAACACGAGAAGACGGGATAAACAACACCACTCTAAAATGGCGGCGGAAGTTTTATAATAAATTTAGCAATGTCCGTCGTTCACGTTGTATAAAACCCGCTGACGACGGAGTGTGTTTCTGCCAATTAATAATCATATTTAAGGGCCCAGAAGTCCGTGACGTTTGCATACGTCGGTTGGTGGATGACCCAGGAGATTCTTTAATCCCGGTAAGCTCGAAGGAGATAGAATGGCATGATAGTAGTTTGCCGTGAGGCTGGGCGCTGTATTTGAAAACTGTAGAAACTTTTTTTAAGATTAGAAGGGCTCTTTCTATCAACAATATCAGTCTAGCACGCAGTGGCCAGCATGTATTTCGTGACCCCGCAGCAGGTCACATATGTCAATCATTTAGAGTTAGGGTAGATCGTAACTCTGCGCACTTTAAAGGGGCTAACATATGGGTGTTAAATTTGAACACTAGTGAGCATAAATTGTGGCTGAACATAGTTTGCAGTACGAACACAAACAATGGAGTGTACACCCGCAGATTAGGTAAATGTAGCGCCCGAGCACAACGCACACGACAACAGCAGCATAATATGGGGAGGAGAAATGCCGGCCTGAGGCAGAGCACACGCTGAGAAGCTTGTGGGAGGGGGCCTGGGCTGCCTTTGATGTGGTAATGCGAGGCAGGCAGGCGGCTGGTGGCATTGTGCACGCGCTTTTTAGGGCTTGCGCTTGCGCAATGACCTAAAAAGCACATGCACTGCGTGGAATCGCCAGTGGAATCGTGCTTGGTTAAAAACTGTTTAAGCCCCTATAGAGCTTAGCCAGCTGTGCGCATGCGCACAGCAGGCGAGCCCTAAAAAGGTAAGGTTTGGGCCTGGTAGGTGGATGCACTTGCCAGATTGACATGACAGTCTAAAACTGCACACACTGAGACATGGTTACAGGGCTTTTCTCATGTGGGTGGCACAATCAGTGCTGCAGGTCCACTAGTAACATTTGAATTACAGGCCCTGGGCACACACAGTGCACTTTACTCAACGGTGGCGTTTTTCCCGGATTATACGGCGGAGGTGGCCAGGCGACGAAAGACCTTCTTGGATGTCAAAAAGGAACTTAGGAAGCGAGAACTCCCTTACTCCATGATCTTCCCGGCCAGGCTCCGGGTGGTGGCGGAGAACAGGACCCGGTTTTTCGACGACCCTGGAACTGCACAAGACTGGCTGGATGGCTGGCGTCCTGCCTCCCACTCTCGCCGCCCTGGACGGACTAAGAATGGCTCACATCAACCTGATCGACACGATGTTGGGGACGCTGGTACGAACAGTGGCAGAAGCTCGCCAGTAAGAGACAATGATGACCTAAATCAGGAGGTGGACCCATGAACACTCGGCGTGTACGAAACATTGATGTTTGGGACTGCGGCTGGAACCGCCAAGGACACTGGGCCGAGGGCCTCAGTGGAGGGTACGAGGGGTCGCTAATTCCGGAGTGCTCCTCACCCCCAACGAGCAAGTAACTGTGTGTTTTCTTTGTGATGGGTTTAAGCACTCTGCTAAGTTGGGGTGGTGGGCAGTTTGGAGTCCGTGTAGCAGGGAAGCAGGGTGGGTGGGGGTATTGGGAACGGGGGGGTTTTGTTGGTTTGCTTGTTTGCATTGTTTGGCTCTATTCATCATTTTGAAATTGCTAGTAGTCACACATGACCGTATTCCTTGCACCGGGTGTGCTGCCTCTGATCCTCTAACACTACTACGGCACAGACGTGCGAATAGTTGCACAGGGATGGGAAATTCTTTGATCAATATGGCTCTGTTCTACCCGATGGAACGCCAACTTGCACACATGATTGCACAATGGCGGACCTCTCACGACCCAATAACGTAACGCCTGACACTGGGATGGGGTCTGTGCCACCGTTGCAGGTAATGTCATGGAATGTTCGGGGGTTGGGGGATAGAGTGAAGAGGGGACTGGTCTTGCAATGTATTAAGAGACTGAATTGTGACATCGCCCTTCTTCAGGAAACACACTTAGTGGGGGAGGCCACCAAAGCTCTGGATAGGAGAGGATACCGCATGGTAGTACATTCGGACTTCACTTCAGGGTCCCGGGGGACGGGCGTCTGGGTGAAAAAAACATTGCGTTTCATACATCACTCCACGAAAACAGACAAACATGGCCGCTTCGCGGCAGTGTGTGGGCAATGGGAAGGCGTGCCCATTAATGTGGTGTCTGCGTACATCCCACCAGCGCTACATTCATCAGCATTTCCGGACCTGGGCAAATTTCTTTTGGAACTTCCGGAAGGGGACCTGCTGGTGGGCGGAGACTTCAATGCACTGGCCAATACTGACATAGATAGGTTCCCGGTTCGCTCCCTCCCCACTGGCCCAACGAAATTCAGGGACTTCTTGGAGGCACAGGGTCTGGTTGATATATGGAGACAGCTCCACCCTACTGATCGCCACTATTCCTACTATTCATCCACTCATGATTGCCTGTCTCGCATTGACTATTTTCTCACACTGGGGGGTGGCAGACTCACATTTGCCGACGTGCAGATTGCGCCCCGGGGTATATCAGACCACTCCCCCTTGACCGCTACACTGTCCTGCACAACCATGGCTCGCAAACGGCTTTATCCCATTTACCCCGGCTATCTTAAAATCCCTCCGGTCTGAAAATCCCTTAAAACCGCCACCAAGCATTACTTCCAGGAGAACTCCTGCTCGGTGTCCTCACCGACGATACTATGGGAGGCTTACAAGACAGTATTGAGGGGCCAGGCAATCGCGACTATAACCGATCATAAACGTAAGCAAAAACAGGAACTGGTAGAGCTGGAACTACAGTTAGAACAGGCTAACGTAACTCATATGAACGCACCGTCGGATGACACTCGACACACGCTGTCCCTTTGCCAGCAAAGACACGACGACTTTCTCCGTCGACGGGTGTTAGAACATATAGAGTCGACTGCAAGCAGGGTTTATGATGTGGGCGACAAGGCCAACAAATTACTGGCCTGGTTGGACAAGAAACGGGATGGAGGCAGGCACATTTTACAGTTGCGGAATCGAGAAGGGACGTGTCACACGCACCCTCCTAGAATTGTTGACCTCTTAGCAGACCACTTCCAAGGGGTGTATGCTCCAGAGGTGGTGGTCACGGCAGAGGCGGCAGAGTTAGCTCTCCAAGATGTGGAAGTAGAGACGCTATCACCGGAGGCGATGACCGAGCTGGAAGCGGACCTCACGGTGGAGGAGCTCCGTATGGGGATAGGTGCGCTGCGTACAGGCAGAGCGTTGGGCCCCAACGGGATACCAATCGAATGGTTTCAAACGATGTCAGACACACTGGGTCCGCCACTGCTGGCCATGTTTGAGAACTGCTGTGAGACCGGAACACTGCCTCTAGACCAGCGCTTGGCGACGATAGTAGCTATCCCAAAACCTGGCAGACCCCCAGAGGACTGTACGTCTTATCGCCCGATCTCGCTCATTAACGCAGAGGCGAAGATCCTGGCGAAATTGATTGCTAATAGGCTGACTCCACATCTCTCCCAGTTGATCCACCCAGACCAATCCGGCTTTATGCCGCACAGGAGTACGGCGCTAAATCTCCGTAGAGTGCACGGCGCACTGGCTCGAGCACATTTACTGAAAGAACCGGCGGCCATTTTGTCGCTAGACGCCAGAATGGCTTTTGACATGGTAGAGTGGCAATACCTGTTTGCAGTTCTGACCCGGATGGGCTTCGGACCGAAGTTTCTATCGTGGGTTCGACTACTCTACACGGATCCAGTAGCCCACGTCGCGGCCAATGGCCACATCTCACGAGCGATTCCTCTAGCATGTGGGACTCGTCAGGGCTGCCCCCTATCCCCGTTATTGTTCGCACTGGTCCTTGAACCTCTCGCGATTGTTATTAGAAAGACACCACTATTGAAAGGTATTAGATGGACGGAGGCCTGGGAAGACAGAATATCATTGTATGCCGATGATATGTTGGTCTACTTATTTGCCCCCGAATCGAGTGTTCCGATACTACTGGCACTCTGCGATAAACATGGCTCAGCCTCCGGCTATACTATTAACTGGACGAAATCGGTCCTTTATGTCCTGAAGGGCCCTAGGCCAGTCCTCCCTGAACACTGTCCTCTAGTGCTGACTGATGTCTCCTTCAAGTACTTGGGCATACATGTCACCAACGACACGGCCGTATTCTACGACCGGAACTTGGCACCCCCCCTCCTCCGTCTGAAGGCAGACGCACGACATTGGTCGTCCCTGCCACTCACGCTCTTGGGCCGCGCTGCCCTGTTTAAAATGATGCGAATTAGAAAGAATTGCCTATGCCTCACAGCTTAGATAAAGTACACACAGGTTTAGGTACAAGTAAACCAAAATTTATTAGTTTACTCAAAACAATTGATGTTTTTGATTTGCATTAACTTTAGGAACACAAAGGAGAAATTCAAAACATGCAGAACTAAGATCGCTATCAACTTTACGTCTTAGCCAGTTGCTGTTTCACACACATTTAGGGAAATCAAACAGTAAACCAAACATATATTTAACATTTGACAAAAATTAACTTCTTAATCAACACAACGAATTCAACAGATGGACATAAATAACCTTATGCATTTATGAGTAAAGGAATGCTTTTTGCAATCGATTATACAAACAATTAGTCAAACACGGGAAGATCACAGTAGAACAAATTGTTTTCAAAACTTGGATCAACTCCCACAGCCTGAACAAGATATACTCAAAAAGAATATCAGGAATATAGCCTATTTCTGCGTCACTAGCAATGGCCAACTGGCCAGGAGAAGAGGGGTGCCGACGCGTTTCGAATCCCGATTGAGAGTTTACAGGATTCTCTTCAGGGCAGTGTCAATCTAGTCCATGGGAACTGTTTTAAAGGAAGGACAAAGCAAAAAGAGATTTATTAAGGAGGGGGGTCCTCTAGCCACTACTCTTAGGCCGACTCGAGTGCCAGAAAAAAACGTACCTTATGTTTATCCTGCCCACGGTCAGTCTTGTTTAGGAAAAAATGTCGTGTAGGCTCTGTGGTCTGCAATGTAACAGAGTGATAGGTATATTGAAACTTTAAGTATGAGCGCGGAGCAAGCTGCCCAAGACAACAGAAATGACTGGTATTTGTTTACCTTCGAAGGCTTTAGGGTTCTGTGCAGTGTCTTTATCCGCAGTAAAGGGTATATTTTAAAATCATCTGCAACAAATAGACAGGGCGCGTCTAAATCAGTTGCACACAATGGGCGCGTTTAAAACATCTACACGCACTGATGCGTTAACAATTGTGACCCGCGTGATTCATTCACTTACTTGCACATCGGTCCGTGAAGACCGCAGTTGGGGTTCTCTTACTGCACACGTTTTTTTCTTTTTGGAGACCCGTTTAGTGGATCTGGGGGTTAAAACAGAGGAGCGTGTAAGTGCATTAGGACGCTACCTTCCGTTGTCTTTAAGCAGCGAGTTAAAAGGCTGTCAAGCTTACCGCAATACTTCCAGCGCTTCGCTGAGCGTGTTCGCTACAAAACATCAGACAGAGGGATGTGAGTGTCCCTGGAACAAGGCGATTTCGAGAACCAGATCACGTGGTGCTTGACTGACCAATCAAGCAGTCCGGACACCACCTGGTGCTTTGTGGGACATGTAGTTTGGGGCAGACCGCTCCAGTCTTTTCTGAAAAAATTACAAGTGCATTTTGGGGCATGTAGTCTCCGTGAAAAAAAGGGGGGTATTTTATGCCCTATTAATTTCGCTGAGACTATTTAGGCCTTTGGTAACACTGTCAAACTTAAGGATTAAGTACGCTTCTTTGCGCAACAGCGCCGCGTCAACGTCTTGGAAGCGTTTAGGGTCAATCCATGCTAGTATGGTCCATTTGAAATCGTTCTCAGTGTGGCCATTACTGATGAAATGTTCCACCATGGGAGCAGTCAGCACTTTTCTCTTTAGGCGGGATCGGTGTTGGGTGATCCGCGCATTGATGGGTTGATTAGTCTTGCCTATATACACTCTGTTACATGGGCATACCACCGCGTAAACGACATTGCGAGTTTTGCAGTTCGTGAAGCAATCATGCTTCCATTTGATGCCATTGCTTGTAAATGTGTCGCCTTCTAGCGTATTGGAGCATGATACACAGTTGCCACATTTGTGGTGCCCACAAATTGGTTTGAGCTTCCACTGCGCAACCAGGTCACTTTTGGGTGCATTAATGTGACTGTCTGCCTTGATTAGATGTTGGCCTATGCTTCTATTTTTGCGCATGGCGAAGATGGGTTTAGAGAGGGGATGGTCCAAGGACTCCAATAGATGCCAATTGTTTCGGATTATGTTCTTGAATTGGTTGGTATGTTGCCCAAATGTTGTGACGCAAACCAATTGTTCCAAATCTTTTCTTTCTTTCTTTTCAAGCAATGTTTCTCTGGGTGTAAATTTGGCTCTGTTTTTAGAATGTTTCAACAATTTTTTCGGATATCCTCTCTCTGCCATCTCGCTGCAAAATCTTGTTGCATGGCAGTCAAAGTCACATAAATTAGTGCAATTACGCCTGATCCTCAATAATTGCCCGTAGGGCAGATTGTTTTTTAGTGATTGAGGATGCGAACTGGTGTAATGCAAAATTGTATTGCGGTCAGTTGTCTTTTTGTGCAAGGAGGTAATTAACTTATCCCCACTGATGCTTACGGTAACGTCCAGGAATGTCATTTCTTTAGGACTTGAATTTAAGGTGAATTGAATATCTGGGTGCCTAGAGTTCAACCACAGATGGAAGTGCTCGAGATCGGTCCGGCTCCCCTGCCACAGGAGCCAGACATCATCGATATATCTCAGCCATTGAGTTATATGGCCTGAGAACGGGTTGTCATTCAAGACAAATCTCTCCTCATATTGGGCCATGTACAGCACGGCCAGCTCCGGCGCGTAGGGACAACCCATGGCTGTCCCTTTGATTTGAACAAAAAAGTCACTCTCAAACTTAAAATAGTTGTTACGGAGAGTGATCTCCGCTAGTGCCACAATGAAGCTAGTCGGCACCCGATGGGGTCTGACTCTTTGCTCTAAATAAAGTTCAATGACTTCCAGAGCCTCATCCTGCGGTATCTGGGTGTATAGTGAGGCGACGTCTAGTGTCACCATCAACTCGGTCTGGTCATCAAATGCATGCCCTTCAATTAGCTTGATGAATGCTGTTGTGTCGCTGAGATGTGAACGTACCTGTGCTATGCACGGTTTTAAAAAGAAATCGATATATTTTGATATCGGTTCAAGCACTGAGTCGCATCCCGACACAATCGGTCTACCAGGGGGTGCATTCTCGTTCTTATGAATCTTTGGTAAGAAGTATAGAATCGGAGTGCGTGGCATTTTTTTGTTCAAAAATTCATGTTCTTTTGGCCCTAGAAAGCCTATGTCCAGGCCTTCCTTGGTGATCCTAGTTATTTTGTCTTTGATAGCGTGGATGGGATCCTCTTTTGAGGGTCTGTACCAGTCCCTGTTGTTCACATGCATTTGCCCTTCAGCAAGGTACATGGGTCGTGGCCAAAGCACCACTGCCCCGCCCTTGTCAGCTTGTTTTATGACTATTGAAGTGTCAGATTTAAGATCACTGATAGCTTTTTTTACACCTTTGCTGATGTTGTTTTTCACAAAACTAGTTTTCTTTTCAAGTTTGGTAAGGGAAGACAGTACAGCTTGCTCAAAGGCGATAACTTGTTTCGGGATATTCAAAGTTGGAGTGAACCGTGACTTCACTCTAAGTCCAGTGGTTTCCTGCGATGACGTTACCTCGGCATCAGCGAAGAAAGTCTTTAACCTGACCTTGCGGCAAAAATCAAGTGCCTCCAGTTTAAGTTTCGTGAAGTCCGTTCTAGTTGTTGGAACGAATTTGAGGCCCAGGTTAAGAAGCATTTCTTCTTCCCTAGATAATTCCTTATTAGAAAGGTTGACAATAGTAGACAGGTTTAGTTGTTGTAGTTCTTGTTGCGAGTTCTCATCTGCCAAGGTTGCTTGAAACGTGGTCGCGTTTGGCCGCCCCTGGATAAAAAAGGAGCCGACCCTCTCGACGCGCCTCGTTTGTTGAAATTGGACTGCCTTGAGTCTGTGGAAGAATCGGAGGAAGTGGTGTCCGAA
The DNA here is from genome assembly GCF_964263255.1 of Lissotriton vulgaris. NCBI lineage: Eukaryota > Metazoa > Chordata > Amphibia > Caudata > Salamandridae > Lissotriton > Lissotriton vulgaris. Next base: position 164,323,871 of record NC_141698.1, read on the forward strand.
AAAGTCAGGAACCTAGTTTTTGATCTACCCTGGAATGTATTCAGGGCCCCTCGTGACTCACCAGAAGTATAGAAATCCTCCTTTAGAAAGGGATAAACCCGATCCAGTTGGAAAGATTTGGAGTCTTTATCAAACTGTGCCGCTTTGGTGTTCAAAGTATAGTCTTTGAAAGTGGCAATCTCCTTTTCAATTTTGTCAAGAAGTGCCTTGGCTTCAGTTGTGGTCTGGTTATCGTTAATGGTTTTAATCAAATCCTCTATCTCCTTTTCTTCCTGACTGCAGATACGTTGGGCAGTTTCAATGGTATGAACCATTAAATCTCTACTACATTTAGTATTGATTTGACTGAACCCTTTCTTGTACTCAGTGTCCTCTACGAATATGACTGGGATATTCTTAACCTGAAGGCCCCAAGGAATGGTGCCTCCTTTAAGACACAACAGCATTCATCAAGCTAATTGAAGGGCATGCATTTGATGACCAGACCGAGTTGATGGTGACACTAGACGTCGCCTCACTATACACCCAGATACCGCAGGATGAGGCTCTGGAAGTCATTGAACTTTATTTAGAGCAAAGAGTCAGACCCCATCGGGTGCCGACTAGCTTCATTGTGGCACTAGCGGAGATCACTCTCCGTAACAACTATTTTAAGTTTGAGAGTGACTTTTTTGTTCAAATCAAAGGGACAGCCATGGGTTGTCCCTACGCGCCGGAGCTGGCCGTGCTGTACATGGCCCAATATGAGGAGAGATTTGTCTTGAATGACAACCCGTTCTCAGGCCATATAACTCAATGGCTGAGATATATCGATGATGTCTGGCTCCTGTGGCAGGGGAGCCGGACCGATCTCGAGCACTTCCATCTGTGGTTGAACTCTAGGCACCCAGATATTCAATTCACCTTAAATTCAAGTCCTAAAGAAATGACATTCCTGGACGTTACCGTAAGCATCAGTGGGGATAAGTTAATTACCTCCTTGCACAAAAAGACAACTGACCGCAATACAATTTTGCATTACACCAGTTCGCATCCTCAATCACTAAAAAACAATCTGCCCTACGGGCAATTATTGAGGATCAGGCGTAATTGCACTAATTTATGTGACTTTGACTGCCATGCAACAAGATTTTGCAGCGAGATGGCAGAGAGAGGATATCCGAAAAAATTGTTGAAACATTCTAAAAACAGAGCCAAATTTACACCCAGAGAAACATTGCTTGAAAAGAAAGAAAGAAAAGATTTGGAACAATTGGTTTGCGTCACAACATTTGGGCAACATACCAACCAATTCAAGAACATAATCCGAAACAATTGGCATCTATTGGAGTCCTTGGACCATCCCCTCTCTAAACCCATCTTCGCCATGCGCAAAAATAGAAGCATAGGCCAACATCTAATCAAGGCAGACAGTCACATTAATGCACCCAAAAGTGACCTGGTTGCGCAGTGGAAGCTCAAACCAATTTGTGGGCACCACAAATGTGGCAACTGTGTATCATGCTCCAATACGCTAGAAGGCGACACATTTACAAGCAATGGCATCAAATGGAAGCATGATTGCTTCACGAACTGCAAAACTCGCAATGTCGTTTACGCGGTGGTATGCCCATGTAACAGAGTGTATATAGGCAAGACTAATCAACCCATCAATGCGCGGATCACCCAACACCGATCCCGCCTAAAGAGAAAAGTGCTGACTGCTCCCATGGTGGAACATTTCATCAGTAATGGCCACACTGAGAACGATTTCAAATGGACCATACTAGCATGGATTGACCCTAAACGCTTCCAAGACGTTGACGCGGCGCTGTTGCGCAAAGAAGCGTACTTAATCCTTAAGTTTGACAGTGTTACCAAAGGCCTAAATAGTCTCAGCGAAATTAATAGGGCATAAAATACCCCCCTTTTTTTCACGGAGACTACATGCCCCAAAATGCACTTGTAATTTTTTCAGAAAAGACTGGAGCGGTCTGCCCCAAACTACATGTCCCACAAAGCACCAGGTGGTGTCCGGACTGCTTGATTGGTCAGTCAAGCACCACGTGATCTGGTTCTCGAAATCGCCTTGTTCCAGGGACACTCACATCCCTCTGTCTGATGTTTTGTAGCGAACACGCTCAGCGAAGCGCTGGAAGTATTGCGGTAAGCTTGACAGCCTTTTAACTCGCTGCTTAAAGACAACGGAAGGTAGCGTCCTAATGCACTTACACGCTCCTCTGTTTTAACCCCCAGATCCACTAAACGGGTCTCCAAAAAGAAAAAAACGTGTGCAGTAAGAGAACCCCAACTGCGGTCTTCACGGACCGATGTGCAAGTAAGTGAATGAATCACGCGGGTCACAATTGTTAACGCATCAGTGCGTGTAGATGTTTTAAACGCGCCCATTGTGTGCAACTGATTTAGACGCGCCCTGTCTATTTGTTGCAGATGATTTTAAAATATACCCTTTACTGCGGATAAAGACACTGCACAGAACCCTAAAGCCTTCGAAGGTAAACAAATACCAGTCATTTCTGTTGTCTTGGGCAGCTTGCTCCGCGCTCATACTTAAAGTTTCAATATACCTATCACTCTGTTACATTGCAGACCACAGAGCCTACACGACATTTTTTCCTAAACAAGACTGACCGTGGGCAGGATAAACATAAGGTACGTTTTTTTCTGGCACTCGAGTCGGCCTAAGAGTAGTGGCTAGAGGACCCCCCTCCTTAATAAATCTCTTTTTGCTTTGTCCTTCCTTTAAAACAGTTCCCATGGACTAGATTGACACTGCCCTGAAGAGAATCCTGTAAACTCTCAATCGGGATTCGAAACGCGTCGGCACCCCTCTTCTCCTGGCCAGTTGGCCATTGCTAGTGACGCAGAAATAGGCTATATTCCTGATATTCTTTTTGAGTATATCTTGTTCAGGCTGTGGGAGTTGATCCAAGTTTTGAAAACAATTTGTTCTACTGTGATCTTCCCGTGTTTGACTAATTGTTTGTATAATCGATTGCAAAAAGCATTCCTTTACTCATAAATGCATAAGGTTATTTATGTCCATCTGTTGAATTCGTTGTGTTGATTAAGAAGTTAATTTTTGTCAAATGTTAAATATATGTTTGGTTTACTGTTTGATTTCCCTAAATGTGTGTGAAACAGCAACTGGCTAAGACGTAAAGTTGATAGCGATCTTAGTTCTGCATGTTTTGAATTTCTCCTTTGTGTTCCTAAAGTTAATGCAAATCAAAAACATCAATTGTTTTGAGTAAACTAATAAATTTTGGTTTACTTGTACCTAAACCTGTGTGTACTTTATCTAAGCTGTGAGGCATAGGCAATTCTTTCTAATTCGCAATATTGTGGCCCTGCCTACCCTCCTTCCCATTGGGCCCAGCCACCCTTGTTTCTTTTGAGTATTTGTGCGGGCATCCGCCCGAGTGGCTTGGGAATTACACCCAAAAATAAGGTGTTTCCACATTGTGGTGAGCATTAATTGCTGGCAAGAGTGTTGTCTCTTGCAGATTATGGCAGACAAAGACACGCTGTCCTTCACGGAAAGCCATATTGATCAACTTATTGCGTCCTCGCCATTCTCTTCCATAACTTTGAGCGCCTCAGCAAAACAACAAAACGAGGCGGATAAATTGATACGGCTTCAAAAGAAGCACATCAGAACGGAGCTTCACGGCCACTTCTCACTTAGACATCTTAAAGGAGGCACCATTCCTTGGGGCCTTCAGGTTAAGAATATCCCAGTCATATTCGTAGAGGACACTGAGTACAAGAAAGGGTTCAGTCAAATCAATACTAAATGTAGTAGAGATTTAATGGTTCATACCATTGAAACTGCCCAACGTATCTGCAGTCAGGAAGAAAAGGAGATAGAGGATTTGATTAAAACCATTAACGATAACCAGACCACAACTGAAGCCAAGGCACTTCTTGACAAAATTGAAAAGGAGATTGCCACTTTCAAAGACTATACTTTGAACACCAAAGCGGCACAGTTTGATAAAGACTCCAAATCTTTCCAACTGGATCGGGTTTATCCCTTTCTAAAGGAGGATTTCTATACTTCTGGTGAGTCACGAGGGGCCCTGAATACATTCCAGGGTAGATCAAAAACTAGGTTCCTGACTTTTTCGGACACCACTTCCTCCGATTCTTCCACAGACTCAAGGCAGTCCAATTTCAACAAACGAGGCGCGTCGAGAGGGTCGGCTCCTTTTTTATCCAGGGGCGGCCAAACGCGACCACGTTTCAAGCAACCTTGGCAGATGAGAACTCGCAACAAGAACTACAACAACTAAACCTGTCTACTATTGTCAACCTTTCTAATAAGGAATTATCTAGGGAAGAAGAAATGCTTCTTAACCTGGGCCTCAAATTCGTTCCAACAACTAGAACGGACTTCACGAAACTTAAACTGGAGGCACTTGATTTTTGCCGCAAGGTCAGGTTAAAGACTTTCTTCGCTGATGCCGAGGTAACGTCATCGCAGGAAACCACTGGACTTAGAGTGAAGTCACGGTTCACTCCAACTTTGAATATCCCGAAACAAGTTATCGCCTTTGAGCAAGCTGTACTGTCTTCCCTTACCAAACTTGAAAAGAAAACTAGTTTTGTGAAAAACAACATCAGCAAAGGTGTAAAAAAAGCTATCAGTGATCTTAAATCTGACACTTCAATAGTCATAAAACAAGCTGACAAGGGCGGGGCAGTGGTGCTTTGGCCACGACCCATGTACCTTGCTGAAGGGCAAATGCATGTGAACAACAGGGACTGGTACAGACCCTCAAAAGAGGATCCCATCCACGCTATCAAAGACAAAATAACTAGGATCACCAAGGAAGGCCTGGACATAGGCTTTCTAGGGCCAAAAGAACATGAATTTTTGAACAAAAAAATGCCACGCACTCCGATTCTATACTTCTTACCAAAGATTCATAAGAACGAGAATGCACCCCCTGGTAGACCGATTGTGTCGGGATGCGACTCAGTGCTTGAACCGATATCAAAATATATCGATTTCTTTTTAAAACCGTGCATAGCACAGGTACGTTCACATCTCAGCGACACAACAGCATTCATCAAGCTAATTGAAGGGCATGCATTTGATGACCAGACCGAGTTGATGGTGACACTAGACGTCGCCTCACTATACACCCAGATACCGCAGGATGAGGCTCTGGAAGTCATTGAACTTTATTTAGAGCAAAGAGTCAGACCCCATCGGGTGCCGACTAGCTTCATTGTGGCACTAGCGGAGATCACTCTCCGTAACAACTATTTTAAGTTTGAGAGTGACTTTTTTGTTCAAATCAAAGGGACAGCCATGGGTTGTCCCTACGCGCCGGAGCTGGCCGTGCTGTACATGGCCCAATATGAGGAGAGATTTGTCTTGAATGACAACCCGTTCTCAGGCCATATAACTCAATGGCTGAGATATATCGATGATGTCTGGCTCCTGTGGCAGGGGAGCCGGACCGATCTCGAGCACTTCCATCTGTGGTTGAACTCTAGGCACCCAGATATTCAATTCACCTTAAATTCAAGTCCTAAAGAAATGACATTCCTGGACGTTACCGTAAGCATCAGTGGGGATAAGTTAATTACCTCCTTGCACAAAAAGACAACTGACCGCAATACAATTTTGCATTACACCAGTTCGCATCCTCAATCACTAAAAAACAATCTGCCCTACGGGCAATTATTGAGGATCAGGCGTAATTGCACTAATTTATGTGACTTTGACTGCCATGCAACAAGATTTTGCAGCGAGATGGCAGAGAGAGGATATCCGAAAAAATTGTTGAAACATTCTAAAAACAGAGCCAAATTTACACCCAGAGAAACATTGCTTGAAAAGAAAGAAAGAAAAGATTTGGAACAATTGGTTTGCGTCACAACATTTGGGCAACATACCAACCAATTCAAGAACATAATCCGAAACAATTGGCATCTATTGGAGTCCTTGGACCATCCTCTCTCTAAACCCATCTTCGCCATGCGCAAAAATAGAAGCATAGGCCAACATCTAATCAAGGCAGACAGTCACATTAATGCACCCAAAAGTGACCTGGTTGCGCAGTGGAAGCTCAAACCAATTTGTGGGCACCACAAATGTGGCAACTGTGTATCATGCTCCAATACGCTAGAAGGCGACACATTTACAAGCAATGGCATCAAATGGAAGCATGATTGCTTCACGAACTGCAAAACTCGCAATGTCGTTTACGCGGTGGTATGCCCATGTAACAGAGTGTATATAGGCAAGACTAATCAACCCATCAATGCGCGGATCACCCAACACCGATCCCGCCTAAAGAGAAAAGTGCTGACTGCTCCCATGGTGGAACATTTCATCAGTAATGGCCACACTGAGAACGATTTCAAATGGACCATACTAGCATGGATTGACCCTAAACGCTTCCAAGACGTTGACGCGGCGCTGTTGCGCAAAGAAGCGTACTTAATCCTTAAGTTTGACAGTGTTACCAAAGGCCTAAATAGTCTCAGCGAAATTAATAGGGCATAAAATACCCCCCTTTTTTTCACGGAGACTACATGCCCCAAAATGCACTTGTAATTTTTTCAGAAAAGACTGGAGCGGTCTGCCCCAAACTACATGTCCCACAAAGCACCAGGTGGTGTCCGGACTGCTTGATTGGTCAGTCAAGCACCACGTGATCTGGTTCTCGAAATCGCCTTGTTCCAGGGACACTCACATCCCTCTGTCTGATGTTTTGTAGCGAACACGCTCAGCGAAGCGCTGGAAGTATTGCGGTAAGCTTGACAGCCTTTTAACTCGCTGCTTAAAGACAACGGAAGGTAGCGTCCTAATGCACTTACACGCTCCTCTGTTTTAACCCCCAGATCCACTAAACGGGTCTCCAAAAAGAAAAAAACGTGTGCAGTAAGAGAACCCCAACTGCGGTCTTCACGGACCGATGTGCAAGTAAGTGAATGAATCACGCGGGTCACAATTGTTAACGCATCAGTGCGTGTAGATGTTTTAAACGCGCCCATTGTGTGCAACTGATTTAGACGCGCCCTGTCTATTTGTTGCAGATGATTTTAAAATATACCCTTTACTGCGGATAAAGACACTGCACAGAACCCTAAAGCCTTCGAAGGTAAACAAATACCAGTCATTTCTGTTGTCTTGGGCAGCTTGCTCCGCGCTCATACTTAAAGTTTCAATATACCTATCACTCTGTTACATTGCAGACCACAGAGCCTACACGACATTTTTTCCTAAACAAGACTGACCGTGGGCAGGATAAACATAAGGTACGTTTTTTTCTGGCACTCGAGTCGGCCTAAGAGTAGTGGCTAGAGGACCCCCCTCCTTAATAAATCTCTTTTTGCTTTGTCCTTCCTTTAAAACAGTTCCCATGGACTAGATTGACACTGCCCTGAAGAGAATCCTGTAAACTCTCAATCGGGATTCGAAACGCGTCGGCACCCCTCTTCTCCTGGCCAGTTGGCCATTGCTAGTGACGCAGAAATAGGCTATATTCCTGATATTCTTTTTGAGTATATCTTGTTCAGGCTGTGGGAGTTGATCCAAGTTTTGAAAACAATTTGTTCTACTGTGATCTTCCCGTGTTTGACTAATTGTTTGTATAATCGATTGCAAAAAGCATTCCTTTACTCATAAATGCATAAGGTTATTTATGTCCATCTGTTGAATTCGTTGTGTTGATTAAGAAGTTAATTTTTGTCAAATGTTAAATATATGTTTGGTTTACTGTTTGATTTCCCTAAATGTGTGTGAAACAGCAACTGGCTAAGACGTAAAGTTGATAGCGATCTTAGTTCTGCATGTTTTGAATTTCTCCTTTGTGTTCCTAAAGTTAATGCAAATCAAAAACATCAATTGTTTTGAGTAAACTAATAAATTTTGGTTTACTTGTACCTAAACCTGTGTGTACTTTATCTAAGCTGTGAGGCATAGGCAATTCTTTCTAATTCGCAATATTGTGGCCCTGCCTACCCTCCTTCCCATTGGGCCCAGCCACCCTTGTTTCTTCTGTTTAAAATGATGGCGCTTCCGCGCCTCCTGTACGTTCTGGAAAATACCCCAGATGTAATCCCGCCCTCCTACTTCCATAGAGTCACCGCAGTTATCACCACCTTGCTATGGGGTGAGCATCCTCCGAGAATAGCTCACCTCAAACTTAACCGTGGTTGGTATGATGGGGAATAGCGCTACCAAATGTGCAGCTTTACTACTGGGCATCTCAACTCAAGGTACTCAACCAATGGCTCCATGCACCACACAATGACCCGGCATATCTGGCTGACAGGGCCCAACTGGGAACGCAAAGTCTGTTAGCCCCTTTATATAACCCAAGTCTCCTCAAAGAACTGATTGGCCCTACTAAACATACAGTCACCTTATGGTACAAGGCGCTTACTAGGCTAAAATGGAAGGGGGTCATCACGAAACTTACCCCGCTTTGGGACACCAAAAAACTGGGCTGCCTCAGGACCAGTAAGGGATTCACCCAGTGGGATAATATAGGCATTTCAACGGTGGGGGATCTCTGGTCGTCCTCAGGGGTGATACCCTTCGAGCAATTACAACAGCAATATGCCCTAGGCCCCACCGAAACATACAGATACATCCAAATCAGGCACGCTCTGCTGGCGGTGTTGGAACCAGGGACTACGGTCCCGGGGTCCTCACCCCTGGAAGACCGGCTTCTTACGGACTTTTTACAGACACGGGCCACCTCACTCACATATCGCAAACTGCTAAATAATCTCCCAGACCCCCTGCAGAAACTGCGAGAAAAGGTCGAGGATGAGTTAGGGGTTATGGATGAGACGGACTGGAATGCTGCTATGGCGTCTCCAAGGGAGGCTGGGGTGTCGGCTAGGTTCAGGCTCATACAGTTAAAGGTGCTGCACAGAGTATATTATACAAGGACCACCCTACATAAAATACACAGGGCTGATTCCCCTCACTGTCTCAGGGGATGCGGGGAGGACGGCCCATTGTTACATACGCTGTGGGATTGCCCTCTCATCGCCAGATATTGGCAACAGGTCATGCGCACAATCTCACAGGCCCTTGATACCTCCCTCACGCCGGAGCCGCGCCTCTGTCTCTTAAATATATGGGAGGGCACTGACCTTAACCTCAGACAACAGCAGTGGGTCACGATTGGTACAATGGTGGCTAAGCGCGATGTGGCGCAGAGGTGGGGGGTGGCGGAGATACCTACTTTGGCGTTAAGGTGCAAGACCATGGACAAATTGATGCTAACTGAAAGGACTGTATATAAACTGAGAGCGAACCCGAAGAAATGGAATAAGGTGTGGGAGGCGTGAATAGGTACAGAGGGGACCTGTGCGAACCGCTGCAGGAGGATGAGGACGAAGATTCGGATGATGAGGAAATGATTGATTAACTTGTAGGGTGCTTTGGGGTAGGAATGGAACTGTAACCTTGTTGATGTGGATTTCATTTCACAATGTGCTTGGGGGTGGAGGGGTATGTACCTGGGTGTTGGGAGTCGACATGTTTTACTGGTAACCTTTCTCCGTATTGCCTTGTGACTATTCACTACAAATGAGCCAATACGTTTGGTTTGGTTCCTATTTCATAAAAAGGGGAAACAAATGGACTTGAAATGTAAGACTTCATGGCTCCGAATAATGCATCCTAAAGATATGCCGTATCATCCTCAACATTCGCTGCCGGACCGGAGGGTTGTCGGCTGAATAGCTGTGTAGAAGTACAAACTGTTACTTTGCCTTACGACATGCTGAATGTATAAATGTACTGCTGTTACTTGGATGATAACTGTCAATAAAAGTCTTACACCAAAAAAAAAAAAAGTGCCAAATACAAGAAACAAGGAATTGGCAAACATAAACCGGTTAAAATTCCATTTGTGTAAATCAGCAGCATCTCAATGTGCAATTCAGGTGATTCAGTTGCTTCATATGGAGCATAAAATACATTAAATTCATGATGTACAATATTTAAAATATGACAAGCTAATGCTGTAGATTTTTAACAGTGGGGTTACTACGAATTCTAAGATCTAGGCTAGACCATACTGTGTTAGTTCAAACATTTAGCTATGATAGCCACATGTCCTAGCGTAAGCAGGTCTGTTTGCAGTGAGTTAAAATAATTTGGAACGTCTGAGGTAAAAGTTAATGGCATTTCATTACAGTTGATGCATCCATATGATAAACAAGTCAGTCAAGACCCTAGAGATATTGCTAAAGTGCAAGAATTATAAAGTGCTGGAAGCTAAAAATATTAAAATACTGAATGGTCATTAGCGAATCAGTGAAGACTATATCACAAATTGACTCTAAGCTATGTGTTTCTAATTTGACAGGATAATTAATGGTTCATCAGGGTGGTCAGAATCCAGTAATAAGTTTGAGTTCACCCATACAATAGTGTGCCAATATACCTAGCATCCTGCCCTTTGATTCCCACAGTTTGTAAGAATTTACAGTGGCAGCCCCTAGTGTTGGACAGGCATCTCATCATTTTAATGTCAATATTAATATTAATAAAAATCACTTATAACGCACATGGTTACTTCGAACCAAAGCATCCCAGCGCTGGGGAAAGTAACCCAGATCCCCAACACAGGAAGCTGTGGTAAAAACATGGCCCATTAGGCTGACCTGAACAGCCTGGTTTTAGCTTTTTAGTGAACAGTGGTTCTGAAGATTCCTGTCTGATTGAAAGAGGCAGGGAGATCCATCATTTGGCTGCTAAAAAGCTAAAGGAGCATCCTCTGATCCACACCCTTTTGACCATTGGGACTGATGCTAGTAAAGACCCAGCAGATTTCAACCTTCTAGTAGGGACATAGAGCAATAAAGAAAGCGTGCAGATAGCGGGAACGGACCCTTGATCCTAAGAAGTTTGTGGCAGTAACACATGGCTTTGTAGGTAAGCCATTTCTCAAGTGGTAGCCAATGCAATTTTGAAAGAGAAAACCATAAAGAGAAAGAGGAACACCAGAGGAGATTCAGTAGCAGATTAGCTGCAGCATTTTCTACGCACTGCAGTCTCATCAACCTAGACTGCGTACCTCCTAGATAAAGAACATTACAATAGTCTAGTCTTGAAATAAGCAAGGCCTGGACTTCTGTCTTTCTGGCAGCCTCATTGAGGAATACAAGAATCTTACTAAGGGTTTTTAGAATCCCGAAGTCTTTGTCTGCTAAGGCTGTGATCTTACTATCAAAGGAAAGCTTAGTATTAAACCCAATGCCAAGGTTCCTGGCTTTCAGCTTAGGAGAAGGCAAAGGGCCGAGCACGTCTGGCCACCAGGCAGAGGACCAAATTGATGGCTAGTTCCTCTACGATAAAGACCTCAATTTTTCCTGCGTTTAATTTAAGACAACTGAGGTCCATCCATTGAGCCATCTCCGACAAACAGGCCCTTAGCAGTGCAGCAGTGTCATTTGCATTCTGTGATAGGGTGATCACCAATTGCGTATCAACAGTGTAAGTAATGATATTAAATACATAACGCTCGACAATATCAGCCAATGGGCGCATATGCAGATTAAATAATGTAGGGCTCGAGGAATGGCCCTGAGGCACCCTCCGCTTCAATAGGAAAACCTGGGATAGAAAAGGTTTTAACGACACCTGAAAAGATTGAGCTTGCAAAATGGAAGCTTGTCCCTGCAATGCAGTATTCCTGACACCACATCTCCACAATTGTTCAAGCAGAAGGTTGTGGGACATGGTGCCAAAAGCTGCACTGAGGACTTACATTAGCACTGCTGCTGTATTACTCCTCTCCATGACATGTCAGATAGACTCTGATGCTAGAAGCACTGCTGGTTCTGTGCTATAAAAAGGCAAAAGCCCAACTAGGTCAATACCGTTTACAACATCGGTATGCGTTGGGGGAAGTCCCATCAACAATCCTTTGCCGTTGTACATTGGTAATTTCAGGTTGTGGTTCATCCTAATTTACTTTGATCCAAATAGATTGGCAAAGCGATTTACCCTTACTAAATATACATGTGCTCAGTGGGTGTGCAGTTTTAGTGTTGTTCATGTCTTTGCAATTTGCAAGTTTTGATTAGCTCCACATCCCCTAACTTGCATAACAATCTTGGAAATCATAATTTTCTGGAGGTATGTGAAGCTGAATGAACTCCTGCCGGCATGGCATTCAGGTGTTTTTGGCAAGTTATTAACTTTGTTAGGACCTGTTTCTCTCGGAGCCAGTACTTGTCAGCACTTGACATTGGCAGCTTCAGAACCCAGAGCAATCCAGCATCCACATTTCATTTTCACGGGTGGCACAAATGGCATTCAGTAGCACAGAAGTGGGTTTATGATACCCTCCTGGGTGTGCGTACTGTGTAGGGGCATCATGATCACTTCAAGGATGTACAACTGAACGGCCATTTTACTTTGTGGATAACGTAATAGTCCATTACGGCAATCAGGAGAAGCGTACTTCTTTGGAACAGTTCCAAGAAGGGGTCATTTTGTTTTGGGGATGTAAGAATATCCCAGTACGACAGACAGGGAAAAAGTACTTCTTTGGAGCAGCATCATCTGATAGTACTTGGCAGCACCACGTGTAATCGGCAGCAGCATCTGTACATTGTGTCATCCTGTAATGTATTGATGCAATGCAACATCCCTTTAAGAGGGCCAACAGAGCCATCAAGAGGTCCAACGGAGCTGCAACATTGGAAGCATAAATGTGGAGCATAAGTGACTATGCGGTTAGGATTAGTAAAGTTCTGTGGGAGTCAGTAAATTGGGTGATCTGATTTTATTTTCAGACACACCATTTTTTGAAGGGGTGAAGAGTTAACTGGTGATATCTAAAATCTGTACTGCAATTTGTACAGGAGCATTGCAATTTAGCTCATCTGCACCTTGCAAAATTAGAGAACAGTACTGCATCCATGACTCAATATTCACTTAGTCAATTTCCCCAAATTGTATTGTGTTTTCTCTTGTTTATTATCCCTGTACATTTTATACTGTCATTAGTTACATAAACCATAATGGCAACAGTTAACATGCCTTCTCCTTCTGTATTTTTATCTGAAAATGGTGAACCACTTATACCATGGAAAAGATGGAAACCTCTGTTTGATTCATACCTTGTAGCTATTGGAGGAAAACGGATTCCAGCTGCTAAGAAAGAAGATGTTTTATGTATGGCCTTATTGAAACTATTTGAATAGGGAATGCTGAGGGGGAAGAAAGAGATGCTTATGAGGTGTCTTTATTAACAGAGAAACATTTTGAAGCAAAGATCAATGTGGTATTGGAACGCCACAAATTATTATCAAGAACGCAAGGGAAGATTAAGAGTGTGGGGTATGGTAGTGTAGTTCCTATTTTCCCAATAGGCTCAGAGCATTGGAATAACATAAACAGCAGTGTAGACGTTGGACTGAGGTCATCTAGGTCTCTACTGACTATGTTAAACTTAATTTAGGTTTGCGCCAGCTAGCTCAGAGGTCACTGGAAACTTTCTTGAATGAATAGGGAGGGATGAACTTCCCTGGCTCAGACCAGAAGGGATTCAGTTTCCTACAACTGCATAAACATGACAACTTTGGTCCCTCAGAATAAGAGTGTATCTCTAGAGTCGTGTGAAAACAATAGACAGCTATTTCGCTCAGTCAACCGTGCATACTTAGTTTCACCAGAGTGCAGAGAAATAGAGAGACTGGCGTTTTCAATAAAAGGTGTTATTTATTGAGGAGTCTTCTTTCTCATGCAAGAGAAATGTATTGCCACATTTGCAATACTTATAAAGTAAAGTGCGTACAGTAAAAGTAGTATTAGGAAATAATACTGTAAAAGCATTGATATGGTTTCTTAGCCATATGATTCTTTAAAATGGATCAAATATATACATACATAAACACATTGACTAACATACTCAACTGGTGCTTCTAACTAAGCCTACCCCGATGTACCTGACCTGAGCCTAATACTTGGGAAGGGATGAGTAATTAGCAGTTTAAGTTAAATTGTTTAAGATTGTTTTGCCAAGAATCTGCATCAAGAATTCTCTTAAGGGTTTAGTCAGCTCCGTACCTTGGTAATAGAATGTGGGAGGTCTGGTATCTCTTTCCTCAGGACTCGATCTCCCAGCAACCCGCAAGGGTAGGCTAGAACCACCGGAGCTGGATTTTCTTGGCTGGAGAAAAATACAGCGTCTCTCTCAGTGCGTCAAACGGGAGGGGCGGCTTCCGTGGGCTCTCGCATCAGCTGTGCTCTCGGGCAAGTAGATGGCCGCTCTGCTCCAAACCACTGTGTGTTTGCTTAAGGCAACCGTTGGTATTTTATACCTGGAAGGTGCCGGGTTTGATGTAAGGTTGGACATAAGATGTCACTAAGAACTAACAGTTATTTCTCGACTTCAGGAGTTCTTGTTCAAATCAAAACAAAAGCAGGGGGGATTTCCCGGGCTGCTGAAGGCTTAGTTTGTTTAAAGAACGCGTTGTGCTTTCTAGGAGTCGATGGGAGTAGCCGTGCTGTGCTTTGGACTGCATGGGCTATTACTGAATATGGATCTGATTCTTATGCCTTTATCAGGATATTATTGATTATAACCTCACAAGGGCATAAATCTGGAATATCGAATTAGGGTCCTAGATATAAACACAACTGTATTACATAGCTTGTTTGCGTATATTGGAATGTACTTCTGAGTTTGATCCCCTAACTGATTCACTTATCAGGGATCAGTTGAAGCGGTGCACCAATAATATCAGGGTTCTGGAGAAAGTTACTGGCTAAGAATCCTGATCTCAGGGAAGATCCATTGTTTAAAGCGTAGAAAGTACAAACACATAGGTGCATGAAATGCGAGCTGTGCATTCTTCCTTGCAAGGTGACTCCACTAATCCTGCAGTAAATGAAATTGTGGGAGAGGAGAGACAAAGTGGCACCAACAAGGAAAACAAGAATAATAAAATTAAGTGCTGTCACTGTGGCAATCCTGGTAATTCGTCAAAAGTACTCTTTGCTGTACCAGGAATTCTGTTTGTAGGAAATGTGCGAAGAAAAGTCACCATGTCTGAATTTTTAAGGTTAATAAAGGTTAGATTGTCAATGTGGTATGTGAAGGTCTGACTAAGATGGTGTTAACTATCAAGCCTAATTCAGGAGAAGTGGATGTGGGTCCATTAACTATGCCTGAGTCCCATATTAAACTTGATAATAAGTAAGTAGTTGTTTTAGCTCACCATATATGATGGTAGGGGGAAAGAATTTGGAGAAAGAATTTGGTGATGAACATATTACTCTGTTTCCCCCTGATATAAATCCTGCGAGTTATGGCGGCTCCAAACTTGAAACTTTGGCTATGCTGTTATGAGGATTACATTTATGGACAAGGAGACGGTAGGGGCAGGTGTATGTGGCAAAGCAAGGGGTTAATTTGTTATGTTGGTGGCTTCAATGTGACATGGGCATTATGTTAAACCCTAATGCTGTGCAACCGGTTATGTCTTTGTCAGCAGAACAAGAACATGGAGATATATTGTTGCAATTTCCATGTGTATTCAGTAGTAAATTGGGACGCCTTAAAAAATTTGAACACAGAATTTTTTTGAAGAAAAATGCTGTTTACTGTATTCATAAAATCACAAAAATTCCTAATTTCATGTTAGAATCATTGGAGGGGGAGATCAACATGTTGATTGAGGATAGTGTAATTGAGGGAACTGAATCCTCAGAATGGCTTGCTCCAATTGTATTGGCATCGAAGGGTGGGGGCAAACAAATGAGGATGTGTATTGACCATAGAGATTTAAATAACCATATCTGGGTTGATTGTTAACCTCTCCCTAACATCTCTGAAGCTTTAACCATCATTAGGGGTGGCAACATTATTAGTGTCATGGACCTTTCATCAATTTAAATTGTTTGACGAGTCCATATACGTGACATCATTCGTCACATCTTTGTGAGCTTACCACTTTATTAGGATGCCATTTGGGTTGGCAGTGGCATGTTTTCAGAGGATCATGAAAAAACTATTGAATGGGTTACCAGGCATACCTTTCTTTCAGGATGCATCCAGATTTATGGGAAAGATCTGGAGGAACTTGTGAAGGTACTTGTGAAGGTGTTGGAGAGATTGGCGAAGCAGGCTTGACACTTAAGAAAGAAAAATGTACATTTCAAGTTAGTTTCATATCTGGGCCATACTATCTCCGCTTAGGGGTTAAATTGAAATTGGAGTTGCTTGACTCGATTCTTACAGCACAGGCACCACAAGACAAAGATCAATTGGGGCTTTGGGGTCTTTCCGTGGACTGGCAGAGTTTGACTCCAAGTTCATACCTAATTTTTCTGGGTTGGCCCAAACTTTCTGGGCTTTGTTGCAGAAATGCTTGAGATTTGAGTTGTCTGATGAGTGTGGAGAAATGTTTGAGGCTATCAAAAATTGTATTGGTGGAATACCTACTCTGGGACACTTTGATATTTCTAAAAAGACTATTTTAACCACAGATGCTAGCTTTAAGGAGCTAGGAGCAGTACTCTCACAGATTGATGGGGCGAGGAAAGCGTGTAGCATTAGCATCCCATACACTCAAAGATACAGAAGAATGGTATTCCATAATCAAGAGGGAAGCTTTGGCGTGTGCATGGGCGATCAGACGGACATTTTAAATTCTATTTGTGGGGAATGCCGTTTGTGGTCAGGTCTGATCATAGACCAATTAGTCTATGTATTTTCCATCAGGAAAGATGTTGAGCTTATGCCCAGGATTATGAGATGGATGGAGGGGTTGTTTTGCTGTAGAGTATGTCTAGGCTAGCGAAATGGAGTGAAACAAATCCTGACTGCACAAATGCCAGATCTAGTTCGGAGGCAACTATTAGAACAGGTACTTGCAGGACCGGCTTTAGGGTGCTGCGGCCAATGTGGCCCCATTGGGTGCTGAGCTGAAGGAAGGGGGGACCTCAGGGAGTCACTGTGTTAAGCACGAACGTCCGATTTAAAAGCACTTCCTGCAGTGTTCTTGTGTGTCCAGCTTTCAGACAGCAATACGAATGTGAATATAACTCTTTTTATTAATGTTGATAAAGAGATCAGAGTTTTGTCTAGTGGCAGGTTTGAATCACCATAAAGTAGCTCAGGGGGGGGTACATTCCTGCTGCAAAGAACACATCTGTATTTTATGTGGATAGCTGAGTGGATTAGTGAAGCCAGTCTTTACCAGTACTTTAAAACAAATCAAATGTATGTGAGAGAGGGGCTATGGGGAGAAGAGGGGCACTTTTGCTCGGGGGTAGGGAGGTAATCAAAGGAGGAGATCATGGGGGAAGTAGCGCCAAAAAGATTGTTTCACCAGGTGCCACCTGCGCTAAAGCGGGCCTTAGGTGCTTGTGAATGCAGTGTTCCACCGGATAATCACTGTGGTGGTTATGCTTTTAAATCAATTCCCAGACATACCGTGAGATGTTATGACAGAACTAAATAGTGTCAAGATTATGTGGTATTGTAGTTATGCTACAATGTGGTAGTAGCAGTATATTTGCTGCTAAGATGTTGTAGTGACATGATACTTTGAGCTTTAAGTTTTGGGAGATATTGTTTTTTCCTTTTTAGGTTTAGTTCATATTTTCATTATTTTGTGATTCCTGACAGTTGCAGATATATTATTTTGTAGTAATTGTGATTTTACTTTGTGTACTCATTTGCATCCCAGGTTGTATTGTTTTACATTTTATATTTTTATTGCTGTAAAAAGTTTACTTTGTTATTGTGGGAATGGATCTTCTCCTAGTCCCTAGAACACCTTCTCCTAGTCCCTAGAGTAAAGAGGGCACGTACGGGCGGGAGAAGATTCTCGGTTAACACAGCGATGCTGTGGAACTCCCTACCTTTAAAATTGCGTGCTGAGACTTGCACTTTGTGCTTTCGTAAAGGTCTTAAAACACATCTGTTTCCTGCTTGATTGCACCTAACTGGCCGTTTTATTATCTGTTGGTGTCCGGATAAGCGCTGGGATGCCCGAGGGTAACTGCGCGCTATATAAAATTTTAAATAATAATAATATATGTGTTGTGTTGAGCTTGGAATGCAGATATGTCATCTGTTCCCTGAGGTTACCAGTCATCTTAGAATGATGGGTCAGGAGGATTCCAGTATGACAGTTCAAGCTGGGGACTGAAGGAGTTTGACTGCTATCTCTCAGTTGGTGCAGACATATCCAATAAAGTTCTGTAAGGCACTTCCCTCATGTGTCTCTTCTTCGTGTGAACTTTACAACAAATATACTTAAAACAAAGTATTTTCAGACAAAGTGAAAAAATATTTCAGTAGGAAATAAACCATCTTTTGCTATATATTTGTTCAACACTGGAACCAGACCTTAGTGAAGACACATGACAATTGAGATACCAACTACCAAACCTTTAATATTCAGAGTGAAAGTCTAAGACCTTAATCCTTTGCCCACAGGTGATTCATTCCTATGTTGGATAAAAACATAACTGTTCAGCGTTTTTTGGTTTTAATTGGTAACCATAAATATACTTTTAACTGTTTTTTTTGAGAATTTCAGAGGTTCTTAAAAACATGCATTAAAGTCTTAGAACCAATTATAACCATTGATTCACTTCAATTGTTTTTTTCAGAGACTTTTTGTGTTTTTGAATACATACTCCTTTTAGATTTGAACCCCTGGATAGTCAACCTCTGCTGTGCATTACATTCAGCTGTGCCAGGGGAATCTCCTTGCTTCTTTCTGTGCGTATACTTCTTTGGCTAGACAGTGACCTCCAACTTTGCTGAATAAAACCAATTGGGGGGGGGGTAAAGACAAGAGAAGGACAGAGAGGTCGAAGAATGAAATAGCAAGAGAAGTGAAGTTGAGGTAGAAGGGAGATAGAAATGAGGTGGAGAAATACATGAGGTACTTCTAGTAATTCCTCCTTTTTGGGAATGATGAAAAACAGACTAATGTGAGCCAAAAATACCAAGGGTACCACCACTACAAAAGTCAGAAATCTTTATCCAGTAAACATTAGTTGTAATGAGCCCAGGACAGCAGATACCCACTGTGTTTGGTGAACTACAAGGGAAACTTAGCATGGCTAGGCCCAGTAGTGAATAGTCTCCTCATCACTACTCTTCTGTCTAAACATCTACCTTCATTCCCAGTTTTCGGAAGGATCCGTGACCGGTTACTTCCAGGATTACGGTGGTCGTTTTCATGGCAGTGTTTTGTATCCTCTCCAAATTATATGATCCAGTGGTGGAGTTTGGCACTGGTAGAGGCTGGTGCACATCTGTATGAGGTATACCCATGTTTAGATATAGTCCACCTGCAGTGTGTACTGAAATGATAGTGGGGCACCTATGAGCAGTGCACAGTCCCTATAAGTACGAAACCCCCCATCAATGCGCACAGTTGTAACCTCCCAGCTATTCTTACCTTTGTTTCAAAAGCTCCCCTCCATTTATAGCATTTTGGTAAGAAATTGTGGGATTCCTGATCATGAGTGAACCCTCAAACTGCTGCTCTGCTGCTCAGAGAAGCGGTTAGTGTGCCTGGGATATGATGGAGGCCTATCATTTGGTCTATCTAATTTCTAGACTGAAAGGGGGGGTAGCCCATGCCCTTTCTACAGACACTAAATGGTTCTGGTTTCATTAGATTTGAGGTCCATTAGCCCTCCTTATAAATTAAGTATAGTGGTCCTGAGCAGATGGAGAACCTTTCTTTATTTATGAGTATAAATGCTCTCTAACATGAGAATAGAATGTTCAATATTGGTTACAAATATTGGAACTTGTGTGCAGAGCCGATAGGTTGCCATCACTAATGCTGTGCCTGTCATGAGGTTTACCCTTAGCTGATCACAAATATCTTAGTTGTGCCTGGAAGTTGGTTTCAGGATGAAGAATGGAAACTGTCCACTTCTTCTCTTTTGCCTTGAGGACCCATCTGAGTGAAATATACAAAGTGTCTTGTCAGAGCAAAGCCATTGTAATTTTATATATGTATAGGAAATTGGATTTAGGCAGAGGACCAACACAATGCATTCTGGGAAGAGTGCAATACATGCTCTTTCCAGATGGTCCTCTGAAAAGGGAAACTCTGCCCTCAACTCGTTGGTTAAAATTCTGTACTAGAGAGGATGCACAGACCTGCATTGGCAACGATCTACTACCTAATAACCAGGTTTTGAACATATAAGCTGGATCTTACCTCCAGCTTGGTGAACTTCTTCTTAACACATTTTCTAAAAATTGTTTACAAAAATATTGTTCCATTGGATGTAGATTTTCTATTATTAACTGGACATTAATACTGCTACAGTAATCTGGTACCAATCCCTTTCTTGATGATGTTGCATTGCGCATCTTCACATTGGCCTTAATCTTAATTTTTAGCAAGCTTTGTTGAACAGCTTTAGAAAGCTCATATTGTGAGGCAGTTCTCAATATTGTTCAGTCAGACCTGCTGAATTCTGGGCGTTCTAGTTTTGCAGAAACGCTTCCATCATTCAGTCATAAGACTGTTTTCATCTCTTCTTCACCAACTACAGGCACAGTCTGAGACTCCAAGATGCTTCTGTACCTGACGGCATTACTGGGCCTGTACTTTCTCTTTCGCTGGTACAGAGAGAGGCAGAGGGTCCCAACTCTCCCTGATAAGTATGTGCTGATCACTGGCTGCGACTCTGGCTTTGGAAACAAGCTGGCGCGGCAGCTAGACGAGCGAGGGTTGCTGGTGCTTGCAACATGCCTGACATAGAAGGGGGCGGAGCAGCTTAAGGAAACCTCCTCCCAGCGGTTGCAAACAGTGATATTGGATGTCACCAACAACACAAGCGTAGCTGCCATGGCACAATGGGTCAAGGAGCAAGTGGAAGGCCGAAGGGAGGACCTAAAATATGTCTTTCATTGCTAAAGAGACCTTCTACTCTTTTGAAATCATAAAGTCAGCAATATTGTATTTGCCAGTTGTTAACATGCTATCAACATATTCTGCAAGTAACAATTTCATTGGTAATCACAGAGGAGATTTGATAATAATGGCATTAATTCACCAATATTATTGAGATAACACAAACGCCATCACTTCCCATTCAACCATATCCCTGAATTACATCAAAGAAAGACAGATCACATAACTTGTGTCCATGAAAACATTATAGAAAATGATGTCACAAGATCTTAGAACACAATGTCATGACATAAAATATCTATGTTGATTTTATTGACAAAAATATTGTTAATATCGTTTTTTAATTATTTGTATGTATTTAAGTAAATATTTTATTTGTAAATATAATAAATTATTTTTATAAATATTGTTAATGTTTTTTAATATAGTATGTAAATTTGTTGTGGTTTTTAAATGTAATTTAATAGTTTATTGTCATTTTTAGTGCTGTAGTAGGTTGTAGGATCTATAGGGGTACAAGGTGGGAAGTGAATTATTTATAAAGAATTTTTTTTTTTTTTTTTTTTTTTTTAAAACCTTTATTTACGAATGCACAATACACAGCGTCTGCCTACAACCCCGCAGGGCCGGCCGCTATGACATAAACAGGCTGAGTGAACAGTATATTCCCAGACAGTACGTCGCTGGAGCAATCTATCACGTCCACATTGTCCGCAAGAGCATAACATCATACAAGTAGGATAAGAAAGGTTTAATTTTATGTTTTTGTCGAAAAGAACACAAACAAACAAACACATGGTATGATAGTGGCAAGGGTTGCTGGAGGTGGGGGGGGGGAAATAATGTAGGAGAAACGACAATGTCGAGGGGGGGGTGGCGCGCGCGAGAGAACAAAACATGTGGCAGGAGTAGGAGAGGAACATAAATCACGGAAAGGAGGGGAGAGGGACCTCATAATCAAGCGGAGGAGAACAAATGTCTCCACGATAAGTATTCCAGGGAGCCCAAACTCTGGACCACTTCCCTGGGCGCCCCCGAGCCTCATATACCGTCTTTTCTCGGAACATGGACCAGTCCATGTTCTCCTTCCATGCACTTAGCAATGGTATTCTAGGGGAGCCCCAGAGCTGCGCGATATCCCTCTTAGCGACCATGTTGCCTAGAGTAACCCAAAGTGTTTGGGCAGCATTGCAATCAGACGGTTCCCACACATTCAACAGGCAACGACGTGCCTCAGGAAGTAATGGGATCCCCGTGACACGACTCATAACATCATGCACCCTGGACCAGTACGCTGCAATCATCGGACATTCCCACAGAACGTGAAGAAAGGTACCATCCATCCCACACCCACGCTTACATCGTCCATCCGAAACCAAACCCATTCGCACCAGACGCACTCCAGTAAGATAAACACGGTGGAGGATCTTCAATTGGACAAAGCGAAGTCGCGCCGGAATAGCCACCTCCTTAGGGGAGGACAGAGCTGACTGCCAGTCCTCGTCGTCCAATTCAAGTCCGTCAGCCGTCCAGGCGGCCCGGAGCTTCTCAAGCTGGTCAGCTCTGTTGTTAATAAGCTTCTTGTAGATTAAGGAGATGGTACTATCCGGGACGTGGCCGTCCAGAACTCGATCCTCCAAGGGGGAGGATTGCGGAATGTCTGTACCAGGGGGAAAGACAGAAGCCAAGGCGTGTCTCACCTGCATATACCGGAAGTGCTCCCTATCGTCGAGTCGGTACTCAAGCTTCAATAACTCAAAGGACTTAACCGCGCCCCGTGCCCACAGGTCCTCCACAGTGCTGATCCCAATCATGTCCCATTTCTCAAACCCTTTCGTCTTCCACAGGTTGCCCAGCCGTTCCGAATCATACAGCGGCGTCTTACGTGTCAGTCTACCACCCCAGCCCGTGGCCACAGTAGCATCCCTCCATGCCCGCACTGCGCATTTCGTCGGGCCCGTAAGGAGGCGGTAGGGGGCCTTGGAATACAGTGCCCTATTAAAGTTGCCACCAGGCAGCAATAGTTTATCCAAGGCAAAGGCGGGAGCGGGCTGCGGAGAGTATGTCGCATGGTTGATGGCGCTCAGGTGTGAGGCCCAGTAATAACGTCTAATATCCGGCAACGCAATACCCCCGCCGTACCAGGAGAGCGTGAGCTTGGATAAGGCAATGCGGGCACGACCATCCCAGATAAGTTGTCGTTGTAAACTCTCGACTTCGCGGAAATAGCGAGCTGGAACGGGATCGAAGAAATTTTGCAGGGCATAGAGGAATCGGGGGAGCGACATAATTTTAAAGAGCGCCGCCCGGCCCAATGAAGATAGAGGCAGATCGCGCCAACGCCGAACGTCTTGTTTCAGTCTGCGGAGCGGAGCATATAGATTCCGCTCGTAGCGGACCGAGGAGATCGTGGATACATAGACCCCCAAATACTGAAAGCCGTCGGCCGCCACCAGGATAGGGAACCTGCGGGGAAGAGGCGGCAGAGTACCGGCTATGGCATAGACACAGGATTTGGTCCAGTTAATGACAAGTCCCGAGTTCTTACCGAAGGACGTGAGAACGTCAAAGAGAACGTTAAGCGACTTCTGGGGGGAAGTGAGATAAAGGAGGATATCATCCGCGTACAAGGAGACACGATCCTCGAGGTCGGGGGACCACCGGATCCCTTTGATCGAGGGTTCCCACCGGAGCCATGCAGCAAGGGGTTCGAGTGCCAACGCGAATAGGAGCGGTGAAAGTGGACAGCCCTGACGTGTGCCACGGCCCAAGGGGAAGGGGTCTGAGCATCTACCATTAACCGCGACCTGAGCTAGTGGCTGTTCATAAAGAAGCTTAACCCATGCGATGAATTTGGGGCCAAAGCCAAATTTAGCGAGGGCTGCCCACAAGTAAGGCCATTCAATAGTGTCAAACGCCATTGTGGCGTCCAGGGAAGCGACCACTGCTGGCTCGGCGAGAATTGGAGCTCTCGCGAGAACGCTGTGGAGCCTACGCAAATTAAGGGCCGTGTTTCTGTGGGGGATGAAACCGGATTGATCCGGGTGGATCAGGTCACAAATCACCGTAAGTAACCGATTGGCCAGCACCTTAGCGAGGATTTTGGGTTCCGCGTTAAGGAGGGAAATGGGGCGGTACGAGGCACAGCGGTCACGAGGTTTGCCGTCCTTATAAATGACCACTATGGTAGCGAGGCGCTGCTCAAGGGGGAGGCAACCAGCCTCAACCGCCTCGAGAAACATGTGGCGCAGGTGGGCAGCCATCTTGTTGGGACAAAGTTTGTAGAGTTCAATGGGGAGTCCACTGGGGCCCATAGCCTTTCCAGAGCGAAGGGATCGGATGGCGAGGGCAATCTCATCGACAGTAAAGGGGGCCTCCAGGGCGAGGCAGTCCTCATCAGACACAACGGGCAGGGCAATGTCACGCAACAGCAGCCTGGAGTCGGCCTCATCTCGATCGCTAACACGCGTATATACCGTCCGGAAGTGGTCAACAAAACAATCAACAATCTCACCAGGATCAGAAACACTCTCACCAGATTCACGAACAATGGAGGGAACCACACGACTCGCACGTTCAGTCTTATCCAGCCACGCAAGGAGCTTGCTAGCCTTGTCACCCACACCGTACAGTCAACCCAGTTGATTAGAGCGCATCAATTTAGCAGCATCCGTGACACAGGCTTTATAGTCTGCTTGCTTCAATTCCAATTCGTGTAACAATGCAGGCGTGTCATTCCCACCCAACTCACTTTCAAGCGCAATGATTTCGGTTTCAAGAGCCACAACAGCCTCCCTCTTGACCCTACGCTCAGTGGCAATGAGTGACAGGGCGGAACCTCTAATAACCGTCTTGAAGGCCTCCCAGAGTACAGTGGGGGAAGTGACCGAGCCCTCATTCTCAGAAAAGTAGCAATCTATTGCCTTAATCAAATCTGAGCGGAGCCGGGGGTTTCGGAAATGCCAGGGGGGGATCGGGGGAACTCTGTTACCAGGTAGACCGCCCACAGAAATCGTAATCAACAAGGGGGAGTGGTCCGAGATACCCCGGGGAAGATGCCGAATCTCACGAACAGTGGACAGAGTGGAGGCTAGCATAAGAAAATAATCTATACGGGAGAGGCTGCCGTGCGCACCGGAGTGAAAAGTGTATTGTTGGAGTGAGGGGTGTAGTGAGCGCCAGACATCCACTAAGCCAAAAGTTTCAGCCATTTCACTGAGCCACATCTGGGACCGCGGCAGTACCCTAGGGGGAAGTCGGTCACAGTCGCCGGCCATGACAGAATTAAAGTCCCCACCCAGGACCAGCAAGCCGTCCGGAAGCCCAAGGAGAGTCCTGCCCAGATCAGCATAAGTGGTAGCTTGCAGCCCCGGGGGGATATAGACAGCAACAAACACAACCTGCTTACCCTCCCACCTCCCCGAAACAGCAGCATACCGCCCACGATCATCAAGGATAACATCATCAATAGCAAGAGCAAGGGAAGACTTTACCATAATACCCACCCCCCGGGAACCTATTTTATTTCTTAATACATATTTAATTGATAATTAATTATGCATATTGTGTAATAATTTTTTGGGAGTACGTTTTAGGTGCGGGTTGTTGGGTTTGTAGGGGTATAGGGTGGGAAGTAATTTAATTATAATTAATTAATGATTAACTTTTAATTAATTATCTAAATGAATTGAATTGAATTGAAATTGGATTTATGAAGTGCAGTTAATGCCCGGAGGCGTCTTGGTGCTATAGACAAGCTGAGAACAGAAGGGACATTAGTGCAGTCGGCAATCAAGTTAATTCCTTCAGGTGGTCTGTGTGAAAAGCCACGTTTTCAGACCTTTACTGAAGCTCATCAAGAAGGGTGCTGTTTTTAGGGTAATGGGTAATGTATTCCACAGCATTGCTGCTGATCTGAAAAGGCTCATGCCTCCCCATGTGGCATACTTGAAGGGGGTGGTTGCCATGTTCCTGGCCATTCTTAAACGTAAGAGTCTGTTGGAGACATATCCTTTTAGTTTGTTCCTTAGTTGTGTTGCATCTCTGCCTGGCTGGAAGCCAGTGTAATTTTTTTATGGCTTCTCTCGCTGATACATTTTTGGAGATTTTTAAGATGAGACGTGGTGCCGCATTTTGTACCATCTGAAGCCTCTTCATCAGGCCTGAATTAATGGTAAGATAGAGGCTGTTGCAGTAATCTAAGCGGGAGAGGACCAAAGCCAGAGTCACTGTTTTCAAAAGTTCCTCTGGTATGTATATCTTAATTTTGATGATTAATCTTATAGCACAAAAGGAAATGGAGGTGACTTTACTGACTTGGTCCCTGAATTTGAGTTATTTATCAATGATGATGCCCAGATCCTTAGTTTTAGTGGAGGGTACAGGCAGCACATCAAGTATTGGTGGCCACCAGTCAGGCATCCAGAGGGAGGGTTTATTACCAAAATAGATAACCTCAGTCTTAGATGCATTCAACTTCAGACAGTTGCAATCCATCCAGTCACCCACATTCTTCATACTGGTCTTAAAGGTCTCACCCGGGTGCTTTTCTCCATTTGTTAGAGACACCACAAACAAAATGTGTCATCAGCATAGGAAGCTAGGGTGAATCCTGCTTCTTTTATTATCAAGGCTAACAGCGCTACATATAGATTAAAAAGTGTGGGGTTCAGGGCGGGTCCCTGAGGAACTCCACATGGTAGGGAGAACTGTTTGGAGGTTGCTGACCCCAATGCTACATTTAGTTGCCGGTTTGTTAAGAATGATTTTAAGAGTTCAACTGATGTGCCTTTTATTCCTGCTACCTGCAAACGGTCAGCCAAGATCTCATGGCTGACGGTATCAAAGGCCGCCGGGAGGTCATGCACCAGCGTGGCCGTCCCTCCTCCATTTAGGATTACATGGATATCTTCTGTGGCTGTGATTAAGACCGACGTGCTATGATGCTTTCTGAAGCCGTGTTGTGTTTCATCTAATAGTGAATTATATTCAATATGGGGGGCGGAGCTAGCCGGCGTTCGAGATGGCCGCCTGATCTGAGAGCTCTTCCACCTAATTCACAATCCTTTAATATCCTACAGGTGATTCACACTCATTTCCCCCAGACAAAGCCCCCTTGCAGACCCGGGAAGCACGGAGCTGAGACTGCCTCATATTTAAGCAGGCACTGAGAGGTGCAGATATCGGCACGACTGCGGAGCGACGCCTTGTGCGGGTCGGCGATCCGACTGGTGCAGGAGGAGCACATCGGAGGACAGTGCAGCGAACACCCGCTGGCACAGATCGCGGAACCGCGACCGCGCTCTGGGCCGTGGGGCGGAAGGCTGCCCCCACAAAGAGGTACGGAAGCACGGTGCGGGAACGGGGTGTCTGACCTTGGGACATCGATGCGGCGCCGGCGCTGCACTCGAGCGCCCGGCTTTGCCCACGTGGCCGGGCCTACACAAGAGACGGGGTCGGAAGTGACTGCCTATGACAACGAGGCCTCCACAGTAAGCGTAGGACAGTACCGGGAGCTCTCCAGTGAGTCTCGAAGCGTCTGAGAACTAGGTGAGGCACACTGGCTTTCTCCACCTGAATTCCCACCAGGCTTGGGCCCGCTTGGAGGACTGGGATGATTGCGGCCAACATTGGGGTGCGAAGCCCATACCATCTGCTGTCACCCTCCCCCTTCCCCACACCTCTTTTGGAAACTGCGGCAGTACCATTACCTCTGGGCACCGAAGACTGTAAGCGGACTTAGGAACTAGTCGGCCTCTCTCTCTGAGCCGTAATCTGCGATGTAGGCCCGGAGACCTGGGGCACAGGGTGGGCTTGATTTGGCTTTCTGGAAGACGTAATAGGCTCCACAACCAAGCTGCGCAAAAACTACCTGCTAGGTCACGTGAGGACGGCTCTTTGATCAGCACAGCGACTGGGCACCGCAGGAGGGACAGAGCCCTGATACTTTTTAGATATTGCTGTGGCTACTCCCCGAGCTGCCTGATTGGGGGAGTAAGAGTGAACTACGTAATTACTATACTGTTCCTAGCGGCGCGGCCCAGAGTGGAAAAGTAGTACCCAACTCCTTAAGGACAGATACGACTGGTGCGTCTGCAGAGTATAAATATGGTACGCCCAGACAAGGCGCAGACCAAACTATCCTTTGGCGCCGCCAGGAAACAGACACCCACTGACGCCCAAGCTAAGGAGACAGAGAATGTACAGAGAAACATGGCAGGAGGAGGAGACCCTGACTCTGATTTGCGAGCCATATTGCTTACAATGGAAAAGAATCTGCAGGGGGGCATAGAGTCCTTGGGGAACAAAATGGATGCACTGACATATCGAATGGACCGCATGGCGGAACGGCTTGACAAGCATGCCGAACGTCTAGATATGTCGGGCAGACGCCTTGGTGAAGTGGAAGAGGCTCAAACGACCCTTAACTCGGACAACAAACAATTGGGCAAAGTACTACAAATACTACAAGACAAGACTGAGGATTTAGAAGCGAGGCCACGCAGATGCAACATTCGCATCACAGGTCTGCCGGAAAGCACCCTAACAGGCAATATGGAACATTTTGTGGAGGCCCTCCTCAATAAGCTGTTGGGAGAGTCTGTGTTTTCTGAGATGTTTGTGGTCGAGAGAGCGCACTGCACACTATGACCCAGACCCAAACTGGGGCCCGCCCTGACCTATAGTGGCTAAGCTTTTGAATTACAGGGACCAAGATGTCGCCCTAAAATTGGCTAGGGAGAAACAACCTCTGCATTATAAAGGGAGCACGCTTTCTCTGTTCCCGGACTTCACTGCCAGGGTACAAGAGGCACGTCGTCAATTCGTCCCAATGAAATGTCAATTGAGAGAAATGGGGTTTGATTATGCAATGCTCTATCTGGCGAAATTGCGGATCAACCGGCAGGGAAGGTCCACGATCTTCACGGATCCCAATACGCTACAAAAAGCTATGAAGATTTGGAGAAAAGAACAGCGCCGGGCCATTGATGATGAGCTTGTGGGGGAGGCTTCGGGCGGACAACTGGATGATCAGAATTGACTTATTGACCTGCTCGTAATAGTACAAGCTGTCAGCTAGAGCTTGAAGAAGCGGATCTCCTCTTTCTTTCCTCTTAACTGCTCCAGCCCTTCAGTCAGTCTGAGCCGGGACTCTGGCGATATCGCATTGAAGAATGCTGCGCTGGTGCTAGATGGCAGTGAGTAGAGAATGCGCTGTGTGAGAGGAATGCATGTCTGAAGAGATAAAGGATAGAGACTCGTTAGTGCGGGACACATGCCTCTTGTTGAAGTAGTTGTTATTATGAAGAGTCCCCCTGTAGATAAAGTTCTTTCTCTTTTTTGTGCAGTATGACTCCTTGGAGGCGATGTCTACTTGACCAATGGGGGGCGGGCGGGGGGAGGGCTGAATAAAATTGTGAGAGGGTCATGGAGGATCTATCGTGGACTCTGACGCACTCTTGGTGCATTTTGGACCCTTTTACACAACACTGTATATCACCTGTGATTGGTATTGTATAGGCAGGGGTGGGACGGTGCGGGGAGTCTTATTAAAACCTAACAACACAGGCTAGTTGTGAGCTGGCTACCTTCGTCCCTGAGTGCGCACCACTTTTACCTCTTGCCTCCCTTGCAGAGGGCTTCTGTTGCTTTTGCTGTGTTCGCTTTTAAGGCTTTGAGTAGAATTGTGGAATCTTTTTTCTGTTTCTATACAGAGTGTTAAATGTGTTTTTCTGAGTCTGAGATGAAAGTTGCGGATTGGGGATGGGGGAGAGAAGGTGCAGTTCATTTCATGGGGGACAGGGGTGGGGGAGGGATGGGCAGGGTGGGAACGAGGACCACGGCCAGGTTTGGGTTAGGCATGCGTGGGTGGGGGATTGGGCATGGACATGAGTAGATTATTCACGGTTGCTCATGAAAATGTTTGCTCTTTGTTTTCTGTGACTGCAAGTATTGTTGGCAACACTACTGTCGCATACGTTGCATGCTTATTGAGGGTGGGGGTTCGGCGCAGACACGAGAAGCTCATTCACGGTTGCGCATGCAAATGTTTGTTTTTGGTTATCTCTTTAATGTGACTGCCAGCATTGTTGGCAAGGCTACTGACACATACATGGCATGCTTCTTTGCGATGGACACAGCACTCCTCTACACGCTACTACACCATTATAAACATGGCACAGCAATAAGCGGAACTGAGACTGACCCTCCCTGCGCCCCAACCCTCATCAGGACACAACAAAGACATGATACTCTCTCCCTTACTTCCTTGCCCTGGAATGTCCGCAGTCTTAATGACCACAGGAAGGTCCATCGAGTGATTCAATATTTATTAAGACACAATGCAGATATCGCACTATTACAAGAGACACATTTACGCACTGACAGCCGGATACTACGCTATAGAGGAATGCACAACCACACCCATGCTGCCGGTTTTACATCATGTGCAAGGGGAGTAATAACATGGTTTAACCCACGGTATGCATTGACATTTACACCTATTGATGCTGACCCGGAAGGGCGTTATGTGATCACGAAATGTACCGGTAGGGGTATGACCTTATACGTGGTTAACAAATATGGTCCTAACTTTGACTGTCCCTCTTTTTACGTGAAACTTGCCTGTAACATTAGATCTTTGGGCTAAGCCCAGGTCATATGAGGCGGCGACTTTAATTTGACAAGACACCATGTTTTGGATAGATCGGACGGGCCTAGTAGGCGACCGTCCGCTCCCTCCCGGGCCCTCGACGCAGAAATGACTCGAATGGGACTGCAGGATGTGTGGCGAGTCACACACCCCACATTAGGGGGTTACACTCACTATTCATCGCAATATGACCTCCACACTCGCATCGATCATTGGTTGATCTCTGAGCGGCTACTTTTCGGTATACAGGCTTGTGTGATATTGCCACATACATTTTCTGACCACTCCCCAGTGCTGATCACTCTACGTGCTCCAGCCCGCCGGCCTCCTCCTTTTGCGTGGAGGCTACCCCCTTATTCCTTGTTGGATGATGCCTTTTATTTATTTTTTATTTTATTTTAGAAGCTTGTAAAGCGCACGGCTACCTCCGGCGGAGGTGTCCCGGCGCTAAGATTACATGAGAGTCCCCATAGAGAGTAACCAAGATCACATCCCACTGAGGGAAAAGGAAAATACTGAAGACCTGAAAATGCTGAAGACCTAATGTTTAGTGAACAACCAGGTCTTAAGTTTGCGTCGAAAGGCTGGCTCGGATTCAGTGAACCTGAGGTCAAGAGGAAGGCTGTTCCAGAGCTTGGCAGCAGTGACGGTGAAAGATCTGCCGCCACTACGAGAAAGCCTAAATCTTGGCACCATCAGTAGACGCAGACTGCTGGATCTCAGGTGTCTAACTGAAGAAGAGATCTTGAGACGTTTTCTCAGATAGAGCGGGCCAATTCCATGGATTGCTCGGAATGTCAGGGTCAGAATTTTGAAATCGATGCGTCGGGCTATAGGGAGCCAGTGAAGCTCATCCCGGTAGGCTCTGACCGAGGTGCGAGCAGGGATATTACCAATGAGCTGAGCTGCCGCGTTCGGGACAATTTGCAGACGGTCAATTAGGTATAGGGGGGCACCTGCATATAGACGATTAGCATAGTCTAGATGGGTGGTGATAAGTGCCTGGACAACTGTTTTGCGAGATGATTGAGGGAGGTAGGGGAAAATTTTCCTAATCATGCGCAATCTGGAAAAACAAGCCCCTACAACTTTGTTGACTTGGGCACTTCCAGACAAAGAGTTGTCAAAGATGAAGCCAAGGTTGCGGGCCGCCTGTACAGGAGTGGGAGGAGGATTCAAAACGGTTGGCCACCAAAGAATAGCAGGGGGAGGAGATTTCTTGCTGAAAAAGAGAACCTCCGTTTTGTCGGTATTGAGGGCAAGATGACTGGCTGACATCCAGGTGCAAATATTGCCAAGGCAGTTTCTAAAGTTGGAAAAGAGGGAGTAAGAGTGGTCTCTAAAGGAAAAAACAAGCTGAGTATCGTCAGCATAAGAGACCACCCTGACAACCCAGGACTCTACTACCTTGGCAAGAGGGGTCACATAGGCATTGAACAATAAAGGGCTCAAGGCAGAACCCTGGGGCACTCCGCACAGGAGGGGTTTATCCTCAGATTCAAATGGGTGCATCGTAACCCTCTGAGATCGACTGTACAGGAAAGATTTAGTCCAGGCCAGCACTGTCCCACCTACCCCTAGCTGTTGTAAACGGGTGGCAAGTATTTTATGGGATACAGTATCAAATGCAGCGGATAGGTCGAGGAGGACCAATATGGCCTCCTCGCCCCTATCCACTGATTCCCTGATGATCTCTCCAAAAGGAACTGGCCACTGACATTGTAGACTTCTTTGACAGGAACGAGGGTACGGTGGACTCCTTCCTAACGGTATGGGAGTCGCTTAAGGCGTACATTCGTGGAGTCATCATCTCCAAGCACGCCGGAGTCCTTAAATCTATACGAGGGCGCTTGTCGCTTTTGGAGAACAGGCTAAAAGATATTGAGATGGAACTGTTGGCCGCCCCAAACGAGGAAGTAACGCAGGAACTGGCCAGTACGCTTCGGGAGTATCACGAGGAGGCAGATACAGAAGTGAAGTATCTGGGGAAATATGCTGTTGCCAGATCATACGGAGAGGGTGAGCGCCCCGGTACGGTCCTTGCTAGGATGGCTAAGCAGCCTAGACAGACTGCATCGCTACCGGCAATACGATCGCCAACTCGGAAGGCGAGCTGGACGAATTTCAGATTGCGGCCCGGTTTCGGGAATATTATGCCACACTATATGCTTCCAGGGGGCCGATTTTGGATGAACACATTATGGAATATCTAACCCACATACAGCTGCCCTGGCTTACTAACACTCTCCGTGAGTTTCTAACGGGCCCATTCGAACGGGAAGAAATTGTCTGGGCACTGTCATCCATGAAAGCGTGCAGTGCTCCAGGTAGCGACGGATTCCCAGCCTCCTTTTATAAGGCTTTCCCAGATCTACTTATTCCACAGCTGTTGAAACTCGTAGAACAGATTGCGGAGGATGGACAGATGCCGTCAACAATGCGGAAAGCCGTCATAATAGCGCTTCTTAAACCCAGCAAGTCCCAGGAGGAATGCACCTCGTACCGACCGTTATCCCTTATAAATGTAGACGCGAAGATATTTGCGAAAGTCATTGCCAACCGTATCAGTCCCCTGATACCGACATTGGTGGCTCCTGAACAGGCGGGATTTGTCCCTAACCGCACCTTGACCTATAACCTACGCACAGTGTTTGCAGCATTTCAACACACACGTCAGGAGGTTCCGGCAGTTGCGGTCTTCCTTGACATGGAAAAGGCATTCAATTTGGTCGAGTGGCCATTTCTACGCACAGTGTTGCTGCGTATGGGGGTAGGAGAGCTTTTCTTGCGACTGATAAACACACTTTACGACTCCCAGATGGCAAGAGTCCGCATAGGAGCGTTCACCACAGAACCCTTTAGTGTCGGGCGTGGGACCAGGCAGGGGTGCCCCCTCTCCCCCTTTCTCTACGCATTAGTTGCGGAGCCCCTTGCATGTGCCTTACGGGAATATCATGGACACCGCAGCATTCGATTCCCACGATACAATCTAATAGTGTCGACATATGCAGACGATACGCTGCTGTATGTACGTGACCCAGAGGCCTACCTATCGCGAGTACTGAGAGAAGTTGTGCTATTTGGCTCGCTCTATGGTATCGGTGTGCACTGGAGCAAAACGGTTATGTTCCCTCTCACCCCAGCCACACGTAGGGTGGAATCAGACTACCCTATACAATGGACCACTGACTCTGTCAGATACCTTGGCATACGGCTACACAAGGACGCGGAGGTGGTCCTACACGAGAACTACGGAGTGGCCATCTTCAAGCTAGAGGAGAGTATAGAGAAATGGATTACCCTTCCTCTCTCAATGTTGGGACGCATATCTCTACTAAAAATGATTGTCCTTCCTCGTTTTCTGTTTATGTTTAATAATATCCCCATGGTATTGTCTAGCGCGTTTTTCAAGCAGTTGCCCACATTGGTGTTGCGACTGGTATGGTCCGGTAAACAGCCTAGAGTTGCATTTAATATCCTTATAAGACCCTACGAAGACGGGGTTTGCAAGCCCCGGACCTAGAATTATACTATCGTGCTGCACAGGGCGCACATGCGTACAGGTGGATGTACGACCCTTCCAATGCTCCCCATATACTTATAGAAGGAATAGTTGCAGATCCCACTCCACTACCTGCACTTATGGCTCGACCCCGAGATAGACGTACGGGTTTACTTGCCTCGCGGAATGCTGTGACACATGCCTGGCACTACCTGAAAGACGCACAGGCTTGCACGCTGCTATATGCACCGGAGGGCAGGCTGGAATGGTGCTCGTGGCTGGGGCCTTGTACAGACAAAAGCGTCCTGTCCTTCCTGGCAAAACAAAATATTATTACAATGGGCGATCTGTTCCTTAACGGGGCAGCTCGCACATGGGACAAAGTGGTAGCGGGGGATTGCCCGAGCGCGCCTCCACTGACAAGATTCCAGTTCCACCGAGTACGACTAGCCCTCCGGGTGCTACTTGGTGAAGACATGACAAAACCATCTACGATTCTTACATACCAACATGTGGTCACGGCTAAGACACCGGCTCACCTAGTGTCACGGCTGTATAGTATCACACTGAGTGAGAAAACGACACATTATGCAAAACCTAGGTTGGAATGGCAGACAGACATCGAGATGGAACTAACAGACAATATATGGCACTATTGCTGCGCTAATGTTAAAAAAGTTTCTCTTAATGGCAGACACAGCCTATTACAGTTCAAATTTCTGAACAGGGTGTATTACACACCCGAGCGACTGTTCCGATATGGTCTCCGTGACTCCCCAACCTGCGAGAAATGTCCGGAGCAAACTGCAAATGTTTTACATCTGGCCTGGATGTGTCCAAGGATAGCAGCTTTCTGGCTCGCAGTTTACGCAGAGGTCAACAGGGTTACAGCTCTGTCTCTAACTCCCTCACCGTTGCTTGCATTGCTAGGCTATTCTAAAAACGTTGTCCCAGAGTGCTGCAGGCTGGTAGATATGGCATTTTTGGTAGCTAGACGATGCGTAGCGATCACCTGGCTGAAGGGACCCACACCTACACTGGCCAGATGGTCCAGAGACATGTTGTTTTATTGTACACAAACAGGACTGTATAGTGAGTTACTCCAAACTCATAACCGCCCTAAGAACTATTGGACACTGTACTTGGCGGTTGAGGTTAGACCTGACAGTGGAAGCTCAGACCGGGAAATGGACGAAGTACATGAACGCATGACACAGCAGGGCGACCATGTGGTGAAATAGACATTATAACGAAATCACAGGGAGGATGGATATGGGTACCAGGTTGTTGCTGAAGTTTGAGGCTAGTTATGGTGCCAATGAAATGTTAGGGGGAGGGACGTCCATGGTGAGGGAATGTGCACTGTTGCTGTATAAGATATTTTTTAAGTTGCGCTTGTGACTATGTGTTAACACGATGTGTGCCACAGGTCCGCTGTTGGTAATATTAAGAATTGTGCATGTATGCCAAACTGTATCCTTGATATCTCAGGATGTGATACCAGTTTCTTGCCAATTGTATGTATATGACTAGAAATGCCAATAAAATTGTTTAAAAAAAAATAAATAAATAAAATAAAATTATATTCAATATGTTCAGTTATTTGTTTGTTCATTGATTTTTCAATTCATTTGGTGGCAAAAGGGAGTCTTCCGATAGTTACCGGGTTCTGAGCTATCAAGATTGTCTTTTGGAGAATGGAGGTGCGCTTTCATTGAGCGGGAAAAATTCAGCTGGCGAATACTGTGTTAATGATAGAGCCCAAATATGCCGCCAGTTGTGTGGGTATCAAGTGCATTATGTTGGGCGGGCAGGGGTCATATAGAGAGCCAGACTTAATTGATAAAATAAGGTCTTTTAGTTGGTCGTCGGAAGGATTCCTGAATTCGAGAAGGCTGGTTATATCTTTCTTGAGGTTGGGTGCTATCCTTGCATAATGAATTGATAATTCATTATATAAAATGAGTAATTCATTTAATGTTTGATGTATATATTTGGCGCCGGTTATGGTTTTTGTAGGGGTAAAGGGTGGGGAGGAAATTAATTATAATTATTAATTAATGCTAATTATTAATAATTATTTATTTGATAATTAGTTATGTAAAATGTGTTACTAAGATATTTTTTAAGTTGTATATCAGGTGCAGTTAATTGGGTTTGTAGCGGTAAAGGGTGATATGTTAATTAAATATATTTAATGCATTATCAGATAATTATTAATTGTTTAATTGGCAATTAACTACTTAAATTGTGTAATTAAGATATTTTTTAAGTTAAATATCAGGTGTTGGTTGTTGGGTTTGTAGGGGTATAGGGTAGGATGTTAAATATAATTAATGTATTTTTAGTTATTATAATAAGTTATTATGCAATTAGGATATTAAGTTGTATATTAGGTGCAGGTTGTTAGGTTTGTACGGGTAAAGGATGGGAAGTTAATTAAATATAATTAATGTATTAGTTAATTATTATTAATTGTTTAATTGACAATCATCTAAAATATGTAAATATTATTATTTTAAAGATATGTTTTAGGTATGTATTGTTTAGGATGGTCAGTTATTTAAGTAATACATGTAAAATAGTTATTCAATCATTAAAAATGGTGTTATTTATTATTTTATGTGTGGTAAGCTTTTTAATTGTAAATAACATTATATTGGTTGTTATGATTGTGTGAATATAGTGTGGTATTTTAATTATATGAATAGTTACAATTTATCATCTTTATTCAACATTGTAATAAATATGTACTTTTTTTACTTTTTCAAACATTTATATATAATTTTTATATTTAAATATTTATATTTCTTGTTATTTTATATAGTTGTTAAATGTTTAATTTGTTTGAAGTGAACGACTCTCTCTCTACTATTGCACATACTAGAGTGGAAAATAGTACATGTTACCCCTTCGCAATCCAACACTTTCTCTACTGTTACCCTGACTGGGGTGGGAATAGTACATTTTACCCCTCCTGAGTCCAACGTATTACCTGCTATTGCAAAGACTGGAGTGAGAGAAGCAATCATTACCCCTCCTGAGTTCAACCCTTTCCCTACTGTTGCACAGACTGGAGTGGGAATCGTAAATTTTACCCTACCGCAATCCAACACTTTTCCTACTGTTGCAGTGACTGGCGTGGGAATAGTAATCTGTACCCCTCCTGAGTTTAACTCTTTACCCACTGTTGCACCGAGTGGAGTTGGAATATTAAGTTGTACTTTTCCTGAGTCCAATGCTTTCCCTAGTGTTGCACCTACTGGAGTGGTAAAAGTAAATGTTACCCCTCCTGAGTCCAGCGCTTTCCCTACATTTGCACAGACTCGAGTGGGAATAGTACATTTTACCATTCCTAAGTCCAACACTTTCCCTACTGTTGTACAGACTGGAGTGGGAATTGTGTATGTATTATTCTTACAATTGTATGGTTTTGTTTATTTTATTGAAATTTATATTATGATGTTTCTGCGCATTGAAAACTATATTATTTTTAATTAGTTATATTTGTAAAATAGAATATATTTTTAGTAAAAAAGAATTTTTTTATATTGTTTTGTTATTATATGTAATTAAATTGGTATGTTTTAAACAAAAAAATCCTGTTTATTTTTAATAGAGCACAGCAATAATGTAGTTTTTTGATCCAACACTGTGGTCGGTCTAAATTTAAGTAGAATAACACTACAAAATAACCAAAGGTGAACCGCACAACAAAGTCCATATATGGACTTTGATGTGCGGTTGTGCTGTTCAATGTTGATTATTTTGGAGTGTTATTCTAATAAAATGTAGACTGAACACAGTGACAGATCAAAAATACTTCATTATTGCTGTGCTCTGAATTATATTTAAATATTCTCAGGCACATACATCCTAAGACAGATGGAATCAAAACATGCCCTGGTATAGTCTCATGTCCATGTGTAGCCATCACAAGTCCAGATTTAGCTGTAATAAGACAGGTACATCCATTACATGTCCTGGTGTAGTATCATGTGCCCCTGCATAGCAATCATACATCCAGATACAGGTATTATAAGGCCTTTTGCAACCATTACATGCACTGGTATAGCCTCATTTACCCATGTATACCCATCATACATTCTGATTCAGCCACAATAAGAGTGTTGCAGCTTCTTTTGACCACATAGTGGCACAAAATATCAGGTAAGATCTGTCCAGATTCAGTTTCACATGTTTGATTTCAAGCTCATATATAAGAAAACAGCTTCATTTCCCAAGGACCTGGATCACATGCCTAGGTACTAGCATGATATGGTAAGTACAAACACAAATGCCCAAACAAAGCCTTATATAACCCAGTACAGGCTATCATACAAACAGAATTTCATCTTATGGCAATGGCAAACCCACAAGCCTAGGTGTAGCCATCATAACCTCAACAAATCCTAATATGCAGATGTACAGCCCCTGGTATACCTCATGTGCACAAGCACTATCTTCACATACCAAAATGCAACCTTAGTTGCTCAGGCTGTCATCATGTGTCAAGTACAGTCTCGTAAACCTAGTTAATTGGAAAAGGCAGGCTCATACTCCTATTGAAGTCATTTATTCCTAGGTGCTGCATTCATGTGCCTTTGAAAAGCATCTGGGCTGACACTAATGCCATGCCCTAGTGGACTAGGCCACATTGCATATGGACCAAGTCGGCATTTTATTTAATGAATATATTTAGTAATCTGTGTGCTGGTAAGTTACTCCAAAGCATTTGGCTAGTGATGGAAAAGCCAGGCCTCCTGCCTTAGTCCCCCATAGTTAGAACAAGGAAGGAACTCTTTCCCAGGTGAACACAAAACCCTACATGAGTGATGTAGAGGGATGCTCTTTCTTATTTGGCAAATCACCAGAGATGGCCTTATATATTAAGGTTTAAATTGTAAACTGCACCACTTCCAGAATTGCTCACCAATGCAGAGAGTGTACCATAAAGGAGAGATTTTTTATAGCAGTGAAAATCACTCCCATGTGGAGCTTGACATTGTTCATATGTTGTTACAATTATTAAGATACTTTTACTAGATACTATTCGCCTTGTTTAGGTTTAGCCAGCTTATGGGCATCCTTTGCGCAATGCACTCAAAGATCAGATTATGTTGGTCAGGCTTAACATTTCTTGTGAGCTGGTGAAGGATTAGGGCCTGATTGTGACTTTGGCGGTGTGGCACTGGGTCCGCCCTGCCACCGCACCGCCAAAGCCATGGTCAGGCCACCCACCAGATAAGGAGTTTCCTCCTGTCTGTTAGGCTTTGCTTTTGACGTTCCCACTGCAGTTCCCTGAAAATCGGCACCACAATAGGAATGCCAAACACAGGTCCTGTATGCATTCCAGGGCGCAGATGCACATTTTTGACAGCGGGGGAACTGCCGTGAAAACCACGGTGGAGAGGAAACTTGTAATATGCTTGGCTGGACCAAGGCGGTCATGTCAAGCATATTACTGCCTCTACACTGTCGCACCACCACCAGGGATTGGCGGTTCCCTGGCGGCTATGGCACAACATAGCCGCCCCCTGTGAGTTTAGCGGTCCGTGTACCACCAGACTCGTAATCCATCCCCAGTGTTTCATCAGTATAATTATGAAATAACACTCCAGATTCACATAGAATCTCATGAAGGGGGCTTAATATATGTAATAAATAATGAAGAAGAAATACTTGTCCTTGATGGAATCCATAATCACATGGGCAAACTGTTAACTTCCCTCCTGTTTTCACCTGAGTATAAATCTCTGATAGGAGAGGGAGGGAAGTTTTTGCAGCCAACTCAGATACTTTTGACACATAATGCAGCCTGTGCAATAAGGTGCTGTGGTCAGGGGTTATGTAGGCCATAAGTGTATCTATTAACATTAGCAGGCCTCACACTATTGTCCATTACCTCAAGAGAGGTGTTTTGTACAACTAAGAAGGTTGTGTATGTTCCTCGAATTAGTAGTTTTTATGACCTCGTGAATCGAAACCAGGGTGAAGATTTACCAAGAACTTATGTTGTCCGTGTGTCACACAAGTCAACGCAAGGCAACACAAGTGCTTAAATGACATTTACAAAGCCATGCAAACTGATTTTTGTGTGGCGTTGCTTCACTTTCAACCCACAAATTCATGCAAGGCAGTGCCTTGCACAGCTTCGCGTAACCCTACGCTGGGAAGGAGTTATATAGGTGGAGCATGGGGGTTCCTGTGCACCCACCCTTGTATTTTGACTTAAAGCTAGACTTAGTAGTCACTAAATCTGGGTTTGTGTCAAACAGGGGCCTCCTACGTGACCATGGCGTAACGAAGAGAAACATCTGTATTTCTTCTTGTTACTTTCTCTTTGCATGTGTGCTGCAATTTGCATCATTCTGTAGCACCCACAAAAAGAGGAATATACCTCTAAGTAATAGTTTTTGTGCAGGAACGCCTTCCTGTACAAAAACTACCTTGATCACAAAAAAGGCCCCTTGTGGCATGCCGCAGGGGTGCCTGCATTGGTGCCAGGCTAACAGAAGAGCGTCAGCACAAAGACAGAGAAGTACGCCACATCTTAGTAAATATTGTGCATTTCTGCTCTCCCCCTTTAATGCAACACAGTGTAATAAGTTCCCTTGCTGTGTTGCATTGCCTGAAAGTTTAGTTAATTTGAGCCTAGGTTTTTGTTCAAAGACGTGCGATCCAAGATCTTTTAAGTTCGTTTGATACATCACTTGTTCGAAATGACTCATTAACAAAAAGTGCAAGGCAGGAGACAGTTGCAAGATGTAACAACACTTAGTAATTGGTCCCCAAATTACGTAGCTGGATTTATATCTTGAACTATTTGTTTCATTTCATCCATAAATACCCACCTTACGAGAAACTGGTCTTGAGCCAGTACCAACTCTCCCAGGCCTTGATCTGAGACAATAGTGTTTGCGTTGAAGTCTCCTGCAGTAAAATACAGCTATTAGTTCCATTGTGGCAGTGATTAATTAATCAAGCGCCTTGAGACCCTACGGGTATGTAGTGTGCTATATAAATCTTTGACTTGACAGGTGGTTTCAGATGCCCACCGATGGCACATAATGTCACCCCTGGCATTTATAACAATATGCCACTTGGAGACGCAATTTGTCTAATTTAGTGTTGTGCACAACAACAGCTGTTTATTAATTCAACATGCATTTAAAATGACTAATATCTGCCTTCCAAGCCATTCCTACAGCTTTGGGTGCCTAGAACAGTCTGAATTGTCACACTTGTGTGAGTGTGATGGTTATTAGTTATGTTGGTACTGTCATTGGCAGCTCTGGCCGTGGCAATGGGTGGTGGATACTGCAATGTCCTCCTAATGAGGGGCCTGGCACTTATTTATTAATTTCTTTTACAAACTAAGCATTGCATTGTTGGTGTTGTCTCATGTAGATCGGTGGGGATGGTCCAGGGCTTTATTTATGAGCCCTCAATTTTCCCCTCAGACCACTTGATGTCTTACATGTTGCACTTTTTAAATCTTTTCTGTGCAGGGCTTTGGGGCCTGGTAAACAATGCCGGGGTTGCCTACCCAGTAGCTCCCAATGAGTGGTTGTCGGTGGATGACTTCAGGCAGGTGATAAATGTGAACTTGATCGGTATGATCGACGTGACGCTTGCCTTACCTTCTCATGTGAGGAAGGCTTGTGGAAGGATCGTCAATGTGTCCAGTGCAGCAGGCAGGCTGTCTATTTTGACAGGTGGATACTGCATTTCCAAATTTGGAGTGGAGCTTTCTCTGACAGCCTGAGGGGAGTGTCTTAAAAATTGCAATTTAGCTTTTGCTCATTATTGCCTTGGAAAATCAACTCTGGCCTATATCTGGATAAAAAATGTTTCTCTCCCTACATTATTCTGCTTTTGAAACTCCCACCTGTGCTTAGATTGCCCATTAAGGACGTAAAAACAGTACTGCCCTTTTAGTTTTACGTTTTCGTGTGAGTACGTATTTTTCATTTAAAGTAAATGACTGCAGCAACTATAAACCATCAATCAACTTGTGGTGTGCGTGTTGCTGTAGTCATGGGTAATTTACATTTATTGAATTAGCAGTGTGTAATGAAGACACTAGTTTGTTTAGTTGAGATAAAGGGTTGTTTTGAAAGTAAATAAATTCATGGCAAATAATAATATCCGAAGCTTAATTTGTTAAAACCTCAATAGTATAGATGCCTCAGGGCCAGATGTAGGTAATTATGTAATACCGATTCCTTAATACCTAATTTTACAGATTCGGTATTAAGGACTCGGTATTTCCGATGTATGTAAAGCTTCGGTAAAAATTACCGAATCGGTATAAATCGCTAAAAAATAGCGATTCGGAATGGATCAGTAAAAAAAAAATGTACCGAAACCCTAATACTGAATCGTAAATACCAAATCCCGATTCGGTAATTTAAAAATTTGGTACTTGTGGAATCAGCCAATCCTGTGCATCCCCATTAACCCCCCAAACAGGAAGTGGACACACCCGAGCAGCTTCACTGAACCTGGAGCTGACTGTGAG
The DNA here is from genome assembly GCF_964263255.1 of Lissotriton vulgaris. Taxonomy (NCBI): domain Eukaryota; kingdom Metazoa; phylum Chordata; class Amphibia; order Caudata; family Salamandridae; genus Lissotriton; species Lissotriton vulgaris. Next base: position 164,366,453 of record NC_141698.1, read on the forward strand.
GTAGGGAGCAGAGCAGAGAAGCCAGGAGCAACACAGCTTCATTTTGCAACCAGAACCAAGCAAAATGGCAAACCAGGAGAGGGAGAAGGCGGGAGCTGAAAGAAAACGAAAACACAAATTTAGCGAGAGGGAGCTGGAGGTCCTCATTGAAGATGTCACCAAGGACTATGACAAGTTGTTTGGCAAGCAGTCCCTGCACGTGCCAGAATCACAAAAAAAGCAGATCTGGATTGCAATTCAGAAAAAGATCAATGCCATCGGAGTCACCCAGCGGTCCATTGAGGATCTTAAAAAAGATGGAACGATCTGACGAAGACTGCTAAGGTGACGATGGCAGAGAGGCAGAAGCAGGCCAGCAAAACTGGTGGAGGGAGGAGCACAGCATCTGCACCAACTGCCCTAGAGCTCCTGGTTGAGTCCATCCTCCAGCCAGAGAGTGTGAGTGGGGTTGGGACACAGACAGCTCTTCCAGAGCTGCCAACAAACAAGGTAAGATGCATGCAAAGCATGCTGTGCACCCCCTCCCTACCCCCAATCCCCAGAGAGGCATAGGGTCTCCCACTCCAGTACGTTTTGCTCATAACCTGCAATGCATTATGGGAGATGTAGTCAGAAGTAACACATGTCAGAACAGTCAGTCCAGCAAACCCAAAGGCATGTGACAGCAATTAGCAAGCAGAGGACAGTCAGTGTGCTTGGCAGGCATTCAGGTTATTACAATGCAAATGCTGCCAGATAAGTGAGCATATCTACATTCTGTCTTCACAGGTGAGACATCTCGCAGTGCAGCAGAGGGTAGCAGAGGAAAGTCACCCAAGCCAGAGAGGAGACAAGAGGAGGAGGACTAGTCGCCTGCAGGGCACACCACCCCACCACCACCATCACCACCACCATCAACGCCTCCACCACCACCATCACCACCACCATCACCATCACCATCAACACAGCTATCATCAACGCCACTACTACGACCATCACCATCCCCACCGCCACAATAAACACCACCACCACCGGTGGAGGTGTCCGAGGAGGACAGCACAGAGGGCCAACAGTCTACAGTGGCTTAGGACGGCAACAGGGCAGGATCACAGTCCCCAACAAAGCGTGCCCACACATCTTCCAGATGCCGCAGGGCATGGGCAGCCAGTCCTCACTTCCAGGGCGAAGATGACAGTGTGTTTGCTGGGCTTGAAGGCAACATGCTGAAGGTCCAGCGCCTGCAAGGGAGAGCAATCAGGTCAGTGCAGCGGGAGATGGCACACATGAATGCTCACATGCATTGCATTGAGAAGGGCATCAGCGGCATGAACACCACCATGGCTGAGGTCATGAGTGATGTGGTGGAGGCTGTGAGGCAGCTCTGCAGCAAGTTGGAGGAGGACCGTCTGTCTAGAAGCAGGGAGAGGCAGAAACTGGATAATTACATCAAGGGGGTTTACCGCCTGTCCACTGCAACCTCTCTCATGTGCAGATGCTCAATAGCCATGCAGACGGAGATGGCACACTGCAGTCGGGATGTGGCTAGGGGGCTGGTCACAGTGACCATTGCACTTGAAGTGCTCCAAACGGACAAGTTGGCCACTACAGCTGATGGGGGAAAGTGAGGAGGCTACTAGCCGTAGTAGCATCACGCCTCCTCCCACAGAGAACAGGAGGTGCAGCGAACACCACAGCTCTGGCCCTGGACAGACAGGCAGTGCGGCCAGTGGGGCAAAGGAACGTGGCAGTGCAGCGCATGGGCGCAAGAAGTAGCGCCAGTCATGATATGGTTGTACTGAAGTGGGTGATGTAATCCATGTTTGTATGGACACTGCTATTGATCTTGGTGGTGTGCTCTGATCATTAAACACCATCACTCAAATACAGTAACTGGCTATGTCTCCTTACTCACTCAGAAATAGTTGCGTGTTATCTCAGCCCGTCTGTGTCTTCCATCCGGTGTTGCTGCCACCCATGCTGCGCTGTGGTCTGGCTGTGGACAGTCCTCACCCTCGTCCTCAGAGTCAGGTAGTTCCACTGCTGTTCCTTTCTTTGTGGCAAGGTTATGCAGCATTGCACATGTTGCTATTATTTTGCAGCAGATGATGGGGCGGTACTGACGTGCACCTCCACTTTTGTGGAGGCAACGGAACCTGCTTTTTAGTAGTCCACAACGTTGCTCATGCTTTTATGTGCCACATTGTATCTCCTCTCACTTGGGGTGGATGGGTTGAGGTATGTTAGGATAAATGAACGCACAGCATATGCACTGTCACCTAAATGGGAAAGAAAGTGCCATTAATTTGAGTCACCAATACATATATCCAAGGTATACATCGGGGTGTGTCACATTGCTTTACCTAGAAGGTATATTTCTCTGAATTCACCAGCAGCCAGACGTGTACAGATCCCACTGTTCCAGAATATGTAGGAGTCATGGGTACTCCCTGGAAATTTGGCCACAATATCAGTAATGATGTAGTCTGCATCACATATCACCTGCACGTTGATGGAATGAGTGGATTTGCGGTTGCTGTTTATGTATTCTGTAGCTGCAGATGGACAGATTGGTATGTGGGTCCCATCAATGCACCCTATTACGGATGTATGACGTTACAACGCATACTTTAACAATGCACACCATTACAACGCTATTTTTACAACGCAGGGTCCTTTACAACGAATGCCTTTACAACGCATGACATTACATAGCAGATGCTATTACAACGCATGCCATTACAACGTAAGTCTAGGTAAGTATATTATTTTTTTTTAAATGTAATTAATAAATATTTACTTAATTTTATTTATTACATTCAAATTTCAAATGTATTTATTATGTTTTGGCTCTCAAAGAGGGCCACATAAGCATATGCAATACAAAGCAACACAAACACAAAAAATACAAGAGTTTAAAAAGCACAATATTCGATCCGCAATAGCTATACTGCTAACAATCAATCCAACAAGGCCGGACAGACACAGTTTTTCCAGTAGAAATAATAAATAGCTAAAAATCCTTTAAAAAAGTTAAAAATATAAGAACAGAACATTTCGTTTGGAGGGCAATAAAGTGCATAAAGAAAATCTTTTAAAGTGACAATGCTAAGGCGGAGACAGATTACTTTTAGCCATCGGTTGCGCAAATTACGTAACATAGGACAGATCAATAATACATGCATAAAGTCCTGGTTGTTCAGTTTACATAAATTGCACAAGGCAGAAGTGCCATACCATTTGGATAGCAATATATTAAGTGGGATTAAATCATAGCGTAATAAAAACCAAAACCTACGTATCCCATGTGGTAGATTCCATAGGGCATAGGGTTGTGGCTGTTTCAACCTATAGGAGGAGATGAGCGGCTCCGCGTTCCTTTTATCACCAACTGATTTTTTGTCAGAGAGGAAACAAAACTCCCACGAGGCCTCCTTAAGAACATGTTTTAACTGCGTGGGAGAATAGGAAAAGAGAGCACTTTCATCAAGTTTAAGTATCTTCACAGCCCTTCTAAAATTACTTACGAGTCTAGAGAACTCCTTAAAATTGCCCAATAGTTCGTTTTTGAGTAGAACTCGCAGGGTACAATCTCTCGCTCTGGCCAAACTGGCCACCCATCTTATTAGGGCGCACAGACCCTGAACCCAGGAACTCCTGAGTCCAAAGTCCAGCCTGCAGGCGGGCAGTGGGCAAGCATTGTTAAGAGTCGAGAGGGATCTTAAGAGTTTCCCCTCAATCTTGTGGCAAAAGTCCCAGTTTTTTACCTCTATTAATTCAATACCGTACAAGATAGTTGCGGGGATTTTTGCTCTAAACACTTCTAGAAGGCTAGCAAAGTGTCTTTTCCCCGTTGCCTGGTATAGGGACTTTAACCCATTGCCATGGGCAAGAGCTTTGCGGGAGCAGTGCTCTATATGGAGTTTCTCGCTCATATTGGCCGAGAATATTTTCCCCAAAAAGGTATAGGAAGTAACGACCTCCAATCTATGCCCTCCAATAGCCCAACCAAAATTTGTCGAGCGGCACTTCTTCTTACCAGCTATACACATCACTTTACTTTTATTAATATTGATCTTCATGTAATGCTCCCCAGCGAAGGCCTGGAGAGCCTGTAGCCGGTTTGCAAGACCAGTAGGGGTCAAGTCAAGCAACAAAACATCGTCGGCATACATCAGACAGGATATTGGAGCCCCTCCTATCATCGGTGCAATCCCCTCACTGGCAGACACGGCAGCAGGGAGGTCAGTCGTATATAAAGAAAACAAAAGGGGTGCCAGTAAGCAGCCTTGTTTAAGGCCATTCCGAGATGGTATTTTGGCCGAAAGCCCCCTTTCGCCCCCCATTAAGACCCTGCACCAGGTCTCAGTGTGCAGAGCCCGCACCAGTTCCAACAGGGGAATAGGGGCACCCAGCGTCGCCAGTTTTCTCCACAGCGTTCCACGATCTACTTTATCGAACGCTGTGGAGAAGTCAATGAAGGCGGCGTATACAACTCCCCCTCTCACCTGGACATATTTATCTGTGATCACCTGAAGGGCAGTCATGTTGTCTAGCGTGCCATGCTCCCTTCGGAAGCCAGTCTGTTCAAACGGCAGAATATTGTGCTCCTCGACCCAATCGGAAAGAGAACTAAGGAGACATTTCGCAAAGACCTTTCCGATGGAGTCGAGGAGCGCAATCAGGCGGTAATTACTGGGGCTATCCCTTGTACCCTTTTTAAAGATAGGGACCAAAATACTTCCTCTCCAGGAAGCAGGAACACATTTGGAGAGATGGCACGCCCTAAACAAGGGGTACAAGATTTTACTCCAGCTTAAGGGATCTTGTTTAAGGACCGTCATCGGGAGCTCATCCGGACCCATGGCCCCAGAGGGTCGCATATTTTTTATAGCCGTCTCGATTTCTTTCTCAGAGGGATAGAAAACCAGGTCTTCAGGGGCAGCATACATGAAATTATCCATACCTGTGGTCCCGTTCCCTGCATAGAGCTCTCTGATATGAGAGGACCATAGCTCTTCTGGGATAGGAATGGGAATAGGGGAATGGCGTGTACCACATCCTTTCCCAATTATTGCCCAAAAGTCTTTAATGTTACCATGTGCAGCAGATTCCCTCAGTTTAATCCATATTTCATCCTCCCTATCCTTTTTAATTTTGAGCTTGAGTCTGCTTCTCTTTCTTTTTAACCTAGCGATGTCTTTCCCACGTTCCAGGACCCTTTCAACATACTGTTCGCGAATTAGTTTATTTAATTCCCTATTCAGATTACGCAATGTCATAGGGACTACCTCTCCTTTCCTAGGTGGAACAGTTTTATTTGCGTACAATAAGATCTTTCGCATAAATTCTTCAAAACAAACTAATTCGCTGCCGTTCCACTCGTTTATTACCCTAAGGGTATCGGCCAGTAGGTCCTGCACCCCATTAATGGCGGCACTGTTCCAGAAGCACCTTCCAGAAGTGGTATGGAAGGTAGCCTCATTGCCATTCAGCGACCAAGACGCCGTATTCAAAGAGTTTAAAGACACTGTTAATAACAATATACTATGGTCGCTGAGTGGCGTGGGTATAATCTTTAGGTCCAGAATCTGGGGAAACAGGCCATAGTCGGCAATAGCATAGTCCAAAATTGACGACCCAAAGGGGGATTTGTGAGTATAATTAGCGGGGACGTCAGATGGAAATCTTCCATTTAAGATAATACCATCCCCAATCGCTAGTTCTTTTAACAGAATCTTCCCTCTTTTATTTGTCATCAAGTTCTCCGGAAAAAGCGTCTGGGGGATAAAATGTACCTCTTCCTTAACTTTATTCCTGAAGAGTTTGAGACTAGTGTTTGAAATTTTACAATTCAAATCACCTACAAGCAAAATTACAGGGAAAGGAGGGGAGTTTTTTATCTGTTCCATATACTGGAGAACCTGCTGCAAATTATCATTAAAACACTCCTCTGGGGGTATATACACATTAAAAATTACCATGGGATATTTTTTACCATCATGGAACAAATTTTCTAGTGTTATTGTGTGGAAAAGTCTACTGGAATCAATGTAATGGGAGAATCTCCATTGAAATTTATTTGACAATAGGCAGGCTATCCCCCCCCTGGCATGCCCTTTCTTAGAGGGCGCAGCTGGAACTTCCAGAACGTAAAAATCTTTTGAAGGCGTTAACATATCAATGCACCATGTTTCCTGAATGCACAATATATCAGCCCCCAGAGTAGATAGAAAAGCAAGTTTCTCTGGGCTGCTGTGAAATCCGGCGGCATTCCAGGAAATTATATTTAATGCGGTGTTAAAGATGGCGAAACAATTTGGGGTTATCCTTCGTTTTTGTTGATAATGCACTATGGAGCCAATTCCACCGGTTATTATCATCTATGAGTGAGGAATTCTCAATTAGTGGAAGAGGCTTCACATGCGACACTGAGCGTTTTCCCCTGGAAACCCAGATTTTTAGGTCTCTCAGGGGAGAGGTTACCCCGTTTTGCTCACCACCCCCAAACCCCTGCTTACATAAAGGATTTGGCTTGCCTGGGTTGGAGATAGGGAGAACATCAATACCTAAACGCTGAAAGTTTTCAGCTTGTTCTAGTATCAAGTTTGTTATAATAGGCGAATAAAATTTCACCAGTATTCTCAATACCCTACTTCCACCCAACAGAGACACCAATTCTATGTCTCTAGACTGAATATGATAGAGACTTTCAACCTCACTGAAGCGTTTGAGGATCCAAGCTCTGTTTAACAAAAGGTCAGTATCAAATAAGTGGACAAAATCTAATACACGCACATCCGCAGGGGCCTTAGAAATATTTACAGAACGGGCCGGAGGACAAGAATTTTCCGAATCAAGTGTTACAGCAAAGGGGGGGCCAAAGGATTTAGAGCCCCAGATGGATAAGAGATTGGTACTCCTAGTGCACTCCGTGAAGGAGAGCATGGGAGAGAGCCCCCTATTTGCGGTGTATCTTCCTGCGTAAGCAGACTACATTGATCATTTTCCTCCTCTGCAGAGGTTAAAGCAGTTAAGTTCACGTCCATGTCCACCTTTAAGGAAGTAGATGAGGGTTCCCCATTCCTTACATCATTCTCCCTTGCCTCTGTGAACTTTTGGAAAATAATCCTCCGCTGCTTCTTCTTTCTGTATTTTCGTATTGGTTTCCTCTTGCTGGCTTTGTTAATTTTTTGTTTACCATTTTTTCCCCTTTCTTCATTTACCTCTAGTCTGTCGGCCAGGGGTTCTTTTCCGCACTCAGGTACGAAGATAGGAAATAACTCCTGGCCCGTTTTAGGGCCAGACAAAGCTTTATCCTCCTCCTCTATCTCCAGGACTATATTTTTGATACAGTTGGGAGCTGCAGTAAGGGGCGTATCCTTGTGAGGATCCATAGTAGGCACTTCATTTTTCCTATCTAGTTCCCCTCTAGTATCTCTGGTTTTCCCCTCAGATAAATATTGATCAGACTTGGGGGGAGATGCCTTACTCATATCCGGCGATTTCTGCAGCAATGTCTTTAGAATTTGAGTGACTGATTCAAGAATACAGTCCGAGCTGCCTACAAATTTCCCTAGAAGCAGTAAGATTGAAGCTAGGAGTTGTTCCAGCGCGATCATGGACTCAGAGATCGGCTTTTCTCGTGCTTCCACAGTGCAACAATTATCCAGGAGATTAAGATCGGGGCTCCTGGAGGTGTTTAACAAGTCAGATATTTCATGTCTGTTTAACGAAGGGGTGCTACTATACAGCAATAACCCAGAAGGGGTGGCACCCCCTGGAACTTTAAACTGCTCCAAAGATTCCACTTTAGCTGGGCTTACGTAGCGTCCCCATAGTTCCAGGTCAATGGATAATGCAGACAATTCACCCCCCGGCCTGTCATTCATGGGTGACTGAGGGATCGGTGGTATATGCACTGGATCACCTACGATCGTCAGCTTCCCCTCTGTGGAATCCCGTAAGGGAGACCCCCCTACCATAGATTGGGGGGCCCCCTGCTGTACCTGGGGTGGTAGAGGATCTATAGTAGCTGGTGAATGAAAATCCAGGGCTTTGGTATCTGGTTTTTCTGGCGTCGCAAATTTGGATTTTTTTAAACCATATAGATCCCAGAGTTCAGATAGCTGGTATTGGCCTTTCAACAGTGGGTTGTTCACTGATTTGTTTCTTGTGCGGGTGGTAGTTAATTTTCGGCCAGGTTTTTCTCCCACAACCCTTCCTGAGCGTAGGGTTTTAGACATTTTCCACAGTGATGAATTTAAATGAGAAATGTAGGAATATAAAACGGATAAAAGTCTGGAATGGCGTCCGCCCCTGACGGGCCAAGTAGGACCGGGGTGCAGTATAGCTATAACAGGACACGAATCAACTCACCCACCTACTCAAGTGGACACAAGTTCAAAGAGGTGATAACAAAATGTAAAGGACCGGGCCCAGCCCAGCCTACCTCGGTCACTGAGGGCCACAGAGGGCCCGCCCTTTGCCCGGGCTTAGCCCGGCGTCGCCCGCGCGCGTCCCGCGATGCGCGGTCTCCCAGCGCTAATGAGGGCAGGTGAGGGGGGCGTGGCGGCGAGATGTAGCTGGCCCCGCTGACTTGTGGGCAATGTGGTTTTCCTCCCACTCGAGCCGCCAAACAGCCTCTCCCAGCGAGTGTTTCCCGCGGAGCGGGAAACGCGAGCAGTAACTCCCAAAGCGCTGCCAGATAGCGCCTGCAGCACAGAGGCGCTTAAGGTTCTTTTCAGCTCGCAATTTCTTTACTGAAGCAACGGACACGCTCTCCTCCAACACAGCAGCACTTGGTAAGTTTTTTAAATAATATATTTGTAAATATATATATATATATATTTTAAAAATAGTGTAGGTGTTTTAAAATAATATTGTAACTCCAGGGAGAGTTACCTGTACCCCATAACCCAAACCTAGCCCTGAACCCTAAAAATACCCCTGCACCCCATAACCCAAACCTAGCCCTGAACCCTAAAAATACCCCTGTACCCCAAAACCCAAACCTAGCCCTGAACCCTAAAAATACCCCTGTACCACAAAACCCAAACCTAGCCCTGAACCCTAAAAATACCCCTGTACCCCATAACCCAAACCTAGCCCTGAACCCTAAAAATACCCCAGTACCCTAAAACCCAAACCTAGCCCTGAACCCTAAAAAATACCCCTGTACCCAATAACCCAAAACTATATCTGAACCCTTAAAATACCCAAACACCCCAAAACATATACCCCTATACTCATACTTACTTTTTAAAATTACTTAAATTAATTTATTTCATTTATTTTTAATATTTATTAAATCAATCAAATAATTTTTTGGAATTAAATAAATGTTTAAATAAAATGATATACTTACCTATACTTACGTTGTACTGGCATGCGTTGTAATAGCATCTGCTATGTAATGTCATGCGTTGTAAAGGCATTCGTTGTAAAGGATCCTGCGTTGTAGTAGTTGTGTTGTAAAGGTAGTCCGTTGTAATAGTTGCGTTGTAACGGTTGTATACCCCCTATTACATGTGGGAACTGCTCCTTTTGGTAGAAATCCAGCTTTGTCTTGTGCAGTTCCACCTGTGTGTTGGGGAAGCATATGTAGTGATGCATTCTCTGCATCATGGCATCCAAAAAGGAGTTGAAGAAACGGGCCAGACAACTCTGTGGCACACCACCTGCTGCAGCTATCACACCCTGGTAACTTCCTGATGCGAGTAGGTGCAGGCTACAGTACAGAGCACCTGCGCATGTGTTGGTATGGCATGCACCCTTGGTGTCTGATGCTCCAGCTATGGGTGCAGGTCCTGTATCAGGTCTAGGATGGTTTGTGGGTGTAGCCTGTACCTATCATGTATTTCTGCCTCAGTCAATTGGAACAGTGTGACACGCAGTCTGTACACACGCTCTTCCCGTCTCTAAACCCTCAGGGCTGCTGCTGGCAAACGTAGCCACCTTGCTATGATGTAGAGGGCCGCCATTGTGTTCACACTGTTGCATTTTGGGGATGTTTTTATGCACTGCACCTGATTACCATCTGCTCTGGGTCAGTGGTAATTACCGATTCTTAAATACCGATTTTGGACAAATTCGGTATTACCGATTTTTGGTACATCGCATTAGCAATTTGTTACCGATTTCTTATTTACCGATTCAGTATTTTGGTGTTTCGGTGTCGGCCGATCGGTAAATTAGGAATCACAACCTGGTTATCCTTAAATTTACTGTATCGTTATGACTGATGGCATTCGGTAATACCTACATCGCACATGGCTATATACCGGTTGGTAACCCTGAAATTTACCGAATTTCGGCTTTACCGACCGGTATTTAGCCACCTACATCTAGCCCTAAATCTTTTATTTAGCAGCCACCACTCAAATCTACCACTGGCGGAACCCACTTTTGTCTCTGCCACTACCCACTTGCACCCCTGGCACACCCCAAATATGGATTGCAGAGAAAGAGCAATCCCATCTACCTACAAGAAGGTAGCTCTGATGAATTTTGCTTACCTTAAAGGTACAGAGTTTTAAGGTGCTCAAGCAAGGGAAAAGGTAATTGGAAGCGAACAGCACAGAACAAGGCCTGTAAGAAAACACAGACAATGATCACTAATACAAAGCCCTATACTCATTATTTCTAGTAGGTAAGGAAAAATCAATAAATACCTAATATCACTCAGTACTCTTATTAAGAGTCGTAAATGACCCACTACGCAATGTCTGTGCTAAAGGTTCTTTGACAGTGCATGAATATTAAAAGGAAAAAGAGCAAAGAGAAAATGTTATCATCTACACTTTCTGTCTTGACACAGATATGCTTTCTTGACTATATGCATACAAACACTCATACATACCACAAAATTAGGGTAGTACATGCCTAAATAAATACTTTCTCCAAGAACCAATAATCGAGTATCTGATGATTCTCAGACCTCTGTGACAGATAATGTACAGAACTCCCATCAATGCTGAGAAAGGATCTTGATTATTTATATACAAATGTCAATGCCTTTGAAGAGGTGCCATACCATAATACACACATGTTTTCTTGGAGCAAGGCATTCCATTGTAGAAGAGTAAACCAAACATATGTCATCTACTTGATTCCAAGGTATATTCCAATGGTAATCCACAAGAAAAGCAACAAAGTCAATGTTCCATGAGAATCGCTCCACCAAGCAGCATTTTATAAGGCTCAAACAATTGCAGGCAAAGTACTAGGGAAAGAAAAACTGAAATATAAACAGCATCCTCCTAGGTGCTGAATACAGGCTAAAGCTATGGCGCTAGTGCTCTTTTGCGTATCTGACCCCCACCTCAAAAAGAGAGCAGCCGTTCGTCCGTCGTGCTTAAGCTACCAAAGGTCAAAGAGCTCACAGCGCTGTTCGAGCTTACAGTGGGTGGAGGAAAGGACACAAATGCAGCCTCAGGAAGCTGCCAAAGACTTCCCTGTATTACAGCAGCATGTGCTTCAAATGGAAAACACCCCTTGAAAACAGCCAATAGTAGGGCGTGTCTCCTGTGAACGAAGTGGACAAGACCACTTCAAGCGCTCTCATCACAAGCGCCTCAGTCCCACGCTTCTCCGCTTGAACAAATCGACTGAAAGGAATTACGCACAACGGCATCGTGCTGAAGCCTTTTTCCCTCAGAATTTCGCCCATCAGCTGGGGAGTATTAGGCCCTCAGATTCATAGGATGTTTACTTTGGGGGGCCTTGTAAGGAAAGAATAGCATACTAATATGTGTACATTGCCAATAGTCTTACAATTCACTATGTATCCACACTCAGATGACAAACAGGTTATGTCTTGCTCAAATCCTGAATGTGAAGGTACTTTAGTAAGTCTAAATCATGACAGGTGCACAAACCAGTAAAAGAGCTGTGAAGGTATATATGGCTAAATGTATTTCTGCTGTTAGTTATGGAGCAGGCGTCTGATGCTATGTTTAAGTTTAAAATATATAAAAAGTTTATTTAGCAATTGGTACAGCTTTCGTAGCAAAATGCGATGCAGGGCGCGCTACGAAATTCGTTTTATTTATTAAATTGTTTACTTACTTGCAATTATCCATATTCCGTTTTTTACCACCCCCACCCTGCCCCTCCCCCGCACCACCTCCCTGCCCCACCGAGCTCCCTCCATGGGCCGCAGCCGGCTGGGAGCCTTTGCAGAAAAGTCCAGTAAAGTCATCAGGGGTAACCAAAGAACATCTCTTTAGATGGCAAGAGATATTGGATTAATGTATACTTTGTCAAGTCTGTGATTATTTCAGACACCAACCACCGGGCTTGAAAAGTTGTGTTTGAAGAGTCTTTCCATGCTTTGGCGATTTGCTGAAAGGGAACGACAAGAAGTAAATCCAGTACATGAACATTGTCTGAATGAGAAGACCAGTCCTCTAAAATGCTTCCCGAAAATATTGGTGAAAGTAAAAGGGATGTGTGTGTGAAAAATATAATTCATCTGCTTCCAAACTTTTAACCAATATTGATATGTGGAGGGACATTGTATGTGGAAGGACATTCACGTAGCATTTGTTTAAGGTCACAGGGTGTGATATTGCTGGACCAATAGGAGGAGGTAGGATATATTCTATGTAGAGTGGCTTCAGTGATAAATAGTCTATTGTAAATAAAAAATAAAGTTTAGATGGCATTAGCTGCTCTAGAGAATTTCCGTAATTTAAGCAACATTTTGTTGCATATATGAATTGAAAAAGAGGTAAATAGGTCAGATTCCCATTGCAGTTCCAGCTCTGTTTTGTATCAGATTTTCTGGAAAATTAGTTCATTTATTATATATTTGGGATGCTGAGGGAGAGGTTAACAATATGGGTGAGGGGCTAGGTGAGGGGCAGGAGTAATAAAAGTGATATTATCTGGGAGATGATGATATACCACAGATATTAATGATATATATTTAGTATATTATGATGAGGGCAAGGAAAGGTGTGATTGTGCAAGTGTAAAAGGAAGGCAAAAATCAATATCAAAGAGTTAATGAATCCACCTTAGACCTTTTTCCTGCCAAGACTTCTAAAAAATAGTTTTATTATTTATTTAACATGTTTAATGCCAAATTGAGGATTGGAGAAATTGTTCTCTGATATTCTGAAGTGCGATAAAAATAGGGCAGATAATTTTTCACCCATTTTCTAGAATAGGGAGAGATAAGGATAGACATTTCTGAGTAAAAGATCAAAATTCTCAAACAGAAAAAGGGTGAAGAATGTTTTATTCAATATCGTCCCAGAGGGGTGGAATAATAGATTCTTCTTCAATAAGTAAAAAAGAAGCTTGTTTAAGAAAAAAATGCTGTGTGGTAAGAACGAAAATCAGGAAAATTAACACCTCCCATACGTTTGGGGTGTTTACATTTTTGAAAAGATGCAAAAAATGCTGTTGTCCCTCAAAAATTTGGGAAAAATTCAGTACATTCTTTCTTTTAAAATAAATATGTGGAATATTTATAGGAATACTAGAAAGACAGAAAAATATTATAGGTAGTAGCATCATCTTTATCATATATTAACGTCACCACCAAGATAAGAGCAGAGGATTCCATCTAGATGTAAGAGATATTAGGGTTGTGAGAACCCCTTTCAGCTTCAGATAAACTGCCTCATTTAAAGAAACATTAAACCATAGACTAAGGTATTTAGTTTTATCTTGATACCAAGAAAATGAGAAGAAGCTAAATCAGCATGAAAATATAGTTTATTTAAAGGAAGAATTTCATATTTGTCAGCATTTAATTTATATCCTGAAAGAGAAACAAAGTCTGTAACTTCATTCAAAAAGACAGATAGAGAAGTTTGTGGATGTGAAATGAAGAAAAGAATATCATCTGCATATACTGAAAGGTTTAGCTGTTTGCCTCCGTATTGAAAACCCTTAATGCATGAGTTCATACAAATTGTTAGCAAAAAGAGCTCCAGTGCAAGAATAAATAATAGGGAAGAGAGGGAGCATCCTTGAAAAACACCACAATGAATTGAAAATGATAGAGAAGTAAGACCATTGACAATGATGGATGCCTTGGGAGAAGAACTTCGCAAGGAGATGAGATTAATAAATTTAGGACTAAAGCTGAACCAAGCGAGTAGAAAAAGATAAAAGGCCAACTAACTCAGTCTAAACAACTTTTTGACATCCAGAGAAATAGCTGTTAAAGAATATTTATGAGATTTGGACTTACTAAAAACATAAAAAAATAATCTAGTGTTATCAGAAAGATGTCAACCTTTAATAAAGCCAGAATGTTACCTTCCTAATAACTTAGGCAGTAAAAGGTCTAGACAAGGAAAAAGGGTCTATAATGTTTACGTAGTGTTTGTTTTCGTTGAGAATAAGGCATATTGAAGCACATTGAAAGGAACATCCAGCAGAGTTGGAGGATATAAGGTGAGCAGATTGCTGATATAATTTGGGAATTAAAGGTTTGGAGAAATGCAGACAAAATTCTGTAGTGAATCCATCAGGTCCTGGGGCTTTTTCTTTTTTTGATGGACTTTTAGCCGTGAGAATGGAATCAATTAAAATGTCTTCATCTAGTGAGGAAAAATCTATATCCGGATAAGGAGATGGTTTGACAGACAACAGATATTGAAGTATATTTTTCTGATTAGCATGATACTCTGGAGTGTATAAATTCCGGCAAAAGTTAGTAAATTCAGATAGTATATCTTCATTTTTATAAACAGTGCGGTTAGTAGTGAACAAATTGGAGTCTACTTTAGCCCAATCTTTTTTAATCTTGAGATAATAACCAAGAAGTTTCCCAGCTTTATGTTATCCTCCATAATACTTTCTGCCAGATTTTTGGGAGATATGAAGTAGCAATTTCTGTGGAAATGTTTTTAAAGGCAAATTTAGCTTGACTCAATTCCTCCAGACAGGTTATAGATTTAGAAAGGTAATAAGTATATTGTAATTGTTTTATATGATTCATAATTTTAATTACCTTCTTGGAGGAAGATTTCTTCCTGTGGGCTAGAAAAGAAATGATGAAATCTTTAGAGGCAGCTTTAAAGGTATCCTAGATAGTCTGAGGAGAAATATCCCGTATCTCATTATCAATAAAAAAGTATTTTGCAAAATCTCTCAAAGTTTTATGTACCATTAGGATTCAGGAGAAGAGAATTGGTAAATCTCCATCGTTTAGTGCCAGGAGTATCTGGGATAAGATCTAAATCTAGTGTCAAAGGCGCATGGTCAGAAATTAATATGGAAACAATTTCTGAGTGTATAATATGTTGTACAAGAGACTTTGAGGCACACAGATAGTCAATTCTAGTTTTTTCCAAGCATTGAGTAGAGAGATCTCTGGTTTATTGTAGATGTAAATTGTGAATCCTTGGGTGATTGGATACATTTGGAATTGGAGTGACGATCAGTGAAGGAGTCCACAACCATGTTGCACTCACCATCAAAAAATATAATAACTGTCATTTAAAGACCTTAATTTAGATAAAACATCAGGCCAGAAAAATCTATCTATCTTTGTGGTTGCATAGACATTGAAAATAGTTACAGGTATTTTAATAATAGTTATGGATGCAGTAACCCACCTGCCCACGGAATCTGAGTCCTGGGAAATAACTTGAATATCTAAGGATTTATTTAAAAATATAGCCACTCCGTTACATTTCCCTGTACCCGGGTAAACAAACATTTGACCAACCCATTGGTTTTTAAGTTGAAAAATCTATTTTTTGGGAAAATGAGTTTGTTGCAGCAATACAATATCACTTTTTAGTTTGAAAATGTGTGTCAAAACCCTCTGGCATTTTATAGGCAAGCCCAGTCCTTTAATATTCTATGAAACAATTCTTAAGGCGATTTAAGAAATAGCAAAAATCTTCTAACATTTGATATATAACCATAACAGTGAAAAAGCAATGAGATATAGATGACTAAGTAATTCAAAAAGTAAGCAATGAAACAGCAGCATAAAAGGATAATATAAGAAAAGCTGGATGTAATAATGAGAAGAGAAAGAATGAAGAATAGAAAAAGAAGAAGTAGGAATAAAAGAAAGTAGACAGCCAACATACTGAAGAAAATAAGAAAAATTACATACCTATAAAACGCGATTTTTTTTTTGGGCCATGCAAATGTGGGTTTACACAACCAAACTCCAAATGTCTGGCAAAGGATGGGAGACCAAACCACCCAAAACGATATCCATGTAATTTTGAAGAGATATGGAACAAACCCAAAAGAAGGAATACAAGAAACAACAAATAAGAACATGTATGATGTGAGAAACATTGAGCATATTAGATACCTGGCATTTAAAAGTCTGATGGCAAGGAAGGTATTAAAAGATTTAAAATTCAACAAAATCAGGTAACAATAGATTCAGAAGTATCCATTTCCTCACACAAGCAGCTGGCAATGAATTTTTGCAGGAAAGAAGAGTGTTCATAAGTGATAGTTTTGTTATTGTATGCTACTTTGAAAACGCAAGTGTAGGATAAAACACTTCTGGCATTGGAAGAATATAGAGCTGGTCTGATATTGAGAAATTATTTCCATCTGTCTGCTGTAGATTAGGCAAAGTCCTGCTGCAAAAATAGGTTGGATCCGAGATAAATGATTATCCTTTAGGTTTCTGTGAAGTTGAGGCAGAGTGAGGAGAATACCCAAGTATGTGTGCCCTTTGTGTATTCAAAAGAGAGGCGGTAGGCAAGTCTAAGACTATGGGAACAATGGATTGCAGGAAAGAAATGGGATCGTAGCCCACTCCTTCAGCCAGACCATAAATACGTAGATTAATTATCCTGTTTTGATTTTCTATGTCTTCAGCATGCTTTTTAAGGACTAGAGTTCGGATTGCAACATCTTTACAACGAGCACAGTATCCTTGAGTACCTTAACCATTCATTTCATCTGATTAACTCTGTTCTCCACGTAAGTACATTTTTCATGAAGTGTTTGAGGTTGATTGTTAGTTTCCTCCATATAAGGTTTGAGTGCCCGGGTTTCCTCAATCAGAAGCTCCATTGAGATTGTAGTAGGGTATTTTATGGGTGAGGGAGGGTTCTTTTTAACTATTTTATGTGTTAAGT
Organism: Lissotriton vulgaris; assembly: GCF_964263255.1. NCBI lineage: Eukaryota > Metazoa > Chordata > Amphibia > Caudata > Salamandridae > Lissotriton > Lissotriton vulgaris. The sequence continues at coordinate 164,383,513 of NC_141698.1, forward strand.
TATTAGAAGTTGTTTGCAGTTTAGAGGACATTTTGGTCATAGAGGTGGAGTGAGAGTCCCTCAAGCTGGAGAACTATGAGGAAGATTCTTGACAAGCACTCCCAGTGTCATCCACATCAACGAGAACAGAGAAAGGATTAAGAGTATTATTTTTGGTGCTATTCTCGGTAGTCGGTGGTTTACTAGTGCTAAGTTGAAGGTTACTTGTCCTACCCTTATGTGGTTCAAAAAGTCAGTCAGCCAAAGGGGCACATAAGCAAATAAAAGGTGGCAGACAGCGCATACAGAACGACTTGGCACAACTCATCCTGGACATCCAGCATCACAGCCACATCACTGCCCACCTGAGACCTGCACTGGCTCCCTGTCAACAAGAGGATCACGTTCAGACTCCTCACCCACGCACACAAGGCTCTCCACGACATGGGCCCCAAATACTTCAACAACCGCTTCACATTCTACACACCCACCCGCCAGCTACGCTCGGCCAGCCTCGCCCTCGCCTCCTTCCCACGAATTCGCAGAACCACCGCCGGAGGAAGATCCTTCTCCTACCTGGCGGCCAAGACATGGAACTCCCTCCCCACCCACCTACGGCTGACCCAGGACCACCTCTCCTTCAGGAAACAACTTAAGACCTGGTTGTTCGATCAGTAGAGGCTGCCCCCCCCCCCTCCCAGCGCCTTGAGACCCTAGCGGGTGAGTAGCGCGCTTTACAAATTTGTATGATTGATTGATTGAGATATAGCAGATAAATATTGTCAGAGTCTCTGCCAAAATTGAGCAGTATTATTGAAGACACCAAAAGAATTATAGGTGAAGTATTACTGCAGATGCCCCATTGTATTTATTTGAAAAGCGGCAGTATTCTGAGGCAACAGAAAACGAGCTTAATGTTGTGAGGCATAAAAAGGAAAAACAAAATAGCAGACGCAACTTTCTCATAATCACGCCCACCAAATTCTGTTAAAATTAGGAACTAACGAAGCAGAGAAACATCTCTGCAATAAACCTGCAGCGAGGTGAGAATACCCGGCAAGCCAGCAAAGGAATGTGTTCCGTGAAGAATACGACTGTCTCTCTGGCGTGCCCTTCACAGAACTCACGGACAGGCAACCCTCCTGTATCAGCACCAAGCCACGCCCCCCATGTCTGGTGCTATGTTAATGTGACTGATTTACAGAGGGCAGAGAAGAAATGTATTAAACCTCTTTTGGCTGTTCCTGTCTGTAGATCCTCCTATATTTGCCATCAGGCTTTGGGGTTGCCCTTTCTTGAAGACAGACTACCGCTAGCACCCCTTCTTCTGTGGCACACTATTTGGGCAAAGCGGAACAAGGCTTTGAATGGGGAGATGTTAAGGACTCTTTAGGCCTTGATTCAGCAAGAGATACATCAAGGTTTGTAGAGAGATGGGTGTGAGCAAGTATTTTGCCTACCCAGACTTGCTCCAGTCAATTAGCAGGCATCATTTTACAGCTCTTTTTACTCAATATAAAAGTAATACAAATCTATTTGGCTAAAAAAAGAGCATTGCTATGAATATAATGAATGGGTGGGGCATACTCTGGCTGTAACAGTAAGACAAAAAGTGGCAGCAGGCCAGATCTCAGAAATTTATGATGCTAACAAAAAGGTTATAACAGACTCTTTAGGGATCCGAGAAACGTTTAGGCTTTTTTATCAACACTTATATAGTAAAGAATCGCCGGAGGCGGCGCTGGATATTCGAAAGTACTTAGATAGAATTTCTATACACAAGGTTGATCCTATTGATAGGGAGAAACTTGAGAGGGTGCTGACCCACAAAGAAATATTGGGGGCTTTGCAAGATCTACCATCTGGTAAAGCGGCTGGCCCTGACCAGATTCCATTAGAGTTCTACAAAATATTAATAGATATTATTGGATTAGACTTGATTGAGGTTATCCTGTTGGCTCCAAGGGGGGGGGGGAGGGGGGGGACTGCACCCGAGTCTTGGGTGAAGCGGATGTTATAGTTAAAAAAAAAAAGATAAGCCACCTAGGGAGTCAGGTCCCTACTGTCCCATTACATTACTTAACAGTGATGTCAAAATCTTTTCGAAAGCTATGGCCACAAGGCTAAACAATATTTTAAGGAAAACTATTAACTCCTGTCAACATGGGTTTTTAGCCTACCGGGGGACCATGCAGCACATACGGTGTGTGATAACACTTTTTGATGCCACGGAGATCTCAGGAGACCCTATGGCCGCTTTGCTATTAACCCCTTCCACGCTCATGACGAGCTGGGCTCGTCATGGCGTAGCCTCCTCGCACGCTGATGACGAGCCCAGCTCGTCATGTAAAGTGCGTTTTTGAATATCTCAGCGCATGAGCAGAATTCTGCCAGCGCTGATGCGGTTAAATGCTGAGAAAGCATTTTATAGGGTCTTCTGGGATTTTCTATGGGAATCGATGATATGGTTTGGGTTGGGGGAGGCCTTTAGTAAAGCAATTCAGGCAATATATTTGGCACCCACCGCTCGCCTAAGGCTAAATGGTGACCATACTCTGTCCTTTATTATTCAGCGGGGAACCCGGCAGGGGTGTCCATCTTCACCCCTGCTATTTTGCAATATATATGGACCCTTTATTACGGCTATTTGAGGCCAATAATGGAATCTCCCCAGGGCATTGAATCGAAAGTTTCAGCCAACGCTGATGTGGCCATCGTTACTACGGATACGTCTTCGGCATTGACGGTGGTAGAGTCAATAGCACAAGATTTTGGCACATATTCAGGATATGCTCTGAATCGGACTAAAACGCAAGTTATAAAGAACTAGGGGTCGATTATGATGGCGGACGGACCTGCGTCCTTCCGAAACCCCCGAGGTGGAGGAACCGTCCGCAGGGGCAGCGGCGTTCCCTCCATTGCAATTAGGATGTGACCGCCACCCTGGCGGTCACATCCCGTATATTTAACATTGCGGCGGGTGCTGCTTTAAGCAGCACCCGCCGCAAAGTTAAAAGTGCATGCTGTGCATTTGCATGCACAAAACTGCAGGCACCGCGCGGTGCCAGCCGCATTGTGCATGCACCTGCAGGGGGGTACCATAGGTACCCCCCATGTGCACCCCCACCACCCCCTTCACCCTGGGGGCCCGCAACGGGCACCCAATGCAAGGACCGTATGCCTTTTCGTGGCAGCATTGCCACCACGGAAAGGCATAGCCCCCAGCACATCATAATATGGCTGGCGGTGTATGATAGACACTGCCACCATATTAGAGCTTTTCCGCAGCGGTCGCAAGGCGACCGTGGCGGAAAAGCGGCGGACGGCCTGTCCGTCCGCCACGGTCCCCCCGCCATTGTAATATGGCAGGGGGGAAATAGGTGGCGGACGGGCAAGGATGGCGGACGGCAATCCGTCCGCCATCCTAATCGACCCCTTAGTTTGTTAATTGTGAAGATCCTCGGGTCACAGATTCAGCAGTGTATCTGGGAATTACGATTATGTCTGACTTAGAGAGCATGGTAGCCAAGAACATCGAGCCAGTAATCAGGAAGGCTAGAGCTGGTTTTGACAGACTAAATATTCTTCCTTTATCACTAGTTGGATGATGTAACATGGTGAAGATGATGTTTTTGCCAAAAATTCTTTATTTGTTTAGGGCAATCCTGCTGGAATTTCAAAAGCATTGGTTCATTACCCTGGAAAGTATTATTAATCGATTTATTTGGGCACACAGGAAAACCAGTAGGGCTCTCCGGTTTATGTCTTTACCACAGGAGAAAGGGGGTTCTCATTTCCTGATTTTCAAAGTTATTATTGGGCTGCTGCTCTCCAATACATGGGTATATTGTTTGGGTCACTTTCCGGGGATGTGGAAGGGGAAACAGAACTCCCTGATGTGCTGTTACTGGGGGAGCATGCAGAGAGCTGTTTTTGGAAATTTACGGAGCACAGAAATTAAAAAAGGATGAAATTCAAGACTCTTCTAGCTGCTTTTAATTTCTTGGGGGTGATTAAAAAGAAAGATTGGGCTGGGGAGACTTAATCATTACACTCTGCTTTATAAAAAACCCCACTTTTCCGGAAATCTTTTCAGATGAGCTCATGGCAGTCTGGGCAATGAAGGGGGTTCGGAGGGCTGGGGATCTAATAGCAAACGATGCGTTTTGCCAGTTTGGCGATATTCAGCTGGAGTTTGGGTTGGAAAGGGGTAACTTTTTTAAATATTTGCAGTTGCCTAGTTCCTTTGGTAAAAGATTGTTTTTTTTTAGTGGGTTTAGCAGAAATAAAATCATAGACACTATCAGGGGCATTACTAAGGGCACTATTCGGTTATTGTACGCAGAACTTATAGCATTATACCATTTTATGATCCATTTTATGATCCACAGTAAAGCAGACTATGGCAACGTTACCAGCATTGCATGGATCAGCCACTCCCTGCTGCACAGTTTTGTACCACCTAAAAACAAACTATACAGTGTCTTAAGTTAGTGAAAGTACAACACCTTTCCTTCTTTTACATCAGTTTCTTACTAGAGTTTTTTTGTATACTCTATATAAGACTTCTATAGAGCAGTGAAATTAGAGCCCTGCAATCTACACTTAAATCTGTAGAGTAACATCCTTCTGGGGATCTACAGAGGTCTATCATGGGACTTTCTGGTGGGGTCAGGACAGTCAATACATGTATTATACATAATGCCAACTAACTTCAAATTGTTGTAAATTTGAATAGTGGGGTCTCTCCATTAGCAGACTGGTTATCATAAAAACTAGGGTCAAATCAATTAGTTTAAATGCATGTTCTAAGGTACTTTGATAATCTGTGCCAGAGGCTCCAGACACAGGCTTAAATATAATTTTGAACAGCTCTTTAAGTAATTAAAATAAAGTTTGATGGCCCCTGGAGGTAAAGCTTCCTCAATGTACAACACATTACCAGCTGTGTCATTCCTTGGGAGAGAGGTGGTTGACACTAATACTAATTGGGTTGATGTAGACGTGACCTGTCTTCTTTTGGAGTGAAAGTGTCCATCATCGAACCTGGGGCCTTCGAAACTGAAGTTGTAAATGCAGAGGTCTTCAAAAAGGGGCATGAAAATATTTGGAACCTTCTTCCATCTGAGGTGAAGGAGAGCTACGGAGAGGACTTCTACCAAAACCGTGAGTTCTTGACTCTTTTACGCAACTTGTTGTGCCAGCATTTGTATTTTCGAGGTTTCCTGAGAGCAGAACAGTCTTTGCTAGAGCAGTGCGATAAATTACTTGTGATGATGTATCTAAGATTGTCTGCATCCATAAGGCAGTGCCAAAATTCTATTTCAGCTTCGTGTTCTAACATCTAGGGTCAGACTGGCCTATAGTGCCAACAGACAGTGCCCCATGGTCTGGTATGAGATTAAGTCTTTTGGCCGTTATTGTTTAGCAATTTGCGGGCCAGTTTCATGTCCAGGTGGGCCAGGTTTACAGTGGATTCCCCTTATGTTACCATAAACATTGTCTGCAGCAAAAACAAGAGTATGTAGTCTCCCATACCTTGCAATATACCTATACATTGTCTCTTTACAAGTCCAAAACTGGCCTGATTTGCAATTTTCGGCTACTTTTATACATATTTAATTCCCAATTAGGAGCCAGTTTTATTTTGAACCAGACCTATGTTTGTCCCCAGTCCGACCCTGCTGTAATCACATCTTCTCCCCCAGCTCCCTGCTCTGCTCTGCCAACCCATCTCTACTTTATCAGTGTCCTGCTATCACGTCCCCTTGTTTTTCTAATTATGTCCCATTTCTTTGACTACTCCTGTCTTCCATTTTTAGGTCCCACTCCTGAAAGGGGATACCTCATTTTACCAGCACTTTAAAAAAAGTACCTGTAAGAAGTAGCTCAGAGAGGGAACACCAGGCCAGCCAAAGCCAATGGATAGCTTCATTTCCCCATTTGTTTTCCAGTTGGTGATTGTATTTAAGTAGTCCTTGTGCTAGACTTCAGGGGCAGCATAATGAGTGTAAGAAATTAGGATATTAGTTCTACTGGATGTGAGTCCTGCATAAGTAAAAGGTCCACAATTGTCTTCTAACTGGGAATCCAGTGCAACATTGCAGCACTTGATCTTTCTGGGTAACAAAGCAGAGCATTCCAAGGCCTACTCAGTGAAGGTGGTGGGGACTAGTAATCTCCATCCGCTGATATGCAATAACGACACTCAATAAATTAATGTCTAGTCAATGTTTTTTGTTTGAAAACTGAAAAGTACACCTATTACACAAACACGCGCACACACGCAGAGAAATTCTGTGCATTAATTTACAAATATATACAGTAGTTAGATGAAAATATGTTTGGTGACACTTTTATATCACATCATCCCTGGTGGGTGCTCACCCTAATCACAATACCCCCAACCGATACCAGATACAACTTCACAATATAAGGGGATGGTATAAAGCGGGCCTATTAGCTTTGTCAAGGGGTCTCCATATCAATATATATGGCAAGCATATTGGATTTGTCGAGGGGTCACCAAATCATAATATACGGCAAGCTTTTTGACTTTGTCAAGGGGTCACCATATTATAATGGCAGTACTCGCAGATTAAAAATCACTATCATATCAATAGAATTGATAACCATATTTAGATGCAATCATTATCATTAATAAATACTTCACAATATTTCTCCATAATCCTACTCAGTAACACATGTTAAATAAAGCATTACAAATCAAAACAACATGGGTCAGAGTCTTTCTTTTACTGTATGTAGGAAGGTGGAATCTGACTGCATGGTTTCCCCCACTTTTTTCCTGGTGTTTTGACTTAGTTTGGCTCGGATCCCTGCTAATCAGGACCCCAGTCTATCTGCTTTCCTCTTTAAAATGATTGCATGTACATTAGGTACACTCCAGATTGGTTACTGGGTTACCCTTGTGAGTCCCTAGGATATGGTACCTTAGGTACCAAGGCCATAGGTACCCCAGAGGCCTACCAGGGACTGAAACATGTATTATGCCACCCCTAGGAAGCCTTCCAAAATGGCAACACAAGTCTGCTACTGCAGCCTGGGTAAGGTGGTGCATGCACCCCTTACTAAGATATGGGTTACTTATATCTACCTCTAATCACTGATGCATATAAACCTATAAGTCACTCCTATGACAGGCCTTATCAATCCTGAAGGCAGAGCGCTTGGTTTTGTGTGAGAGGGTGCCCACGCATGAGCAGGACCCCTCTGCAGCTTTCGGAATCTATTCTCTGTAGCTGTTCTGTGATGCAGCCAGACCATATACTCTTAAGTGCATTATAACATCGGAGGTAAATGCTAACTTTGGAATGGCTGCATGGAAACATGTTGTGTTTGGCGTCAAATACTTAGGAATCCCATACTTTGCAATATACCTATACATTGTCTCTTTACAAGTCCAAAACTGGCCTGATTTGCAATTTTCGGCTACTTTTATGCATATTTATTCCCAATTGGGAGCAGTTTTATTTTGAACCAGACCTATGTTTGTCCCCAGTCCGACCTGCTGTAATCACATCTTCTCCCCCAGCTCTCTGCTCTGCCAACATCCATCTGGTGTTTTGACTTAGTTTGGCTCGGATCCCTGCTAATCAGGACCCCAGTCTATCTGCTTTCCTCTTTAAAATGATTGCATGTACATTAGGTACACTCCAGATTGGTTACTGGGTTACCCTTGTGAGTCCCTAGGATATGGTACCTTAGGTACCAAGGCCATAGGTACCCCAGAGGCCTACCAGGGACTGAAACATGTATTATGCCACCCCTAGGAAGCCTTCCAAAATGGCAACACAAGTCTGCTACTGCAGCCTGGGTAAGGTGGTGCATGCACCCCTTACTAAGATATGGGTTACTTATATCTACCTCTAATCACTGATGCATATAAACCTATAAGTCACTCCTATGACAGGCCTTATCAATCCTGAAGGCAGAGCGCTTGGTTTTGTGTGAGAGGGTGCCCACGCATGAGCAGGACCCCTCTGCAGCTTTCGGAATCTATTCTCTGTAGCTGTTCTGTGATGCAGCCAGACCATATACTCTTAAGTGCATTAGAACATCGGAGGTAAATGCTAACTTTGGAATGGCTGCATGGAAACGTGTTGTGTTTGGTGTCAAATACTTAGGAATCCTATCCCCCCCACCAGTCCTGGCGGGGGGTAGAATTCCACCCTTCTAGAAGGAGAAGACAAGTAAACACTTACCTAATCGGTAATAGTTTAAAAGAGCCCCAGCATCACAAAATGGATGCTGCAGCCACAGGCACGAGTCCGACCTCCTGCTGCTGGACGAAACTCTGGCAGGGGAGGCCTGGACAACAGGTTTCCTGTCACAGGGAGGTGTAACCACCTCCCCAGACAGGCCTTAGTGTCTTGGGGCTGGGTGGGTGCATTGAGTGAATGCTTTTCAGACAGTGCTGGGGACACACTTGGTGTCCCTGTGCATACCCCAGTTTAAACCAGTTGGAGGGGCACACAGGCCCTGCTCTGGCACAAAACTGGACAAAGGGAAAGGGGTGTAACCACCCCTTCCCTGGATCCACCCACAGTCCAATCTCTAAACTTAGTATAAGTATGGGAACCCAGTCATTAGGACTTTAGATTACCCTGGACGAAACTCTGCAACATATATCCTGGACCTTCGGCATTCTATTTCGATTAGAAGACGGAAGAATCTCCCTTGGGGTCAAGGAGTGACTCCCCTGTTCAAACAGGCACCAAAGAAGCATCTTGCTGGTCTGGATTTCCAAGGCTCCCCATGGATCCCGCCGGATTTGCGACTCAGGACATGGATTTCCAGACATCTCAGAGGCCAACATGAGATCGCAGCAAAGCTGAGACCCCCAGCCATCACGAGAGATGTGGGACCAGAACTCCTGGACACCGTGCACATTTGTAAGTTGTGGATTGGGCTACTTCTAGTCCATTCCCCGAGCACCATTTGCACTGAAGATTGTGGGCCTACACTCCACGAGTGTTCCGTGGGCCCGCTTCTAGCATTTCCGCTTGAGGCTCCTTCGCGATCCCTGGTCCGTCCACTGGTGGGTTCCCACAAAGGTAACTCTTCTGTTTCTTGGGCTTTCCTGGTTCCTCCAGATGTGCCCTGACTCCCCTCCAAAGGCTTGTTGGGTCCCATCCGGAATCTGACACAACAGAACTCAACATCCTTCATGGGACAGCTGGAATCCAGCTCCTGGTTGTCTTCAACGCCTCCTGCTCCTCGTGGCTGAAGAGTCAAGCTTCACCTACTTCACCTGCAAGCACCCGACATTGGTTGGCATCTTCTCTTCGCCTTCCTGGTCACTGGCTAGTGACCCATATGCTGTCCCCTCTGCTTTCAGGTTCTTCTTGACTCCGATCCAGGCTTGGATCCCCCCGGACACTTTCGACTTGGTCGCCTGCAGCACTTTCTCGCAGCTCGCCATTGAAAATGACAACAAAACCAGACACGAAAGACACCTATGCACCCGGCTTCCCTGGGTGAGGTAACACAAGTACTCCGGTGCTCCCGTGTGTATTGACTCTAGAACTTCCTAGTTCTAAAGGGGTTTGCTCCAAGTCCTCTTCTAAGTGTCCTTCCTTTGTAATTTTCCAACCGCGACTTTCCCCGTAGAAGTAAATGGTGATTCGTGGCTGTGTTTAGACACTGCATGTGTCCCCCATGGGTCCCCTGTGTCACTACCATGGGTTTTTCCTGGGGGCCCCAGCAGTTCTAAAAGTTCTAGGCCTTGTATCTATGTCAGTCGTGGTTCTTATACCACTTTCTTAGTATTTGGTTTGTGAGGCCCGTAGGGCTAAACATATACTGTACTAATTTCCTGTGTGCTAAATAAGTTTAACTGATGTCCTTTTGCCTCTAGCCTCATAAAAGACTAGAAGAGTGTGTTTAGGATAAATTAATTTATTGTATCTATAGTGGCCAATCAGACAAAACTTCTCCTTCTATTTTCCTTCGTTTTGTCCGATTGGCCACTATAGTATTGAACCTCGGATGGCTCTTGATTATTTGACCAGTAAGAAAAGTATACTGACATAGTTGATTACTACTTATGCAGTCTAGCTTGCTATCCGCGTAGACTGTGTTACTACTTATCGCAATTTATAGTTTTGATAAGTTGAATCTGAAAATTAGAGACTGGTTTATGACTTTGCCAATTTAAAATTGCTACATTAACGCGCCTTAATGCGCTTTTTAATAATTATATATATCATTATGCACCTGGATTCCAAAACCTCTTCAGGGTGCATTCACGTTCTAACTCCGTGAATAATTGACTAGACTAATATGGCGTCTCCAGGAAGACGAAACTCTGTCAATGTCCTTCTTTGATTTTTGGGAAATCGGAACGCTAGTTCTCACGTGTGTATTTAAACGCCGAATCATGGCGTTTACGATTGTTTACACCTGACGAATTGAACGTGAAGAGGATGGAGCACTCTCCCGGTAAGTGAGGATAATGGTGGGGCCGACTTTGTGAATATTTGCATGTGGGTCGGTTACTATGGGCCGGTAATGCTTTAGCTGTATACAGTCGTAGAAGAAGTACCTGAGCACGAGTAAACTGCCTTGGGATATGTGCCTCAAGTTACCTTACGTGATACGCCTTTTGTAAAAATATATATAAGGCTCACCGGTATATAGTACGAAAAGGGTGAGCACGCGGCTTTGTCCATGAAGAGACTTTTGGCGTTAAATATGTTTTGTTTTCCGTAGTGGTTTGAACAATTAAGATGATGAGAGTGTTATAGCGGAATATGCCGGTTTTCCGTAGTGATTTAAATAACTGAGGCTTCTATCATCCGGGGTTACATTTTATTGTTTACCGTGTTTTCCGTAATAATTTTAAATTGTCTTAGTTTCGAATGAACTGGAACTACGATTTTAGCAAACTAGCGGTTTTGCACTTGGGGTGCTAATGAATTGCCCCTCTTCGCTTATATTAGTTTCGTACTACCTCGGGTTACATTTTTGTAATAATTTGATTGCACATGTGGGGTGTTTACACATTTGTGTTTCTCCCCCATAGGTGTTAAGAAATGAACTTGAATATATGTCTTTTAAGACGAATTTGGCAATAAAATATATATTGTTCATAATTAAATTTGTTCTTCCTTTCAGATACAAAAAATTGTTATTCCTTCTGTGAAAACCTTGATTTATGGAGCCCTTTTGAGGTAATTTATTAGTAGATCGCATAGGAGTGCTATTTGACTCAGGTGAAATTTAATGGCTTATCAAATTTGGATATGAACCTAATTTCTCTTAGTGATTTAACCTCTAGACTTGTTTGACTCTGATTACGCACTAGGAATGGAAAACAACAATAAAAGTTTATACTCTGGCTCTGGATACAACTAAAACTTATTTATTTTAATTGCAGTATTCTAAAAACCATATAAAGATTGAAAATAATCTGGAATGATACTGATATATCTGTAACAGAATCCTTTCTATCGGCGAGTGTGTTTCTCATGAATAAGTTCCTTGCAATGGCATAGTTTAGAATTAGGTTCTTTTCGGACACTAGTGAAACTTACTATCAACTTATTTTCTTTCTTGCACTTTGGCCCCCAGAGCGACCGCGTAGCGGACGCGCACAGCGGGAGCACCAATTGAGCGTCGAAGGTGCGCCAAAGGTAAGCCCGTCTGCACCCGTCCGCGCCTGGACCGGGCCCAGTGCCACGACCCCTGGCTCCCGCAGACACCAGCCCACCCGCCGGATCTATGACGCCACCGAACTCTACGCACTCAACACCGGCCGAATCCCGGGATGCTATCGAGCCACCCTGAGACGCACTCACGGACCCATCTGCTGCCACTCCTGCAAGTTCACCTGCATCCGGACCTGCACTGCTCCAGCACCGACCAAGACCAAGATGAGCAACAACAGCAGCCACCTGAAATGCATCCTGCTCAACACCCGCTCCGTCCACAGACACGCCGTCGAGCTCTGGAACCTGCTTGACACCACAGCCCCAGACGTCGCCTTCCTCACGGAAACCTGGATGAACGCCTCTTCAGCGCCCGACATCGCCATCGCTATCCCAGACGGCTACAAGATCATCCGGAGGGACCGCATCAACCAGACTGGAGGAGGCATCGCCATCATCCACAAGAACACCATCCGCATCACGACCAACACCGACGACACCCTCGCACCCGCCGAGCACCTGCACTTTCAGGTCCACATCAACCCCAAGACCACCCTCAGAGGCAACCTCATCTACAGACCCCCGGGACCACACACACAATTCAGCGAGGACATTGCCGACTTCGTCAGCCCGCACGCCCTCCCCTCCGCTGACTACATCCTCCTCGGGGACCTCAACTTCCACTTGGAGAACAACAACGACCCCAACACCACCACCCTGCTGGACAACCTCGCAAACCTCGGACTCAAGCAGCTGGTGACCACCCCCACCCACTACGCCGGACACACACTCGACCCCGTCTTCTCATCCAGCAAGGACATCGCCTTCAGCCACGCCACCGGACTCCACTGGAGGGACCACAGCTGCATCCACTTCACCTTCAGAAGGACCACGATCCACCACCACCAGCAACAGGTTGCACGCAGAAGCTGGAACAAGATCACAACCGACCAGCTCGCGACTTCCCTGAGCAAGAACCCACCCACCAGCACAACGAACCCCAGCCAAGCGGCCACCAACCTCACGAAGTGGATCAGCGACTGCGCAGACGACCTCGCCCCCCTGAGGACCCCGCCTAGCAGACCCGGCAGCCAGAGAGCCCCATGGTTCACTGACGAACTCAAGAGCTCCAAGAAGAACTGCTGAGCCCTCGAGAGAGCCTGGCGCAGAGACCCAACACCGGACAACATGACTGCCCTCAAGCTCGCCACCCGAAAACACCACCAAATGATCCACGCCACCAAGAAAACTGCATTCAAGGAACGACTGGACAACAACGCACACAACAGCAAGGAACCCTTCAACATCGTTAAAGAGCTCTCCAACCCCAACGCTGGAAACAACGACATCACCCCTTCGCAAGACCTCTGCAACTCCCTCGCCGCCTACTTCCACAACAAGATCGCGGACATACACAACAGCTTCAGCACTCAACCGACGCACGCCACGACCGAACCACCGCCCCCCACCACCACCCTCTGCGCCTGGACCCCGATCAGCACCGAAGACACCGTCCGCACGATGAACTCCATCCACTCCGGATCTCCGACCAACCCCTGCCCTCACCACGTCTTCAACAAGGCCGACGCTGTCATCGCACCCCACCTGCGGGACATCATCAACACCTCCTTCGACACCGCCACCTTCCCGGAGAGCTGGAAGCACGCCGAACTCAGCGCTCTACTAAAGAAGCCATCAGCCGACCCCACCGACCTCAAGAACTACCGCCCCATCTCGCTGCTCCCGTTCCCTGCAAAAGTCATCGAGAAGACCATCAACAAGCAGCTGGCCGCCTTCCTCGAGATGAATGGATCCCTCAACCTCTCGCAGACTGGCTTCCGGGCCAACCACAGCACCGAGACCGCCCTGATCGCAGCCACTGATGACATCCGAGCCTTGCTTGACAACAGAGAAACAGCAGCCCTCATCCTCCTAGACCTCTCCGCGGCCTTCGACACTGTCTGCCACCATACACTAGTGCAGCGCCTCAGCAACGTCGGAATCCAGGAGAAGGCACTAGAGTGGATCATCTCCTTCCTCTCCGGAAGGACACAGAGAGTCCGCCTCCCCCCGTTCAGATCAGAAGCCACCGAAGTCATCTGCGGCGTTCCTCAAGGCTCCTCGCTCAGTCCAACCCTCTTCAACGTCTACATGAGCCTCCTCGCAAACATCGCACGCCAGCACAACCTCAACATCATCTCCTACGTGGACGACACCCAGCTGATCCTCTCCCTCACCAACTACCCCACCACCGCCAGAGCCAACCTTCACGAAGGGATGAAAGAGGTAGCCGAATGGATGAAGAACAGCCGCCTGAAACTGAACTCGGACAAGACGGAAGTCCTCATCCTGGGATCTTCACCCTCCGCCTGGGACGACTCCTGGTGGCCCCCCGCCCTAGGCAGCGCACCCAAACCAACAGACCACGCACGCAACCTGGGCTTCATCCTGGACTCCTCCCTCTCCATGACCAGACAAGTCAACACCGTCTCCTCATCGTGCTTCAACATCCTGCGCATGCTACGTAAGATCTTCCGGTGGATCCCCACCAAGACCAGGAAGACGGTCACCCAGGCCCTCGTCACCAGCCGTCTGGACTACGGCAACTCCCTCTACGCCGGAACCACCGCCAAACTCCAGAAGAGACTCCAGCGGATCCAGAACGCCTCAGCACGACTCATCCTGGACTTCCCCCGTCGCAGCCACATCTCCGGACACCTGAGAGACCTGCACTGGCTCCCGGTCAACAAGAGAATCACCTTCCGTCTCCTCTCCCACGCACACAAAGCCCTACACAACCAAGGCCCTGGATACCTCAACAGCCGCCTCAACTTCTACGCTCCCAAACGCCAGCTTCGATCGACCGGCCACGCCCTCGCCGCCGTCCCCCGCATCCGAAGAGCCACCACAGGGGGACGGTCCTTCTCCTACCTCGCCGCCAAGACTTGGAACTCCCTCCCGACCCACCTCCGCCTGACCCAGGACCACCTCGCCTTCAGGAAGCAACTCAAGACCTGGCTGTTCGAGCAGTAGCAGACCCCCCTCCCCTAGCGCCTTGAGATCCTCAGGGTGAGTAGTGTGCTATATAAATGCTTTGATTGATTGATTGATTGGTGGCTGGTGTTCTCAGTGAATACTATCTTCTTTGCACCGCTTTTCTTTCTTTTCTGGGACCTCTGGTTGACTTAAAGACATGGTGAAAACATGTGTCTTCCCAATCACTACAGGTGTTAGTTAGTATTGTTAAAAATATAAGGCATTGTTCATATATTTATATATATTCTTTATTTTATTTTATTGTAGCCCTGAAGAAGTCATTGGGAGACTGTTCCCTTGATGAAACACGTGTTGGCATTGTTTTTTGGCTACGCTCGTTGTGTACTGTATGACTTATGAAATATGGAAT
Organism: Lissotriton vulgaris; assembly: GCF_964263255.1. Taxonomy (NCBI): domain Eukaryota; kingdom Metazoa; phylum Chordata; class Amphibia; order Caudata; family Salamandridae; genus Lissotriton; species Lissotriton vulgaris. The sequence goes on from NC_141698.1 coordinate 164,398,570, forward strand.
GATGAACTTCTAACCACTTGAAGAAAAAGAGAAAAAAGAAAAAGAAAATAAAAAAAACTGCTAAAGAATTTGAAAGCAAAGATTTCGATTTGGGTTTTCTTCTTTTTTCTTTATAAAATACTGTTATCTGTGAAATTGTGCTCGGGGACAATATCTATTTTCGTACCACTAGGATAGCTTTCTATAAGGTTGTCTTTCACCTACCATCAATAAGGGGTCGTTTGGACTGGTGCAAGGTGCCCACTAGAAGAGAGGACAGCATATGCTAGGCCAACTTCTCACAACCATGTGCCTACTCTCCCCATGTTCAAGAGAGATTGAAACACAATATGTAAATGATTGTAAAATAATAGATTCACTGTCTAATTCCTAATATGCTGACATAGTCTTCTAAAGACCAACAATTTCCACACAGTGTTTTACAATGAGAAAATGTGGAATGTAAAATATAAACCAAAAGCATGTCTGTAATCTAAAGTGATGCATATGTTTATTTTTTAACCTTGCAGTTTACAATGGAATTTATGCAATAGAAAAGATGACTACCAACCTATCACTGGTCACAGACTGCATGGAGGACGGGTTGACAGCAGTTTACCCAAGAACCCGCTACACAGCTGGCTGGGATGCCAAACTTTTCCACGTGCCACTCTCTTACTTCCCCACTATATTGGTGGATACTATTATTGCCAAACTTAAATAGATTTACATTTTAGAGGGTCAGCAGGAGAAAGTTAGTATTTCAGTGCCTGGCCTTGCTTTTTCGTAGGACTGGCTAAGGTGCAGGTTATTCCTTTCTCTCTCTTTCACTATGTACACAGTGGTGCTGGAACAATTTTCAGAATGGGGGGTGCTGCCATTAATGTTATATCACTAAAGTCATAGGGCTTGTGAAAAACATAAAAATGAGTGTAGCAAATGTGCCATGGCCATTCAGCAAGAGAGTAGTAGGGGTATGGCATGCATCTGGTTGTGCTTTTTGGAGCACTGGTGAGATAGAGTCCTGTCATTTACAGAAAAGCACATTTCTCCTGAAATTACCATTAAATGTACATAGAATTTGACTGGTAATACTATACAGCGCACAAACGAAAATGCATGGAAATTGGGTTTCAACAAATATGTATCATTTGTGCTTCAGCAAATAAAGTGTGTTGATTTGTTCTGATCCTATTAAAATGTGCTTCATTAGTGGCTTCCTAATTGCTAATATAGTTTTAAATATTTGTATAGTTCATTCACATGTATTTTAATGCTGAAGCAGACATCCCGCAGCCTTGCCTCCTCCTGTACTTCAGCAACATTGTGACCTAGGTCACTTTAAAAAAATGGCTTTGCAGTCAGAGAAATACAAGTAAATACAAGTTTTCTAATTAGCAGAGATTTGTCAGCTTGACATTAGATGTTTGTGTTGGAACTGCATTGAATGTGACAAGAAAAAAAACACAATGTAAAGGCATTTTGTTGTGATTCACCTTCTGAACTCCAGCATTTACATTTTTGGGGTTCCTGAGGCACCCCTCCTTCCAGCATCTCATATGTGTGTATGTTTTAACTACCATGACAAGTTATCTTCTACTTCAGTGGGGCAATCATGGCAGGGTTTCTCCCTTGATGCACATGTGCATGGTTATATAACCCACATTTCCACTGACTTTACAGAAAACAAATATTGCAGACTTAATCCTTGAAAATGCGTCTTCCTCTTGAGTGACCTATCGTCTATTCGAAGCAGCTGTCTTTTTCTTGTGTATTGTAGCTTCTTTATAGGTCTACCCCTGTTTCAGGGATTTTTTTTCTATATCTTGTATATAGTTGACTTTGCTCTATTCCTTTGGTGACCACTCTTCTCCTTGGTTAAATTTGGTTCTCTTTTGCAACATATCCTCCTTCAATTACCATTTTCTTTAAGAGCAATCTACCTTCTCCGTAAATCAAATCACACTTAGTATTTTTTTTAACTTTCTTTTGATTTGAAGTTAACAGTTTCGAACTTAATACTGTGTAGAGCGCTTCACGTCCATTGACCTTGTTATATAATTCCAATCTTATCTTTATTCAGGACTTCATGTAACACAATGTGATCAAAGCTATTCCATAACCCTCAACTCCACAGTCCACGAAACGTAACCTATTTAAGTCTTTATTTAACAGTGGATTGTGAGATCAAAGAAATATGCATAACTAGTGAAAAAGTAAGTTTCAAACAATCGATAACAAAAGAATCAGGAGTAAGATTGAGTCTTCTTTTCGAAAAACTGTCTTTTTGTGGAACTCTCTTCTGTGTGGTATCAATCACTCGACACCTGAATACTGCTGTCACATTGATGGTGGCCTGGAAATCTGAGGTTACACGAAGAATTTCCCTCATCTCTTTTCCTCCCTTATTTACAAGTCATGCTTTACCCTCCTTAACCCTTGTGTGCATTACTTCTGTTTCTATAACTAGTTCAAGAGAGACTTTTTTTAATGGAAACAAGTTTGAGAATACATGAATCAAACATGGGGTTTCGTTAAATTATTGAGTGATGGTTATTTCCCAAAATATGTTTATTTCAAATATCTATTACTGACGCTAGACTGTTATCTCTTTCTCTCTCCCTTTCCTAGAAAGTCTCTCTTTGGCTCCTCTGCCATCAAAAAGAACATTCTCTCTATTCCTTAAACTGAACTACCCACATTTAAAATTACAATGTCTTTCGTAACATATTCATGAACCACTCTAAAGAACTTAGCCTTTTACAATGTCTTTCGTAACATATTCATGAACCACTCTAAAGAACTTAGCCTTTTGTGAGTGTTGTGGAACTATCCTTCTCAAAAAATACCAATTACTTTTGGGCGAGGGTCTAAGGCTAATTTTAGAGACCAGCGTGGATACACAGCCCTATAGATATCAATGTACAACAACAAAAGTATCCACAGGTCTAAACAAACATTGTCCAATTTCTCATAAAACATTAAACAACCCACTCTGAATATAAAGAGAGATCTTGTCTCTTCCTTGGATACCCATCAGTTACCAAACTTGGTGATCTTTTTCTTCATCTGGGTTTCCTTGTCCATATTACTCAAGGCTTAACCGGGGCTACAAGCTTCTTCACAGCCCACAATATGCCCGAGTATGTGATCCCTACTGAAGAATGGAATCTTACCAGATGTGAACAGATGGTGATCAAATGGGATTTTATGGTGCAGTGCTAAAGTGAACAAAGTGAAAAGTTTTCAGCATCCATGGTTAACTAACTCTAACCGTGCTTTCTTCAGGACCTAATACTGAAATGCTACTGCAATGAAAAAATTGTGTATAAAAACCATATACAATATAATGGATCTAAAGGATACCACCATAGTCACCCGATTCACGGTGTGAACAGAAATCCTTCCTCATACAACATCCTTTGACAGACGGTGTCTTATTCTTCAAAGGAAGCTGACTCACCCTACCTGGCAACGGCTCAGGATAAACAGGCGGCACCGCTCTGACCGTCGGTACCCCGTTACCGGCAACCAAGCCATCAGGAAGGTTAGAGTTAGTTAACCATGGATGCTGAAACATGTTGACCATGTTAAGATTCTAGATAGTTATTTGTTAATACTATCTCTGCACTGTTTTTTAGTTTGAACTATGAGTTACATCAATAAAGTTAGGTCTCTCATAGATCAATTTTAACACTTTTCACTTTGTTCACTTTAGCACTGCACCATAAAATCCCATTTGATCACCATCTGTTCACATCTGGTAAGATTCCATTCTTCAGTAGGGATCACATACTCGGGCATATTGTGGGCTGTGAAGAAGCTTGTAGCCCCGGTTAAGCCTTGAGTAATGTGGACAAGGAAACCCAGATGAAGAAAAAGATCATCAAGTTTGGTGACTGATGGGTATCCAAGGAAGAGACACAATCTCTCTTTATATTCAGAATGGGTTGTTTAATGTTTTATGAGAGATTGGACAATGTTTGTTTAGACCTGTGGATACTTTTGTTGTTGAACTATCCTTCTCCCCATTATGGAAAGAACTATTGTGTTTCTTTCCTTTCAGACCCCTATTTTAGGATATTCGATCTTTAGATAAACAAAACATGTTTTCACGTTAGGTCACCCACATTCAAGTTATTCTACAAACCACTTAATTTTAGAAAAATATCTTATTGCTTCAGTTTGCAATCATCCCTTTTGTTAAGTCCTTTCCCAGTGTGTATCACTTAAAAAGTATACAATTTTAAAATGTTCTTTGACTATCAACTAAGCCAACACAATTTGGCTAAGTTGACCCTAGAATCCCAGTGAGGTCGCCTTCCCTCTACATCCTCCTGAAGGTCAGTAAAGTGAGTACCATGAGTAGTTGAGTGAGTGAGCTATTTAAAGGCTTTGAAAATGTATGGACCAATATATGAAAATAAGTTATTCCTAATATTCTGGTGACCACTTTAGCCTTTTGTACTTAATCTCACTCTTCCTTTTGACAATCTCTCTCCATGTTAGGTAACATTTGGTTGCTTGGTTTCCTCAGCTGTTTCCTTGTTAAACTAGTTTTATTCTTCATCAAACATTCTTCTCTTTCATTGACCAATTTTCTATCATTTTACCTAGTCTACGTTATCAACCACTCCTTTATTCAACTACATATTCTATTTGCTCACACATTCTTCTATTTCTCCTGTCTTCTCTTTTTCAACCAGACCGTTTCTCTGTTCAACCATTATACATTTTATTACACAGTTCTTAATTTGATCAATATGTCCAACCTAGTTTTGCTCAAATAATATTCTCTTTGTGAAACTGCCTTCTCATCCAAGCCAAGAAACAACTAAGGGTTGGCTCTGATCAGCAAGGCTGAGCCATAACAGTAACTAACAAGGGAGAATTGCCAATGCTGATAAACAAACAGTTCGTGTATTTTTAAATAAAGTACTTGAAGTGAAATTCAAGACCGAGAGCTAATTAATAACTTTTATTCTTTTTAAGAGTTTTAACAATACACCAAGTTATATATTTAACGATTGCATATTCCAAAAATCACACAAACAAAAAAGCCATATTAAACAGGGGATGAGTATTCAGGAATCATTCAGCATATCACACATATCCCAGACATACACGGTACAACCATTCGAGGGAAAAAGGGGTACAATTGCTAAAAGCAATACAAAAAAGTTTTACAATATTTACAAAATAGCACACGCTGAAACAAGAAAAGAAATAGAGAAAAGAAGCCAAGGTCTGCGAGGTACTTCACAACCTAGTTGCTTAATAATTAATCTAATAAACAGTACATTCCTATGAAAAAAGGTTATGTGTTATTTGAAACAGGTAATGTACAAGGAAATGAGGACAAGCAAACAATAATAGTTCATAACATCCGTGCTTGTCACTGTTGCAGACAACTGTATGGCTATGGCCTACGCGTTTCGAATCCCATTGGATCGTGGGGATTCTCTTCAGGGCCTGGAGTTTTCTAGAAAAATAAAGAGAAAACCAGAAAAGGAAAAGAATTACCACATACTCCAATTTTTAAACAATAGAACCACATCAGGCACTTAACTCAGTGACCACTCCTTGTCCACAGAAACTTACCAAAGGGCAACAGTAAGCGAAACTTGGAGGGGCCTCAACTTTATACTTAGATGGAATATGCCAGAATCTGGAAGGGTTGAAACATAGCTAGAGTCAGGGATTTCGAAGCCAGAATGGAGGCTGTCGACGGAACTGGGGGCTGTACAATTACTTACTTTCATAAGAGAGAATATCACAGGGGAGAGAACACAGTGGAGACCTGTGGGGGAATGACCGTATAGTGCATCAGTACAACCTCTTTTAGATGAGTCAAAAGAAGTAATAATAGCAAATGTATAGTTGGTCTCACCTGTTAATTATGTTGCTAAAAGTTCATTTGAGCCGGGGGTAGAAGAAAGTCGAGCTTCTAAAGGAAATCTTAAGTGGTGGAAAAAACTTGCACCTTTCGACCACATTAGAAGCTTCCTCAGTGACCCTCCTGTTTTCTCCTCAGTCACCTTAAGTGAGACAGCTACCACTTCCAACGAATCAGACAAACTCATTCGTTTGAAAAAGAAGCAGATTAGGACAGACCTTCATGGTCATTTTTTGTTGCAGCACCTCCGAGAAGGCACCATCCCGGCTGGTCTTCAAATTAAGAACATTCCTGTAATTTTTACAGAGGACCCGATATTCAAAAAAGGTTTCTCCATGATAGAAACCAAATGTAGCAGAGACCTTATGATGCTGACAGTTGAGACAGCTGTCAGAATATCTAAAGAGGAATTAGCCGAAATTGCGAAATTAGAGTCCGAAATTAGTGGTAATCCTACTATAGCAGACGCGAAGGCCCTTTTGGAAAAGGTTGCCAAAGAAATACAAGAGTTCAAAGACCACACTATAACTCAAAAATCCAACCAATTCGAAAAAGATAAAAAAGGTTTTTCATTAGAGAATACATACCCCTATCTACAAGCGGATTTCTATTCCAAAGCAGAATCCAGACGTTTCCTTCAAGGAAACCAGGGTAGGTCTCGTAGACAATTCATTTCGTTCTCCGATACCTCCTCGTCGGGTACTGACAGCGAACCCACTGGCAATTACAATCGCCCAAATAGAAATCGCAATTGGAACACTAATCAACAGCAACAACAAAATCAATCTCCGAATTTTTTAGGGAGAGGCCAGACACTCCCCAGGGGCCGGGTGAGAAGCAACATCCAATGGGAGATGAGAACAAGACGACAGCATTACAAAAACTAAAAGCGTCGCCTATTTTCAATCTGTCTAAAAAAGTTCTCACACCAGACGAGGAAAGCATCCTAGCCAAAGGATTGTCATTCGTACCCTCAAAAAGGACTGACTTCGTGAAAATGAAGTCAGAATTCATTGAATTTTGTAGAAAATTACGTCTGACTTTGTTTTTTGGTGAAAACCCCATCTCCCAGCCTTCGGAGGTCACCGGCCTAAGGAATAAGTCCACCTTTTGCCCGCCAGCAAACAAAGTTCCCAAAAACCTTTTGATCTTTGAGAAAAGTGTATTGTCTGCCATAACAGCTATGGAAAAAGAAAAGAAATACATTAAATATAATACCACTAAAAACCAAATGACGGCTCTAAACAACTTGAAAAATGATAACACCGTTATCATTAAGCAGGCCGACAAGGGCGGTGCTATTGTAGTATGGGACAGCCAGGACTACACCTCTGAAATCATGAAGCAACTACAGGACCCCACCTGCTATAGAAAGATCAATAAAGACCCGACCACGGACCTTCAAAACGAACTTTTCGCACTTGTGCAGGAAGGATTCGATCTAGGTTTTGTTGGTCCCAAAGAATTTGAATATCTGAAAACTAAACATCCCAAAATTCCCATGTTTTACATACTGCCCAAAATACATAAAGATCCTGACCATCCTCCAGGCAGACCCATTGTGGCAGGATGCGGTTCTGTACTAGAGCCGGCATCCAAATATGTTGATTGTTTTCTTAAAGACTTTATGATCCAGGTTAAATCTTACCTACAAGACACCACTGATTTTATCAAAAAACTAGAAAACATTGACTTCAGTGAAGGCAGAGACAGACTAGTTACCTTAGATGTAACTGCTTTATACACCCAGATCCCTCAGGATGAGGCTATAGCAGTTCTCTCTCATTTCCTTGACTCCAGACCTAGGCCCATGCGTGTGCCTACTAAATTCATTGTGGATCTGGCTACATTCGCATTAAAAAAGAATTACTTCTGTTTTAATGGTGAATTTTACTACCAAGTCAAGGGGGTAGCCATGGGCTGCCCCTTTGCGCCAGAATTGGCAGTATTGTTTATGGATATGTACGAGAATGCATACATCTATAACAACAATCCTTTCAGTCAATACATCGGAGCATGGCTCCGTTTTATTGACGATGTTTTTATGACATGGACAGGTGATAGCGACACCCTTGCTAACTTTCATCAATGGCTTAATGCCAGGACTGCCGACATAAAGTTCAGCATCTCTGAATCCACTAATAGGATTGCGTTCCTCGACGTGGAGGTCTTCCCTTTTGAAGGGAAACTGGCCACCTCCTTATTTATTAAACCAACTGACCGTAACAAGTCGCTGATGTTTAATAGTAACCACCCACGCAATCTAAAAGAAAATCTCCCTTATGGGCAGTTCCTGCGTGTCCGCAGAAACTGTACCTTTACAGATGATTTCAAATTACACTCAGAAAACTTAACATCTAAGTTGTGTGAGAGGGGTTACCCTAAAAAACTTGTAAAAAACTGCCTTAGGAGAGCCCAATGGACCCCACGAGAGACACTCCTGGAACGCAAACCTAAATCGGATTTAAAAAAGCAGGTATGCGTCACGACTTTTTGTCCTAATGCCAATCGGCTGAAGAAAATCATAAAACAAAGTTGGCATCTGATAAAGGATTTAGATGAAAGCCTCGTGAATGAGCCCCTATTTGCATTCAAAAAAGAAAACAATATTGCCAACCACATAGTCCGAGCAGCCATGCCTGCCCCTAAAACCTTAACTTTACGTCAAATGATGGGGATGCCTCCCATCCTCGGTCATCACAGGTGTGGGACTTGTCTGTGCTGTGAATCCACTGTAGAAGGTTCTTTGTTCCAGCACAACGGGATTTCTTGGAAACATGATACAGTAAGCAACTGCAAAAGCAAGTTTGTTGTCTATGGCATTACATGCCCCTGCCAGCTACTATACATAGGCAAGACTAACCAAGAGGTCCGGCAGCGGATCTCACAGCACAAATCTAGGATCAAAAACAAAGTTGAGAATGCCCCTTTGGTGCTACATTGGACACGACTGCAACACCGAGTCACTGACCTAAAGTGGACGGTGATCTCTAAAATAAAAAAAACCCCCGTGGAGGAGATCTCAATCTAGCTCTGTCTAAACGTGAAGCCCTTCTTATAGTTAAATTTGATACTGCAGTTTCGGGGCTCAATGAATTGAGTGAAATCTTTAAGCTGTAATCCATGCTACTGGCCCTTTATTCTTTCAGCTAGGCTGTTACCCTGGAGTCTTCCATTCCGGTCCACGTTTTACTTCCTTCCCTGGTTTAAGCTGTGGGCGGATCGCCCCACCAGGAACATATAAAAAGAGAGATCAGTTGAGCCAAAACTTGCTATCCCGCAGGAGCCAGTGACCGGTGCTGACCGCTTATGTTGCCGCCGAGTTGTAGGAACTGATTTTAAACTCTTTTGTAAGTACTTTGCTGTGCTAAACTTCGCCGGTTTTTGACCCGTTTTTTAATGGTTGAGTTCACGTTTTTTCCCCCCTTTTTTGTCTCCTGTGTAGTTAAACTCTTCTAACCAGTTTTGCCGGATTATAGACAATTGATATGCCGGTAAGCGCCTTCTAGCACTTGCAGTAATTTCCCCGTCTAAAAGGTCACGTTTAAACTATTCACTCGCATCCTGTCATTTTTTCCAGGCGCCCGCCCTGGGCCACATTGTATCCACTTTCCCGGAGCTGCTCTGGGCTACATTGTATCAACCTTAACGGAGCTGACCTCCGAGTGTTGCGCCCTCCCTCGTGGTAAGACGCCGTTCTTCGTGAACACCTCTGTCTGCTAAAAAGTTGCTCGACAATTTGTTGAATCGTATCCACTATTTTTTACTTTCAGACTGGTCTACACGTCTTACGGATAAAAAATACAAATCTGTTACCAACCCGGCTTACACCCTCGAGTGTTGCCGTTTCACGCGGTAAGATGCCGCCCGGTGTAAACAATTTCTGCTTGCAACTCTGTCGCCTGACTACATTCTAAAGTGCTTTCTCTCTTGGGTTATTATTATGTTTTAGAGTCCTCAACTGTTAAACGGACCGAAAGGTGCAAGTTTTTTCCACCACTTAAGATTTCCTTTAGAAGCTCGACTTTCTTCTACCCCCGGCTCAAATGAACTTTTAGCAACATAATTAACAGGTGAGACCAACTATACATTTGCTATTATTACTTCTTTTGACTCATCTAAAAGAGGTTGTACTGATGCACTATACGGTCATTCCCCCACAGGTCTCCACTGTGTTCTCTCCCCTGTGATATTCTCTCTTATGAAAGTAAGTAATTGTACAGCCCCCAGTTCCGTCGACAGCCTCCATTCTGGCTTCGAAATCCCTGACTCTAGCTATGTTTCAACCCTTCCAGATTCTGGCATATTCCATCTAAGTATAAAGTTGAGGCCCCTCCAAGTTTCGCTTACTGTTGCCCTTTGGTAAGTTTCTGTGGACAAGGAGTGGTCACTGAGTTAAGTGCCTGATGTGGTTCTATTGTTTAAAAATTGGAGTATGTGGTAATTCTTTTCCTTTTCTGGTTTTCTCTTTATTTTTCTAGAAAACTCCAGGCCCTGAAGAGAATCCCCACGATCCAATGGGATTCGAAACGCGTAGGCCATAGCCATACAGTTGTCTGCAACAGTGACAAGCACGGATGTTATGAACTATTATTGTTTGCTTGTCCTCATTTCCTTGTACATTACCTGTTTCAAATAACACATAACCTTTTTTCATAGGAATGTACTGTTTATTAGATTAATTATTAAGCAACTAGGTTGTGAAGTACCTCGCAGACCTTGGCTTCTTTTCTCTATTTCTTTTCTTGTTTCAGCGTGTGCTATTTTGTAAATATTGTAAAACTTTTTTGTATTGCTTTTAGCAATTGTACCCCTTTTTCCCTCGAATGGTTGTACCGTGTATGTCTGGGATATGTGTGATATGCTGAATGATTCCTGAATACTCATCCCCTGTTTAATATGGCTTTTTTGTTTGTGTGATTTTTGGAATATGCAATCGTTAAATATATAACTTGGTGTATTGTTAAAACTCTTAAAAAGAATAAAAGTTATTAATTAGCTCTCGGTCTTGAATTTCACTTCAAGTACTTTATTTAAAAATACACGAACTGTTTGTTTATCAGCATTGGCAATTCTCCCTTGTTAGTTATTATTCTCATCCAAGGAGCAGGCCTCTATTTGACCAACGTAACCATCTGTTTCATTGGGTATTTGTATCTCTGACTATATTAAAGGGAGCAAGCATTTTAAAAATGTATTATTGATTGATTTATTTGTCCAATCAGTTCTTCATATTAAGCAACTTTCTCTTTACTCAATACATCATCTCTTTGATCATCCAGCCTTCACTTTGGTAAACGGGTATAATCTTTGCTTGTCAGTGACCCCTTTGTTCAACCAGTCTTATCTTTGTTCAGCCAGCCTTATTCTTGTCCTGTTATTCTGTTAGCCTTTTTGTGGTTGTCAGAGTAATCTTTTTTGTAATAGTTCTTCTTTTTGTTCAAACAAGCTTCACCTTGTCCAACCACTTTCCTCTTTGTCCCCCCACCCTTCCATTCTGCTTGTTCAGCAACTTTTATTTTTGTTCCAATGACCTTCTCTTTGTTAAACACACATTCTTTTGAATCAGTCACTGACTGCTTCGTTCAACCAATCTTCTCTCTGTATACAAATTCAAATTCAAATAAGCTTTATTCGGTTTTTGTTTAAAACCATAAAAGCAGCAAAGAAATACAAAACATGTATAAATGACTCGACATATCATTTGCAAAATAAAAAGAAAAACCAACTATTAAAAGCAAACTAAAATCAATTTGTCCATTCAGCTAAATAAAATGGTACATGCAAAAATCAGGAAAAAGGGTAGTGTGTTGGTAGCACAGGGTTCATGGCATCCCCTTTTACCAAGAATTATGGTTCCATGTCGTTTGCCTTAGGGACGGATAGGGTCGGGGGCAGGGATAAAAATCGTACAAGTCCCAGATGCGAATAGGGCCATCTCCCTCTTTGGGGTTGGGAGAATCGCAAATAGGGGACAATGTTCATAGTCTTGAATTTAATTAAAATAAGGTCGCCCGGGATGTCTTTGGGCGACGTACCTAGCCACCCCACCCTCCTGACTCTCAGGATGCCACCATCTAAAGCAGGTGGCAATGGTCTGTGTTGTTGTAGCCAGGAGATGGTTTTGTTTAACAAGTCCTGGTGAGTTTCAAATTTGCCCTGACTAGGTGCAGGGACCCCAGAAAGAACAGTCACGTAAGGGGCAGCTTCTGGCGGTAGGTTGATCCAATTCCTGCTTTCATGTACAAGCCTGGGAACTCTATGGGGTACAGGTATGGAGTTAAAAATAATGTTCCGGCCTCTTGGATTAGGTAGAGAGATGAGGGGTTCAGGAGTTTGAGCTGTCATGAGTGTCCTAGGTTTGAAATTGTCATTGTTGCTGGGGAGAGTAGGGTGAATGGGTGTGGCTGTTGTTTCAGTTGAGATATGGTTCCTTAATAATTTATTTTCGATACTGGTCAACCTATCTCCCAGATTATTGATTTTAGTGATCAGGGGTGATAGTGCAGTTGTTAACAATTGCTCGATCTGTGCCAGTAGGGTCAATTGAAGTGGTGATACGGGGACAGGTGTTTTGTTCACCTCCTCAGTCGGCAATATTATTGGTGGATTGGAGGGGTGTAGTGAGGGACTAGTGCACATTTTGTCAGTATTCTCAGTGTCTTCGTCGTTTACTTCATCAGCATATCTACTCACTTTAGGGGGGGTATATACGTTCTGGACGTAGTTCGTACCACACAGGGCATTCAGCTCCTCCCAGATGGGCATGATGAAAACACAGTACAATGCCAGAATCGATAATGAAGAGATACAATACCTCCAACTTCGTAGCAGCCAAGTGGGGTGGCCCGACCCGGCCTCTACGTGCCTCTGAGGGCCACAGAGGGCCCACCCTGTGCCCGGGCTTAGCCCGGCGCCGCCCGCGCGCGTCCCGCGGGGCGGGAGGTGTTCAGAAAACTTATGGTGCCTCCGGGCGCGTTGGAAGCGTCACTGGGCTGCGTCCTCCCCGGGTCTGCTGGGTTGTGTAGTCCGTGACTACAGCCGTTTCCCTCACAGCGCAGGCTGATTGGAAAAAAGGTGAGGAGCTGGGCCGTTTCCCTCACGGCACGCTGCAAGCAGCGGTAAGTGCCCCCCAAGAGCGCTCGGCGCTCAGAACACTTATGGTGCCTTCCGGGCGCGTTGGAAGCGTCACTCGGCTGCGTCCTCCCCGGGTCTGCTGGGTTGTGTAGTCCGTGACTACAGCCGTTTCCCTCACAGCGCAGGCTGATTGGAAAAAAGGTGAGGAGCTGGGCCGTTTCCCTCACGGCACGCTGCAAGCTCCAGTAAGTGCCCCCCAAGAGCGCTCGGCGCTCAGAACACTTATGGCGCCTCCGGGCGCATTGGAAGCGTCACTGGGCTGCGTCCTCCCCGGGTCTGCTGGGTTGTGTAGTCCGTGACTACAGCCGTTTCCCTCACGGCGCAGGCTGATTGGAAAAAAGGTGAGGAGCTGGGCTGTTTCCCTCACGGCACACTGCAAGCTTCGGTAAGTGCCCCCCAAGAGCGCTCGGCGCTCAGAACACTTATGGTGCCTCCGGGCGCGTTGGAAGCGTCACTGGGCTGCATCCTCCCCGGGTCTGCTGGGTTGTGTAGTCCGAGACTACAGCTGTTTCCCTCACGGCTCAGGCTGATTGCAAAAAGGTGAGGAGCTGGGCCGTTCCCCTCACGGCACGCTGCAAGCTCCGGTAAGTGCCCCCCAAGCGCGCTCGGCGCTCAGAACACTTATGGCGCCTCGGGGCGCGTTGGAAGCGTCACTGGGCTGCGTCCTCCCCGGGTCTGCTGAGTTGTGTAATCCGTGACTACAGCCGTTTCCCTCACGGCGCAGGCTGATTGGAAAAAAGGTGAGGAGCTGGGCCGTTTCCCTCACGGCACGCTGCAAGCTCCGGTAAGTGCCTGTATACTTTGTTCAACCCACCTTTGCTTTGTTCAACCCATCTCTGATTTGTTCGACATGTTTATGCCTTGTTCAAACTGTCTACCCTTTGTTAATCAGACTTATCTTTGTTCACTCTGCCTTCTATTTGATCAACCAGTCTGATTCCTGTCTTTGTTCTACCCTTTTCTCTTTGTTAATCAACTTCTCTTTGTTAAATCATTTTTTCTTTTTTGTGAAGCTCTTCTCTGCATGCAGCAGGCTTTTGTGTTGAACAGCTTCATGTATTTTTAAACAATGTTTTCCTATATGAGCAACCTATTGTTCATTGCCCTTAAAGGAAAGCACTGAGAGTACATGTTAAATGAGAGGGATCGGATATTAATCTACATGTCCATATAGAAAGTACCCTAATTACTTTGTTCTTGGAACTTTCTTAAACCTCTTTAAATGGATTAAATCAGGGGTCTCCAACCTTTTCTGTAATAATTAGAGAGCTACTTCTGATCAATGAAAATAGTCCTGATCTGCTAATGACTTTAATCATTGTCGCAGAAGTGATCATATTAGATATGACCACAGTTGTGACCACACCTTGCTGGATTATAAAAGTGACTACCCAGATGTCCCAATTGACCCAAAATTGTCAACCAAAATGTTTATCAAGAATACTGATTACATAAGATTAGCTCCATCCTTGAATACATACATATATCTATCTATGAGCATCACAATCCTCATAGGTATGCCGGGACTCGTTGGTATCGGTGCACATCAGGGTATGAGGAACCCTGTAAACATACAGTCTACAAAGAAAGCTTAACAACGCTTAATAATATGCACTCTCCTTCCCAGAAACTCATTTAGCCAGGAAGTTGGTGAAAAATGTATTAAGCCATAGCCGAAAAACCCAATGCGTTTCGGCGTTGATCACAGGGTGCAGAAGCTGAAACGCATTTTCAGAAATGTTTGGTTTTTTTAGGTTCATTAACATGGATTTGCAAGGGGGCTACCTGCGTTTTTGGTCCTGGGCTAAGCGGCCATATGGGGAAACCTACCAAACCCAGACATTTCTGACAAATAGACACCCAGGGGAGTCGAGGAAGGTGTGGCTTACGTCGATCTCCCAACATTTTCCAACCTATAACCCCCTGTAAACCTTAAATTTAGCTTTAAAAAAAGACATTTTTCTCACTTTTCTGTGTGAAAAAGTTGTGGGATCACCGGGCCACCACACAATTCCTACCACCTAGTGTTCCCCCAGGTCTTCCAATAAACATAGTACCTCACTTGTGTGGGTAGACATAGTGACCGCAACAGAAAAAGGCCCAAAATGTACTGTGGAGACTTCAAAATGATCTATCATAAAACGACCTGGGTTTGCAGGGGGGGCACCTAGGTTTTTGGCCCCGGGCTCGCGGCCAGCTAAGGAAACCTACCAAACTCACACATTTCTGAAAACTAGACACCATGGGGAGTCCAGTGAGGTATGGCTTGCGTGGATCCCCCAACGCTCTCGTACTCAGGGTCTGTTTTCACTGTAAAAATGTGGTGTGTCCAATTTGCGTTTTGGGCCGGTTCCTGTTGTGGGGACTAGGCCTACCCACACAAGTGAGGTACCATTTTTATTGGGAGACTTTAGGAAACAGAGAATTGTAGAGCAACTGTTATTACCTATTGACTTTCTATGCATTTCTGCCTTCCAAATGTAAGACAATGTGTAAAAAAGAAGTCACTTTGAAAAATGTCCTATAATTCACATGCTAGTATGGTACCAACAATTTTGTAGATGTGCAAATAGCTACTCCCTCTAAACTCTATATTTTGTTCCCATTTTGGAAATTCATAGGTGTCCTTGATACCTATTTTTCACCATTTGTATTTTACCAAAATGAATTGCTAAATACCCGGTACTCAATGAAAATCCTTTGCAAGATGAAGCTCAGTTATTTGCTCTGGGTTCCTCGGGTTCTTGGTGAACCTGTAATTCCTATATATCCCCTCAACCAAAAGGGTCCAGTGTATGTAACGGTATATTGCTTTAAAAAATCTGTCATACTTAGAAGAAGTTATAGGTGAAAACGTTGGCACAAATTGCTGTTTTTTCAACTCATTTTCAATTTTGCTTATTTTCAACTGTTAGTTTCAGTAAAAAAAAAACAACCTTAAAGGATCCTCACAAATGACCCCTTGTGGAATTCAGAATGCTGTCTAATTTTCTGAAATGTATAGCTTTCCAGGAACCACTATTGCTTTCATACCCATTTCTACCACTAACTGGAAGGAGATTGAAAGCACAAAAAATATCAAAACTCGGCTATGTCCCAGTAAAATGCCTTAACCGTGGAAAACATTTTGGTTTTCTGACAAACATCTGTCTGTCCCTGAAAGCTGGTGATTTCAGCACCACAAACATTTTGTTGATACCATTTGCAGGGAAAAACAAGACACTTTTTTCTGCAGCACTTTTTTCACATTTTTCCTCAAAATGTAGTTGTATGTTGGCTAATTTCTGGGTCCCCTCCAGAGGAATCAACAAGCACTGGGTACCTCTAAAATCCCCATGATGCTGGAAGAAAAGGACACTAATTTGGCGTGGATACCTTATGTGGACGAAAAGTTACAGGGGCCTAAGCGCAAACTACCCCAAATAGCCAAAAAAGGCTTGGCACAGGGGACGGGGGGGGGGGGGGGGGAGGCCTAGCAGTGATGGGGTTAAAGCAGTGCTTGGTTTAGCTGTTAGTCGGCGGAAGCAGCCAAGCAGCAGGAAGGATCGATAGAGGATGCCACGTGGTGAGGTAAGTGGGGCTGAGGCTGGGTTTTGAGTGGGTAGTTTGTATAGTTGGGGGGGCTAGGGGTAGCCTTCAGAGGTAGGGGGTTTGGTGTAGTTTTCCGTGGTGTGGGTTCAGGGTAGTTTAGAGGGTGGGAGGTTTGGGTGGTTTTCAGGCCTGGGGTGTTCAGGGTAGTTTTCAAGTCTGGAGGGGTTTGGGGTAGTTATCAGGGCTGGGGGGCTCAGGCTAGTTTTCTTGGCTGGTGGTGTTCAGAGTAGTTGCCAGGGCTGGGGAGTTTTGGCACTTTTCAGGGCTGGGGGTTCAGTGTAGTTTTCAGGGTTGGGTGTTTGGGGTAGTTTTCAAGGCTTGGGAGTTCAGGGTAGTTTTCAGGGCTGGGTGTCGGGGAAGTTTTCAGGGCTGGGGTAGTTTTCAGGGCTTGGGAGGGGGTTGTATTTTAGGAGGGAAGGGGTAGGTTTAGGTGTCAGGGCAGGGACTTGGGGGCCGTTTTAGGGCTAAGGGCAGGGTACTGGGATTTGTATACTTTTTAGGGCTTGGGGAGCAGGCTATGGGGGGGTGAGAGTACTTTGTAGGTATTAGGGGAGGGTGAGGTAGTTTTTAGGGGCTCAGGGGAGGTCAGGGTAGGGCTTAGGGGAGGGTGGGTAGTTTTTAGGATTTGAGGCAGGGAAGTTTCTAGGGCTCAGGGGAGGAGGTTTGTTTTCAGGAGGGAGGGGGTTAGTTTTAGGACTCAGGGTGGGGGCAGGGGTCGGGGGGGTTAAGACTTACCTGTCAAGTCTTAACCATGGGTATGTGTTTACCATACACGCCTTAACAACGCATTGTAGAGACTGCTTGGAACCGGCATGCGTGGTAAAAGCATGTGTGGTTCCATCCCACAACCATTTGTGTGTAAACATGTGGCTCTGCCATTAGTTTGGCTAGTAGCCCCTTTAATGGTCCAGAGCTGTATGCCTTCTTCAAGGGGATAGCTAAACCCTCTAAATTACATACTGCTATGGTCTGCACTTTAGCATGCTACATTCAGGGTACTGGCAAGCTACCAGTAGCTCCTGATCTACCTGTAGAGACTTCTGGCTTGGACCCTTTGCTGAACACTAATTTATATTATCAGTATGCGATCATTTGTTGGTAATCCTTGCACATTCTTCATGCTGTAATACTGACTAATAATCACATATTTTTGCTAATATTTGGATATGGCATCTGGATGATCTCACAACTGCCTTCCACTTTGCCTTTGTGAGAGTGCACCCTCAGATCCTGAAAGGATCTAGTGGGTAAAAAGCTTGAAGAGCACAACAGGATAATTGCATTGTCCTTCATTGTCTGACCCCCTTGTATGCTTTTTCAGTTGTTTCCAGTTATAATCAGTATAAAGTTCCAGATGGGTTTTGGCTCTGCTGAGAAGGTTGTGTAAAGTTTAAAAGTGATATGCCCTCTGAAGGTGTGCACATGTGGGTCTAGGTGTGAAGATGAGGGCAGTGGGTACGACTATAAAGGAGTGGTTGAGCTGGCTTCTGTGTACTTGTTTCTATATAAATTCACCAGGGACAAATCCAGGTTCTCTCTGGATTAATGTTTGAAAATTGAAATGGAACACACCAACTGCATTTTGTTGTATATGATAAGGCTGTCGAAGGGGCTGGAGTTTATGATTGTATTATGTAAGGTTTGAACACTATATAACACAACTGCAAGGACTCCTAACTGTGACATTTGTTGAAGAAGCAAAACACAGTTGGAAGTGATCCTCTCTTTCAAATTCCCTTGTTTTACATGAACAACGAATGTTCTGTGACAGTTTGTAATTATAAAAACTTAATAAAAAGCCTTAAAATAAGAGATATGTACGGAAACTATTACTCACTGATATCCTAGGGTACTCTGTAAACCTGCAGACTGGGGACTAATGTATGGGGATAACAAAGAATTTTGTAGGTTGTTTCTTATCCCTCCAGCATTCAGTCTGGTCCAGTATGTCAGAAGATTAGATAGAAAATGCAAAGCTGTGGTTTATGATCCAACTTCTTTTACAACCATAGTGTAGTGTCTGAAGGTTTGCTGTAGAGGGATTCCTCTAATTTATTAAAATGAAAGCTTCACCTTGGACAGGTTAGGTAGCCTGTTAGTGTAACGTTTGAGGCAAATGGAAAATGGGGCTCATTTCTAATCTTTTTTGCCCTTCAGTCAGTGCAGCCATCCAGTGAGGCAAAGCATGTGAGACAAACAGGTGAGAGTCTTCAATTATGCTGACGACTTACAGCTACTCTTTACCATCGACAATTCTGAAAATTCCATTACCCATTTCCAGTCAACCATGAGGTTTATTAAATCCTGGATGGACCAAAACCAGCTGAAATTAAATCCAGGTAAAACCGAATTGGTATTGACAGGGGACAGCACTAAGCATTGGGGTCCCCACTACTGGCCATCAGATCTGGGTCAAGCGCCGTCACCATCACCATTGGCCAAAACGCTTGGAGTCATCGTGGACAGCTACCTCTCATTAAAAGCACAAGTGGGCCAGGTGGTTTCCAAATGCTTCACTCAGCTAAAAAAAATTCGGAAGGTCCGGCGACTGTTAACGTCGGAAGCAATCACCCAGGTTGTGATCGCTACTGTTCTGTCCCATCTGGAGTACGTGAATGCCATCTACCTGGGTCTTCCAAACTATCTACTCAAGCGTCTCCAGATGGTTCAGAACTATGCCGCAAGGCTGATTCTAAAGCAACCAAGGTGGCATGCAGCTACTCCCCTACTCATCAAACTGCACTGGCTTCCGGTCACGCAACGTTGTGCTTTTAAAGCAGGTTGCTTGATCTTTAAGTGTCTGTATGCCAAAAGCCCTAAATTCATCAACCAACTAATTACCAGATACGTTCCTTCTCGCAACCTTCGCTCACTCCACCAAGGCCTCCTCCAGACTCTCCCTTTCAAACTTAAACGTGCTGGTGGACGTAGGTTTGCAACACTTGCCCCCTGCCTATGGAACACTTTCCCCCCGGAGATCCGGTACTGCCAAGATCTCCTAATTTTCCGGAAAGCGTTGAAGACCTGGCTTTTTAGACAAGCATTTTAATTAACTCTCCACCATTCACCCTGACTTATGTTACTGTCGATCCTAGCGCCACGAAACTAATCAGTGATAGTGCGCTTAATAAATATTTTAATAACATAAAATAACATAACATTCACATAGGCAGTTTCTCTGGGGAATTTCTTTTAATTTTTGGTGATCTTTACTGTGATGGGTGTGCCCTTCTCTTTATGTTGGGCAATCTTTTCTTATATTAGATGTATGGTCACTTTTACAGTCTTTCCCAGTATGTGTATTACTTCATCACTCCTACTTTCTCTTTTCGGGAGATTCAACCCTTCCACTATATAGTATATACTGGTAGGTTTTTCGAATGGCTCAGTCTTTCAGGAAGAGTTGATAAAAAGTTAGGTTTCTTGCCTCTAATCCCTAGCATCATGCTTTAATGGTGCATCATATGCATTTGTTAAAGCCACACTGGTTGTTCTAGAGTCATTTTTACCTCCCATATCATCTATAACATAGCAATGTTGCTTCTTTTTCTTTGTTTTCAGGGTAGTTCCTCTCATTTCTATTTCCACAATATCATGCTAGTCTTTTTTCTGACTGCATTATATCACCATAGTCTTGTTTCTATTTTCAATGATACCATGGTGATTCTATTTTTCTTTGTCCATTATATCATGTTGTTACTACTTCTATTTTCTTTATATGAATACAGTTGTTCTTCAATTTCCATTCTTCTGTTTCTAATCTAACTGGGTACATGTAGACTGTATTACATGTTTGTGGCTTAAAGTAAAAAGTGTTTTCCTATTTTTAATAAATGCTTTTCTTTACAGGATTTAGGGCAATTGTTCGTACTGAGAATTCTCAAAATAAATGTTTGCCACAAACAATCTTGCTAAATTGAAGTGATAATAACAAATCGAAGAAGATCTGTGTATTTTTGTCAGTTGTATCTGACAATGTATTGCAGTTGTGATACACTTGTGATCATTGCTTCTCTCAAGAGAGTGATGAAAGGATTGTAGTTCAGATATTCATATCATCATCAGTTGTGCACCCTGCTGTGGAGTTTCATGTACTGTTTGTGCAAGAAATTGGAGTATTAGTTGATGGGGTGAAAACCGACCTCAAATAATAGTCACAATACTTGTCAGGGTGCAGAGACAGGATACCTAGTACTAAATATTGAGTTGAACTAATATTGAGTCATTAATATTGTGGGTCAGAAATATCAAGAGGAAGAATATCGTAGTCAAGAATATCGACTTAAGGTATGTAATACTGATTTTAAAAATATTGAAGTGTTTAATATAGGGGGTCATTATGATGGCGGGCGGATCACCACCGCCCGGCTGGCGGTGGTGATTCGCCCACCATGACAACATGATTTACCCCCACCTTACACCCTGATTTACTCACACCCTGAATAACCTAACCCCTACCCCCACTTTTCACAAGTCTGCAGCGCTAGGACGCCTCAGGGTAGCTATTGCGCTTTATAATTTTATTTTTCATTTCATTAGCATGGCGGGGTAACGTGGTGGACCAAAAGTCCGTCCGCGGCTTTTCCGCCGGTCCGCAATCGTTATGATTGCTGGCCGCGCAGACCTGTGGCATAACACGGTGGCGGTGCCTTCCAAGCACGGTCAACCATATTATGTTGACGGGAGGACAAGGCCTTTTCATGGCGGCGATGCAGCCATGGAAAGGCTGGAGGGTATTGCTATGGGGGCCCGTTGCAAGTCCCCGGGGGTGGGATGGTGGGGTGCTGCACTAGGGACACCCCTTCATTGCCATGCACAAGGTGGCAGTGACCGCGTGGTGCCTGTCACATTCTGCATGCAATGCACAGCATGCCGCATTGGCATTGGGGCGGGTGCTCTCCGCGATCCTGCACTTTCCCTACTTTTGCACTCGCTGGAGTGGGAATATTAATTTTTACCCCTCCACTATGCAACACTTTCCCTACTGTCGCCCTCACTGGAGTGGGAATCCATTTTTTTACCCCTCCGCTATCCAACACTTATCCTTCTGTTGCTTTCAGGAGAGTGGGAATACACATTATTACCCCTCCGCTATCCAACTTTTTCCCTACTGTTGCACTCTTTGGAGTGGAAATAGTTATTTTTGCCCTTTCGCTATCCAACACTTTCCCTACTGTTGCTCTCATTGGAAGGGGAATAGTAAATTTTACCCCTCTGCTATCCATCACTTTTCCTACTGTTGCACTCACTAGAGTTGGAATAATAATTTTTACCCCTCCGCTATTCAGCACTTTCCCTACTGTTGCATTGACTGGAGTGGGAATAGTCATTTTTCCCTTATTGCTATCCAACACTTTCCCTACTGTTGCACTCTTTGGAGTGGGAGAAGTATTTTTTAAGCCTCCGCTATCCAACACTTTCCCTACTGTTGCATTCACTGGAGTTGGAATAGTAAATTTAATTAATTTGCTATTCAGCACGTTCCCTACTGTTCCACTTATTGTATAGGGCAATTTAAGTTAAAATATTTTTTCATAGTTTAATATTTTAATTTATTCTACAATGTTTTTTTATATTTTAAATTATTATTTCTTATTTATATATATATATATATTTTTAATATAATTTTAAAGTTTTTAAATAAATTAAAGATAATAGTTTATTAATTATTTTAAAGTAAATATATATGTATAAATTATTATGTTTGTGTGTTTATTTTTTTAAATTAAGTTTATTTGTTATATTTTGTAAACATGTATATTAAATGTAATTTATTTTGCTAAGATAATATTCATATTTAATATATTACATATATATTATTTATTTTATATATTAAATCGATATTCTCTACATCTATATTTTTACATCAATATTTTTGATTCAATATTTTTGTACTTACCTGTGTAGGTATGAAAGTCAATATGTTTGTATTCTATATTATTTTTCGATATCTTGAACATCAATATTTTTAACATCAATAGTCTATCTGTGAACCCTTGTCAGGTTGAACCACAAAAGTCACTAAATAAACCTGTGCTTAATCCTCTGGTTGCTTGGCACAAAGCATTCCGGCTTAACTTAGAGACGATATGTAAAGTATTTATGCAGTACTCAATCAATAATACTGTGGAAACACTACAGACGAAACATCCACAACAAATGAAAAATAAACTGAGTACATTATAATAAAATGACCCCAAAATGATAAAAATCTAATAGGCAGACATGAAGATATGAATTTGTAAGTTTGAAATAAAATTAGCGCCAAAAGCACAAAGCAGCAAATGCTGTTATCTGCTCGCACTAGACTGGGGCAAAGTCAAAAGTTAAGGCTAAGTGCGATGAAGTCGAATCTATGGCTAGTGTCTGATTTTAATTTCTGAAAGCAGAGTGACAGCATATCTCTGGTCCTTATGAATGCAGTGAACTTTAGATAGTCATTAGGGGACTGAAACATGTTGACCCACTGAGATAGGGTAGGCTTTACCCCTGCCTTCACAGGTCTTTAACTATATCTGATGGGGGCACCAGAATAAAATTGTTTTTCGCCCGCCTGGAGATAGTTTTATTAATACTGTAGGTTTCTTTCTTGCACTCCCCCCTTACTCATCACTATTACCATCTTGCTCATCGAAACACCTTTGCTCCTTCCGGTGATACTCAGAAATTGTAGCCCGCACAAGTTACCTTGCGGTCCTTGTGTGTGAAGGAAACCCTTTGATGAAGCATGTCACCTTCAGGTGAGTGAGGGTTCTCGTCCTAATAGCAAAGTGCTCTTCTCGCCATTACCAAACATACAAATTGTGTGTAAGAACATTCTAAAACTGCCATTTCCAAAATAGTAATATAAAATCAGACTTGATTGTTAAGTTGGATTTTAAATTACTATTAAAATGAGTCCTTCAACCATTCTTCTAGCTGCTCCCAAATGGAAATGAAGCTTTAGAAGTTGTTATAATGTAACGCTGTGTTTTCCTCTTGGTGAACCAGCCTTGCCACAGAGAAAAATGACTTTGTAGGATTTTCACCTTCAGGACATGTAAAACATTAAATATGCATGCCTTACTTTTTAAATATTGAAAAACAAATGAAGGAGTATCACCCGATGTATAGGCTGAAGGTTTTCCAAAATTGGAATAATTTTTCCTTTTCTAAAAAACCCCTCACTCACCACCTAGTGGTGACATGCTTCATCATCGGGGTCCACCCTTTTTTAAATACCCTGCATCCTACCATATGGGTATTCAAGGCCTACCTTATGGGTGACTTCCAGTTGGCACAATCAGTGCTGCAGGCCCACTAGTAATATTTAATTTATAGGTTCTGGGCACATGTAGTGAACTCTGTGAGGTACTAATAGATACATTAAATATGCCAGTTGTGGATAAGTCAATCAAACCATGTTTTAGAGGAGAAAACACATGATCTTTAGCACTGGTTAACAGTGGTAAAGTGCCCAGAGTCCTAAAGCCAACACAAACTAGGTCAGGAAAGTAGGAGGAGAAAGGCAAAAAGTTTGGGGTGACCCTTTAGAGAGGGACATTTTCCGACACCATATTTACCAGAGAGCCATGAAACCGACATTATCTCCTGGTTCTCTATGAAATAAGGATTTAATCATCACAAGGACAAACTCAAAACCACTCTGCAGAGCCCTATCATTGTCAGAGCAACAATAATTATGCAGCATCGGAGACCAGATTATACAACAAGGTGTTCTATATTATTCTGTGAAAAATAATTATTCAGCACGTTCTTTGGCAGCACTATTTTCATCCATTTGTGCAAGAAACAACGATGCCTATTAGCAAGAAATAGCGATATTTATCGCTAAATGCGATTAGCAACTTTTTTTTATCGCTGCCAATTGCTGAATATTTTAGCTGAGAAAACATGCTATTAGCAACGTTTTTCTCCATTGTGCTAAAATATCCAGCGATTGCGGCAAAATGCGAGAATATCGCTGGATTTCGCATTAACGCCAATGGGGGCTTAATCTGATAATCCATCCCCCATTGACTATACAGGTAAGTCAACTTTTTAGCAGGCGTTAGATTATAGTAATAATCGCGCTTAGCGCGATTTTTTATAATCGCTTTGCCTGCCTTGCTAATAGGCGATAGGGGTGTTAGCGACTGTTTTCAGTCGCTAACAGTTTGGGTACGCCCACTTTGCATGTCATTAGCGATAAATATCGCTGACATGCAAAGCAGGCCCCAAATCTGCAGCTGTCGCTAACTGCTGTTAGCGACAGCTTGCTAATAGGGTGATAAAAATATTGCCGCTTTAGCGGGAAAAAGTCCCGCTAAAGCGGTGATATCGCCCTTGCTAATATGCCCCAACATCTTTTGTGAATTCTGCAAATTATGAATATTATGTCACACATTATGAAGCAAATAAGCTAAATCCCTAACTATGCAACAAATACTAGAGCCACAGAATTGCATAAATCCACTGGCCCTCGCCACAGTTGATTGTTTTACCGTAGAATTCTAATTTCAATCATTGTCAATTGTTATCTTAAATTGGAAGTGAAGTGCTTTGCTAAGCTACCTACAACAAACTGCCATGTAATATAAAAAACTACCTAATGGGTAATGTCTAATATGGTCCTGTATTAACACCTTGGGATTCTGGTAACATTTACAAACCACTCGTCCTTTCTCCTCTTGGTTTATGATGTCACTCAATGGTCATTTGGACCATCTTTTACAGTTACTTGTTACCTTTTTCTTTCTCTCGCAACACCCAAAACTTGCAATGCAAATTGTGATGCAAGCTTATTCTGTTGCTTTTTTCGGGAGTGTTACATGACACTTTACTTTTCTTGCACAGATGGAGAAGGCTGGCTTCACACCATAGGGCACACCTAAGGGCACTATACCCATATCACCGCTGCTATCCAGCAAACGCATAAGGCAGAGAGAGGGGCTAGCAGGAGAAGCAGATAATAAAATGAAAAATATGAACGCAGAGGCTTGCTTGTTTAGAAGGGTATAGCATTAATAGGGCATGTTCAACACGTTGTTGGAACTGGTTAACTAGGTAGCGGTCCGAGCCAAGTCAGAATGATAAAAACATCAATATAATCTTCAGTTTAAAAAGACACCATAAATATACTCATGTACATTTATTTTTTTTAAACATATTGAATAAATAATTAGTATAAGAATGTATGATTTTGAATTTAAAATACATATGCGTAAGTAAAAAGTTGGCATTTTACAACTAATCATTCATTAAAAGAGTTTAACAGATGTTATGCCAGTGCAATAGATGATATTCACAGAGGAAATGACAAATACAGCTAGTACAGTAGTCGGCTTCTAGTTTGGCGAATAAAGTGCATATTAAATTCATGAAAAAGGATTGGATATTTTTGTATTTATGAAACAGTAGTGCAACCTGGGGTAGTGCTATGTTGCTAATTAAGTCTTAAAGAAATGAGTAAAGCACAGATGTTAACCACTGGAGATATTAGGGTGGAGATACAGCAACATATGTCCAGGAGGAGAATACATCCCAAAAGAATATACTGTAGTATCAATCAACTATAGCTAGAGCAGAAAGAAAAATAACCCAATAAAAATTCCAAACCCTTTCTATTGATAGTAAGGTTTTACTTCAAATAAACATCTGCTTTGACTAAAAACTATTTTCTGGGATGTATCTGCTTTTAAAATTCTCAGTGCTCCTGGATGTGTCCTGAATCCCAGGTTCCAACATATTGGTTTGATCAACTTTCTCCTAGAAGTAGCATAAGTTCGGAAAAAGAATAGTATGTGAAAGTCATTTTCAATGGCATTTTGGGAACAAAGGGAACAGAAACAGTCCCTGTCATCTGTTTTACTACCCATACACTTTCATGTATTATGTTTTATCCTCAAAACATCAAACGCGGAACTTCATATATAGGGATTTGGCCATCGGAGGGTGTATTTCATCTAAATATTCCAGGAAAAGGTTTGATGGATATAAACTGCGAGGGCAACCTTCCTAGCTTTGAGGAGTAATGTATACTGTTTGCTACATGCATCTAGTATGTACTTTTTTTAACTGATTTTGATAGCTGTGAAAGAGATTCGGAATCATCCCAATAGCTATTCAAGCCTAGTTTATAAAACCAGGTCGATGCTTTGGCCGAGTTGCAGTATCTCGATTAACCCATCTTTGTAGTTTTTAATTTCCGGAATAGTAAATAAACGGATCCAGAACAACATTGGTCTTAGCGTGGCTATTGTGTTCAATGCGCCTAATGTTTGTATCAAATATGATGGGAATCAGTGGTGTGCATGTCAGTAATATTAACAACATTCTCAGAAATGTATTCTCCTCCATGGCCAACACATTCTGACCATCGATCCCCCAAAGCTCTGTGCCATAAAGGGTCGCAGATTGTGCCCTATACTTATAGATTTCTAGTGCTGGTGACACTGCCTTTGATAAGCTACCTTGCTGTTTTTGTACTTTTGCCATGGCGGATTGTATCAGGACTAGCTTAGATTTCTGAATGTGGGCGTTTCCATGATAGGTTCGTATTGAGTGCAATGCCCAAATTGTTCAATTTTATCACATAATTCAATTTTTGTTTCTGTAAAATAATGTTTCTGTTGAAGGATTTTTGTGGATTGACTGCCATATATTTGGTTTTGCTTCAGTTTATTTCGAGGCCCTTTTATTTATTAATTGCATTTGTAGGGTGCGACAGCTACCCAAAAAGGGTTTCCCGGCACTCCTTAGAGAAACAAAAATCATTAAAGGTGTCTAGGAGGGCTTGTAAACCCTTGGGTGTTTGCGATATTAAGATTGTATCATCAGCAAAGAGTAATAGTGGAACTGGCACCCCTCCTAATTTTGGTGAGCCATGGTTACAACCCTGAAGATATTACACAACATTATTCACATATAAAGAAAACCGGGTTGGTGCCAACACACATCCCTGCCTCACCCCTCTATTAATCAGTATTGCATCTGTCAGTTCCCCCCCAGGCCCCCCTCTGACTTTTGCACAGTTATCATTGTAAAGCCTCGCAATCTGTGTCAAAAGGTCGTCTGGAACTCCCTGACTTTTTAGACAGTTTCATAACGATTTCCTAGGAATGAAATCGAAATCGCCTTTCAGATCTATAAAAGCTATATTCAAATGTCCTCTCTTTAAAATAGTATATTTCCAAGCTATACACAGCATCTAAAAACCTGGCCTATTGTGCTACTTTTTGTTCTAAATCCAGCTTGATATTGGGATAAGATGCTATTTCCCTCCAACCAATTATTAAGCTTAGACAAAATTTGTTTTGCATAGACCTTTTCTAGAGTGTCTATTAGGTTTATTGGCCTCTAGTTTGTGGGGTCTTGGCGGTTTCTTTTCTTGAAAATAGGTACTATTTCGGCCGCCTTCCAAGAAACGGGTATTGGCTCACCATTGCCAAAGCATTTCAAAGGAGATTCACATATGGTACCCAAACTGCTTTATCGGGTCTTAAAAAGTCCCCTGGAATTTTATCAGGCCACTGCTTTCCCTGGCTTGATACATTCTATTGCAGCCTCTGTATCTTCTAGTGTAAAGAAAGGGGTACTATTTGAGCCCTGCCAGTCAGTTTCCTGGAAGTTCATTTCCATAGTAGAAATGAAAATTGTTACCGGATCTGCAGCTTCAGAGTACGAGCTTGAAAAGTGTCTACTCCATGTGCCTGGATCCAGATAGTGGTCTAGGCCATGGTTACCAATTCTGGTCCCCATGCAAGTGTATTCCAGAAACCAGCATGATCCTTCTTTTTGATGGTATAATTAGATCATTCTAGTTACAATCTTCCCAATCTTTCTTTTCTTGTACTACTGTTTTCTGGTACTTTGCCCTACTGTCTCTTATTTTCTGTATATTGCTGGATCTAATTGCCTCTAATAATTGGAGTTTTGCTTCTCGACAAGTCTTGGTGAACCATGGATTATAAGAATTATTTTTTGTACAATTTGACCGCTCTTGCGTTTTGGCAGATTGCCTCAAAAGAAGATTCAGTTTTTTCTCCATGGTATGGTGGACCTGCGTGATTGGTATCTCACCTGAAGTGGTTTTTATATTTGGCAAAAGAATGTCGGAAAAAATGTTATAGATCTTAGTCATAATATCGCAGTTGCCTGCTATAGCTGGCCATTTTACTAACAATAGGTTGCAATGTGTTCCCAGTATTGGGGTCCATCCCCAGTTCTCAGCCTTCGAGAAAGGTTCCCCCCAGTGTTAAGCATAGTGGGTAATGATCACTATCTTCTCTTGTTTCAATTTTTAAGTCTGTTAAACTATTCCACATGCTAACACTGACCAATATATAATCAATTTTGCTCCTGGAAGTGCCTCTTTTTAAAGTATATGCAGTAGGGCTATCTGACGGTAGCCTACCATTACAGGCCTTTAATCCTTGCCCCATCACAAAACGAGCTAACTGAATCGCTGCAGTTATGCAGGGAACAGAAGCACCAGCCTCTAAAATCGGATCCCTCGTGACATGGTTTCTTCTTCCAAGATGTTCTCTAGGCCCACTATTGGCTCGAACTCACAATTTAGATCCCCTCCTATGATTACCGATATATTGGGATCAGTTGAGCCCAATAGATTATCCAAAACGTGTATCTCTGGTGATTCAATACTGAATGCCCTCAGTCTATTATAGACATTTAGCAAGTAAACATTAGCTCAGTCAGGGTTCTGTATTTTTATGCCAACGATATTTCGAGATTATATTTTTTGTTCTTCATTTTCAATCTTTAGCGAGATCCTAACCCATATCACTAGCCCCCCTGATGGCCGGCCTCAAGCTGATTGAACTGAGTTGGTACTAATGTTCTGTAACCCATCTTATGCTGTGGTTCCAAAGCCCAGGATTCTTGTAATAGGCATATATCGTATTGGTTCATGAACTCCTGCCATTCGGGGTCTAGTAACTTTAGTTTAAGTCCTGCAACATTCCATTATATTAAATGCTTTGTTGCATGCTATAGTTCTTTTCCACTATGTAATGGACTTATCGGTGCAGCGTATGACTACAAGGCTAAGTTAGGACATCTCTTTAGATCAGTGATTTTCTATTTGTTGTCTCCCTTCCACTTTTCCAGATATATGTATGGGGGTCTGAGAGAGCCTGTTGTCGATATCATAGGTAATTTGCTGCTTCATTAGTCAGTCAACAGCCTCTGGGTCGACTTGTGTCTCAGTGCCATTGTATGTTTCTTTGAGACTGTCTTGCACTAGCTGTCGATTACCATCCATAGAATTAGGTCTATTTAGCTTAAATGTTACCATAGAGCTCGAGTTTAGGGGTGCTCTTAATTCCAATTAAATCAGTTTGTCGATCGGTCTTAGGGATTGAAAGACCAATATTATTGTGCCAAAGGGGTCATTTTTATTTGATAATCTTTCCGCACTTATTATGTCAGAACGTAGCACTGAGAAGCAGGCACGCTTATGTCTAATCCAGTGTATGACCTTATTGTTCAATTAATCCATATCTTCCCTATCTGAAGAGAGGGATAACTTTGGAAAGTTAATCATAAACATTTTATGATCCGCTAGTCTTGGCATATCACTGGGCTTTGTGCTAATCTTGCTTTGCGTAAGAACAGTGTGTCTGGTGTTTGAGTATTGCGTGATTTGCATTGCCTGGAATGCATCTTCTCCATTTCTATTTGTTATAGTCCTTGTTCCAGGGTTAAGGCTCCCCTAATATATTTAGAGTTCATTCTATTTTTATATATCAACAACAGGAGAGGGAGGATAAACAAAGAGGCCACTGCTGTATTCCCAATCATAAATACAAAAAAACAACTAAGGAGTGACTTTTTGGCGCTGTGGGCAGAGAAATAAAGCCAGGAACACCAAAGGAAAAAAGCCTCCCACCAATAGTGACAAGGCGATATTGGAACCAGAATTGGGAAAAAGAGTGAAAACACATACAAAGAGGAAGAAACAATAACTCATATTTGTTTAAGAAGAATCCTCACTCACCCTAGTGGTGACATGCTTCATCATGGGGTTCCCACTGGAGGAACCGAATGTCCCTCCAGTGTGCTTCAACGCCTGATTTACAGCAGAGCAGGTTATTGTGAAGTGAACTTGATAGGTATGTGTTTATATGCAAGTGATAGTGAGGTGATTAAAAAATATTAGTTGTACCAAAAACAACTTTATTTGGTGATCAGCTAATATCATTAAAAGCAATGTGCAGGATAATAGTAGTGGTAATATTATTGGCCACTTATATCCCTTCAAAAGTAGGTCGACATGTTTCAGCTGTCTATATTAATTCATGCAGCTTTCTTCAGGACCATTAAAGTGAATATCCCTGGTGGTCCACGCTCGCTAAGGCGTGTCCAACCAGTCGATATGTAATATGTGAAAAATTATATTATAAAAATACCGAAATTATTCGGTTTTTGCAACCCTAGTATTTCCAGGGGCCCAAAAAAATCTGTAAGTAAAAGCCACAACATTAATGCGTTTTTCAAATCACTCTTTTCATGTACAACATATTTATTTATACATATGTCCCATTTAGTTCCAGCATTTAAAGTCACTCCTTAGCGACAGTACTCCTTAGCAACCCGAATATGGGATAAGTGAAGGATAGACTTGGGGTTATTGCTTCCCAGTCTTTACATTTGTCGTCTATAGGCTTACTTGTTCAGAAAAGCCTACAAATCAAAACAAAACTCATCAAAACTAAATCGCTAATAATAATGTATATTCTGTATAATTGGCTACGACGAGTATGCAGGCTAAAAACGGTCTGTTGAAATTACTATGGTGCATATTGAATTGACCCAGGTTTCACTGTAGGATTACAAAAAAGAGACCATATTCCTCACACGTAAAACGTGAGCCAAGAAACCGGGACTAATTAAAAAAGCAACATTTTATAAAAACACTGCTGGTTTGTATTACTTACAGCACGATATTATGGTGCTGTCATCAGTAGGCTAAGCGGGGAGGCTCTCTTCACGCTACAGCCACTGCGTAGGAAAAGGATTAGATCGTTAATCTGGGTGTTAGTAAAAAACTCACCATCCCAACCGATTTTAAATTAAATGTGCAAAACTTACTTTGCTAGTAGCGACTCGCCGCCATGAACCAATTTGGTCCACTGCCGCCGCCCGGAAAGTGAGATTGCCGACGCGTAGCGTCACTAAAAGGAGCGAGGTCAGGGGTAGGTCACGTGTTCAGCGTGCACCGCGCTTAAAGAGATATTATATTTAGTTTGCGATTAGTTCAGGCATCGAAGCATTTATGTTTGAAAACAGTGAATAGGAAAGTTTGAAATGGTTTCCCAAAGGCATAATGAAAGACCATTATCACGCGTTTAAGAACACAATTTAAAGCTTCCATAAGCCCCCAGCTACAAAACGTTTTTTTCTTTTTTTTTCTTTTTTTCTTTATTTTGTAAGCCAAAACTTTATTGGTACTGCCTTCAATTCCAACTAAGAGCCCTTCTATGTGAAACGGCTTTCTAAGTGGGCAATTGATATTAAAAAACTCACATTTAGGTCGTATGTTTGGTACAGTTGGGACATTAGGGACTTTCTCATGCTGCAAAAGCCACGTATTTTCACTAATATCTGTTTTAGTTCTTAAATTAATCAAGGTTATTTCTGGAGTGGAAATAAAATGTTATTATTATTTTATATTAGTCACTCGCAGAATACATAAGCATGGATGACTGTGTATTTAACTCATGAGAAAACACTCTTTTAAAATATCATAAGAGAGCCATAGGTGCCAAAGTCTTCTTAAATTGATGTCATCGATTATATCCAATTAGTCATTATTTCCAGTAAGTAGTCTCTCTAATTTGATGAACCCAGACATAGGGTCCATGGAAGTCGAAAAAATAAGGCCCAATCTAAAAGGATATACAAATGAGGAAAAGGCAGGGAGAAACATCAAACAGTTCTTGGGAAGAATTCTTATCTCTTCATCACTGTGCCCCAAGGAATATCATCATTAAGGCCCGTTCGGTGGCTTGAAAAGCGATATATCCACCTCTGTTCTTTTTCAAACAGACTGGCCTCAGAGCCCTGGGCCAGTTGTTCGATCACAGTTCATTTTAATTCTTCTGGTGTATGCTTCTGCTGAAAGTAGTGGGATGTTAGTTTTGTGTTGGTCTTGTGACAACGAATATTACTTCGATACTCACTGATCCTTAACTTTACTCGTCTAGTTGTCATTCCGATGTATTTTAACCTGCAAGGGCAGGTAATTAGGTAGATAACAAAGCACGAGTTACAATTGGTGTGGTTTCTTTGTTGCCACACTTTTCCCTCTTCTAAATTCAGAAATTTTGTGGCACAAGTCAGTGGGCACACGGCACAACCACCACACGGGTAATGTCCAGTTATCGGGGGTAGACCCCATGCATTCAGAACCCCTTCAGTGTTAGTGTGGTCTTGTTGTCTGGGGCGGGTTTGGACAAGGGCATCCTTAAGACTTCTTGCACGTTTAAATGACATGAGGGGCTTCTCCGAATTATGGTCAGTACTAGTAAGTACTCGCCAGTGTTTGTTTATACAGCGGGTGACTGCATTAGATAAAGGGTTAAATGTAGTCACGCATGTGAGTAGGATTTCAGAAAGAGCCCCTTTGGGATGGTTCTCCAATAAGGCATCTCTGTGTTGGTTACGCGCCCGTTTACAACTTTTCTCCAGCAGATGTTTCGGATAACCCCGGCGTTGTAGTTTGCCTGTCAGTTCCTGGGCTTGTTGTTTGAAATCACTCAGCTCACTGCAATTGCGTCGTATTCGCAAATACTGTCCGAAAGGGAGATTTTCCCTGAGTGATTGAGGATGGAAACTGGAGTAATGCAGTAGGTTATTCCTTGATGTTGGTTTGTAGTAAGTTGTTGTTCGTAATTCATTGCCAGTGCGTGAAATTGTCACGTTTAGAAACACAATCTTATCCTCAGCATAATCATGAGTGAACTTAAGATGACGATCCAGACCGTTAAGCCAGTCAGAAAATGATGTTAAGGAGGTACTATCACCTCTCCAAATCAGTAGAACGTCATCTATGTACCTTTGCCATAGTAACATATTTGACGAGAAAGGGTTAGATTCGTTCAGTATGTGCTCACACTCGAAATGGTACACATATAACCCTGCCACACTGGGCGCGAACGTGCTTCCCATTGAAGTCACCGTTGCTTGTAAGAACAGCTTCCCATTATATTTAAAGAAGTTGCGTTTAAGGGCTAGAGTCGCAATCTCCACGACAAATGATCTTGTGGTGTTATATTCCCAAGTTGTCTGTTGTAACATCTCTGCCAATACCTCAATAGTCGCATCCTGTGGTATACAGGTATATAAACTCTCGATATCGAGAGTTACAAGAAGACATGGGTCGTCTGGTAATCTAATTGTTTGTAGAATTGCCAAGAGGCTCTTCGTGTCCTTGATGTAGGTACATGTGGCTTCAATGATTGGTCTTAAAAAGAAATCGCAGTATTTTGAAAGGGGTTCGAGTATTGAACCCAAACCCGACACAATTGGACGGCCCGGTGGTGGTAGGACTCCTTTATGAGTTTTCGGGAGGGTATAGAAGTATGGAATTTTTCCCTCTGTAGTAATGAGAAAATCTGCCTCATGCTTACTGATAATGCCATCATGTTCAGCAGTATTTCTATTTTTAAACTTTCCGACGGATCTTCGTGTAAGGGAATGTAATTAGTCTGGTTATTCAGAAGACGACAGCATTCTGTGTCGTAATCTACCCGATCCTGAATCACAATTCCACCCCCCTTGTCTGCACTCTTAATCACGATTGTGTTGTTATTCTGTAGGGATTGAATTGCTTGGAATTCTGCTCCTGTCATGTTCCTAAAGGGAGTTGGCTCATTCAGTTGCTCTACCTCAGTAATAACCGCTTTCTCGAATGCCAATATTTCCGGAGGTACCATATTCGGAGGGGGTATGAAATTAGATTTTAATCTAAACGTAGTGTCATTCAGTGGTCTTGGGATGAATCTTCTGATTGTCTTTGCTCAAAAAAGCTTTTTAACCTTATCTTTCTGAAAAACTCAGTTAATTCACAACGTAGTCTGAACCGATCTAATCTTGGAGTTGGCACAAAACTGAGCCCTTTCTCCAAAGTGTTCATCTTAGTAGGAGTCAAAGTTACAGAGGATAGGTTGGTAACTAGAGTCTCTGGTTGCCTTTGCCCGCCCTCTGATCTTGTGTTTTGCTGCGGGTGTTGTCGCCCATAGTCTCCGTCTGGTCCCAGTGGACCTGGTTGGTACCTTTTCGTTTGCCCCCTCTGCCCCGGCCTCTCCCTAAAAAACGTTGTTGGGGAAACGCGTTTGGGTAGTATTGTATAATACGGTGAATTCCAGCCCTTCATGGGTGGGAACTGTTGTGGTTGATGAAACATGTTCGGGTGAAAGTTAGGCCCTTGTGGATAAGGCTGCCATATAGGGGGTTGAAAACCTCATCCTCTTCCCCTACCTCGTCCTCCCCTTTTGGTCCCAGTGCTCCCTGTAGAGGACCCACTCATGTTGGACTCCCCTGATGTATCGGAGTTATCATCATTCATGTTTGGGGGGGGTGTAATCAGGACTGGAATAGGGGTAGACCTTAACATAGGACCATCTTTTTAGATCTTTTTTGAATTTTTGGGCTTTTGATTGGGACAAGTTTTCTTTGTACTCATTGACTTCTTTATTTAGAACTTCTAGACGTTTTTTTATAACCAGTCAAGGTTGCTTTAAAATGACTTTCTGTCTGCTGTATCTCAACCATCAATGCTTCTGACAGACTTAGGGCCGTTTTTATGATTAATATTGCCCTGTTCCGCGTGCAGTGCCAGGCAATTTGGGCCCATTCCTTCCTGAACACTGCATCGTCCAGGAAGATTCTTGGGGCGTTGGTAACTAGGAGTCCCTTAGGGGCTAGATTGTTACTTAGATATTCCTTTAGCATAGTCCCATGCAAGATGGCTCTTATGCGGCTACGTTTTTGTTCCCCAACCTTATCCCATTCAATGGTTTGGGCAATTGTCTGAGATATTAGGGGGTCCGAAAACAAAGAGTTGTCATTTATGATGACATCGAACTCTTCTCTGGTGTATGACAAACCAGGGTTCCCCATTTTGTGAAAAAGGGGTCAGCACCAAAGGGAAAAATTGATCAGCAGACCAGCTCTCACAGCTGCGCGCTGCAAAATATATATCAACAACAGGAGAGGGAGGATAAACAAAGAGGTCACTCCTGTATCCCCAAACATAAATACATAAAAACAACTAAGGAGTGACTTATTGGCGCATGGTGGCAGAGAAATAAAGCCAGGAACACCAAAGGAAAAAAGCCTACCACCAATAGTGACAAGGCGATATTGGAACCAGAATTGGGAAAAAGAGTGAAAACACATACAAAGAGGAAGAAACAATAACTCATATTTGTTTAAGAAGAACCCTCACTCACCTTAGTGGTGACATGCTTCATCATGGGGTTCCCACTGGAGGAACCGAATGTCCCTCCAGTGTGCTTCAACGCCTGATTCACAGCGGAGCAGGTTATTGTGAAGTGAACTTGATAGGTATGTGTTTATGTGCAAGTGATAGTGATGTGATTAAAAAATATTAGTTGTACCAAAAACAACTTTATTTGGTGGTCAGCTAATATTATTAAAAGCAATGTGCAGGATAATAGTAGTGGTAATATTATAGGCCACTTATATCCCTTCAAAAGTAGGTCGACATGTTTCAGCTGTCTATATTAATTCATGCAGCTTTCTTCAGGACAATATCGCCTTGTCACTATTGGTGGGAGGCTTTTTTCCTTTTGTGTTCATGGCTTTATTTCTCTGCCCACAGCGCCAATAAGTCACTCCTTAGTTGTTTTTTTGTATTCATTCTATTTTTGTCAGCATAGCTTTGTCCACTCATAGCTCTTACTCCAAATGTATCCCCTCGTTCTACATTCACTCTTTCTATGGCTAATTCCCTTCTCTCCCAGTTGTTGTTCGTGATAGTCCCTCTTTCATATAATGTCTCTTTGGCTTTTCCCACTAGGGTCTCGTCATGTCTGTGTGGGCGGTACCATTGTTTTACTGTTTTAGGGGCTTGGTGGTTCACCTTTGACATCCTGTTGTAAACTTGTGCTCCCTCCATGGGTTCCTGTTTGCCCTCATTTCCATTAGATATCATGTTGCCAATTATTGTTTTTAAATTTGCAACTTCTTCCGTTGAAGTGTCTAGCCTCTGTGTCAGTTCTGCTATTAGCTGGGCATTATCAATGGCTTGTACCCTGTCAGTCACTGTTTTCATCTTATTTGCGGGAGTGGGATTTGTTTTTGTCGGGGCTTGCGGGTCAACATACTGGAAGCATAATGGTTAATTAGTATTTAGAAATGTAAGAGGGTTAGGATCATTATTATTAATATTATTATTATAGTCAGATTGGTATTGTGCATGGCTGCCCCAGCGACGGGGCATCCCAGTGCCACCAAAGACAGTGAGAGTGAGCAAGGAGGAAAAGATTTAGAGTTAGACCGGGAAAAGCCAGGTCTTTAAGGCTTTGTGAAATTCAAGATGGTTCTGAATCCCTCTGACAAAAACAGGAAGCGAATTCCAAAGTTTTGCAGCAAGACGGCGAAAAGAGCGGCCTCCGGCTCTAGCTCTCAGGACTCGAGGAATACTGACCAAAGCTTGGTCAGCAGACCTTAAAGTGCACCGTGGCACATAGAACTCTAACAAATTGGCCCGTCCCAGAGGTGCCTGTTGATTCAAAATCCTGTGAGACACACAAAGTGTTTTGAACTGGATTTCCTTCACAACAGGCAACCAATGTAGTTTAGGAAGAACATGGGAAACAGAGCACGATTTTGGAAGTGCCACCAAATTGCGTGCCACTGCATTCTGAATTCTTTGCAGGCGCCTAATGCTGGACTTATTTGCACTGAGATAGAGAGAATAACCACAATCCAGTCTGGATAAAATTGTAGCCTATACAATGGTTTGGCAGACTTTAGGAGGAAAAAACCCTAAAAGAGGTTTCAAACTTCGCAGAAGCTCAAAGCAGACCCCTGCCACCGCTTTCGATTGAATCTCGAAGGTAAGGCCCCTGTCGACCCACACACCAAGGTTCTTTACAGCCTCCTTAGGCGGAGGAGCCGGTTTGAGATGATCCGGCCAGCACTGCTTGAACCACAGATCTTGGTCCTTCCCGAACAGCATGACCTCAGACCTACTGGCATTCAACTGCAAACAGTTTGCAGCCATCCAGTCCTCAACCTCTAACAGGTCCTCCTTAAAAATTTCCAGGTTAACAATACATTTCTTAGAGAAGGCGATCACCAGTTGGGTGTCGTCAGCATACGACACCAGAGACCGCCCTCTTCTTTTAACCACCAACTCAAGGGGTGGAACATAAATGTTGAACAGTAAGGGGCTCATTATTGAACCTTGAGGCACCCCCTGATTTAAGGCATACTCCTGTGAATGGAAAGGTGGCACCAAAACCTGAAAAGATCTCCCCTCCAAGAAGGACCGGAACCAGGCCAAAGCCAAACCCCTGATTCCAATTTCCTGTAGGCGCTTTAGAAGTATCGCGTGAGAGACATTATCTAGCAGTGTTAATGGTAGATACCTTTTTGGGCATTCGATTGTTGGTGTGCCCTCCGCACCCCCTTCCTTACTGTGAGAGACCTCAGAAATCAGTCAATTTGTGCCCTGTGATTCTTGTAATTCCCAGTTAACATGCTGCACAGGATCTAACTGTCGGATGGCTGTTTTGGATGGTGGTGCGTCAATAGTTACATGTATTATGCCTGATTCAGGAGTGTTACTTGTATGAGGATTAGCCCCACTTTTCTTATAAAAGGCTGTGATCTTGGATGTTTCTTTTCTAGGCGGTTTACACTTGCTATTCAGTAGTGTCTCAACCTCTTCTATCAGGTTATCTATTTTTTCTAAGGTGCAATTTTCCCCAGCACTTTTCCTTATTTTTGTCATTTTCCCCCATCTAATCCCTCCGTTGCCTTTCGTTTTCCCATATTGATAGATGGAGCCGTAACAAATTCTTAGAACACTAAACACGATCCCCTTGTTTTAAAGACACTTTGTCTATCTAACCCAGTTGAAACAGTTCTAAGCAAAAAGGGTAGTGTTACAGGTATTCAATATAGGCTTTTCACAGAGAACAAAGAAGACACAGTCGATTTTCCTCATTAATTAAAAATTGAGTCAATTAGTAACTGTGCAAGTTCCTTAGGAAAGAAACACAGTGGCCGCCTTCATTCCTCATCAAAGTCAATGAGGGGAGTGGAGGGGTAAAGAAGGGCTTACTGACTCACAGGCTGTACAGCAGGGATATCAAACGACAAAGTCAAGGGGGTGGCCCTGTCCTGCCTCTTCCCACGCTGCGTGAGTGTGATGCGTCTTAGGAGGCGTGGGAGAGCAGCTCCACCTGTGTTGGGTGCAGGGGGTTGTGGCACATGCAGGCCCCGGCAGTGGTGGTCTTGACTGCAACGGCTCTCCGCGTGATGGCAAGGTCCAGAGGGTACTTCCCTACGCCTTGGGGGAAGCTACAAGGATGCTTTACCCTTGACAGCTCCAGGTTCCCCTAAAAGCAGTGAGTTGTTTATTCCGTGCGGCGGGAGTGTGATGCGCTTTAAGAGGCGTGGGAGAGCAGCTTCACCTGTGTTGGCTGCAGGGGGTTGTGGAACATTCAGTCCCCGGCGGTGGAGGTCCAAAGGGTACTTCCCTACGCATTGGGGCAAGCTACAAGGATGCGTTGCCCTTGACAGCTGCAGTCTCCCCTAAAATTGGTGAGTTGCTTATCCCAAAGTCAGAGTAGCTGAATGAGGGAGGGGCATATGGGGATGAAGCCCTTTCACCATAACCACGCCTGATTCTCATTAGTGATATCTTATACTAGACCACTTTCCTATCCTATGCCTTGGTTAACTGGTCTCTTTTGCTTTCTTTTATAGCACTGGTGCTGGTAGAAATGGAAGACAGACTATCTGGACCAATTATTTTACTGATGAAACTCATAGGCAGTGCTTTATTTATTTATGTTTTTAATATGCTTTTCCTTTTAGTAATGCTGATTTAGGAGTTGTTAAAATGCATCGATTTTTCTGGCGGGGAATTCCCCAAAAGGTTTTTCTTTATTTTTCTCTTCATCTTAATTTGTGTTGCAAATACATCCTACTTTCGTGTTATTCGACTAACATAGACCACCGTTGTGCTGTAACCCCATTAACATATTTTGCAAATGTACTAATGAAACATTATGTACAGTTAAATTCAGGCACAGTGGTATATGTTTTTGCAAACCACATTTCTTATTTTTAATGCAAAACTAGACCCCACCTCTTGGGGAATAGTTAAAATGTTCTATTAACATCCCATTTTAGTAATCAACGTCACAGACAGACAGTCCTAACTGATAAATAAATGGTTAATAATCATTACATTTATCAATAACCACAATAAATATAAAGAACCATCTGTGGCTAGGCCCAGATGCTGAATATTTTTAACTGTAATGTAAACCTTACAGCATTCAACCCCTTCGACCAGGTACTTTAGTTTACACAAGTGATATACGTAAAGTGAAGAAAATACAGTCAAGGTTTAGTAAAGTATGGGTTTTAGCTTAAGTGCTCACAACTCTTCTTCCCAAATAGGTGGTCGCACTTCATAATATTTGTTCAGCTTGTGAATAAGGCTTTTCCCCATGAAGCATCAGCTGTTGCCACCTTATGCAAGGTGCCTTTGAGTTCACATCTTCTGCTCTGTACATATAGCTGCTGCATATAGCAATCCATGTTGGATGAATGCTGTGTTGCTGTGAAGCTAAGGCACCCCCTGGTTCCTTTGGGGTTCAAGAGGAGGGGGAAAAAGGGAAAACTATAACTACAAACAACCTCTTGTCAAACCCAATAAATTTAAGACAGGAAAATGCTCTGTTATTGTCCATTAAGTGTACAACACAAATACAATAGCGCCATTAAGTATGGTTTTCAAATAGTTTTTTTTTTTTTTACAAAAATATTTTTCCTCTTTTTTTTGGTATATAAAACTCTTTTTATCTCTTTTTTTAGTACATAAAAAGAACAATTCATTTTTCATTATTCAGTATACATGATTGTTTATAAAAGTCAAGTATCACAATATTTTCTATAAATGACAAAAGTTAGGATGTATGACGTTACAACGCATGCTTTTACCACGCATGCCTTTACAACGCGGTTTTTACATTGCAAACCTTTACAACGCATAGTGCTTAGAGGTGCTGGATAGTGAAAAGTTTAATTTTCTATTCAAACTCCAGTCCCTGTGGGCACTAGGGAAGGTGTTGGATAGAAAATTAAACGTATTCCCTATCCTAGAGCGCCCCCCAGCGCAATGCGTTGTAATGGTTTGCGTTGTAATGCCTGCGTTGTAATGGTAGTGCGTTGTAAAAGTTTTGTTGTAAAGGTTGTTCACCCAAAAGTTAGAAATCCCCACAAGAGGTTGTTTCTAGTTATAGTATGAATGCTGTGTTGCCTGCTCCTGCTTCATGGCTACCCAAGGCAGCATTACACTGTTGCTGTCAAGTCGGTCTTTCCTGATGACACCCTACACTGAACCTCAGGTCTATGTTGTGGGCGCACACTCGAAAACATAAGAGGATTGTAACCCTCATTTTCTACTTTAGCAATAGGACTGTAAGACAAGTGACTAGTTCTTCCGGGCGCTCTTCCAAAACAGTGTCATTGTGACTCAGTGGCACCATGGTTTCGCTGCAAACATTGTGCATCCCTGAGCCTGTGGGTGCACACCACTATTTTAGTAATTCCATCCACCGCTTGAATTTCCCATCCTGGATCTTGGTCCAGTTCATTATATATTTGCTGAATCGCGAAGAAGTCCCCTTTAAACCAGTTTTACATTTCCCACACATTGTTCACATCATCACACTGTTATGGTTCAATCGATCTGTGGTTGTAGTGTGGTGACAAAACAGTAGCCTCTGGTTTGTCATTTGATACAACCACCCACAAAACATAGTATCTCTTCTACAAGCATTTAAGAGTATGTGAGGCTTGACTAGGGCAGCTATCACCGTGACTGGAGGCATTTGTAGCAGACTGTGGTGTCTGGTTAGTTAGGTTGCCTGGCTCCACCAAGCACTCTTTGTTCATGAGGCCTGTAGGTATGTCCATCTTTTGCATGGTGTACCCCTAGATTTTTGACTTGACTGTTTTACTGGCTGTATAACTCTGGGAACTTTAGACCTGCTAACCAGGCTGTGGTGCTTCCCCTCCGCAAGAAGCCCAACATTAGCTTTGAGAAGTTGGACAACCTACGCCCCATCTCTCTGCTGCCTTATTTTTCTAAGGTAGCGGAGAAGGTGGTAAACAAACAGCTAATGAAGTATGTGGAGGAAGGCAACATTCTTCACCCTACCCAATTCGGGTTTCGGCCCCGTCATTCTACGGAGTCTGCCCTCCTTAGGGCCACCGAATCCCTCAGGCAGGGTGCAGACGAGGGACAAACCATGGCTCTAATCCTATTAGACCTCAGCGCTGCGTTCGACACTGTAGCACATTCCATCTTGCTACAGTGTCTGAACAAAGGAGGGGTGAGAGGGGCAGCGTTGAAATGGATTTATTCATTTCTTACTGGCCGAGGCTTCCAAGTGAGGCAGGGTGACCACTACTCTGAGCGAATTTCTTTGGACCAGGGGGTGCCGCAGGGCTTGTCCCTGAGTCCAACACTTTTCAACCTTTATGTCGCTCCTATTGCCACCTTAGTAGAGAGTCACGGCCTCCGTTTGGTGTCGTATGCCGACGACACGCAGTTGGTTATCTCCCTGTCGCGTGCACCCAGTCTCTCGGCGGACATCTTCAGAGCTTGCATGCAAGATCTAGCTGCCTGGATGTCCGCCAACTGCCTCAAGCTCAACGGAGGCAAGACTGAGGTGCTGGTCGTGGGGGGCTGCCAATCAGCGTGGACGTCGGCATGGTGGCCATCCTGTCTAGGTCCAACACCCACTCCGTGCCAGAAAGCAAAGAACTTGGGCATCTGGTTTGATACTGACCTTACCTTCGGCCCCCAGATCAATCAGGTGGTCGGATCATGTTTTGGGACCCTCAAAAGTCTCAGGAAGACTTTGAAGTTTTTACCTGTGAGAGCCGAACAACCTTGGTGAATGCACTAGTCACATCAAAGATGGACTATGGCAATCTTCTCTATTTAGGGACCTTGGAGAAGAATCTCAACCGCCTACAGGTCCTACAGAATGCCGCTGCCCGACTAGGGCTTAGACTACCCAGAAGAGCCGCATCTGCAGCGGCCCTCCGGTCTCTGCATTGGCTCCCGGTCAGAAGCAGGGTAGAATTCAAAGCTCTATGCACGTGCCATCGGATCATCAATGGGAGATCTCCTCTCCCTTTGCAAGGACTTCTGACGTCTTACGAGCCGTCCCGCTCGTTGAGATCCTCCGGCTCTGGACTCCTGGTTGTTCCCAAGGTGTCTAGAGCACGGATGGGCGGAAGATCCTTCAGGTACCTTGCAGCCTCAAGATGGAACAAACTACCCATGGCATTGAGATTAGAGCCATCAGAATCAATTTTTAGAGCCAAACTTAAAACTGCACTATTCGCTCAGTAAGGTATGCCGCTTCTATAGTATAGGTTCCAGTAAGAGTCGCTCCTCAGCGCGGGGACACGCCGCTGTGCGTCACCATGCGCTTTACAAAACCCCCCTAAATAGAAATAGGAGTGCCTGTGTACTGAAGACTTGATTATATACCAGTGAGTCACTTTCATGCCCCCTTATTTTCCTCCTCACAGCACTAGAACATCTGTATAAGTAGCAACGCTCTCAAAAAATGTGGTAAAACCATAAAACTAAAGATAATTTGTTTGTAATTTTTGACTAGAACACCATAAGCCATTCATGAATGTGGTTGTTATTCTATCTATCTATCTATCTATCTATCTATCTATCTATCTATCTATCTATCTATCTATCTATCTATCTATCTATCTATCTATCTATCTATCTATCTATCTATCTATCTATCTATCTATCTATCTATCTAGATTTTTTTTTCAAAGCACTACATCTCAGACACAAACATTAAGCAGCTACCTTATGTTAACCGAGATTTAATTTATGAAACATGTATTTTAACTGAGTTAGATTTCCATCTACATTTTCTGAAAGTTTACCTGAAATACTTCCCTACTAAAGTAGTAAGACATGCACAACCAATTAAGATGTTACAAGCAGTGTGAGTTATTAAGTGGATTTGAAACTGTGAGAGCCGGACTGTCTGAATTAGGTTAGGGTGGTATTGGATAATTCTCTAGTTTCTGGAGGCGAACTCTAATTTAAATTCATGGGTGTATCCCAGTGGCTTATCTAAATCAATAAGATTCAGTGGGTGTATGTCTTAGGTTTCCCTGAGTCATTTATAACCTGGTTTGTGTTGCTCTTGCACCACGCAATGTGGTGCAAGTGTGGTGCAAACCTTAATTCATATTTTAAAAGCCATGCAAAGCCACTTTGTGTGGCTCCAA
The DNA here is from genome assembly GCF_964263255.1 of Lissotriton vulgaris. NCBI lineage: Eukaryota > Metazoa > Chordata > Amphibia > Caudata > Salamandridae > Lissotriton > Lissotriton vulgaris. Next base: position 164,442,725 of record NC_141698.1, read on the forward strand.
AAATATTGAGCACCAAAGCGCAAATCGCTTCATTGAGTTACTCTGCCTTTGGTAGGCATTCCATGTGCATAGCGTGGGTGTCTCAAGACCCATGGTTTTCGGTGCATTCCCAGAATTACAAGACCTTGGACACCTGAAGTCACGTCCCTGGTGAATCCACCAGATAAACGCCCTCCACCACATTACCTCTATAGTGCTCCGCAGGAGGAGGTGGTTGGTACCCAAAACAGTCCCACAAGTCTTTACTGTGAAGGATGTGGATGTCCATTAAGGAAATGTGCTCACCATAGTAAAGGGTGTGCTGTGTATTTGTATGGGAAGGACCATTTTGTCCTGATGTATGCGCTAATGGTATTTTCACAAGTATTCCCCAGCAGTATTTTATGTAACAGTGTACACATTTTCGCACTGCCCCAGTGGTAAACCGCAATCACACCCAATAATGATAATGACTGTAATTCATGGCCTTTGATTTGGTTTCTTAGAGAGTGGGTATAGTTTACTGCCTGCTTTTGGGTGATGGTATTTGTATTATTTTATGAGCTATTTTCCAAAAAAGTATCTATTGGTGGTTTTCTTTATGTTGTCTTGTGTATTAACCTAGTGTATTATCTCATGTTGGAAAATACGCAGCCCATCTTCCAGCAGCTGGTGCTGTAGGCGAACCATGCATTCAGCATGCTCAGAGATTTTTCCATTTTATTTATTTATTCCCCCCCCCCTGAAGTTATTGCCTCACTTAAATTGCTGCATAGCTCGCCCATTTGGGTGCTTTATAATTCTTTATATAGATGCAGTAAGTTCTGGGGTTAGTCGCTTTTTTATATTTTGGCACATGATCAACAAGCTCCATAACTTTCATGACTATTTCTTTTTTTATTTTTATTAAACAACTCCAAATATTACATAACAAAGAATTCGAAATATACAAATACATCAGTATCAAATATTTAAAAAAACCTTCATGATTAATAGAGTTAATTAGAATAGACAATTCATTACTTTAACACATGCCAAGCCGTCCAGAATATATATATTAATATGATAAGAACAGTTAGTCTTTAAATATTTCTTACATCCCTGCTCCAAAGTGCAATTGGAGACCAAATCTTGATGCCACGCATTCTAGAATGTCTCCCCCTTGCCGCATAGATGGCTTTCTCTTGATTATAGACCCCCAGAAAACGAGTTAGCCACATTTGAAAGCTTGGGGAATCTGCGTCCTTCCAGCGGGCTGCCAGTATTATTCTATAAACTGCCGTACCTAGAAAAATACATGATTCCTCTTCCGTATTAAAACCAAGAGTACTATCATAACCAAGAATAAAGAGAGTAGGCGATTCCACCACCTTATGGCCAAATACCTCTTCCCAAAATTCTGATCACATTTTTTTCAGTGGTGTTAATCTAACACATTCATAAAACATGTGTAATAAGGTGGCAGGACCTACTCCACATCTTGGGCATTCATCATTTATTATTTTATCCCATGCATGCAGCTTAGCGGGGGTATAGTATAGATCATAAATAGTTTTGTATAGCTGGGCCTTCAAATCGGAGGATAGGAGTAATCGTGATGTTAACAGCAGGCACATATCAATATCAACATTGGGGTTAGCAAGTTTGCCCGCCCATAATGGATCTATATGTTCCAAATCATCGTTAAGTCTTTCCAGGAGCAGATAATAGATTGTTCCAATTCTTGTCGAGTTTTTGTTTATAATATCAAAGAAGGGAATATTTTCGAGTGTGATTTTTGGATTTTTTAAATTAAGAATAGTATTGACTTGAGTGAACTTAAAATAATCAATATTAGAGATAGCAAAATTTGTCTAGAGGTTCAGAAACCTAGTATTTGAATCCCCTCCCAAAAAAAACCATACTGTGGTAATCCCCATACCTTTCCATTTTTTAAGCAATGTCGTCATTAGCTTGCACTGGCAATACAGAGGAGTGCCACAAGGCGGTATATCTATTGAATTTTGGAATTGCCATATATCTAGAAGCCTTTTTCCATATTTTCCAAGCACTAATAATGATTTTAAATTTGACATTTTCATAATAGCTTGGTTCAAGTTGTCTCAGAAAGAGTCCTTTTGCTTTTTTTCCAATTGCTAATTCATAATAGATGGTATTTCAGTGCTCTGTGTGCCCCCAATGGGAGAAGTGGTATTAAAAAGCGGTGCCATTTGTTGGAGAAGAGCAGCCCAGAAGTATAACATCATATTTGGAATTGCTAACCCGCCCCTATGTTGAGGTAAAGATAAATATTTCATAGACCTCCTTATTTTTCCGTATTGCCAGACAAACTTAGATATTTGTGCTTCAATGGATTTGATGATATTGTCTTCTATAATTAGAGGAATAGCTCGAAACAGGTATAATAGCTTGGGAAGTATATTAATTTAAAAAAATGTCCCCTATCAATGATTGACAGATGCAAGCTATTAGCCCTAGTAAGATCTTTTCTTATAGCATTCATTAGGGGTTCTTAGTTAAGCTTATTAATATTTTCAACCTTTGGAGATACACATATTCCAAGATATGTGGCTTTGTCTGCTTTTCTAGAATCAACATATTCAATATTATCGGTGCATAAAACCACAGTTTTATCTCCATTAAGCGAATAACCAGAATATTGACCAAATGTCTGGGTAATAATTTCTATTTCTGCGATTGCCTCAACGGGGTTTGGTGTTAATAATGCCACGTCATCTGCGTAGACAAGTATCTTGGTTTCATATTCTACGACAATGATTGGTTTTATTTCACTGAATTTTATTAGTTTTATAATCAAAGGGTTATTGTACATGGCAAATAACATCGGGGAGCAGGGGCATCCCTGCCTTTTACCTCTTGATATATTAATTGTTCTGGATTCGATACCCATCACTTGGAGTTTGGCCGTTGGGTCTTGATACTTCACTCTAATTGCTTTCATAAATCCGAGCCCAAAATTATTAATCTCCAACACTCCCCATAGAAAATCCAATGACACACGATCGAAAGCTTTCTCAGCATCCAGGAGGATCATCGACATCCTCTCCCCTGTCCCGGACTTAATATCAAAAAGGGAAATGCCTCTACAGGTGTGATCTGTCGTGCCCATGCCGGGGATGAAACCATGTTGCCAGGGGGAGACCAGATGTTCGATGACCCACCCGAGCCGATTAGCCAAGATCTTTGCATAGAGCTTCCAGTCAGAGTTGATCAATGAAATTGGACGATATGATGATGGAAGTTCAGTAGGTTTACCCTTTTTAGGGAAGATGATTATGTTAGTTTCCTTCCATGATTCTGGAGGGGTGCCACTCCACTGTATCCCTTAAGCATGGGCGGAAAATCCGTTTCGCTCGCGGATTTTGCGGATTTTCGGTAAATTCGCAATCCGCGAGATTTGTGAATTTCCCGTGAAATCCGCAAATCCGCGAGCAGCGGATTTTATGGCTTGCTCGCACTGTTCGCGTGAGTTCGCGGCTTGCCAGTACAACTTCGCACCCCGCGAGTAAGTGCTAAATTGCAGAAATACGATCTTAGCAAAACTGAAACTACTTACCAGGTTCAAAAGTTCAGGCTCATCATTAGTAGCCATTTCCTGTAGTGCTTCCTGAGGGGCCCCTCCAGAGTTCAGTTGCCAGTTGCCAATATTATGTGACCCTTTGAACCTCAGAATAGTTACACATATGCTACAAAGATCCTGAATTACAGCTAAGGGAGACAAGCAGGAGCCAGGCTGGAAGTTAAAATCCATTAATCAGCCCCTAATTCATTATTGTCAGTTGGGGGCAGGGCAGGTGTTGTAACTAATTTTGCAACAATGAAAGCACTTAGCAAGTGCAAAAGATCACTAATCAGGAAGCACTAAGGAAGCAGGTGCCAGCTAAAAAAATATTCTGTGACATCAGCCCCAAATTAATTCAGGTCACTTGAGGCAGGGAAGGTGTGCTTTGCTTTGCCGAAAATAATGTACACTGGACAACCAGAGGGTGTGGTGATGAAACAGAGGGTGGCATGGGTGGGCCAGAGGGTGGCATGAGTAGTCGGAGAGTGGCAGTGGTGACAGAGAGTGGCAGTGATGAAGAAGAGTGTCCCAAACAGGCTGGACACGTAGAAACAACAAGTTCGCAAAACTTGCGACCCGACCGGTAAGTTCGCAAATTGTGAAATTGTAAAAACCCTCGCGAACTGGCAGAAACACGCGCGAACACACAAAAAAAAAATCCGCAAATTCGCGGGAATTCGCGGATTTTGCGGATTGCAAGTTCGCAAATCCGCAAAATTCGCGAACGCGAGATTCGCAAAATTCGCCCATGCTTAGTATCCCTACAAACAAGTCCAATAAAAAAGGTAGTATTTGCCCTCCTAGTATTTTATATAATTCTAGAGGAATTTTATCGGGGCCTGTGGCCTTCCCTGAGGCCAAGCCAGATAGAACTCGGTGACAGTGATGTCCTTTTCAAGACCCTCTCTAGTTAGTGTGTCTATGGCCTTGCTCAACCCAGTGTCAGCTAGGAATTCCCTTAGATATTCTCTCACTTCATTCGAATCCGCTATGCCATCCCTTTGACAGAGCTTTTGATTATACTGTTGAAATACTTCAACAATATCCTCTGGTTTTGTATATTCCTGACCTTCTATCTTGATAGCAGTGATCGTATTATAGGACATTTTCTGTTGAGTACGGAGGGCCAGCTGCTTACCCACCCTCTCCCCATTTTCGTAAATATTATTTTGGTGTGCCTGAAAAGTTTCAGCTGCTTTCTGGGTCAGCCCGTTATTTAGCTCAGTTTTAAGAACCAACATTCGGCGCATGGTTTGTTTCCCATCTTCTCCCCGAGCTATTGATAGTGTATGTTCTTCCTCTGCTCTAGCCAGATCTTGCATCAAAAGGTAGTTAGCATTGTCCTGTTGTTTTTTACGTCTAGCGACATAGCTAATTGTCTCCCACCTCAGGGCAGCTTTAAAACAGTCCCAAACAACCCCCCTGGATGCACTATATTGGTTAATATCAAAGAATTCCTGTGTCCAAGCAGTTATATAGTTTATATAATCTTTGTTAACCAGACGTTTTCTATCAAATGTCCAGTTTGAGCGTTGTCTGTTGAAGTTAGCTATATGGATAGTAAGAATTAAAGAATTATGATCGGAAATTGTCTTCGGGCATTTAATAATTTCTGCTTGAATAACATGGTCTCTTGTAACTAGCATATAATTGATTCTAACATATTTATTGTAGGGGTGTGAAAAATATGTGTACCCGGGGTCATATTGATTTTTAACATCCCAAATATCTATAAGATCAAAGCTATCGCTAAGTCGTCTAATAGCTCTAAATATCTTCGGCTTACGGCCTGAATATCTATACTGACTCTGCCTCCCCCATGTGGACCCCAGGGAGATAATAAAATCCCCACAGAATATAAGCAATCTTGGCCAAGAGGCGAGCTCTAGTTCTAAATCATCAAATATTTGTGGGTCATCCTGATTTGAGCCATAAACTGAGCAGATAGTACTACCCAGTTCCAGTTCTACAATAGCCCACCTTCCATTAGTGTCCACTGCTTTATGTGTAGGTTGTCCAAAGGGAATTTTAGCTAAAATAGCTACCCCACGAGTATTCGACTTTGTGTAGTGCAGGCAAGTAAATTGTATCCCCCAACTTTTAGCAAATCCGTTTTGTCCCCGGGCAGGTGGGTCTCTTGCAGACAAATTATATCAAAAGAGTTTTGTCTAACTATTTCAAATAATCGGGCCCTCTTACCCCTATCATTAAGTCCAGTCCCATTCCAAGAACATATCTTTATTTTCCCCATTACAGCCTACTTGGTGATTTCCAAGGGATCTGCAATCCTTGCATTATAGCAAATTTTCCCGGCATCTTGATCTGTTGTATATCTTCTATCCACATTATCCATTCAGGTACATAGGTTGCTTTCTTAATTTTAATATTGGAGCTGTTTTTTTTTAGTTGCTTTTATCTCCTGCCTTCCCACCACCACTCTCCCTCTCTCCACACCCTCCCCCCTCCCTCCCCACACCAAATGTGAAGCATACAGACTCCATTAGAATCTGTTTTGTGATGGATATGCACCACATGACCAGTGCTCAATCTAGTCTCACACCTACAAAAACATACAGATGAAATTAAACTACATATATTTATACACACAAGTACCGAACTACATTTTGGTCCGTTTTTTTTAACCACTTCACCTTAATCACCTTAATCACATTATATGTAATACATATTTCAGTATTTGCTGTATCTACTTTAGCCCATCAAGGTATTCTTTAGCTTTTATTTCAGAAAGAAAAAATGTTCTTTGACCCTCATAGATCACCTTGAGCTGAGCAGGGTTATTAAGATAAACCTGAATCTTTTGTCTTGGAATGGCTTAATTAGCTGGCGTAGTCTCCACCGTCTTTCGATGGTGGAGTGGCAAAAATCAGGGCGCACAAAATAAGAGATCCCACCTCTAGTGCGCTTGGCTTCAGGCCTATCTTTTTCAAAAATTGCCTGCCGAAGCAGGAAGTTGCCAAAAAAGACAAGAATGGCACGGGGATTTGCCCCAGGTTTCTCTGGTTGTTTTAGTGTGAAAGGTACACGGTGCACTCGCTGTACTTCTGTTGCCCAATTCCAGCCAGAGAGTTCCGGCAAAGAGTCACGAAGAAGGTCCACTACGAATGATCAAATGTCTTCCCCCTCCGCCGCCTCCGGCACACCAAGAATGCGTAGGATATTTCTACGCTGACGGTTTTCAAAGTCCTCCAGTTTCCATCTAACGTCTGCCAGCTCAGCTTCATGAGATTCAACCCGCTCCTGGTTCATAGTAATGTTAGATTCATTTGAAACAATTCTAGATTCCAGTTCCGTCATTCGATCTCCAAATCTGCTAACGGTCCCAGTCAATTTGCGCACCACCCCTTGTACCTTACATAGTGCTGCCTGAGCTTTGCGCCCATCTTGAGATGTCTCTTCACGATGTGATGCGATAGCTTGGAGAACAGTGTCAAGGGTTGGCGTAGTTGGATTTACATATGCCGTACGATCCGGATGTTGTGCTAAGTTTATCAAACCAGAAAAGCTAGCAAGCTGAGTAGAGGGGGTATAGTCTCAGGACAAATCTGCTGCTCCATGATGGTTCTTTTTTCGTTTTAGCACAGTTTTTGGTTTGACCCTAGGATCTTCGAATTTTTTGCCACTACCGCTCTTATCAGTCAGACAAGACTCGGTATCATCGGACCATTCAAGCTCATCCGAAAAAGAGAAAAAAACGCTGGGATCCTTCTCTGGTTCAAGGTCATTGTAATCTATGTTATTAGTGCTAGCCACAGTAATCTTGCCAGTACTGACCACTGCCTTGGGGTCAATTAGGCTTATTTGAGGCGTTTGGAGATTGTGGACAGACCCCGCCCAACATGTAATTTATCGGCCTCTCCGACTTCAGCCCCATTGTCAGTGTTGGGCCCCCCTCCATGTCTCCCGTGTTGGCATCAGACTCTGCCATCAAAGGGGGTATTGGAGGAGACATAACTTCTTTATCCCTTGTATCGCCTTCGCAATGGCCTCTCGGGTCCAGCTCTGTTGCCAAGCTGTTATTTTCTGAGCACCACTGGGCTCTGCGCTTCAGCGATACTGGGGGTGCCTGAATCGTTGTTTACATCAGCCGGTGTACCCCTAGTATCAGGGTGTTCATCTAGCATCAGAGCAGCAGCCGCGGCAGCCAATTCAGCCGAATCTCCTGCCTTGCTCTTCCCTCCATCACCCAGAAGGGGTTGTCCCAGAGTTCTCCGCAGCAGGTCTGCTACCGATGGGCCGGTCACACTCCCCTTCCGATCGGCAACATCTCCACGCTTCGGCGTGTTGGAGCCCAGGGCGACCTCCTCCGTAGTTCCTCCACCCAGCTTGCCTCCTGGCTCAGTGACCTTTCGCTGTCTCGCCGCTTTTGCTTTGGCTGTGGCTGATGTGGCCGCGATCTTTGGAGCCATAATAGCGGCAGCTTCTCCTCCAACACCTGCGGAATGGTAGGTTTCAGTTCCTGTTCTCTCTTGCATTTTGAGGTTCTTCGGTGTCTCCTTCCACAGATATCGGAGTACCGTAGGCCTATTAAGGTGCCTAAAGTTAGTATATAATTTCTAACAGGCTTTATTTCTTCCAGGCAAAGCTCCGTAACCATCTCCTCTCCTCCACTCCTCCGTCTACCAACTCTATTTCTTTCTTTTATCTTTATACTATTCAAGTTTTCGGTAGCGTATTTCTCAAATATTCTCACTGCATATTTAGTAGATCATCGGTACAATTATCAGCATGATCTGTACTCTCTTCCAAGAGCACTGCGGCTTTACACAACCACCATCTTGCCCATCTCATGACTATTTCTCATTGATGTGCAAACAGAAATAATTTTCTGGCTACAGAAGACACACAAAACATTTATGCAATTAGTAGTGAAATGAAAGGAACTATTTTGCCATTCTCTGGCGTGAGGGACTTACTGATGGGGGAAGTGTGCCTGCAGACATTGTTTAAGGCAGTGGTTTTTAACCATATGACTTCCGTGGACCCCCACTGAATCACTACTGGAAGCCAGGAACCCTGGCATAGGCAATTTCTACTTTAGAACCTCCAAACAGTACAAATATACATCAAACAAGCACAAAAAATATTAAATACTAGCAGTACGCTCCAGCGTTGCCTGGGGTAGAAGGGGGTTGGGGGCAGCATTTCAGGCTTGCCTGTCCCTGGGCCCGTCCCTCTGCCTGTCCCTCGGCCCCTCCCACGGCCCGTTCCTCCGCCCGTCCCTCGGCCCGTCCCTCCAGGTTCACTTACCTTACTCGCCGCTCCTCCTCGCGCTGCTGATTTTACCGCTCCACTGCTCATCCGCTTCTCGCTGGTCACGTCCCTCGGCCCGTCACTCCAGGTTCACATACCTTACTCGCCACTCTCGCTGGTCATTACCGCTTGTCCGCTGCTCCTCCCCGCCTGTCCGCAGATCCTCCCAGCGATCATGTCCTCCGCTCTTCCTGTTGCTCTTGAACGCCACTCCTACCAGCGCTCTCCATGTCATGACGCAGACGTCGCGGCCGGCGCTTCTTTCAGGGGACTACTTTGTTTTTAAAGTGAATTTTTTTAATTTACTTTTTATTTTTATTTTATGTAGCCTATGTCCATCTACACACCCTGACAATTTCAAGGAGTTATCAGGTGTGTGGATTGGCGCTGTGGTTCCCGAGTTTACCTTGCCAAAAGGGTTGTGTTCTCTCTTTATAATAGTAGTATAGATTGTATTTCATTCACAAACAAAATTAATCTTAAAATCGTTTTTTTTTAGTTTAGTAGGATGTTGGATCATTCTTTTAAAAGATGAAGAGAAAGTGTGGCCTGTGGCATGTCCCTTCATCTTTATATGCCCTTACCCATGCTCTCTTTTTGTTTTAGCTTGTCGATACTTCAATTGAGGCTACTAGTCGTTTATACTAGATTCTGTTTGCTGTACTTGCTCTATTCCCACAAATTAAGATGTCAATTTCATTTTTAGCATCCAATTTCATATTCGTTCACATTCACAGAAAGTTTTAAAACGTTCAGTGTTACATTTTGCATATATTGAATTAATATGCTAATATAATGTACTTTTTCAAACAATCGCGGACCCTCAGTAAGTTTCGCGAACTCCCAGGAATCTGCAGACCCCAGGTTAAGAACCGCTGGTTTAAGACATCTGTGTTGTGTCTGCAGACTGCTCAAGCACGTGACGTGCATGAGAAGTAAATGCATAAAGACAGAGAGAGGCATTGTGCAAGGAGATACTGAGGGCAAAGCCCTTGGTGGAAGGCAAATTGCCTTCCACTCTTGTCTTGCTCAAGATAATTTACTGCTAGGCTGTCTGCTTTCCAGCTTCCATGCACTAGGTAATTTACTACAGGGCTGCCTGCTTGGACCATGCTAGATTCATTGTCTTCTCACTATAAATTCTCGGTGTGGAATTATTGGTTAATGTACCGTCAGTCTTCATTTGGTGTGTGAAGGGGAGTCGTTTTTTTCCCGCGCACTCGTGCAGCACACACCGAATACGTCTTCAAGCACGAGCGCAGAATCATAGGTTTATTGCAGGGTGGGGGCTTCGTTGCTTGTGGTACCTTCTGTCATCATTCCACGCCCCCACAAGCGTCTTTCTCTCCCTCTCTCTCTACCCTCCTCTTTCTTCTCTTCTAATTGCCTACTTATCTCTCTGTATTTTCCCCATTTATGACTCTGTAACGTTCATTCACACTCCCTCTGTCCAATCTCTGCCTGTCTCCCTCTCTGCGCCCCCCACACTCTCAAGTGCCCCCTTTCTCTTTTCCTCCTCTCCCACTACCTCCCCCGACCTTGTTCTCCCCCCTTCCTCTCGCTCGCAGTCCTTCTCAGCTTCTCTCTCTTCGTCTGCTTTTCTTTCGTGTGAGCACCCTCTCTCCCCTTCTCGTACTCTCTCCCCCTCACTCGTCTCCCCAGCTCTCTCACTTCCCCAACTCCCTCTCTTCCTCCTGCTTTACCTCTCTCTACCCGTATATCTTTTATCACTTAATCTCCCGTGCCTATTAAAATGATTGTGTCCGTCTGTAATGCATCATGGTGCTCATGTAAAGCGCTCTGATACCTTCGAATACAGTTCGCGCTTCATAAAACTGCAACAACAAACAGAAAAACTTGCGTATTTCTCCACCTCTCTTTCTACCTGCTTCTCCTCTTTCCTCTGTTTTTCGCTAATTCTTTCTCATGCATTATAACGCCCCCCTCCCCCGTTTCCCACTCCTTTTCCTTCTCTCTCATTCTTTCAGTTTAAGCTTCTAGAGTCAATTCTGCCCTCAGTTGCAGATCTGTGCCCAGAGCTAGGCGCTGCAAGCACCGAGCTTGAATTTATTTATGAACATTTGCCTCTCGTTCAGAAGCGCTCGCAGCAGAATCTACCCAGAGAAATAAATGTGTGATGCTTCAATGGAGCCCGATGACCCGGAGGCGAAAGCTAACTCTGAGAAAGGTCATGCTCATTCCAGATCATCGTCTGCTCTTCTCTATGGTGAAGGCGGCCACAGAGAGAACATGGCCGCCAAGGACCCAGAATAGTCACTGCAGCTCCTCTCAACACACACAGCTTACTGTTTCTCTTAAATACATTTCTCTATTTCTCGGATCATATGTTCATATATCTGGAAAAAATATTGGACCCAATTCAGAATACAAGCGTAATATTACACAGGCATAGCAATAGATTCTTTTTTGCAGAAAATAAGCGTGATGTGCCGGAAATTTGATTTAATTTGTAGGGGGGATGCATTATGACCACACATGTAGAACGCATCCGCTTATAATCCTTTGTCGTGCTAACATGAAGTGTTAGGATCTTGAAATGCAATAACCTAAGATGCAATGTAGTTAGGTCCTTAAATAGAAAATATTAAGAGTCAATTTGGAAAGCAAATGTAACTAGCAGAAAACACTAACATGAAGAACCTGTGTTATGCAACTGATAACCAATCATTATTAAATGTGTTTATTAAACGTGTCATATAGCATGTAGGTAGGAATATTAGCTGAGCGTGCCTCATTTTATGCAATCTCGTAACGCTCATATGCCATTTCTCTTATGTAAGCTGAATCTCGTGGGCCTGAAATGCATTTCCCTGGAAGCTCTCAATTTAGAACTAACAGTTTGAATTTCATGTGTGCTGTGAATTTTGTTCTTTCTCTTTAGCAGTTTCCGGTAAAACTGTGGCATAACAAAACTTTAGGGCACCCCCTGCAAAGTACATGGAGGACCCCCCTCCCGCCCCCCGGGGTCTCACTGAGGAGCTGTCAGGCCAGTGTACTGTTTTGAGGGGGCCCCCTGGAACTTGGGTCCTCCCTGCAGAGGCCTTTGTTATGCCACTGCTGCAAAGCCTTTCTGCACATCAACACAGAGCCTCACTGATCAGTTCCCGCAAGTACCCCTCAAGAGTAGTAGGACCTTTACAGAGGAGCAAGCAGACACATTTGAGGTTGACGACTATGGTCAACTCTTCTGTCGAGCTCTACACACAATTAGTGTTGCAAAGAATTAGGCCTTGTAGCAGAACCCAAGTCAAAAATATCTTCCTGAAGTCATACTCAAGTCATCCCATGTCTGCATCTGTGCTGTTTCTGTAATATTCTGGGGAAGTCATCCAAAACCATCCTGAAGGATGTGTATGGGGCAAAACATTTAAATGAAATCACTAGAACTACCTCAGGATGAGGTTCTGATGACTTCAGGTGACAGCTGTGACGGTCTCTTACTACTCCAGAAATACTTAGGGCCACATGTGTCAAACAATTTGCATTCTCAAACAGTGCAAATCAGTGATTTTGCCCATTTGCGAATGCAAAATACCCTTTCAAGATGTATGGAAGGCTTTGTATTCCCAATTTTAGGTGATCACGAAAATTGCACTCACCTAAAATTGTGACTGCAAATAGAGAATCACAATTTGTGATTCTCTTAGGACATGTACCTAGCATTTTCAAAATGAAAACTGTGCATTTAGGGAATACGATTACCATTGACTCTAAGTCGATGGTAACTATGTCCAATTTTGAAAAAATCACTAAATACTTTTTTCAAAGTGCCATGTAGTGCACACATGCCCCTAGGAAATGTGTGCGCTTTAAATGTGCAATTTTGTTTTGGGGGGCGATGGGTTTATGGGGGCCTTAGGCTCCCGAGCACCCTAGGTACTGCATTACCACATTTGCGATTACCAATTAGGTAATAGCAAATTAGGCAAAGCAAAATCATGCAAACTTTGCTCTGCTTTCAGTAAGCCAGAGCGGAGCACAATTGAGCTTTTACACAATGGGAGCTGCATGTTCAGCAGCTCCCTATGTGAAAAAACAATGCCTGCTCCCGCAGGAGGCGGGAAACTGGCTGGGACTGCGGTTCCCATCAGTGATGAGTGAGTGCCCTTGGTGGGACCAGGGCACCCACAATAGAGGCCGGGCCCCGGGGGATGGGGTCCCCATTGTTTAAAAAAGATTAATAAATAAGAAGGCCAGGCCCTGGGATATGGGATCCCCGGGGCTGAAATCAGACCTGGATGGGGAGCCTTGCAGCACCCTCCCCTAATAATAATAATAAAAAAAAGGGATCAGCAAGTTGCTGGAGGCCCCATCCCCTTTTACCACCACTCTACAAACTTTTGTTCTTGCGCACTACTATTTGGGGGATGAAGACCCCTGGACTCCAGAGGATCCTTGGGGTGAACTACCATTGTTGTTATCTCCAGTAAGTCCCACTCAGTGGGATTGCTGAGAGGTTGTTGAAGGCCACACCACCTTTCTCCACCACTCTGCAAAGGACCATCTGGTCCCCCCCCCCCCCCCCCCCCAGCGCCTTGAGACCCTACGGGTATGTAGCGCGCTCTATAAGTGTCACTGATTGATTGATTGATTAGTTGGGGGATGAAATGCCCTTAGGTCTTGAGGGTACTTGAGAGCCAACTACCCCTCCTGCTACCTCTAGTAAGTCCCAAACAGCAGGATTGTTGAGAGGCTGTCGCAGGCCACGCTCTCTTTTTCCACCACTCTGCCAAGGTGACTCCTAGTCTTTAAAGTTAGGCTACAACATTTAAAAAACATTAGAAATTCACTAAAAAACCAAAGGTTACAGGGACCTTATGGTTAGGCTCAGATTTCACATTGTACTAAACCAGTGAAATACTGCAGTTATATTTACCTGAGTTAACTATAACTTATGCCCCACAAAGCTGTGCTTATGAACGCACATATTACATCACTCATGACATGGATGGTGCCATCACTGATGACATCTCAAATGACATCACTGATGACACCGTCCACAGAACCACTCACACCCACATACAACCTCTTGCACGCCCACACAACCACTCACATACACATTTACAGACCCATACCAGTACTCACATACCAACTCACTCACTCATACAGCCACTCACACAACCATTCACTCATGCATATAGTCTCTCATACAATCAGTCACTCACCCGTTCAGCCACACACTCACCCATATAGCTACTCATACACCCACTTATTTACCTACAAATTCACTCACACACCACTCGCACACCCATACAGCCACTCAAAACAAACCCTCGCTCACCCATACAAGCACTCACACACCCACAGAACCATTTACATGCCAAATCACACATCCATATAAGCACTCCCATATCTGTTTACTCACCCCTACAGCCATTCACACAGACACTTACTCTCAAATACAGCCACTCACACGCCAACTCACTTAGCCAAACACCCACTCAAAAAGCCACTCACTCACGCATACAACCACTTACACACAGAGTCAATCACTCATACAGTTATTTAGCTATCCATCACTCACCCATACAGTCACTACTTTAAAAAAACAAGCATTTGCAATGCAATAGGTCTCGCATTAACCCCTTCGCTGCGGCGGCTATTCCGCCGCAGCGCTACGGGGGTGGGGGGGCCGTGCAGCACGCCCATGCTGATGACGGAACCGCTCCGTCACCAGCCGCGGTCGCGCTGTGCTCATGACGGAGCGGTTCCGTCATGGCCCCGCCCGCTCAATGGAACGCTCAGCGCAGGCGCGGAATCCGCGCCGCACAGGCGTGCCGAGCGGGCCATGACGGAACTGCTCCATCATGAGCACAGCGCGACCGTGGCTGGTGACTGAGTGTGTACCGGGTGGAATCGTGCACTGATGGCTGGTGGTGTTTGTGCCCGCTGAAAGCATGCACTGACGGCTGATGGTGTTTGTGCCCGGTGAAAGCGTGCACTGATGGCTGGTGGTGTTTGTGCCCTGTGAAAGCGTGCACTGACGACTGATGGTGTCTGTGCCTGGTGAAAGTGTGCCCTGATGGTGTGGTTGTGTGTGTGGTTGGGTGTGTGGTTATGTGTGTGGTTGTGTGTGTGTGGTTGTGTGTGTTTGGTTGTGTGTGGGTGGTTGTGTGTGTAGGTGGTTGTGTGTGTGTGGTTGTGTGTGTGGTTGTGTGTGTGTGGTTGTTGTGTGTGTGTGGCTGTGGGTGTGGTTGTGTGAGTCATTGTGTGTATGTGTATGTGTGTGGTTGTGGGTATGACTATTTGCCCATATTTATGGACATACAGAGTCCGTCTTGTTGCACTAAATACATCCAAAAACATAAGGCAATGGATGCAGTGTCTTTAAAACAGAACGTTGCATCAATGACCTAGGTATCCGGGAAAAGGGAAGCGTACAAGCACAGCCTTTATGTTTCAAACTGGACCAACATCCCAGCTGTAGAGGTTTACTCAAAGATCCAAATATTAGAATGATTACTGTAACCTCTACCTATCTTAACCTTGGTGAGTTGATTTAAATAGAACAATGTTAAAGCACCATTCTATGCAGGAAAACATCCAGCAATATAGCAGGCATAAATATTATAGGTCCATCACATACTCTCACAGAAGCTTAAGAGTCCAGATCGTAATCAGGTAATGCGGTCATGCTGTCAGTTAAACGGGATTATCAGACAGCTGAAAATCCCAGTTAATGTAAGCTTCCTGCTCATGTAAAAATGGCTGCCAAGTTAAAAGGAAACCCAGTATCACTTCAATGCCACATACCACAGCTCTTAAACAATTAAAGCAGCATAGCTGAAATAAGTCTGCTGCAAACTAAAACAAAAACGAGGCAATGCAGGGCAAGCGTTGTGCTGGCACCCGAGGCAGTGCAGGGCAAGTTGCCACAAGATATGAACTCCCACACAATAGCGGCTGGTGTAGTTCAAGGACACCTAAGCTCGCAGCGCTACGTTCCGGCAAGGGACCTGGGTTTGAAACCGTGATGGAACCGACATAAAGCATCGAGAGGCGAGCGCCGCCCACATTAGCTACAAAAAAGCAAATGAGGCAGAAGCGAGATGCCCTCTGCATGCTATAAGAGCACGTGAATGGAAAGTGCCCTGCTAGAGTGGCCTTGACAGGAAGCTCAGATTAGCGGGTACCAAAACGAGAAAATAGCAACTAAAGCATACATGCTGCTAGCTTAAGCTGTAAGTTCAAAAACAGTCCATGCAAGCAGTAAAAAAAAGTGTTTTTCTTCCCTGTTGCTTGGGCTGTACTTCCGATTGGTTAGGTAAGAAGATAAACGTGAAGGAAGGAAGCAAGCATCCTCCCTGGGGGATAGAACCAGCTACCCCTGAGGACTCCGGAGGAGCAGAGTTTTACTAAACTGCAAAATTCAATTGTGCCACTGGTGCCCTTTATCAAGAAAAGCACAATACTCGCTAGGATATGTAAATCCCCAGCTCAACGAACTTCACCCACCGAAAAGATCTGAGAAGAGCCAAGCATGGATGGCATCATTTTAACCTAAGTAATTAAAGCGAAAACAAATGCATGCGGCCAGTTCGGCGATGGAACTAATGAAAAAAAGTCACCTCCTCCCGGCCTGTTGGCAAATAGTGATCACTTTTGCGGCCGCTTTGATGTTCTCAGTGGACGCCCGGCTCACTGTGAACATCAAAGCGGCCGTGAAAGTGATCATGCAGGCTGACAAATGGTGCACGCGCACTACGCACATGCACTGTACCCGATCCGCCTGCAGTCTTTGGGAGCACTTTCAAAAGCCCCTTACTAAATATCTCGCAAAGCACTGCTTACGCGATAGCTAGGCGAGACCTAAAAAGTTAAACCTTTGTCATAGTTAGGAAAACTTAATGTATTCTTTATTTATTCTTTTTATATAAACCAAACTTAAAATACACAAACATTAGAAGTTCTTCAGTTTTAGTTTGCATTACATTTATAATTTTCAGACCATCTTGAAATTCATATTACTTTATTTATTCTTTAGCTAAACAAAATTTAGTGTGCACAAAAATTTACATTTCTAAAATTATACTTATACCTTTAATTTATAATTTTGCAACACCTTCAAATCATAACTCGCTCACTTCCATACACAGTGTATTGAACCAGTAGCCACACTACCTTAACTATAACTCACGCCTTGTCCACGTGCTGCTGATCCACTTTTATATTATGTCAGTTAGACCATTTAAAATAATAGTATTTACAATATTAATTATGACATAGCAAATCATATCTTTTGTGAGAACACAGTGCATGATAGATTGTAGACTTATAACTAATGTAGTTTGGCTACAGAGTTGAATACACTGTGTAGAGAGGTGCAAAAGTCATAATAATTTGAAGGTATTGCGTGTTTTTTTATATATTTGCAAAGCCAGTAGGTCTGGCTTTGTCAGTACTTATTTTGTTTGTGAATGTTTTTGGTAAGAAGGTACGCATTGTATCAAAGAGAACACTGGCTAACAGCAAAGATCTATATATTTATGTCAAAGCAAACATTGCACCAGCTAGTCCTTGGCTCTATTGGGACTGGTCGTTGTGCAGGTGTACAAGAGCATAATGCTATCACTCAGTCATGTAAAATAATGGCTGAAGTGAGCTGACACTGTGCATCATGCTGTGTGCAGCGCACAAAGGGCAGGGAGAAATAGAGACTAGCATTTGGAAAGCCAATAGGTTTCACCTGTGCAAGGACTATTGGCTTTGACAATGTGTTTTAGCCATGTTGTACACCAGTGTTGCTGTTATTCAGCATGGCTAAATGTTAGTGGCCTAGAGGAGAATGAAAAGTGTTAAAGAGTGGAGTGCCAAAAAGTGGAGTGGAGTACAGCCATGGAATGTTGTAGACTGGAGTGGCTTAGAGTGTAGTGTCGTAGAGTGTTAGATACATGGGAGGCAGCCATGGGATGCACTTGTTTTTACAAGATCCATTGTGTGGGTCTTAAGATGGACGCAGAAAGCATAGTGGTTAGTAGGAAGCATGGTGCTTCCTGGTATGCAAGGAAGGCACAATCGGCATGGAATGCAGCCAAAAAGGATCAGGCATGGGCAGGTAGAAAAGGAGACAACCATTGGCAAAGGCCAATATGTCTCGCCTATGTAGGAGCCATTGGCTGCGCCAATGTGTTTTAGCCATGTTATACACCAGCATGACTAAAAGTTAGAGCATAGAGGAGAGTGGAGTGGTGTGTCGTAGAGTGGAATGTCGAAGAGTGGAGTGTGGCAAAGAGTGGAGAGGGGTAAAGTGGAGTAGAGACATGGAGGGGAGTATTGTGGCCAGAGTGGAGTGGCGTAAAAAGGAGTGGTATAGAATAAAGTAAACATGAGGGCAGATTAGAAACAAAGTGCCAGAGCCTGTGCTTTTGTTTTTTAAATAAGTTTCAAATTAAAGAAAAAAATACTTTTTGGAGCCTGTTTGGACCCCCCTAGTAGGTCTAGGGGGTCAGGATACTTCTACCCTGCCCCCTTGTCTTTTCTTTTCTTTACATTGTTTATGTTTTTACGGTGACATAGTTCAAGCCGAGTCACAAGATGGCTGCCAACAATTCCTGGTTTGAAGTGTTGGCAGCCAATCCGATCTCAGCATGAGATCGGAAGGGGTCAGGGATCCTCAGTGTCCCTATATACACAACTGGAGATGTCTTTAAATTACTCAGCAGCTACTGAACAGATTTACACCAATTAACAAAATGGTCACAATCTGGAACCAACAGCTACCTTTCTGTTAAATTTGGTGTAGTTCCCCCTTTTGTCAGTCCCTGCTTGACAAATCACCCTGATATTTTCAAGACAGCAGCTGGAGTGAGTGGCATACTAGTTTTGATAATTTCACAAGGGTTTGTCAAATGATGCCGAAGGAATTGGCAAAGGAAAGCACACTCTTCCTATAGAAACTTCATCCTAACTATAAATACCTATTGGATATAACTATATATATGTATCCACGGCTTGATGTTGTTATAATTTGTAATTTATCAATTTATGCCTATACTTCTTGTATATGTACCGATTTTCGGTACCATTGTCTTGCACGGTGTGCATTTACATATATTATGTATTGGACTCTATCTGTTACAAGATGGCGTCGATAATCGACCTCTGGGCTAGTCCTTTGCTGATGTCTACTACCAAGTAGGAGCTTTAAGTTGGGTCATGTGCTTAGTGTCATTGACACTGACGAAGGCTTGCACCGAAACGCGTTTGTTTACTTTTCATTAAAGACCGCTGTGAATATCACCACCCTCGGAATGCTGTAGTCCTTTTGGAGAAATTAGGACTTTTGAGCGTCATGTATATGTATATATATATATATATATATATATATATATATATATATATATATATATATATATATATATATTGTCGCTCAGGACTCTTCTCAGTCTCACAATAAAGAGGCAGCACTCGTAATCCAAGAGTTAACCAGCGATTTAATTATGGGGAACAAAAAAGCACAGACGCGTTTCGGCGTGAGCCTTCGTCAGTGTATCACTCGTCAATTTCAGACGTCCCATTAAGTATAGAAGTTAATGAACATTGACATAAACATAGGACTTTACCCCTTATGCCTCTGTGGGCGCCATATTGGAAGGGTGTTCTATCCATACAGGGGTCTTATCTAATTCATTCGTGCATTCTCACGTTGAAATAAAGCTGTGGATCGGCTAGTGTCCTATGATACAATGTACAATGTCATATTTACAGATAAACAAACAGTGCAATTCATGAGGCAAACCTCCAGACACAGAGAAAGAGTAATATCATGCTTCATATGAAATTAATACAAAATTCATCATGGAAATTCATTGAAATATAACGAGAAAATTTGTTTCCTTCAAGTATCTGACAGAAGATTACTCAATCAAAACAAGAAGCATTCAAAGGAATGAAAAGAGGCGTCATCCGGGGTATGACATGCATAAACGGTATAACCAGGTTGGCCAAAAGAAACTCCAAGGACTTTAAACTTCAGTTGATTCTAGACGCTGATAGGTACATCATAAATCATAATTCAGCTGCTAAGAAATATATTCCATTGTGATACTAAAATACCCACAGTAAGGAATTCAGATCCCAGGAGACCTTTCGTATCAGGTCGTGCTTCCATATTGGCCAATTTTGTTTCTCTATGTACACATATTATTATACACATATCTACATATTTACATTCCTCCGGTGGCCTGTCAGGATGGGCAAAGGGGTAAAAGAAAAAGAGAAGAAAGTAAAGGAAGAAATAGGGGGGAAAATAGACAAAGAGCGAGATAAAAAAAGAAGGAAAGGAGAAGGTCAACAAAACCAAGAGAGAGATAGAGAGAATAAGAAAAGTGTTCATCAACGCAGTTACATTGTATGGTTCATTCCAACATCAAGGTCTAAATCAAAAAAATCAGAATCACAATCAAGACTTGGGAAATTCAATATTACAGTAATACGGTTTAAGCACTATAGACAAAATGTACACTTTGTTGCTGGACTGGCAGTTATTGTACTAGGCCTCCTAAGAGAGTTCCTTATTCCTATAGCCTTATTTACCCAGATGACATGCTAATTCCTCGCCGCTGTTTAGTCCTCCTGAATATTTGGTGGAAAGGTCTACAATATATCTGGACTCGAGTCTGCGGAGTCTCCTTCACCTGTCACCTCCTCTTATATTTGGTGGAACAATGTCCAATCCAAAAAATCGGAGTTTTTTGCGGTCTTTGTTATGTTCATCTGCAAAGTGCCGGGCAACCGGATATGAGATGTCTACTTTCTCGATTGCCCGTTGGTGCTCCAGGATCCTCAGTTTGAGTTCCTTGATAGTGCTGCCTATGTAGCGTAAGCCACACGGGCAGACTAAACAATAAACTGGGAGCTGCATGTGATAAAGTGCTTGATCGGCACTTTGTTACCGGTGTCTGGTATATCATATGATAGCACTCGTCTGCTACCACTACAAGCCTTGCAGTGGCCGCAAGGAAAGAAGCCCGCCATTCGCTTCAAGGAATTAGTTCTAGGTGTTGGTTTGTCTAGATGACTCGAGACCAGCATGTCACTGAGTGACCTAGCACTGCTGAACGTGATTAAAGGATGAGCAGGTAGGTCATCTGCAAGTACATTGTCAGTTTTCAATATATGCCAGTTTTTATTTAGCATGGCTTTCAGATCTTTAGCTCCCGTAGAATACGGAGTTATGAGTCTAAATTTCCCTTTTTCCTTGTTTTGTTTTCTATTTCTTCCCACAGTGGGATCGTCTGTGGCCAAGAGTTTAGATCTCTGTATCTTCCTTACCTTCTTCAAGGTGTTTTTCAGTAAGGTGTTACCATAACCCCTCATGGAGAATCTCACTAAGCATTCCGAAGCAGCCGCCTCAAAATCGGAGTCCTTTGAGCAGTTCCTACGGATTCTTAATAGTTCTCCGTAGGGAATGCTGTTCTTTAGCTGGGTGGGGTGGTTACTGCTGGCAAAGAGTGTCGAATTGCCAGCAGTTTCTTTTCTGTACAGGGTGGTATGCAGTTGGTTACTCTCAATATACACCTTCAGGTCTAGGTACTCCGCTGCCACCGGACTAACCGAGCCTGAAAAATGTAGGTTGAGGTCATTGATGTTAAGAATTTTGATAAATTCTTCTGCTGAATCCATCCCTCCATCCCAGACGATAAACAAATCATCGATGTAACGATACCAGCATTTTACATGCCCTATGTCTGTATCAACTGTGCAGCTCCTGGGTACCCGCTCCTCCCACCAGCCAACGAACAAGTTTGCGTAGCTGGGAGCGAAGCAGATACCCATCGCCGTACCTGATGTTTGTATGTACAGCTGGTCCTCAAAGAGGAAAATATTGTTGGTCAGGCAAAATTCAGTGAACTCTATGATCATTTCATTGTGGTTTGCATACTTTATTTGGCGTTGACCCAGAGCATGTTTAATAGCTTCAAGACCCTGCCTGTGGTCTATACAGGTGTAAAGACTAGTGATGTCTAAAACCATTAGCAGGTACCCAGAATCCCATGTTAGTTCCTGGATCTTGGTCAAGAAGTCTTTTGTATCCCTTATGTACGATTTCAACTTGATCACTAAGGGAAACAAGATGTTGTCAACAAAACGTGACATGTTCTCAGTCAAGCTGCCAATAGATGATATTATTGGGCGGCCGGGGGGATTTTCCATGTTTTTATGTAGTTTGGGGAGATGGTAAAAGGTGGGTAACATGGGGGTGTGGTTCCTTAGAAAAAGATTTTCGTCCTTCCCGAGCATGTTGTGATTGTACCATTTCTGTACTAGTGCATCATATCTAGTGATGCTAGTTTGGTACACTGCATTCGTGCATTCCTTGTAGAAATTTCTGTCTGCAAGTTGCCTCAGGGCTTCAGTTCTATATTGGTCTCTGTTCATTAGGACCACGTTACCCCCCTTGTCCGAGGGCTTGATCACTAAGGATTCATCATTGATCAGACCCCTCAGAGCTTGGCGTTGACATTCAGTGATTTTTAAATGCTAATTCCTAACTATAAAGATTGTGAAACCTCTGGTTTTTTCACTGAATTTCAAAGGTTTTTTAAATGCTAATTCTTAACTATAACGATTGTGAAACCTCTGGTTTTTTCACTGAATTTCAAAGGTTTTTTAAAAGCTAATTCCTTTCTATAACGAGTTTGTAACCTACGATGTTTTGTGTTTTTTTATTTGCTGTTTTGTGTAAGTATTAATTATTATTAATTGTTGGAGGAGCCAGGACGGCGGCCAAGATGGCCGCGCGGACGCCCAGCTCCGCCGCTCGCCCTCATCTCCCATGGTTTCCTGCCCGCGATCCTGCACCCCAGCCACAGCTTTGTGCGGGGGAATAGTAGCGGAGCCCGACCGTCCAACTCCGGTCCGCATTCTCCCCCGGATGGCTTGGAAACGCCGTCCGGGAGCCTGCAGTATGGCCGCCTTGCAGTGGATAAACAACGGCCTCCAACGGCCATGATGGTCCGGAGCCCCGGAGGTGAAAATGAAACCTCCCTGCCGCAGACATTGAGTGCGCTCGCAGCGCCGGACCCACTATTTATATGCTACAGTTCTTTGATTGGAGTTCCTTACATCGGGAACGAAACGCTGCGAGGCAGAATTTATTGACGGATCAGACTGTAACCCGACTGTGGTAAGGAGTACGCGCTGCGGTGGCTGACTGGGGCTCAACTACTACCCTCAGGGTATCTCCTGCGACCTACACGTTCTCTGCTGCATTTTATCCGTTAATGCGGCGGCTCCATCCTTTGTGCATTGAGCCCTGAGGTCCCGGTTCACTGTCTGGTATGTAATGGCGCTTACAGTGAGAGATGTTTTGATGGCCATCAACGACCTCCACACTACCCTAAAAGATTTGGGGGCGACTGTACGCCCTGAGCAGCGGATTCTTCCTCCTATCGTGGCGCACCCTGTTGCGGATGAGTCCAGCGAAGAGCGTCTGCCCTTCTCATCCCCGACGACCGCAATGGTTGACTTTCACATGTGTGTGCCGCCGGATGGGAAGTTAGGGGAACATTATGCCTGGAACGAGGTGCCCACGACCCTCATCGATCTACTACCGGCTTCTTTGTTTCCCGACCATGGGCGCCATGCCCTACCGCTGACTATCCTGCTGCCTTGGAGAGCTTTCCCTCTGCTATCAATGTGGTTTTTGCTGGGGATTTGTGTGGCCTCAACTGGTACTTTTGGTGCACCGCCTCTCACTGCGCACGGACTGGGTGGCGTGCTGACTTTTGTCCGGTCCGGTCAGGGCTGACCGCTGCTTCGATATTTCCTGAGTGTTCTTGGTGCCGAAGCGGAATGTTGTTCGAATTGGGAACTTTACAATGGCTGGGGTGATCTTACAATGTTGCCTACGCTCCCTCTTAGTGGACTTCCGCTTTTTGGGGGGTTGGGAGATTGGGGGTGAGTATGGGGCTGGAGCTAGGGCCCTCCTCCGCTCTTTCCCGCTTCGGGGTCTTCCTGGGGCGACAGGCATGCCTAATGGGGGGGGGGGGGGCCGTGGCCTTCCGCTGGTATGCAGGGTGGGGGGATGGGATGTGTTTTATGTTTCTTCTTTGTCTCTATGGCCCTCTTTCTCTTTCTTCTCTTTCTTTTCCTTTTTCTTAAACACCTTTTCACCTAATTTGGGGTCGGGGTCTGATGCTAGTAGGGAGTTTATTATAGCGTATCTTTGTGTGACATAGTTGCTGGTCCTATTACCTCGATGGTGGGAAATTGCGTCTTTGACATATGCCTTCCTCCTTTATGCTTCCCTCCAAGCGCTTCGTGACTGATGATTGCTCTCCTGTTCAGTTATTAGCTTTAACTCTCTTCCTTGCTTCATAAAATCGCACTCGACAAAATTATAAAATTAAACCTTTCTTATCCTTTTGCTATGGTCCTAAGTTCAGTATGATAATGCACGCTCATTGATTGCTTCAACGGCGTACTGTCCCCTTATTTTCCTTTTATCCTTTTGTCATATGTCATAGCGGCCGGCCCTGATGGGTTGTAGGCAGACGCTGTGTACTGTGCGTTCTACAAATAAAGGTTTAAAAAAAAAAAAATAATAATAATTATTAATTGGTAAGCTCTCCCGAGAGCGCAGCGAGAGCGCTAATTCTGCGTTCGTAAATAAAAATATGTATGAAAACTAAATAATAATGCAAGACATTCAGTACCATACTTAAAAAGCAGTATTTTTAATTTACGAAATGAAAATGATTTTGCATTTCCGTACAGCTAGCAAAACGTCTCTCAGGCGCGCTGCGTAAGCGCCCCCGGAAGCGCCTATGTTCGCGCTGCGTAAGCGCCCCCGGAAGCGCCTACGTTCGCGCCGCGTAAGCGCCCCCGGAAGCGCTTCGGAGCACGCAGCGTAAGCGCGTCAAGTCATATGACCTTAAAATAACACTTTTCATTGGTTGCTAATATTTTTTTTTACAAAGAATGAAATCCCCACCCATTTCCTTCACTTCTTCTTTCACTTTTGTGACTGCAAGACCTGTCTTTTTGCTGCTTAATCTTTGTTTGAATATCATGGCTGCCAGAGAATCCAGCAGCAGTGATGACCCAGATAGATTTGTAGATGAAGAGGTTCCTCAGCCTAGAAAAAAGGAGCATTTTATCTGGAAATTGTTTTCCATACCAGCAGACCAAAAAAAAGTAAATGCTCCAAAAGTGGAGTGTCGAATTTGTCAAACTGTCCTGTCACGGGGTGACCCTTCCAAAAAATATTCCTTTGGAAATTCAACTATGATCCGGCACCTCGAGAGGAGGAACCCTCAGAACTATGCCCGAGACAGTGTCCGGGCTCTGGCACAAGAGGCTCCAGGGGACGGTGCTCCTACCTCAACTGGAGGAGCAACTGCATCATCAGTGAGGGGGCGACCAGACCAGCTGATCCCTAATATTCAGCCTGCTTTTAATGAAGCCACAATTAAATGCAGAAAATGTTATCAGCTACTTTGTTATGAGGAACAAAGTGTTATGCTCATGGTTCGAGCAATAGAGAACCACCGCTGCCATCCCCAGCCCTAATTTTCATTTTTTTATTTTGCTCCTGTTGAGCAGTTTCCCATTCTCTGTTTTTGTTTTTGTTCAAAAAAAGGAAAAAAGAAGAAAAAAAAAATTATTTTCAGAACTACCTCCAATTCTCATCAAAGAGCTGTATTCTTTAAAAAATAAAAAAGAGTTTTTCCCTGTGGTGCACTTAGGGTGCGCATACCGAAGAGCGTACCCGGGAATGCACCCAGCGCTTACCCCGCAAAAATTCTTTACAAAAAAAAAGTTTTTTTTGCCCTTCAGGGTCCTTCTAGGCCCCCCTCAGAAAACCTAGGGGGTCAGGGGGTGTCTACTCTGCCCCCTTTTAATTATTTTCCCATTTCTTTGTCACCTCTTGTGTCTCGATTCTACCGAGACACAAGATGGCGGTCTCTCCAGACTGTTTAGAATGTTAAAAGACAACCGACAGCCAATCACCTTTCCGCTCGCGCACTCCCGTAGCGCGCCGGGTGCGCTCCCCGGTACGCGTACCGGTTAGCGCTCGGTGAGTGCCTATAGATATGGTGTGTTACCGTTAAAACGCATCTTTTACAACGCGTTCCGTTACAACGCGATTTTTACATCGTAAATACCATTACAATGCATGCCATTACAACGCATGGCATTACATAGCAGATGGTATTACAACGCATACCATTACATCGTAAGTATTGGTAAGTATTTAATTTTTTTTTTTATTTTATTTAATATGTTATTATTGATTTAATTATTATTAATTATAAAAAAATATTTATTTCGTTTTTAAATATTATAAATTAAATATATTAATTTAAGTATTTTTTAAAATAAGTATGAGTATAGGAGTATATGTTTTGGGGGTACTGATGTATATGTTTTGGGGTGTTTGGGTATTTTTAGGTTTTAGGGCAGTGTTTGGGTTTTAGGGTACAGGGGTGTTTTTAGGTTTTAGGGCAGGGTTTGGGTTTTGGGGTACAGGGGTGTTTTTAGGTTTTAGGGTAGGGTTTGGGTTTTGGGGTACAGGGGTGTTTTTAGGTTTTAGGGTAGGGTTTGGGTTTTGGGGTACAGGGGTGTTTTTAGGTTTTAGGGCAGGGTTTGGGTTTTGGGGTACAGGGGTGTTTTTAGGTTTTAGGGCAGGGTTTGGGTTTTGGGGTACAGGGGTGTTTTTAGGTTTTAGGGCAGGGTTTGGGTTTTGGGGTACAGGGGTGTTTTTAGGTTTTAGGGTAGGGTTTGGGTTTTGGGGTACAGGGGTGTTTTTAGGTTTTAGGGTAGGGTTTGTGTTTTGGGGTACAGGGGTGTTTTTAGGTTTTAGGGCAGGGTTTGGGTTTTGGGGTACAGGGGTGTTTTAGGTTTTAGGGCAGGGTTTGGGTTTTGGGGTACAGGGGTGTTTTTAGGTTTTAGGGTAGGGTTTGGGTTTTGGGGTACAGGGGTGTTTTTAGGTTTTAGGGTAGGGTTTGGGTTTTGGGGTACAGGGGTGTTTTTAGGTTTTAGGGCAGGGTTTGGGTTTTGGGGTACAGGGGTGTTTTTAGGTTTTAGGGCAGGGTTTGGGTTTTGGGGTACAGGGGTGTTTTTAGGTTTTAGGGCAGGGTTTGGGTTTTGGGGTACAGGGGTGTTTTTAGGTTTTAGGGTAGGGTTTGGGTTTTGGGGTACAGGGGTGTTTTTAGGTTTTAGGGTAGGGTTTGTGTTTTGGGGTACAGGGGTGTTTTTCGGTTTTAGGGCAGGGTTTGGGTTTTGGGGTACAGGGGTGTTTTAGGTTTTAGGGCAGGGTTTGGGTTTTGGGGTACAGGGGTGTTTTTAGGTTTTAGGGCAGTGTTTGGGTTTTGGGGTACAGGGGTGTTTTTAGGTTTTAGGGCAGTGTATGGGTTTTGGGGTACAGGGGTATTACGACTTTATATAAATTAAATTAATTAAATTAATTTTATTTAATTTTATTAAATTAATAACAATATTTACAATTATTAATTTAATTGTATTAATAAACGATTACAATTAAATTATATTATTTAAAAATGTTTAATTAATTAAATTCTTTTAATTTTATTAAATATAATTATATGATGTATTATTTATAACTTAATTAAATTATAATTATATTTATTGTAATTAATTGCATTATATTATTTTCTATTTATAAATGTTTTATATATCATTTATTATATTATTTTAAATATATTAAATTAATATATTATTAATTTAATTGTATTAATAAACGATTATAATTAAATTATATTATTTAAAAATGTTTAATTAATTAAAAACTTTTAATTTTATTAATTATAATTATATTATGTATTATTTATAACTTAATTAAATTATAATTATATTTATTGTAATTAATTACATTATATTATTTTCTATTTATACATTTTTTATATATCATTAATTATATTATTTTAAATTACTATAATTACATTAATTACTGTTTTAAAAATGTTATATTATTTTTATTATTTTAATTTAATTTAATTAACTTTATTACATTTTTTAAAAAAAAGATATACTTACCAATACTTACGATGTAATGGTATGCGTTGTAATACCATCTGCAATGTAATGCCATGCGTTGTAATGGCATGCATTGTAATGGTATTTGCGATGTAAAAATCGCGTTGTAACGGAACGCGTTGTAAAACATCGCGTTGTACTGACACCAATCCATAGATATATATGTGTTTTTGAAGTTAATTTTAAAAAAAACCACTGGAGCAATTTCCACCAAATATAGCAAAGGCGCATCTGCGTACCAGTCCCTACAATTTTGCCAAGTTTGGCATAATTCCATACAGCGGTTCGGGCTGTAGACTTGTCAGACCGTCCTATGGAAATTAACATTGGGAAAACACGTTTTGGGACCCCCGTTTTTTCTCAGACCCCACTTCACGAATCCCCCCTGAAACTTCCAGGAAAGGAGCGGAGCGGAGCTGGCCAAAATTTTGGAAAATTACACACAAATTCCTCAACCGGCGCCAGAGTTATTCCGAATAGAATGTTGCGGATTGTCTATGGTAGCCAATCCTAACTATAACTACCTACTGGCGACCGCCAGTAGGTAATATATATATATATACACTGAAAAAAACATAGGCTTCACTCACGTTATAGTTAGGATTTTGCATTTAAAAAACCTTGCAAATTAATTGAAAAAACAATAGGTTTCACACGTTATAGTTAGCTGAACATTTCTCTCATACAAAACCTTTGAAATTCCTACGTTATAGTTAGCTCAGCTAACTGTAACTTGCGCGCCCGCAATACACTGCTGATGACGTCACATATTACAACACTCATGACATGGTCAGTGACATCACTCATGACATCACTGAAGACATCTCAAATGACATCCCTGATGACATCACTGATAGCTGAGCTAACTATTACAGAGGAATTTCAAAGGATTTGTATGAAAGAAATGTTCAGCTAACTATAACGTGTGAAACCTATGGCTTTTTCAAAGAATTTGCAAGGTTTTTTAAATGCTGATTCCTAACTATAACATGTGTGAAACCTTTGTTTTTTTTAGTGCATTTCATAGGTTTTTGTAAATGATAATTTATAAATGTATTAATTATTATGTCTTTCTTTTTATACTAATTTCTTATATTTTTGATATAAATATTTATATTTATTTTATTTTTTAGATTATATTTCATATTCTTATTATACAATAAGAACAAAACTAGATTGCAAAGTAATTTTTGGATGAATTATTGCTTGACGTCGGTTGCAAGTATAACGCAGCTCCAGCAATTCTCTTGGGGCCCTATGCTCACAATGCTGTATCAATCCTTACACCTGCTTCAAGCATGTGCCAGGTTTTGATGCAGCATAAGCTCAAAAGTCACTGAATAAAATGTTATACATGTCACTCAGTCACTTTTAGGAGGCCTTGCTGCACCCCTTTCTGCACAAGAAAGCCTCTTCTGGGGCAGCACTTTACAATATAATACACCCTCCAGATGCTTCACATTGTTAATAGCACACACCATGGCACATCTTTTGCACCACCGCTGTGTCGCAAAAGTGACGCAACGGCTGTGTAAAAGAGGCACAAGGGGATTGTAAATCTGCCCCTAACACGTACAAATTCACCCAGGCACTTTCACCAGCAGCGCAAATTGAAACATAGACTTGTAACATATTTCTGTACATATGATACATTCAAGTGCTTCGGACATACTACAGTATACTATAGATAAACACCTTACAGATTTATGCTGTAGCAGTTCCTTATAGTTCTGCACTTTCACATTCTCCATACACTAGTAACATATTCATTCATTCCTTTATGAACTACACATTCATTCTGACAAACTTTTACCCACTAACATAGAAATATAGTTCTTTCTTTGACCAGTGAAGGTATTTCTAAAAAGAACAGTTTTTTTTGTTTTGTATTTTTTTTGTGTTTTCTCAACAAATTCCAAGCGGAACAAAAGAATGAAAAAAATAACAACTAATGTTGAGGACAGCAATGATCCTGCATCCTGCGTTTCATCAAGTCTATAGACTGTTTCTCATAACACAAAAGTTTATCCCAATAAATGCATAGAATTTGAACTTTAGCAAAGTCAGAATCAATATGTGGGTGTGGACTACTTGCTGAAAATGCTGCTGCGACGATAATGTATCGCCTTTTGTGGATAATATGGCTCATTGCTCTTTTTTTGACCAGTAAACTTAGGTGCATGTTATCAAAGACCGGTGTTACAATTATCGCCGTTTTATTGGCAAGAAACTGCTGATAAAACGGCGTTAATGACCATGATAATACGGCCTTGTTATTTTCCATAGAAGCCCATGTTAACGCCAGAACATAGGCTTCTATAGCAATTAACAAGGACGTAATATCAAGCCCACCCTCTCAACATTAATAAAAAACCATAGGCACTTGTAAATTCCCATAGGAGCCCAAGTTCTGATGTTAACCTGGGCTGCTATGGTTATTAACAAGGGGATATTATCAAGCCCATTATCGCCGCATTATCGGCAGTTTCCTGCCGATAAAAACGACAATACTGTATCGCCTTTTGTGGATAATATGGCTCATTGCTCTTTTTTTAACCAGTAAACTTAGGTGCATATTATCAAAGACCGGTGTTACAATTATCGCCGTTTTATTGGCAAGAAACTGCAGATAAAACGACGATAATGAGCCTCATAATATGGCCTTGTTATTTCCCATAGAAGCCCATGTTAACACCAGAACATACGCTTCTATGTGAATTTACAAGGACGTATTATCAAGCCCACCCTCCCAACATTAATAAAAAACTCCAGACAATGCAGGTACCCGGAGCTGGAAGGTAATTTTACATATAACTGCCCCAGAAATGTGTGGTTCCCCGCGACGTGTACGGGGAGAGAGAGAGAGAGAGAGCTCAAAACATATTTTTTTTTAAAAAAAAGACCAGAGGTGCCGCTCACTGAGACTGCGGGGAGTAGGACCATAACCCCCCGCATATTTCAAAATAAAACCAGAGGAGTGCCGTTCCCCAGTGCTCAGGGCACCTTACAAGCACCCATTATGCAGAAAAATTGCCCCCGTAATTTGCCCCCCCCCCCCGGGACCTAATGAATAAAACAGACTTCTACTTTTTTTCACCTTTTCCACCGCGTACAAGTACTGCATGAGTACCCCGCCATTTTTTACTTAAAAAAAATAATAATTGAGCCTAAAGATCCATGTACCAACCCCTGACCAAGACTATAGGCCTACCCTGCCCCATTTCCTTATTTCTCAACTTTGTTTTACTGTTTTCTTGTGACTCTGCTCTCCCGACAAACAACATGGCCGCCAACACTTACTGGTTTGGAGTATTGACAACCAATAAGCATGCAGCTCCTGCTCGTAAGTGTACGTATTCCCACACACATACGCTGCGATTTTTCATTAAAAAATAAAAATAAAAAATAGAGCCTAAAAATCCATATACAAGCAAGTATGAGTAAGCCTAGAGGGTCAGAATGTCTCTACCCTACCCCCTTCCCTTATTTCTCAACTTTGTTTTACTGTGTGCTTGTGACTCGGTTCTAGCGAGGCACAAGATGGCCGCCAATACTTCCTGGCTTTGAGTGTTGATAGACAGTTCACAGCCAATCAGCATGCAGCTTGCGCTCGTAATTGAACAGATTTCAGTACGCGTACTGAACTTCGTCTCTAGATATCGCTATGATTTTACCTGCAATTTTCTCAGAAACTACTGAACGGATTTACACCATTTAACAAAAAGCAAAATCTGCGAACAGAACTCTACCTCTCTGCCAAATTTCGTGTAATTCCGTTTTGCTGTTCGGGCTGTAGCCCTGGCTAAAGGTCCCAATCGAAAATTGCATGGGGAAAACATGTTTTGGGCCCCCCCTTTTTTCTCGGCCCCCAATTAACGAATCACCCCCAAACTTTCAGGGAAGGAGCGGAACCAAGCAGGCCATTTTCTTGAAGAAATTCACGAAGATTTGTCCACTGGCGCCAAAGTTATTCCAAATAGAATGTTGTGGATTTCCTATGGAAACTAGGTCCTAACTATCACTACCTACTGGTGACTGCCAGTAGGCAATATATATATATATATATATATATATTACACACACAGGTTGCCCGCAACAAAGGGAGAGAGCCCACACAGGATGGTGAAGCTGAAGTCTTTAATGGAGGCTTCGCGTAGGCACACACTGGAAAGCTGCAGTAGAAATATCCAGCCTGACGCGTTTCGTGCCTGATGCACTTTTTCGAAGGCTTCTCACTACTGGCGTAGCATTAGGCATTATTTCAAGCACCAGCTTTTAATGAAAGACACCTGTCCCAGTGGGCGTAGCCGCGCTCGGCATTCTGGTGCCTGTAGTGCTGAGTCTTGCTCCAGTGAGTTGCCGTCTTGCTACACCATTTCATAACGTGAAAATTAAAGTCCCAAGTGGGTTGCTGCAGTCTCCTTGAAATGCCCAGCAAACAATACTGCTTCCAGAAAAATCAGCACCTGTCCCCTCAGACGTTCTGCCGGTTGGCGTCACGTCAGGTCTGCAGCCATGCAGCAGGGCTCCCTCTACGGCTCGGACCAGCCGTTTTTTAATTACACGCACAGGTTGCCCGCAACAAAGGGAGAGAGCCCACACAGGATGGTGAAGCTGAAGTCTTTAATGGAGGCTTCGCGTAGGCACACACTGGAAAGCTGCAGTAGAAATATCCAGCCTGACGCGTTTCGTGCCTGATGCACTTTTTCGAAGGCTTCTCACTACTGGCGTAGCATTAGGCATTATTTCAAGCACCAGCTTTTAATGAAAGACACCTGTCCCAGTGGGCGTAGCCGCGCTCGGCATTCTAGTGCCTGTAGTGCTGAGTCTTGCTCCAGTGAGTTGCCGTCTTGCTACACCATTTCATAACGTGAAAATTAAAGTCCCAAGTGGGTTGCTGCAGTCTCCTTGAAATGCCCAGCAAACAATACTGCTTCCAGAAAAATCAGCACCTGTCCCCTCAGACGTTCTGCCGGTTGGCGTCACGTCAGGTCTGCAGCCATGCAGCAGGGCTCCCTCTACGGCTCGGACCAGCCGTTTTTTAATTACACACACAGGTTGCCCGCAACAAAGGGAGAGAGCCCACACAGGATGGTGAAGCTGAAGTCTTTAATGGAGGCTTCGCGTAGGCACACACTGGAAAGCTGCAGTAGAAATATCCAGCCTGACGCGTTTCGTGCCTGATGCACTTTTTCGAAGGCTTCTCACTACTGGCGTAGCATTAGGCATTATTTCAAGCACCAGCTTTTAATGAAAGACACCTGTCCCAGTGGGCGTAGCCGCGCTCGGCATTCTGGTGCCTGTAGTGCTGAGTCTTGCTCCAGTGAGTTGCCGTCTTGCTACACCATTTCATAACGTGAAAATTAAAGTCCCAAGTGGGTTGCTGCAGTCTCCTTGAAATGCCCAGCAAACAATACTGCTTCCAGAAAAATCAGCACCTGTCCCCTCAGACGTTCTGCCGGTTGGCGTCACGTCAGGTCTGCAGCCATGCAGCAGGGCTCCCTCTACGGCTCGGACCAGCCGTTTTTTAATTACACACACAGGTTGCCCGCAACAAAGGGAGAGAGCCCACACAGGATGGTGAAGCTGAAGTCTTTAATGGAGGCTTCGCGTAGGCACACACTGGAAAGCTGCAGTAGAAATATCCAGCCTGACGCGTTTCGTGCCTGATGCACTTTTTCGAAGGCTTCTCACTACTGGCGTAGCATTAGGCATTATTTCAAGCACCAGCTTTTAATGAAAGACACCTGTCCCAGTGGGCGTAGCCGCGCTCGGCATTCTGGTGCCTGTAGTGCTGAGTCTTGCTCCAGTGAGTTGCCGTCTTGCTACACCATTTCATAACGTGAAAATTAAAGTCCCAAGTGGGTTGCTGCAGTCTCCTTGAAATGCCCAGCAAACAATACTGCTTCCAGAAAAATCAGCACCTGTCCCCTCAGACGTTCTGCCGGTTGGCGTCACGTCAGGTCTGCAGCCATGCAGCAGGGCTCCCTCTACGGCTCGGACCAGCCGTTTTTTAATTACACACACAGGTTGCCCGCAACAAAGGGAGAGAGCCCACACAGGATGGTGAAGCTGAAGTCTTTAATGGAGGCTTCGCGTAGGCACACACTGGAAAGCTGCAGTAGAAATATCCAGCCTGACGCGTTTCGTGCCTGATGCACTTTTTCGAAGGCTTCTCACTACTGGCGTAGCATTAGGCATTATTTCAAGCACCAGCTTTTAATGAAAGACACCTGTCCCAGTGGGCGTAGCCGCGCTCGGCATTCTGGTGCCTGTAGTGCTGAGTCTTGCTCCAGTGAGTTGCCGTCTTGCTACACCATTTCATAACGTGAAAATTAAAGTCCCAAGTGGGTTGCTGCAGTCTCCTTGAAATGCCCAGCAAACAATACTGCTTCCAGAAAAATCAGCACCTGTCCCCTCAGACGTTCTGCCGGTTGGCGTCACGTCAGGTCTGCAGCCATGCAGCAGGGCTCCCTCTACGGCTCGGACCAGCCGTTTTTTAATTACACACACAGGTTGCCCGCAACAAAGGGAGAGAGCCCACACAGGATGGTGAAGCTGAAGTCTTTAATGGAGGCTTCGCGTAGGCACACACTGGAAAGCTGCAGTAGAAATATCCAGCCTGACGCGTTTCGTGCCTGATGCACTTTTTCGAAGGCTTCTCACTACTGGCGTAGCATTAGGCATTATTTCAAGCACCAGCTTTTAATGAAAGACACCTGTCCCAGTGGGCGTAGCCGCGCTCGGCATTCTAGTGCCTGTAGTGCTGAGTCTTGCTCCAGTGAGTTGCCGTCTTGCTACACCATTTCATAACGTGAAAATTAAAGTCCCAAGTGGGTTGCTGCAGTCTCCTTGAAATGCCCAGCAAACAATACTGCTTCCAGAAAAATCAGCACCTGTCCCCTCAGACGTTCTGCCGGTTGGCGTCACGTCAGGTCTGCAGCCATGCAGCAGGGCTCCCTCTACGGCTCGGACCAGCCGTTTTTTAATTACACACACAGGTTGCCCGCAACAAAGGGAGAGAGCCCACACAGGATGGTGAAGCTGAAGTCTTTAATGGAGGCTTCGCGTAGGCACACACTGGAAAGCTGCAGTAGAAATATCCAGCCTGACGCGTTTCGTGCCTGATGCACTTTTTCGAAGGCTTCTCACTACTGGCGTAGCATTAGGCATTATTTCAAGCACCAGCTTTTAATGAAAGACACCTGTCCCAGTGGGCGTAGCCGCGCTCGGCATTCTGGTGCCTGTAGTGCTGAGTCTTGCTCCAGTGAGTTGCCGTCTTGCTACACCATTTCATAACGTGAAAATTAAAGTCCCAAGTGGGTTGCTGCAGTCTCCTTGAAATGCCCAGCAAACAATACTGCTTCCAGAAAAATCAGCACCTGTCCCCTCAGACGTTCTGCCGGTTGGCGTCACGTCAGGTCTGCAGCCATGCAGCAGGGCTCCCTCTACGGCTCGGACCAGCCGTTTTTTAATTACACACACAGGTTGCCCGCAACAAAGGGAGAGAGCCCACACAGGATGGTGAAGCTGAAGTCTTTAATGGAGGCTTCGCGTAGGCACACACTGGAAAGCTGCAGTAGAAATATCCAGCCTGACGCGTTTCGTGCCTGATGCACTTTTTCGAAGGCTTCTCACTACTGGCGTAGCATTAGGCATTATTTCAAGCACCAGCTTTTAATGAAAGACACCTGTCCCAGTGGGCGTAGCCGCGCTCGGCATTCTGGTGCCTGTAGTGCTGAGTCTTGCTCCAGTGAGTTGCCGTCTTGCTACACCATTTCATAACGTGAAAATTAAAGTCCCAAGTGGGTTGCTGCAGTCTCCTTGAAATGCCCAGCAAACAATACTGCTTCCAGAAAAATCAGCACCTGTCCCCTCAGACGTTCTGCCGGTTGGCGTCACGTCAGGTCTGCAGCCATGCAGCAGGGCTCCCTCTACGGCTCGGACCAGCCGTTTTTTAATTACACACACAGGTTGCCCGCAACAAAGGGAGAGAGCCCACACAGGATGGTGAAGCTGAAGTCTTTAATGGAGGCTTCGCGTAGGCACACACTGGAAAGCTGCAGTAGAAATATCCAGCCTGACGCGTTTCGTGCCTGATGCACTTTTTCGAAGGCTTCTCACTACTGGCGTAGCATTAGGCATTATTTCAAGCACCAGCTTTTAATGAAAGACACCTGTCCCAGTGGGCGTAGCCGCGCTCGGCATTCTGGTGCCTGTAGTGCTGAGTCTTGCTCCAGTGAGTTGCCGTCTTGCTACACCATTTCATAACGTGAAAATTAAAGTCCCAAGTGGGTTGCTGCAGTCTCCTTGAAATGCCCAGCAAACAATACTGCTTCCAGAAAAATCAGCACCTGTCCCCTCAGACGTTCTGCCGGTTGGCGTCACGTCAGGTCTGCAGCCATGCAGCAGGGCTCCCTCTACGGCTCGGACCAGCCGTTTTTTAATTACACACACAGGTTGCCCGCAACAAAGGGAGAGAGCCCACACAGGATGGTGAAGCTGAAGTCTTTAATGGAGGCTTCGCGTAGGCACACACTGGAAAGCTGCAGTAGAAATATCCAGCCTGACGCGTTTCGTGCCTGATGCACTTTTTCGAAGGCTTCTCACTACTGGCGTAGCATTAGGCATTATTTCAAGCACCAGCTTTTAATGAAAGACACCTGTCCCAGTGGGCGTAGCCGCGCTCGGCATTCTGGTGCCTGTAGTGCTGAGTCTTGCTCCAGTGAGTTGCCGTCTTGCTACACCATTTCATAACGTGAAAATTAAAGTCCCAAGTGGGTTGCTGCAGTCTCCTTGAAATGCCCAGCAAACAATACTGCTTCCAGAAAAATCAGCACCTGTCCCCTCAGACGTTCTGCCGGTTGGCGTCACGTCAGGTCTGCAGCCATGCAGCAGGGCTCCCTCTACGGCTCGGACCAGCCGTTTTTTAATTACACACACAGGTTGCCCGCAACAAAGGGAGAGAGCCCACACAGGATGGTGAAGCTGAAGTCTTTAATGGAGGCTTCGCGTAGGCACACACTGGAAAGCTGCAGTAGAAATATCCAGCCTGACGCGTTTCGTGCCTGATGCACTTTTTCGAAGGCTTCTCACTACTGGCGTAGCATTAGGCATTATTTCAAGCACCAGCTTTTCAAGGAGACTGCAGCAACCCACTTGGGACTTTAATTTTCACGTTATGAAATGGTGTAGCAAGACGGCAACTCACTGGAGCAAGACTCAGCACTACAGGCACCAGAATGCCGAGCGCGGCTACGCCCACTGGGACAGGTGTCTTTCAT
Organism: Lissotriton vulgaris; assembly: GCF_964263255.1. Classification (NCBI taxonomy): domain Eukaryota; kingdom Metazoa; phylum Chordata; class Amphibia; order Caudata; family Salamandridae; genus Lissotriton; species Lissotriton vulgaris. The sequence goes on from NC_141698.1 coordinate 164,479,865, forward strand.
TAAAAGCTGGTGCTTGAAATAATGCCTAATGCTACGCCAGTAGTGAGAAGCCTTCGAAAAAGTGCATCAGGCACGAAACGCGTCAGGCTGGATATTTCTACTGCAGCTTTCCAGTGTGTGCCTACGCGAAGCCTCCATTAAAGACTTCAGCTTCACCATCCTGTGTGGGCTCTCTCCCTTTGTTGCGGGCAACCTGTGTGTGTAATTAAAAAACGGCTGGTCCGAGCCGTAGAGGGAGCCCTGCTGCATGGCTGCAGACCTGACGTGACGCCAACCGGCAGAACGTCTGAGGGGACAGGTGCTGATTTTTCTGGAAGCAGCATTGTTTGCTGGGCATTTCAAGGAGACTGCAGCAACCCACTTGGGACTTTAATTTTCACGTTATGAAATGGTGTAGCAAGACGGCAACTCACTGGAGCAAGACTCAGCACTACAGGCACCAGAATGCCGAGCGCGGCTACGCCCACTGGGACAGGTGTCTTTCATTAAAAGCTGGTGCTTGAAATAATGCCTAATGCTACGCCAGTAGTGAGAAGCCTTCGAAAAAGTGCATCAGGCACGAAACGCGTCAGGCTGGATATTTCTACTGCAGCTTTCCAGTGTGTGCCTACGCGAAGCCTCCATTAAAGACTTCAGCTTCACCATCCTGTGTGGGCTCTCTCCCTTTGTTGCGGGCAACCTGTGTGTGTAATTAAAAAACGGCTGGTCCGAGCCGTAGAGGGAGCCCTGCTGCATGGCTGCAGACCTGACGTGACGCCAACCGGCAGAACGTCTGAGGGGACAGGTGCTGATTTTTCTGGAAGCAGTATTGTTTGCTGGGCATTTCAAGGAGACTGCAGCAACCCACTTGGGACTTTAATTTTCACGTTATGAAATGGTGTAGCAAGACGGCAACTCACTGGAGCAAGACTCAGCACTACAGGCACCAGAATGCCGAGCGCGGCTACGCCCACTGGGACAGGTGTCTTTCATTAAAAGCTGGTGCTTGAAATAATGCCTAATGCTACGCCAGTAGTGAGAAGCCTTCGAAAAAGTGCATCAGGCACGAAACGCGTCAGGCTGGATATTTCTACTGCAGCTTTCCAGTGTGTGCCTACGCGAAGCCTCCATTAAAGACTTCAGCTTCACCATCCTGTGTGGGCTCTCTCCCTTTGTTGCGGGCAACCTGTGTGTGTAATTAAAAAACGGCTGGTCCGAGCCGTAGAGGGAGCCCTGCTGCATGGCTGCAGACCTGACGTGACGCCAACCGGCAGAACGTCTGAGGGGACAGGTGCTGATTTTTCTGGAAGCAGTATTGTTTGCTGGGCATTTCAAGGAGACTGCAGCAACCCACTTGGGACTTTAATTTTCACGTTATGAAATGGTGTAGCAAGACGGCAACTCACTGGAGCAAGACTCAGCACTACAGGCACCAGAATGCCGAGCGCGGCTACGCCCACTGGGACAGGTGTCTTTCATTAAAAGCTGGTGCTTGAAATAATGCCTAATGCTACGCCAGTAGTGAGAAGCCTTCGAAAAAGTGCATCAGGCACGAAACGCGTCAGGCTGGATATTTCTACTGCAGCTTTCCAGTGTGTGCCTACGCGAAGCCTCCATTAAAGACTTCAGCTTCACCATCCTGTGTGGGCTCTCTCCCTTTGTTGCGGGCAACCTGTGTGTGTAATTAAAAAACGGCTGGTCCGAGCCGTAGAGGGAGCCCTGCTGCATGGCTGTAGACCTGACGTGACGCCAACCGGCAGAACGTCTGAGGGGACAGGTGCTGATTTTTCTGGAAGCAGTATTGTTTGCTGGGCATTTCAAGGAGACTGCAGCAACCCACTTGGGACTTTAATTTTCACGTTATGAAATGGTGTAGCAAGACGGCAACTCACTGGAGCAAGACTCAGCACTACAGGCACCAGAATGCCGAGCGCGGCTACGCCCACTGGGACAGGTGTCTTTCATTAAAAGCTGGTGCTTGAAATAATGCCTAATGCTACGCCAGTAGTGAGAAGCCTTCGAAAAAGTGCATCAGGCACGAAACGCGTCAGGCTGGATATTTCTACTGCAGCTTTCCAGTGTGTGCCTACGCGAAGCCTCCATTAAAGACTTCAGCTTCACCATCCTGTGTGGGCTCTCTCCCTTTGTTGCGGGCAACCTGTGTGTGTAATATATATATATATATCTATCTCAAAATACGAGCTTGCTTGCTCGCAACGCCTCTCCCAGCCACTTTGTAACGGCAGTCCGTGACTAGGCAGGCAGCCTCTAAACAAATACGCCACGGCGGTTCTCCTTTACGAAAAACAGCAGTCACAGACACTCCAGAGATTACTGCAGCAAAATTGTATTTATTCAAGCATTAGGTCTGGCAAGAAAACACTCAACACGTTTTGGGATCACTCCCTTGTTCACGAGTGCCTGATCCTGCGTTGCTTTCCATTTTATAAAAAACACTTGTGACGCCCTTTCACCATAGTGAGTGAAGACAGACTCTGCTTGTTATTAACAAACGTGAAATACACAAAATAATAACATGAGCAATAAATGTGAAGAATCGTGTTTTAACTAGCACAAAAAATAACCCAGAATACTTAGTGATGTAAAAACAGGAAATGAGCATTGAATTTGTATTGAACAACAATTCATGTAATTGGTTACAAGACATCATGAGTATTATCGCGTCAGCAGGAGTCAGGAAGGATCCACGAATCTGGCCGAAAATTGTAAAAAAGTGAAGTGCTGGCTCCCCGCTTCATTTAATTAATCCCCGGGTGGGCTAGGGTCTGGGCAGTTATACAAATAATAATGCAGAGGCCTCCGTGGGCCCCCGCAGCTCCAGTGATCGCCACCTCCCTGGTTCTAATTGATTGAAATGCAAGGGTCCAACAGGCCCGCCCTCTGCCCTGGGGACCACCACCTTTCTGGGGCTAAACACCAAAATAATGTGTGACCACCTCCCCGGGGCTTGAATTCTGAAACACGGGGGCCACGTAGCCCGCATGCAGCCCCGGGGACTGCCACCTCCCTGGGGATATATCTAAAATAATGCATGGGGGACGACAGCCCCCCCTGCAGCCCCTGGGCCCACCACCTCCCAGGGGCTATATCTAAAATAATGCATGGGTCGGCTCCAGCCCCCCCACGCAGCCCCAAGGACCACCACCTCCTTGCGGCTGTACAGATGATGGGAGGAGGGCCTCGCGGCCGCACTCCAGGAATCCTCCATGGCCCTGGGGACCGCTACTTCTCAGGACCGGCTCCAGCAATGTCCCTGGGTGCCCACCCCAGGACATTGCAGTTTGCTATGGCCTGGTGAGAGCACCGCTCCAGCCAAGCTAAAATAAACTCTGCTCTTCTTCAGGAAAGCGAGAGCAGTAAAATGCTCTTGCTTCCATGAGTCGGAGCAAAATTACTTTTGGACTGAGGGAGTGGCATGTTAGCAGCTCCCTCTGTATGAAAGCAATGCTGGCTCCCTCAGGGGCCTTGAGGCTCCTCCTGCGGTCCCCAACAAGAGGCCATGCCCAGGGGAAAAAAAAGAAAAGGGAGCACACCCTGGGGGATGGACCCACCTTGCTGCACTTTAAAAAAAAAAAAAAAATGGCTGGGTCCCGGGGGATGGAGTCCCCGGTGCCTAAATCGGCACAGGAGGGAGAGGGGGGGGGGGGCGCGGGCAGCGCAGCCCCCATCTCCTTTTTATGATAAAAAATGGGTCAGGCTCCATGGGGTCCAAATGGTCAAGGGAAGGGCAGGCCAAACAGCCCACTTCTCTGGTATTTTTTTTGTTTTACATTATAAGCATAAGCAAAGGCCCAGCCCCCTTTCTCCACTACTCTGCAAACAAGCCTCCTGGAGCGATGCTGGTTGGGGAATGAACGTTCCCATGGCTGCTGAGGGTCCTTAGGTGCCAAAAAGACCTCCTGCTCCCTCCAGTAAGCCCCACACAGTGGGATTGCTGAGAGGTGGTCCAAGGCAATGCCACTTTCTCCACCACTCTGTAAATGCACCGCTCTGCACACTGCTGGTGAGGTCCCTTTGCCTCCTGAGGGCCTCAGGACTAGAGTGGACTTTATCCCTCAAGCAACAGTGCGCAAGGAGGTGCATTTTCAGAGTGGTGGAGAAAAGGGGAGTGGCCTCTGACCAACTCTCAGCAGACCAGCTTTGTGGGCCTTACTGGAGGCAACAGGATGGCTAGTTGGCCCACAAGGACCCTGAAGAGTCAAGGGGACTTCATCTATCAAATAGTAGTGCACCAGAAGGTGGATTTGCAGACTGGAGGAGAAAGACGGCGAGGCCACCGAAAACCACTCAGCCCACCCACTGTGTTGGATTTCCTGAAGGTAACAGGCGGGGTAGTTGACCCCCAAGGACCCTCAATAGCTAAGGGAACTTCATTCCTGTAGGAAAGTAGGATCTGCTTCTTATGATTACTCCTACTTTTTGCTTAATGTGATGCTGTTTTTGACAAGTTTGACTGAGATCCTGCTAATCAGGACCCCAGTCTATCTGCTTTCTCCCTAAACTGTTATGTTTTTTACTTAGGTACACTTCAGATTGGATACAGGGGTACCCTAGTCAGACCCTAATATATGGTACCCATGTATCCAGTGCATAGGTACACCAGAGGCCTCCCATGGGCTGAAGCATGTATGATGCCACCCATGAGAGACCATGCAAAATGGAACTACATGCCTGCCATTACAGCCTGTGCAAGTTGATGCATGCACCACTTACTCAAGAGATAGGTTTACTATATCTAGTGGTCGCTCCACTTAAAACCTATAAGTCACCCCTACAACAGACCTTTACAATCCTGAGGGCAGGGTGCTTGGTTCTAAGTGAGAGGTTGCCCCTGCATAAGCAGGGCACCCCGGCAGCCTACGGATGTCCATTCTTCCGGGTTGTCAGTGAAGCAGTCATATACTAATATAGCAGGGCATTACGCGACCACGTGATGATTTACAATAAATTAGTACCCACATATTTAAATTAATACCTGAGTATTAATACACTCCCCTGCCCAAAACTCCTATTTCCCTCACATCTCATGCCAGAGGGTGGGTGTTATACACCTAAGAGTAATTATTTCTTTTTTTATTAATAATATTAATAGTAACAATTAAATTACGTTAATACCCAGGTAGTATAACTAATACCTGAGTATTAATACACGCCCAACCCAAACCCTTATTTCCCTCACATCCAATGCCAGAGGGTGGGTGTTCCACACCCACGACCAATTATTTCAATTTTTTAAAACAATTACTAAAATTAAAATGAATGAATACCCGGATATTAAGATTAATACTTGAGTATTAATACACTCTTCCACACAAAACTCCTTATTTCTTTCACATCCCATGCCAGAGGGTGGGTGTTGCACTTCCAAGATATTTTTTTGTATTTTTTTACTTAATCATATTATTGTTAAAAATTCATTTTTTTATAACCAGGTAGTAAAATAAATACCTGAGTATTAGTATACTCCCACACCCAAACCCCTGTTTCCCTCTTATCCTGTGCCAGAGGGTGGGTGTTATACACCCAGGAGTAATTATATCAAATTTTTCTAAAACTGTATAGTACTAACATTAAAAATTAAATTAATAGCCAGGCATTATAATTAGAATCTGGGATTTAATACACTCCCCCACTTCAAAACCCCTCTTTTCCCCACATTCTGTGCCAGAGGGTAGATGTTACACACCCAAAAGTTAATAATTTTTTTTTACATTAATAATATTAATGATTAAAATAAATGAATTCCCAGATATTGAAAAAAATACCTGAGTATTAATGCACCACCCGACTCAAAACCCCTATTTCCCTCACATCCCTTGTCAGAGGGTTGGTGTTATACACCGATGGGCATTTTTTCCCGATTTTTTAATTAATCATATTAATATTAAAAATGTAAACAAATGAATACCCAGGCAGTAAAATAAATACCTGAATATTAAAACATTCCCCTAACCCCCCTCATCCCATGCCAGAGGGTGGTTCTTACACCCCCAAAGATTTCTTTTAAAATACAGGTATTAAAATGAATACCTGCATATTAATTCACCACCCCACCCAATACCCCAACTTTCCACACATCCTATGCCAGGGGGTAGGTGTTACACCCTCAAGAGTTTGTTTTTAAGCTTAATACAAATAGGAAACACATTTAAATGAATATCCAGGTGTTAAAATTAAAACCTGAGTATTAAAACACTCCCCCACCCCAAACCCCCATTTCCTCACATCCATTCAATATTATATATTTAAAATTAATTTTTCAAAACATAAACCTTAACCAAAAAAATCAAACATCAATCTTTAATAACATTATTTCAATATAAAAACATACCTATTAAACTTACCATAAAATGCGTTGTAATGGTATGCATTGTAACGGCATTTGCGTTGTTATGGCATGCATTGTAATGTCTTCTGCATTGTAAAAAAGTGTGCTGTAAAAGCATTACATTGTAATGCCTGCGTTGTAATGGTAGATTCCCTTGATTGACAGTTCTGCAAGTGTTGGTCGGGAGCCATTTGAACATCTTCTTGAGCATCCTGAGTGTATGAAAGCACAAGATGGATACTGTGTTCACCTTTAGACTGCGTTTACTTGGCTAGTCATGGTGAGTTGGTTGTCCATTACTATTACAAGGTCCTTTACATGGGTTACCAGGAGGGGTTTAGGTTTGAGTTTGACAGGCCACCAGGTGGAGTCCCAAACTGAGGTGTCTTTACCAGTGATTACTACTTCCACCTTGTCTGTGTTAAGCAAGAGTCAGTTGTTTTTTAACCATCTGTTGATGTCGGTACCAGACATTTTGCACTGACATAACGTTTTCCTTAAATTTAATGGAAAATGTGTAAATTAAGATATGTGTCTGTACTCTACATGTGTTAGATGTCATTCTTCCCACATTGCATGTGATGTGTCCTGATAAGGGGGAGATAACAATTGTGGGTCAATAAGTAAAAACCTGCCAGCTAACACAGTCACACCCTGTGTCACATGATATTGGCTCCTTTCACTCAGTTACACATTGGGGACCCAATATCACACAGTGGAAGACAAACTGAGCTCGATACCCATGCACAGAGCTGGTTTCCAGCTCATATGTAGAGGCTCGTCACTGCTGATATCCACTGGGGGGTTGTAATTTCCTCAGGACACAGGTAATAGCCTCAACAGCTTTTGTTTGGGGAAGGTGAGGATGGAAGCAGTAGCAATTAGGAAGTGCTCAACACAAAGCCCTGGCTGTGCAGCCCCTAATGAGTCAGTAGCACACTTTTTGTTTGCCTGCCCGGCTTATAGGGTCTCTAGGAAAATATGGTTAAAACCACTATGCATGGGGTTGGGCTTTAGATGTCACAAAATGGCCCTACGGGTCCTCCGTACTGACACATCTTCTACTGCTGTGGTGTGTGGGGTAGCCAAATTTCTAGGTAGTGCATGGCAGACCCGCACTAGGAGGGCCAAGCGTTCCACCCATTTAACCTAACCGACGGACAGCCCTATGGCATGAAGTTTCTTTTATGATTTTTATGTAACAAGTTTTGAGCTTGATTTTAGATAATTTAAACTGAGTAGTATATGAGGATGTTTGAATTTATACGAGTGCTGAGCCCCTACTCTTTTATTTTTTTAATGTACTGTATAAACTGTATACTTTTATGATGAATTTTCCATCTAATAAAGTAAATACAACAACAACAAAGCCATGCCCCTGCCCATGCCTCACTCACTTAGAGGCCCCTGCACAACTGGCTAAAAAATAAAGGGGGTTGAGGCCCCATCTCCTCACCACACCCGCTTGTCCTCCCACACTACACATTTTCTAAGTTTCCAAATATGCATATTTGTAGATGTATGATTGAATGTGTTGACGACTGTTGAGTAATGCGTTTCCAGATGCTTACTACATTTAGAATGGTAACTTTGGGTATGGCATCATAGCGGTGCAACAGTGAGGTGTAAGAATGATGTGTCATATTCGAGAATTTATTAGTGATTTAATAATGTCACACAGCAACCAAATTAGCAGCTCATATAAAATGTAATGCCTACTAGTTGGGCACTCACCTGCAGACCCTAACCTGGGATAGGGTCTGCATAGAAGTCCCCTTGCATGCTCATGTTGTGCACCATGCAACAGGCTACACACATCTTTCACACTGTTTGACCATGGCATCTGAAGCATGATTTAAAGATGTCAAAAATGTGTTCAATGATGGCTGTGCATGTGTGCCTTTCATGTTGTACCTTTCCTGAGGTAGGTGTGGCACGCATGGACTGAGGAGGTTTGAGGAGAGGGCATACCCTCCATCACCTGCATCAAAGACAGTGGCAGTTGTTATAATGTGGTTGCCAAGAGAATCTTGCAGACATTCCATATATGCATGCATTCAATGTGGTATCTAAGTACCTGGCACAAGCGCCATGACTGGCTTGCCTGTGAGATGCCTGTTGTGTCCTCAGTGACCCTCTGGAAAGCTCCAGTGGCCAGGAACTGGAGCACAGTCAATACTTTAACATGTGCAGGGTCAGCCTGGGAGTGGGCTGGAGGTAAAGTGAGCACCTGCTCCCATTCTGGAAAGAAATATACGTCATATAGCCAGCACCACTTCCCTGACCATTCCAAGGATGGTAACCCTCTGCCTCCTTAACCTCTCTCTCCTCCTGCAGTGTTTGTTTCTCAAAATGAAAAGCAAGGCAACAAACAGTGACTACAACGCTGAAAAATCTGTTTGCTTACTTTTTTAAGTGAGCAGACTCTCTGTGATTGGTTGGCCTTGTAGTGAGTTTTACCTGTTTATAGGTGTAGTGGAGTCATGGCTGTTGAATCCACCAGCCCATTGCATTAGTAGGTGTGTTGAATGTGATTGTCTGCTATGTCTTCGTATGTTTAGCATTGTGTGCCTTAATAAACAAAATATATTTTTTAAATATAGGCAAAATGTTTTTTTCATTTTTTATGCATTTTTTCTTCTTTTTTTTCTATGTGTTAATAGTGTAATTCCCTGGTTGCACAGATATCCGTGAGCACCCGTGAGTGGCAATTTGTGATGTGTGACTTACTCCGCAGCGCGGCTGGTGAAGACTAAAGCCAAATTGGGCTGTACTACTACTGGAATAGATGTGTGTCTAACATGGTGCGTAGCAAATTGGTTGCTCTTTGGTGGGTATGTTTTTGTATATGCCTCTTTGTTTTCCCTCTACTTCTTTGATTTCATAGTAGATATTCACTACTTTCCAGCATCTCTCTCTCTTGCCCCTTCCAGAGTACACCTAAAAAGTAGACCTTTTTGGTTGGAATTCCCTGCAATCCAGGACCTGCGTGAAAGGGTACCATATTTACAAAGTGACATTAAGCCACAAAAAGTGACTGAACACCACTTTATAAATATGGTGCAGGGCATTGCACCACAGAAATCTTGGTAAAAGTAACGTTTGAGTGGGCAATCCCCTTGTAAATATGCCCCATATAGAGAAGGGGAGGTCAAGCCCTGATCTTAGTAAATAGCCCTTGTGAGTATATAAAGTTGTACTACTAAGGTTGCTCTTTGCAAACTCAGAAATCCTTTAGTGAGTAGGCTCTTTAGGGTCAACCCAAAAGCAGTCAGCCTCTTGCCCATATATAAAGGTTAAAGGTCCTTCATCACGATGCATAGGCTTTTCATATAGGTTAGTTAAATGCCACACTCTGTAGTGTAGTTCCTATATTCCCAATAGGCTCTGCGCATTGAAATAATATATCCTATAGATTTGACATAGGCCTGAAGACTACTAGGTCTCTATCAAATATATTAGACTTAATTGTGAGTGCCAGCTAGCTCAGAGGTCACTAGAAACATTCTCGAATACACAAGAAGGGATTAGATTCTGACAACCACATAAACATGAATAAAAGAATTTATTGAACAGTCTTCTTTCTCTTGCAAGTAAAGTGAACTGCTACAATCATAATACTGGTTGCAAAGTATAATGCGTACAGTAAGAAGAGTATTATAAAATAATACTGTAAAAGCATTGTATGGTTTCTAAACCATAGATAAATACATACATACATAAATAACAAAGGCTAAAAATACTCAACTGGTGCTTCTAAAATATGCCTACCCCAATGTACCTAACCTAGGTCTAGTAAGAAGTAAATGAGGTGTAGCATAGGTTTAGTTTTCTTTGCCAAGAATCTAACCAAGATTTCTCTTAGGGTCTATTCGTACCTTGGTTTTAGAATGAAGGAGGTCTGGTATCCCTGTCTCGGGACTCGATTTACCAAAACCCAGCAAGGGGAGCTTGGAAACACTGGAGCTGGATTCTCAGTGAAAGAGAGGACAGCTTCTCGATAAGTGCGTCAGCTGGAGGGTGGCCTTCCTTCGGCACTTGCTGTAGTGAGCTGCGTCGGGCAAGTAAATAGTCGAGCTGCTCCGAACCACCGTGTGTTTGCCAGGGCAAGTGTAGACATATTATACCTTGAAGGTGCCTAGTTTGACATAAAGTTGGACATATTAACGTCATCAAAGAACCTCAAGGGAATGGTAGTTCTTTGAAAACTCCATGAATTCTTGGACACATCAATATTCAAGCAAGGGGATGTCCCTGACTGCTGAAGCTGAGTTTTCCAAGAAATCCTTGTGGCTTTTTGGAACGAGTGGAAGTACCCATGCCTGTATTTGGACTGCATGTTATGTTATGTTATGTTATAAATTATTTATAAAAGCGCAGCGTACACGGGTAGGTTTCTTGGCGCTAGAGGGCAAGCGCTACGGAAAGGGTGAGTTAGTTGAGGTAGGCGGACGTGAATAGCCATGTTTTAAGCTGTTTGCTAAATTGGAGATGATTATCAGTGAGTCGAATAGAGAGAGGGAGCGAGTTCCAAAGTTGGGGAGCCAACGTCGTGAAGCGCAGCCCGCCATGTTTGATTCGTTTGAATCTTGGAGTGCTCAGGAGACATTGGCAAGATGACCGGAGATTGCGAGAAGGATGGAATTTCTTGATCTTGGTAGATATAAACTTCGGGCCAGTGTCCAGCAGAGCTTTGTGTACGATACAACCCAATTTAAATGCACTGCGTTGGCTCACAGGGAGCCAATGGAGTTGCTTCAACAGGGGTTTAACATGATGGCGGGAGAGAAAGTGAAAAGATTAGCCTAGCCGCGTGATTCTGTATCAATTGCAGGCGTTGCATTTGGTAGGCTGGAATGCCAGCGTAAAGTGAGTTTGCATAATCCAGTCTTGAAATGATTAATTCCTGGACTACCAGGGTGGATGCTTCTTTTGAGAGAAATCATAAAGAAACAGACAGAGAACACTGAGGTAATTAGTGGGTTCATGGATAAGTCCTTACTTATAGTGATCCCCAAGCTCTTCTCCGTTGCGGCAGGAACAGGAGGAGATCCCAAGGAAGTCGGCCAAAAGTTGGAGCTCCATGGGCTGGCGTTCCCGCCTGTCAGGATCAGCTCCGTTTTGTTTGGGTTTAATTTAAGTTGGTTCAAGTTCATCCAATTGCTGATGAAGATCATTATGTCACCCAAATGGGTTTCAGATGAACAAGTGAGAAGTAAATTAAAAATTAATTGCAGATCATCTGCATAAATAAACACCAGAACATTCATCTCCCTCAAAGCCGTGATCAAAGGTTGCATGTAAAGATTGTACAGGAGGGGGGATAAGGAAGAGCCCTGCGTATCTCCGCAGGGAAGTCTGCCTTTCGTGGAGCAATATAGGCCCAGACGGACGGATTGGAACCTATCTGACAGGAACGACTGGAGCCTTTTCAGTGCTTGGCCCCCCACACCTGCACTGCAGACACGGTCGACCTAGATGTTATGGTCGACCGTGCCAAATGCGACCGATAGATCGAGGAGGATTAGAGCCTGGGAGACGTTTTGATCTGCTCCTTTGCAAAGTTCGTCCATGACCAAGAGAATGACTGTTTCGGTCGAATGAGCAGGTATAAAACCGGCCTGGTTGGGATCTAGATGAGAAGAAGCTTCAACAAAGGAGCTCAGACAGCCAGCAACATGGGCCTCCAAGATCTTGCTGAGATAGGGTAGGAGGGAGATTGGACGGTAATTACTCATGACCTGAGAGTTTGCACCAGGTTTCTTCAAAATAACAAGAATCTCTGCCACCTTAAAGGATTCTGGGACCAAGCCACTGCTAAGTGACAAATTAAGAAGGGATATGGGGGGTTCAGGGCAAACTGTGAAAACTTCGCGCAAGATATGGGGGGGGGGGGCACTGTCAAGAGGAGAGCCTGATTTGACTTTGATCATTAATTCAGAGAAGGAGTCCAAGGTGATGAGGGAAAATTGGTTAAGAGCCACAGGAGTCTGGCAAGCCGGACGTGGTATAGTGAGAGTAGTCGGTTGAAGGAAACTCATTTTTATTGCAGTAATTTTATCGAAGAAGTAGTGGTTTAATGAGTCACAGAGCTGCTGAGATTGCTCAGGTTGTGCAGTCACTCTCGCCGGACCTGTGAGTTCCTCTACAATTGAGAAGACACATAAGAGAATAGAAGATTTGTATTCTCTTAAGAGAAGTAGGTACATTAATTTAAGTGCCGGGTTGTAGTGTCTTCTCCACTTCCGTTCAGCTTGTTGAAGTTTTAATTTGGTTTCTTTAAGTTCTGAGGAAAACCACTTTTGGGCATCATGGGGTCTACGTGTTTTAATATATTTTTGAGGGGCGACTATGTCGCATGCGTTCTCCAGCCATATGGTGAGGTTTGCAGATTGGCTGGAGGTGGAGCGGTCTTGAGTCTGAGGGGCCCTGTTACCTAAAATGGTGTGACATTTCTTAATATTTGCTCGGTTGCAGTTCCTAGCTGTCATACTGCCAGGCTTGGAGGGGACAGCTACGGTGGTATCCGGAATCGTAAATGTGATCAAATAGTGGTCAGACCACACGCAGGGAGGAATTGTTATGGGTGAGATAGTTAAATTCTGGGGCAACACTTGATCTAAGATGTGTCCCTTATTATGCGTAGCTGTATGAATATGCTGAGTGCAGTTTAAGCTAGCCAGAGTATCCCTAATTTCCCGAGATATAGGGTCTTCCCTACTGTTCTCAGGCCAATAATTGAAGTCGCCGACTATCAACACCCTAGTGTGGTTGATCACGAGTTGTGCGACCAGATCCCCAAATGCTTGGGGAAATGACGGCATGGATTGAGGTGGGCGGTACACAACCATGCATACTAGAGAGACCTGGTGTGATTCCAGTTTTAGTGTTAAGATTTCTGTGTGCGGGACTTGGGTGGTAATCGTTGAGGTGAACTGATGCTTTTTGTTAATGATTGCTGTCACCCCCCCTCCATTTTGCCTGTTACTCTATCTACCTGCAGAATGTAATAGGGGTCTGGGATAGCAGCTAAGATATCTGGGATGGATTCAGAGGTCAACCATGTTTCTGACAGGAATAAAATATCTGATCTGTTTGTGTCCAGCAGGGAAAATATCTCTAGCTGATGTTTGCACGGGGAACGAGTGTTGAAATAGTAAATTGACAATTCACTTCTCTTGTGCATGACAGCAGGGGATTTGATATCAGTTTTAGCATGAAAATGGGGGCGGACAGGTTTGAAAGTTTGAACCACAGTTTGACCAGAATGGGTAGGTGAATGGTCAGCCGCCAATAATCCATGTTTGCTCCAAGGTGCGCCTGAGGGTATGATCTATCGTATAGTCACCTTGGAGGTGCATTAGTTGACCTATGGTGTAGGTTCATGCACGGGCATAGTAACGAGCCCCGGTCCCCGGCCTGCCATGGACGGGCGCAGACGGGCTTGCCTTTGACGCGCCGCCGGCACGTCCGCTGCGCGCGTCCACTGCCTGCGACCGCTGCGTGATGGCCAACACATCCGGCTATATGGGGGAGAGACGGCAACCACTAGACCGTTCCCTCGCAGCCCTGTGGAAATTGAGGGAAAAATGAAGAGGTCAGGGAAAGCAAGACCCTCCCTCCACGTCAATCGAGCAAGCTCGCGGTGGACCGGGGAGGTGGAAAGAGGATTCCCGGAAGCCGGAAAAGCAAGCCCAGCTAGTGCAAAAGTGCAAATTAAATGACAGGTAACACAAGTGCCAATTTACGTTCCTAGCTGCCGTATTTAGGTTAAAAAGCAGTGCGACTTAGATTTTCAGGTAAATTTCAATTTTAAAACAGTAAAAGATTGCCGCTTCACAGAGTGAGCCTATCACCTGGGTAGCACGCGTCCGCTGCGTGATGGCCAACACATCCGGCTTTATGGGGGAGGGCCGGCAACCACTAGACCATTCCCTCGCAGCCCACCAGAAGTGAGGAAAAAATGGAGAGGTCAGGGAAAGCAAGACCCTCCCTCCACGTCAATCGAGCAAGCTCGCGGTGGACCGGGGAGGTGGAAAGAGGATTCCCGGAAGCGGGAAAAGCAAGCCCAGCTAGTGCAAAAGTGCAAAATAAATGACAGGTAACACAAGTGTCAATTTACATTCCTAGCTGCCGTATTTAGGTTAAAAAGCAGTGCGACTTAGATTTGCGGGTAAATTTCCATTTAAAAACAGCAAAAGATTGCTGCTTCACAGAGTGAGCCTATCACCTGGGTAGCGCGCGTCCGCATGGGTTATGTCTAAATATGGTTATGATTTCTATGCCTTTATAAGGGCATGAATTGGTAAATTTCGCTTGGATCCTAAAACGCTATACAACAACTCGATACTTGATGGAATGTTATACAAGAGTTCTTAATATCTGCACAGAAGGAATAGCTATCACTGGGATTGGGTCCAGATTACATTGTTGGCACCACTGTGTCGCTGATGATTGACTTCACTTAACATATTCTTTTCAGAAAGAGGATTGGCACACATAATTTCCAAGATCACTCTGTCTCATGTTGTCATTCTCTCCCAACCAGATTGAGATTGTCAGACATGTGGGAAAACCTACACACTGTGTACCCTTCACTATTCATGTTTTGTCAGGAAAAACATGGAGACTCTGAACAGGGAAAAGTGCTCAGAAGAAGGCAAACATCCACAAATCAGTGCAAAACTCTACAATTCCTCGGATTATGCCTCATTCCAACATGGTAAGCTCATCATAATGCCGCAATTATGCACCTGGTAATTACAGCACCTTGCGATAATGGAACACTGGTGGCGGTATTACCACATAGTTTCATGTAGCTACTCCGGGGCATATTTACAAGGGAATGGTGGAGTGTGGCGTTAAGCACAAAATGCTAACGCCATGAGCCGCCATTCTGAAAACGCAGGGATGAGGTGTATTTACAAAGATACAGCACATCCCTGTGTTTACCCTAGTTCTGGCGCTAAATTAAACTGCCTAGCGCCAAAGCAGGCACCCTTGCACCATAGTGCAGGAGTGCCTGCATTGAGGGAATGATTGTTTATGTGCAGGAAGGTGTCTCTTCCTGTACATAAACCATCACAAATGACGATTTGAAACTGAAGTTGCAAATCGTAATTTTTTTAATGATTGTTTTTGTGAATGAAGGGATACCTTCCTGCACATAAACAATAATTCATGGTGTTTTGCTGTTTCTATGGGTGCTGCACAATGCAGCACCCATAGAAACAGCAATAGTAAGAAGAAATAAAGCATGTCTCCTCTTTTGGCCATGTTAAGACCAGTTTTTTCCTGGTCTTAATTTTGGCGCAGCCCCATATTTACGCACCCTTGTAAATAGGGGGCAGCCTCAAAATCAGTGGGTGTTGAGCCAGAACTCTCTCCGCAACATCCATTGCCCACTCCTTTAAGGCTAAGTATAGCGTGAAAGGGTACCCTACTTACAAGGAGGCGTGAAGCCACATTAAGTGGTATAATGCCACCTTGTAAATAAGGCGAAGGAACGTCATTGAAAGTGACGTTCCTGTGGAGATAGGGACTTGTAAATATGCCCCTAGTAATGAGCCTCTGTGGTCCTGGAGAGAGGGAGATACTGCGTCAGCCACTTCTTGTAAATATGATGTGCCGAGGGCTGCTTCAGTGGTACCTTACTCTGTCCACACCCATCCTGAGGGCTGTCAGACAGCTCCTGTTAGTATATCCCAAGTTTCCCCTCTACAGATCCGGCTCTCTGAGGTTAGGGATCTTTGCCCTGCTTTGTACCCTTCATTCGACACAGGCGCTATATAAGAACACACTTGAGTGACAGACACTGAATTAGATGGAACAATTGTTCTCCTCGACCACAAGCACGGCATGGTTTTCTGTGATGAACCAATATTGTGTGTTTTTTTTTTTTCAAAGCATGGTGGCAAGACCCAGAAAGGCATTAGCGAATGGGGCAGCCAAGCCGATTCTAGCGTTGAATTCCTATCAATATGACCAGGCTATGCCTCTAGGTTTACAGAAAGATCGAAGGAAGTTCTCAATGTGACCACTTAATATAAATGTTAAAAAGTAATTTTCATCTCAAGTCACCTATGTATATATAATTAAACAACTGAAGTACAACGCATGCACCAAACACGTGACTTTATTGTGCAATGCATGGTTAGCTGGAATTTAATGTCCGACATTGCACACTAGGGCCAATATCAGTTGACGTCCAACAGATGGCACTCTTGTAACACCAAATATGTACCCTTAATGTTCAAAGCGGTTACCTTTCGTGCGTGTATTGTAGTCCCAATTGGCATTGACAGGAGTGGAAATTACAATAAAGTACAGTGTCTCAATGACGGTATTAATACAACATTAGAAATATAACATTTCGACTTGCAGAATGAACTCAAAAGACACACACTCGCGAAAAAGTAAGATACGTTGAATCTGCGAAGTTCTCTCTCACAGGTTCAATTAATGCGACTTTAGAAAATGACTCATTCTGGGCTCGGATATTTACGGTTTGGAATCCAGAACTCTGGCCTGCAGTTTTTCCCGCGCACCCCCTCAATAAAGACAGCTTTTCTTCTTTTATCTTCACACATATGGGCTTCTTTGATTTCTTACCTACAATATTGATTAATCCTTTTGATATTTTATCTTCATCGCGTACAAACTGGAAATGTATTTTGATAGTGTTCGTTGGGGAGGCTCTTTGTGTATATCATGGGCCTTATTATGTAAAGGGCGCTTTTCCCTGTTTGCGTCCGGCGCACCTTACAACAGGCGCACCAGGTGCAAGCAGGAAAAGTGCACACTATTCATTTAATGCGCCTCCCGCAGAGCAGCCGCGAACTCGCGCGGCCCTGGGGCCAGCACATTCAATTGAAATATGGAGCAGCTTTGAATCAGCCGCTCTGTATTTCACTGTGCAGGGGGCACATGCCTGTACTTTTAACCCCATTCGCGCTACGCGTTTTCCCGCTGTGCGCTGAGTTTTTAATAAACCCGCGAGCTCGTCATGAGCGTACGACAGGCGTAACTCATGACGAGCTGAGCTCGTCATGAGCGCCGAAGGGGTTAAGGTGGGAGAGAGATCCCCTAGCAGGCGGATGCAGTGAGTGAATGCACTCGCCTGAAAGGGGATGTCTAAGGGTTCATGGGACCTCCATTCCTCCCTCCAGAGGGCTGCAATCAGGGGGCACACACAGACTGTGTGCCACCATTTAGGTGGCGCACTCTCAGTGTGCCTCCTGACAGCTTCTTTGCCTCAGTGCCCACACCTATAATACGTATTATAAGGAAACAATGGTCCTGGACCAATTATTCAAGGAAGAGTTAGAATTATCAACTTATTTGAGCATCTATAATACAGCGCAGAGGAAAAGGGATTCCCTCATTTGCATAGGGCCACGCCCCATGCAAATGTGTGAACGCCCTCTGAAAATAGCGTTTACGCACATTTGTATTACAAAAGAGGTCGCTCAAGCATCTGCGGCCCCTTCTGTAATATCAAAGTGCCCCAGGAGCTTGCAAAGTGGGCTCAAATGCCCGTGGTACCCCCGGGGCACTTCCATAATACTGCCCTAGAAGTTTGAACAGAATATGGGGGTGGGTGGGAGTGTAAGGACTTCATGCACGCTGTCGCTATAATCAGTGCTTAATTTCAGCCGGTGGTTGCAGATGGGGGCCCACCAACACTCATTTTTGTGGGACCAACTTCTATTTTTCCTCAATCAGACTCTGACCCAGAGAAAGAGATGGAAAAACACAAAAGGCGAAAAGAAAGGTGAAGAAAAAGAGGTGAAACACAGATGAAGGGAGAAAGCAGTGATGAAAAAACCTGCAAGAGGGAGATAAGTGAGTAGGGATGTCTGGTGGTAAATAAAAGAGGTGGATTCAAGACTTTGAAGCTTTTTTTTGGCACCCAAACATTTGGTAGAAAAGTCTGCAGGCTTCTGAGCAAAACATTGAGCCCGGCACCTATTCTTTTACTAATTAAACGTTGTCATTAGGCCATGCACTTTAGCACATTATGGTAATTACACTGCTTTTAAGTCAGAAGAAAAAGGTGAGGTGAGGGTAATCTAAAAGGGGGCAGGTATAAAATTGGCCAGGTGGCAATCATATAAAAAAGTCAGACCTATTGGCTTTATCAGTGCTTGAGATCATAGATTTTCCTTCAAAGTAAGATAAATGAGAAACCTCTCCCATTGTTCCCTTCACAACACTTTCCCCTGCAAATTCACTCTCTGCCTTAGGCATTCATGTCCTTTTTCTTCACACATCTCTTTCTGAAGTCCTTAATTGTATGTGGCTCCTCTCCACATCTGTCTTTTCACTTGCTCCTTCTGCATGTACACCCTGTCGCATCTCTCTCTCTCTCTCTCTCTCTCTCTCTCTCTCTCTCTCTCTTTCTCTCTCTCTTTCTTCCCTCTCTCCCTTTCTTCCCTCTCTCTCTTTCTTCCCTCTCTCTCTCTCTCTCTCTCTCTCTCTCTCTCTCTCTCTCTCTCTCTCTCTCTCTCTCTCTCTCTCTCTCTCTCTCTCTCTTCTCTTCTCTTCTCTTCTCTTCTCTTCCTCTCTATTTCTCTTCTCTTTTTCTCTCTTTCTCTCTCTTTGTCTCTCTTTGCCTCTCTTTCTCTCTCTCTTTGTCTCTCTCTCTTTCTCTTTCTCAAACAAACGAAATGTATGTGAGAGAGGGGCTCTGGTGGGATGAGGTGAACTTCTGCCAGGTTGTAGCGAGGGAATCCGAGAAGAAGGTCATGGCGGGGTGGTGCCAAAAAAGATTGTGGCGCCAGGCGCCACCAGCGCTAAAGCCAGCCCTGACCGTGTACCTCCTTCACACACTTCCCCTTAAAATCAGAATTACAATGTGTACTTATGTAATCGTCGCTCTGCGCACTCTGCAGGGATGCCAAGGACAGGATGAGCATCTAGTCAGTACAGCTTTATGATACAGTGACGGGCATCCTCAGAAACTTGCACTGATTTATCCCCAACTCAAGAGCTCTCAACCCCAGCCAGTCATAAACACAAGCCACACACTGAATTCACCAACTTACCTAGACTCAGTTTCCAGTATATGCTACACAAGACTCATAGGTTGCATGAAGCACATCTTGTGAAATGAAATATTCCTGCTAAATAGGAACACATATACAACTATCTGTAGTAAAATGTGTAAATGATAATAGGAATTGAATCGCTAATGTGGATTACCATGACAAGAAAGTAATCAGTGTTTTTGCTGGTAAAGGTAAGGACATGAATATAAGGCCATGTAAGGAACCGCTTGAACACCTGTTTTGAGTTACTGCCAGTGATGAGCACTGGCAGGACCCGCACCACTTAAATCTATGGCTAATGTCATGGAGTTGTTAAACAACATGACTATTTGTAACATGTTGTCTTTCTGGGTGCACTCTGCCTCGTAGAGAGGTGGAAGTGTTAAACATGCCAGAGGAAAGTCCCTGTGAGCTCAAGTCTTGCCACTAGAGAATACCGGGGCATATTACCTAGCAATAGCGATAATTATCGCTATTGCTTGGTTAGCGGGAAAAAATATCGCCGAGCACCGAGGATTTTTACCGCTAAGATACCTTGTTATTATCAAGGTTCATCTCAAAAGCGGTAAAAATCCTGCGAAATGCATGAATATCGCTGAAAAAATATTCATGCATTATCGTGACGATGCTCTTAGCCATGTTATCCACCTTCCATTGGATAACATGGCTAAGAACTGCTTTTAGCAGGTGTTAGCTTTTGGAGATATTCGCGCTTAGCGCGGATATTTCCAAAAGTTGTTAATAGGAGTTAGAGATGTTAGCGACTGTTTTCAGTCGCTAACATCTTGGCACTGCCACTTTGCATGTCATTAGCGATAATTATCGCTGACATGCAAAGTGGGCCCCTAAGTGCCCGCTATTGCCTACAAGCTGTCGCTAACTGGTGTTATCGACAGCTTGGTAATAGGCCGAGCAAGAAAAAGTCCCGCTAATGCGGCGATAATGCCCTTGGTAGTTTTCTGATTTCAAATTCAGTAGATGACACTAAAGCTTTAACCCGTTAACCCCGGCGGTAATTCCGCCGCGGTGCGGGCGTTTCCGTGCGCGGGTGGAATGCCGTCGGCCAATGACCGACGGTAGCACTGGGGAGGTAGCGTTGCCGTCGGCCATTGGCCGACGGCAGCGCTTACGGGGTTAATCCCCAAGTCAGCGATGGGGCGAACGCAAGGTAAATATTTTTATTTATTTATTTATTTTATTTTCACTATTCCGTCGTTTGCCACTTCCATCCACCCCATTCCTGCCTCACCACACTTACTTGCACGGGCCGCCACTTGGAGTTAGGTAAATTGAATATCGTAAATTGGGTATCATTAACATCTGTTATTTACATTGCTTTGGACTGTAATCATCTCAATGGTTTGAGCCCATACTGCATTATGCCTGGTCCAATATAGACAGAAAGTGTCCCCTGCACTCTAAAAATCCGCCCACCAGGGCATACACAAGGCACATCATTAGTCCCGATTCCCCAGCACTGTCTGGTGTCCCTGCCATCCCCACGAAAGCATAGTGCCTCCCCCGACCCACTGCATGTCATCAATAGCTTCAGAGTCTCAACAAAAGAAGCATTGACAAAGGCAATAGGCATGACATTGGAAAGCTGGTACAATGGTTAATGTTTTTACTTTAAATGTAACCGTCTGCCAAAAAACAGGAAACATGCTGGCCCCTAATGAAAGCCACAATATGTTTGCTGTAAAAAAAATAACATAATTTCCAAAACATTAACTGGTATGTTTTTAAATAACAAGCCTATTAGGTGCACCATTCATTTTATTTTTTACTTGTGAAGGATCCAGGGATAAATCACCACCTAACCGCATACTCAAATCACAGGCAGCTACAATGTCACTTCACAGGAAGAGCATACATCACAGCCTAACTGGGAATCCCAAGTGACATGTTGCTCAGCCAACTATTTATAGTAACTAGGGGGCAGATGTATCAAAATACCTATTTGCGATTCTCAAATAGCGATTTTTTGAGAATCGCTATTTGAGAATTGCAAAGTGGTATGTATATGTATAAAAAAATTCCAATTTTTTAGCGTTTTCTTAAAATTCTTTAATTGCGATTAAAAACATTGCTAATCGCAATTAAGGAATAATTTCCCATTCATTTCTATGGGCCAGGAGGCCCATAGGAATGAATGTGAAGTTATTCTCAATTTGCGATTCGCAATTTGAGAATCGAAAATTGAGAATAATTTCTGGGGTGCAAGGGTGTCATAAGGACACCCTGATGCACCCCTGAAATTTACATGTGTACGCATATGGCGCACATACATGCCCTAAGAGCATGTATGTGCAGCATATAGCACCTTCACAAATGCCAAAAATTGCATTTGTGAAAGAAATCGCAAATTACCACCAACTTGAAGTTGGTGGTAATTTGCGATTTCTTAAGGAGAAATTGCAATAATTGAATGCTTGATGCATAGCATTTAAGGAATCACAATTTGTGATTCCTTAAATGCTTACGCAAAATTAAGGAATCGCAAATTTTGCGATTCCTTAATTTTGCTATGCAATTTCCTTCATACATACTGTTTAGTGAATTTTTAGTCGCAAACGCTGCTTTTTTGCGAATCGCAGCGGTTGCGACAAAAAACTGCTTTGATAATCTGCACCTAAGTCACTAATATGTAGTGTCTGGGATCCCACAAGCCCTGGTTGCATCATTTGTAACAGCGAGGCATGTTAAATACTGAGTTAGCATGATGCTACTGTGACATGATTCAAAGTTTTGCTTTATGGGCTGCAGTAACACTTTTGCATTATTCCAGAATGCGTAGGAATCAAAATCACATTTGTTAGTAATAGATTTAAAGCCATTCACTACCCATGGCTGAGTTACTACTATTTATTGGGGTGTCCAGCACATCCAAACACAAATTGACTTGGAAAAACCAGAAAAGGACTATTCTGCAGACTACCTGTTCTGCGCAGAATACTAAGGGCCAGATGTTCGTAGATGTGGGTTTGTGATTACCAAATAGTTTTTTTTGCGATTTGCTATTTGGTAATTGCAAACACTTATGTACGAAAGTGTGCTTCACACTTACTGTGATTCCCAGTAGGTTGCAAACAGACATACTTATTATTAACAAAGTAGGTTTCGGTTTGTGACCCATTGGGAATCTAAAAAATCACAGGGATGGTGGGGTTAGCAGACCACCATATCCGTGATTGCTTTTTAGTAAAGTTTAAAACAACGTGAAGGCACCCACTAATGAATCCTCATACCAGGACGACTCAGTACATTGCACTGTAATACAAGAAACCCAATAGGTTTGTAAGAAGAAGCCTCACCCACCAACCCAGTGGTAGCATGCTTCATCATTGGGTTCCCAGCTGGGCTGCCAAATGCAACCAGCCGTGCTTCGACACCTGAGTGACCGTGGAGCAGGTTTTTTTTTAAATGTGATGTGTGCTCAGAGTGGTGATATTAAAAATGCCTCTGGGATCCCCTGTTAAAAATTTTTATTCCCGGGGTCCTAGGACACTGGTAAAAACAGGGCGGGGATATAGTGAAGATGAAAAATTGGTCTTCTTTATCCCCTAAATACTGGTCAACATGTTTCAGCCTCGTAGACAATAATGAGGCTTTCTTCAGGACCATATGACATGACTGTGATGTGACAAAAAAGAAGCCATGTGAGTTGTTTTCAGCATACATGCTAAGGTGTGCTGTGCATGCAGTGGTGTAACCGTACTTATGGACACAATGACTGGTTAAAACCTGGAAGAAAAAACAATCTCCTTCATACATACCGTTTAGTGAATTTTTAGTCGCAAACGCTGCTTTTTTGCGAATCGCAGCGGTTGCGACAAAAAACTGCTTTGATAATCTGCCCCTAAGTCACTAATATGTAGTGTCTGGGATCCCACAAGCCCTGGTTGCATCATTTGTAACAGCGAGGCATGTTAAATACTGAGTTAGCATGATGCTACTGTGACATGATTCAAAGTTTTGCTTTATGGGCTGCAGTAACACTTTTGCATTATTCCAGAATGCGTAGGAATCAAAATCACATTTGTTAGTAATAGATTTAAAGCTATTCACTACCCATGGCTGAGTTACTACTATTTATTGGGGTGTCCAGCACATCCAAACACAAATTGACTTGGAAAAACCAGAAAAGGACTATTCTGCAGACTACCTGTTCTGCGCAGAATACTAAGGGCCAGATGTTCGTAGACCATATGACGTGACTGTGATGTGACAAAAAAGAAGCCATGTGAGTTTTTTTCAGCATACATGCTAAGGTGTGCTGTGCATGCAGTGGTGTAACCGTACTTATGGACTCAATGACTGGTTAAAACCTGGAAGAAAAACACAACCTAAAAGACATACAAAACATGTAGGGAAGCATAATTGTGACTGATCGTGTCTCGCTTCGTAATCCTTTTGCTTGCAATGTGCTTACGTATGCATTCAAGTGCACTCTGTGAGTCGGTTTTTAAGGATTCTTTACATACAATCATTCACACACAAACATGACACATTCACCCAGTGTAGGTAAATTCATGCATGGTGGTTGGTGCAGGCATGCATGTCTTATTGAGAACTTTCATAACTGGCTTGCGTGGCCACTATTGTTTTAGAAATCGCATGCCTTCCACTCCGCATGCATTCACAATAAGGCATATTTTTTCCTTGACCAAATACATTGGCCACCACTTCCAGGTTATATTTACCTAGAACACCTTTTACAATGGAGAGTCAAAACGACAACCACTAAAAACACGCCATGCTTCGAGCTGCGACCACATATATATGTGGCCACGCAAGCAGTTATGAAAGTTCACGATGAGACACAAAAGACAAGAAATGCAGATGAGTAGCAACCTATTGGACAGGACTGTGTTTGGGCCCTGACTGAAGTGGGTTTTGAGCCTGCTTATAATTGTCATATATCGCCCAGCACAATGCTCCTTGCAGTTTTGGAGCTTTGGGAGTGGCCAGGTGGAAGATAATCAGCAGCTGAAGAAATTGGTGCTTAGAAATGTTTCCGTCTCTGAAAGACTGGGACAGGGTGCTGAGACTATCCGAGAAAGTTGCAACCTCAGCGGGCAAGATTTCCTGTTTCGTTTGATTCGTAGTTCTTTGAGAGGTAGGCCTTGTACAGCTCTGCTCATCTAAGGCTCCGGGTCTAGCCCCACTGGAGCATTTTTAAGCTCTGAAAAATGACAAAGTCCCAACTGAAGACAGCAAAGTGACCCCAGTGACAACTGGACTTCATCAATTTCGGTTTACAGTTTACAGTTTCCTATTGGCCTCGCTCAGAATTCTTGCAGCAAAATGGAAGGCTTCGGTGCTTTTCTGAAGGGGGTGTACCCATCTTCCTGGAACCCTCACCAGCTGGACGGCATGCCTTGCCAATCAGGCGTTTTGCATTCATGGAAAAAAACGAACTCGAGAAGTTAGAAGAAACAGGTGGGTATGGATGGCAAGGTAATCCCAGAGACAAACTGACTTAGGTGGCCCAGAGCGATTAGTCTCCGTTGGTGCGTTTGGTGCTGTTGGACCTGGCCCTTTTTGGCAGGTTCACCCCGAAACTTTTTGCTTTTGCCTAGCCTGTTTCTGTAACCATGCTGTTGGTGATTTTAGGTCTCTGCGCACTTTTTCACTGTGGTCCAGTGTAAAGTGCGTGCGCTCTCTGTGTGTGTGGTGAGAGTGAACTGCCCTCCAATAGGATTGCATGGGGAATATGTGTGACCATGGCAGTTCCTGATGTGTCGGGAGTGCAGGGTCGAGTTTGGTATGAGCGAACTCGTGAGATTGAATGCTGCGCAATGATGTATGCAGCATGATTGTGTCTAGTGTGGAAGTGCCACTTCTAGAAGTTGGCATGTTTGTATAATTTGTGTCTGGCGTGTGATTGGCTGGAGCTGGCTGGTGCGCCTGCCTCCAGGAGTCAGGATGGGTCTGCCCCAGTGGTGAATGGAGAGATTAGCATGCTGATGTGAGGGAGGGGTACACCTGGGACCTGAATAGGGCTGGTCCTTCCATCCAAAATGCTGGCTCCACCCCCTCTGGTGCATCTGATGTCCCTAGCCTGGCCAGTGAAGGGGAGTTCCCCATAACCAATTGTAGCTGGTTCTTACATTGCCTACACCCAGCTAGACAAAGGGGTTTTTGTGTATAAAAAGAGGCTGTGACCTCTTGTAAAATGTTCTTGTTTCTGACTAGAATCTATCAGGGGTGTGCAGCTGCTGGGGCCCAGGGGAAGGCTTGCCTCCCTGGGCCCTGCCCAGCCCCTGGATGCCCTGGATGCCTGAGGGACTTCCCTTTGCTGAGGAGCTGGTTGCTCCATTTCTTTGCCCCAGGACCTTTTTGGCATGAGAGAGCTTTGCTGGACTGTTTTGATGCCAGCCTGGGGAGCGCTTTGCCTTCTCTTCACAGCGCTGTGCAGCAGCAGCTTTTGGAGGAGTTCCCCCCCCCTTTTTTGGAGGTCCTGCACTCTCTGGTAATTATGGGTGCAGTCCCGTTAGTGCTCGGGGCGCTTTGATCGCTAGTTGCCCGCTTATTTTTGTTGTTCACAAGCAGGAGCCTACCCTGCATTTTGCCCGTGTTTTCGGTGCCCTAATTGAGCGGGTGCCACCCCGCTTATTTGTTTATATGTGGGTGCCCACTGCGCTGTGCATTTTTTGAGGCCCGAGGGAGCCTACCCTTCATTGCAGCCGGGCAAACACGGAGATCGCCGCCAAGAGCCGCAGCCCGCCTGGTTGTGGACGGGGCCTGCGACGGAAGTGGAAGTGATGCAGGGGGAGTAGGGAAAAGTGTTGAGCACCGGTGCGGGGCTCCCGTGAGAGAATGGGAGCCCCGGGATATGCTTGGCAGGAGAGGACGCCGGCGGAGGAAGGAGGAGGCAGCGCGGAGCCGAACTAGCTCGTTCCCGTGCTGATTTCTCATGCGTGATGTGTGGTGTGGCTCCCATGATCGAGGGAGCCCCGGAGGCTGAGCCCCGCCCGTAGGCCCTAAAGAGGAGACGGCCCCTGCGGGAGAGACGAGCCCGTGAGTAAAATCCGGCTGGGGGGGAAGAACAGAGCTGCCCTCGAGTGGAGGGCACAGACGTTTGGCCCCAAGTGTTTGCTCGGGCCCAGAGAGGCCCACATTTTGTTGTTTAGGGGGGAGGCGATGTTGGGGCACGTTGGCGGTGCCTGCCCTCCCCCGTACCCATAACAGGGCAGTGCCCGTTTTCAGAGCGGCCCCGATGGCAGCGGGCCGCTCCAGCCTATGGAAGCATAATTGTTTTAGGGCCGTGTGGCTCCCACAAGGTCCCCATTTATTTACAGAGTCCCCACAAGGGACTTGGGACACAATATTTTCAGAGCCTTGGTGGCTCCAACGGGGCACAGTTGTTTTCAGAGCCTGAGGGCTCCAGTGCTCTGTCTATGGTGGGCGCACAGTTTGTTTAGGAGCTAGAGTGCTCCTAGTGGCATGTTTTATTTCCAGAGTTCAGAGGGCTCCCCATGTTTGGCGCAGTTTTGTCCAGAGGGGCTAGTGAGAGCCCCAGTCACAGTTTTGCTGATTTCTCAGCTGCCCAGCAAGTAGTGGGCAGCTGCACCGTTTAGGCGCAAATTGGAGAGAGAGCCCCTGGGAGGAACAGAGACGGCACAGATGTGCCAGGCCTTCTACAGCTGCGCAGCACTTAGTGCCAGGTGAAACGTTTAGGCCCTGTTGTTGTCCTCAGCTGCCCAGCAAGTAGTGGGCAGCTGCAATGTTTAGGTTTGCGCCTGTGGCGCACCCCTGACTGGCGCTGCGATGGCAGCGCTCCCTGACATTCTGGACACAGGACATTTGAGCCCCTTCTTGATGGCCAGTTGGACTAGGGGACTGGTAGAGGTATAGGGTGTAAAGCCCTAATGTGATTTTTGAGCAATGTGTTTACCTGTTATGTTTGTGATGATAATTGCCTAAGGTGATTTATGGGCTAGAGGGATGTGGTGCTAGGAAATGTAATGCATTTAGTATGTTTTACGCACCCTGTGTTGATACCTCTAGAGATGGTTTTACCTATGTAGGTTTATGCTATTGAGTTGATGTTTCACTCTCTGAGTTACGCCCCTAAATGTGAGTTATGCTTAGGGGGTGGGTCTAATGTGTTTGGACTAGTGAGGAGATTGCCTACTGTATTTTTACTGGTCAGGCCTAAATGTGAGTTATGCGTAATGTGCAATGCCTGTGATACCTCTAGATGTGCTTTCATGCTTAGGAGGTTGTTTTGCCTAGTATAGTTTGTACTAAAGAGGTTATGTGTCCATGCGTGATCTATGCCTATGGTTATCAGTATTGCGTAGTGGGTACCTACCTGTTACCAGTGGTTACTGGTTGTGGTCTATAATTGTTATTTGGTGTTAAAGTAATTCTAAGTGCTAGTTCTACGAAGTGCTGATTCTGAAAGTGGCCCACATGGCCCTGTCCTGGTGTAAATAATCCCTTGTGCATATTGCCCGTGCCGGTTGGCACAATGTATAATGTGTGATTACTATCTGATGTGTTTTGACAATACAAAAGATATTTTTATATAACCTTGTGTGGAGTTCCTTTTGTGGTGTGGCCAGGATGTTGTTGCTGTTGTGTGCGTGCGCAAATGCTTTACACATTGCCTCCGGGATAAGCCTGTCTGCTCGTGCCAAGCTACCAAGGGGGGGAGCAGAGGTAATCTTGGCGTGTGACTCCCTTGCCCTGACTAGAATGGTGGTTTCTGCCTGGCTTTGGCGTCAGCCTTAGCCAACCAGAAATTCCAGTTCTAACAGGTGCCATAGCTGTAGTGTCTGCTGGACCACACCTTCAACATACCTGGGTTCATGCAGGCCCCTCAAACTGCAGTGTCCTGCTTTGCCTCATTAGAGGTTGGGTCTGCAATGGCACCTAGGACCTATATCTAAGGATTTGTGCTTTTTTCTGGGTATTTTTTTAAACATTTTCATTCTTTAAAAGTTCATGTCCCCAATCCCTTCATTAAATGTTGACTATGTTTGTGCCATTTTATGAATTAATTTGTTCTCTTTAAAGCCAAATTGATTTGGGAATTGTATTGGTTGATTTCTTGACTTTAAGGTTGTTTTGTGCTGTTTAAATACTTTGCATACTGGCTAAGTGGAAGGCCTGATGCCATAAACTATTAGGAGGGAGCCCAAAGTTGTCAAAGAAGCCTGCTTTTATACAAAAAGGCATGAATTGCTAACTTGAGAGTTTTTTCCCAAATAAAAAAAGCAGACTCCTATGCTGACATTGCATGCTCACACATATAACATGTTGTATAGTTATATCTATGTGTGAAAGTTTTAATTCATATAATATTTCAGTATTACTTCAGAAAATGTACCACGTGAATACTAATAGTGTATGCTTTACAGCTAACATGTACTTCTTTCACATCAGTTTAACCTCGTCCTTACTAATAAGGGCTTTAGTTAAACACATCTGCATGTGCCTAAGTTGGGCGATTAAGTCCCCTTGAAACCTGAGAGTACCTGGGTCCAACTAGCCCACCATGTACCTCCAGTAAGAACCACAGGGCTGCGTTGCAGTTAGGTGGTCTGAGGCCATGCCCCATTTTACACCTCTCTTCAATGCAACTCTGTGGCACTTACTGGACATACCTGGTCTGTTAGTTGGCCCCAAGGGACCCTCAGGATTCAAGGGCACTTAATTCCCCAACTTAAAACGTGCCACAGGGCACGTTTCCACACTTGTGACATCAGGCCACCTCCCCTCCCTGCACCACTGCGCAAACATACCACCTGGTGCGTTGTAAATTGGGGGATTAAATCCCCCTGAGTCCTGAGGGTTCCTGGGGGCCAACTAGCCCACCACTTACCTCCAGTAAGCGCCACAGAGCTGCGTTGCAGAGTGGTGTAAAAAGGGGCATGGCCTGGGCCACCTTTCTGCAATGCGCCACATGCTCCAACTTAAAATGCGCCACATGCTTTTTTGGCCCTGGGGATCCTTGTGGGACCCCCTGAGCAGCCATAGAATGTCAGGGTGTAATTACCCTGCCCCCTTTTCTTGTTTTGTGCCTTTGTTTTTCTCTTTTATTGTTCCTCTGTTCTACTGAGGCACAAGATGGCAGCCAACACTTCCTGGTTTGAAGTGTTGACGGCCAATTAGTGTGAAGCTCGTGATCGGCACAGTGCACAGATCCACCGCGCCTCTATATATCGATTTTTTTAAATTTTAATTTTCTCAGCAACTACTGAACGGATTTACACCATTTAACAAAAAGAGTTCTTTCTGAACCAAGGGCTACCTTCTTGCCAAATTTGGTGTAATTCCGTTCGGGCTGTAGTCATGTCTAAAGTTTCCTATGGGAATTAACATGGAGAAAACATGCTTTTGTACCCCCCTTTTTTCTCTGCCCTCGCTTGCCAAATCACCCCGAAACTTTCAAAATAGGAGCGGACCGGAGCGGGCGATAAGTTTTGAAAATTTCGCGAAGATTCGTCAACCGGTGCCAAAGGTATTGGGAAAACAAAAAACGAGTTTCCTATGGAAACTAGGTCCTAACTATAACTATTTACTAGCAACCGCCAGTAGATAGTTATATATAGTTATATAGTTATAATTCCCCCGTTATAGTCAGTTCAGCTAACTATAACTCACGCACCCGCAATGCACTGCCACTGCTGATGACGTCAAATATTACATCACTCATGACATGGTCAGTGACATCACTTATGACATCACTGATGACATCTGAAATGACATCACTGATGACACCATCCTTGTGACACAGTGGCAGACCTCCTCTCAGCCTAATATAAACTTTGATACACACACTCAAAAGTAGAAACTAACATTTTCAAAACAATGGACATACCAATACCACTTACAACCCAACTATTCAGTTATTCAAAGATCTAAACACACATCAACTCATTCACCAACAGTCCTATACAGTCACTTATACATGTACTCACTCATCATATGTACTCATACACCTGTATATTCTGTTACACACCAACAGTCATCCATAGAGTTACTCACACACATAGTCACACATGCAAACACAGTATCAAACATCCATTTACTTGCATATACAGTTATACACACACCACCACAATTACTTCTACAGAAACGTACACATACTTACTCTGTTAAGCAATCACTTAAAGAAACACATACTAATTCATACAGGAACTCTTCCAATCTCTCACTCTCACATATACTAACTTATACACACCAATACTCACATATACTATTTTAAAACATATGTAGTTACTCTTAAAGACACTATTGAGACAGTCATTTACTCACTAACACACTCATACACACACATCCAGTCATACAGTCCTGCACACATGCTGTCTTCAACACATACAGTGAGTAACTCATTCATGCATCTATGCGGTAAGTAATACCATCACCGAACCATACAGACACTCAGACACTCATACTGATACTAAAAAAATAACTAATAACCCATATAGATACTCATGTAGCTACTCACCATCCCATGCAGGCACTTATACACAAAGTGAGAGGCTGATACAGATATGTACATTTTAAACATTACTTACAAACCCATGTATTCACTAACATACACTTAATCAGTCAGTTATACAATCAATTTTACAAAAAAATCATCAATTAAGACACGTGCATACCCATTTATTTTGCCATCGATATACAGATATTCAGATATACATATATAAAACAAATTTAATTTTTTTGAAAAACACACATTCACTGGATGATGTCATCAGTGATGTCATTTGAGATGTCATGAGTGATATCATGAGTGATGTCACTGACCATATCATGAGTGATGTAATATGTGACGTCATCAGCAGTGCATTGCGGGCGCGCAAGTTATAGTTAGCTGAACTTACTATAACGGGGGAATTTCTAGGGTTTTATACAAATGAAATGTCCAACTAACTATAACGCCCCTGAAACCTATGTTTTTTTCAGTGAATTTCTAAGGTTTTTTAAAAGCTCATTTCTAACTGTAACATTCCTGAAACCTCTTTTTTTAAGTGAACTTCAAAGTTTTTTTTAAATGCTAGTTTCTAACTATGCCCACAGAGGTAGGACATGTGAAGAAAGAAGAAAAAACACACAGAAAGAAGAAAAAGAAATGTAGAAAGAAGCAACAGAAGTCCTCAAAGACGAAGAAAAGTGCAGGAAGAGGCCTTGTTGCAAAATCATCCTGTACCTTCAACTTTTTCAGATGGGTACTGGTGGTAACTGACTCTGACTAATCAGTCCTAGAGCCAGTGTTATGCTAAAAGACACTTAGAATACGGTGAAAACACCTACATACACTAGGGAGCACTATGTATTGGGGTACCCCTGTGATTACCAAGGCCTCCTTTGTAAGACCCTAGTAAATAATTGGCAGGGGGATTAAAACTACCTCTTAAAACGCGCCACAGGGCACAATTGCACACTTGTGAAAGAAGGGGGTGCGTGAGGTGACGTGTGCAAACACGCCCTATGTCTGTTTTAATTTGGGGGATAAAGTCCCCCTGAATACTGAGTGTCCCTTGGGTCCAACTAGACCACCAGGTATCTCCAGCTAGCGCCACAGAGCTGCATTGCAGAGAGGTGTAAAAAGGAGCACGGCCTGGACCACCTCTCTGCAACACAGCGCAGTAGCGCTTACTGGAAGCACCTGTTGGGCTAGTAGGCCCCCAGGGGCCCTCAGGATTCAATGAGAATTATTTCCCCAACTTAAAACATGCCTCAGGGCGTGTTTGCACACGTCACCTTAGGCCCCATCCCCTCACTTCATCACTGTGTAAACGCGCCTTGTGGCCGTTTTAAGTTGGGAGATTAAATCCCCTGGAATCCTGAGAGCCCGTATGGTCCAACAAGCCCACTAGGTACCTCCAGTAAGTGACACTGAGCTGCGTTGCAGAGAGGTGTAAAAAGTAGGCCGGGGCATCAAAATCTGTTCCGCTCGCGGAAATTGCGATAATTTTCGCGTTCCGCGCAGGAGCGTGAAAATGTCAAGATTTCCGCAATCCGCATCGTCCCGGATTTTTTTTTCTTGCTTGCGCTGTAAAAATACGTTTTCGCGTGCACGATCGCCTTACCTGAATCCCCGCGTTCGCCGACAAGTTTTCCCGATTCGGTCGCGTTCTCCACGAGATGTTGGATTGTAGATTGCCATTTTAGCTATCTCGCGAGAGTTCGTGCCCGTGATCACGTCATTCGTCTCGCGATCACGTAATTCATCTCGTGATCATGCACCGCGAGAGTATGGGATCTCGAACACGTCATTCTCCACCACGAGCGAGAGCGTGAGGACGCGATCATGTCATATTTAACGCAACAAGGAGCGAGAGAGCCCGAACACGCCATTTTCCACAGCGAGCAAGAGCGTGAGGACGCGAGCATGTCATATCAAATGCGACAAGGAGCGAGAGACCCCGAACACGTCCTATCCAACGCGACAGGGAGCGAGAGAACGCAATCACATCATTTTGGACACGCCATCGACATCCGGCGGAAGTAATGTGAAGCTCGAGAACTCGAACATGTAAAATTTTCAATTTGGAGAAGAATATCAGCTCTAGCAGCATGAAACCTTCTGCAAATGATGATTTGGATGAAAAAAACTCCTCAGATTGACATTTGGCTGTCCTTTTTTGTGCAAGGAGTCCTTTTTTTTAAAAAGGTGGGGAGAGGGAGGAAGTGCCACAAAATCTCCAACTTCCTGTTCCTGTCCAGCAGGCTCTTCCCAGTGCTTTGTCCATCTCCTGTTCATTCTGTCTTTGGATATTGTGCTGGAAAGATCACTCTTTTTGTCTGTTGCATCATTGCAATTGGATTTGAGGATTTTTGAATTGGCTATTTTACAAGTAAGTGGTTGTTGTGTCTGTTTGATTGGGGGCCTTGCAGTTGTTGCAGCTACAATTTAATTTTGGTAACTATCATTCCTTTTTTTTAAAAATGTTGTGGGTAGTAGACTAGTAGTCAGTAGGCCCGAGCTAGTCATGGCCTCATGGGTGTGTGCATGATGAAGCAACTGTTCCTTTGGTGTTTTTTGAATGCATTTAATTTTCAAGCATCATTTAGGGCCTGGATGGCATTGGATTGAGTTGGGAAATTTGTTTTTTTGGGGTGGGCTTTCTGTTGTAGGGCCTGGCCTTGTGGCTGGTGGCCACTTTGAAGCCTAGGCCTGCAAGCTTCACTGGCCTTGTCTGCCAACAGGCCTGCTTTCATCCAGTAGGCTCAGAGCAGGTAGCCACAGCTTTATTAATCAAGTGTTTCTGTGTGGTCTGTTGAATTTAGACATAATTTAGGGAATGGATGGCATTCGATTGAGTTGGGAAGTGTGTTTTTTTGGGGTGGGCTTTCTGATGTTGTTGGGCCTGGCCATGTGGCTGGTGGCCATTTTGAAGCCTAGGCCTGCAAGCTTGTCTTGACTTGTCTGCCAAGAGCCCTGCTTTCATCCAGTAGGCTCAGAGCAGGTAGCCACAGCTTTATTAATCAAGTGTTTCTGTGTGGTCTATTGAATAGACATCATTTAGGGCATGGATGGCATTATTTGAGTTGGGAAGTGTGTTTTTTGGGGTGGGCTTTCTAATGTTGTTGGGCCTGGCCATGTGGCTGGTGGCCATTTTGAAGCATAGGCCTGCAAGCTTGTCTGGCCTTGTCTGCCACCAGGCCTGCTTTCATCCAGTAGGCTCAGAGCAGGTAGCCCCAGCTTTATTAATCAAGTGTTTCTGTGTGGTCTGTTGAATTTAGACATCATTTAGGGCATGGATGGCATTGGATTGAGTTGGGAAGTGTGTTTTTTTGGGGTGGGCTTTCTATTGTAGGGCCTGGCCTTGTGGCTGGTGGCCATTTTGAAGCATAGGCCTGCAAGCTTGTCTGGCCTTGTCTGCCACCAGGCCTGCTTTCATCCAGTAGGCTCAGAGCAGGTAGCCCCAGCTTTATTAATCAAGTGTTTCTGTGTGGTCTGTTGAATTTAGACATCATTTAGGGCATGGATGGCATTGGATTGAGTTGGGAAGTGTGTTTTTTTGGGGTGGGCTTTCTGTTGTTGTTGGGCCTGGCCATGTGGCTGGTGGCCATTTTGAAGCATAGGCCTGCAAGCTTGTCTGGCCTTGTCTGCCACCAGGCCTGCTTTCATCCAGTAGGCTCAGAGCAGGTAGCCCCAGCTTTATTAATCAAGTGTTTCTGTGTGGTCTGTTGAATTTAGACATAATTTAGGGAATGGATGGCATTGGATTGAGTTGGGAAGTGTGTTTTTTTGGGGTGGGCTTTCTGTTGTAGGGCCTGGCCTTGTGGCTGGTGGCCATTTTGAAGCATAGGCCTGCAAGCTTGTCTGGCCTTGTCTGCCACCAGGCCTGCTTTCATCCAGTAGGCTCAGAGCAGGTAGCCCCAGCTTTATTAATCAAGTGTTTCTGTGTGGTCTGTTGAATTTAGACATCATTTAGGGCATGGATGGCATTGGATTGAGTTGGGAAGTGTGTTTTTTTGGGGTGGGCTTTCTGTTGTTGTTGGGCCTGGCCATGTTGCTGGTGGCCATTTGGAAGCCTAGGCCTACAAGCTTGTCTGGCCTTGTCTGCCAACAGCCCTGCTTTCATCCAGCAGGCTCAGAGCAGGTAGCCACAGCTTTATTAATCAAGTGCTTCTGTGTGGTTTATTGAATAGACATCATTTAGGGCATGGATGGCATTATTTGAGTTGGGAAGTGTGTTTTTTGGGGTGGGCTTTCTAATGCTGTTGGGCCTGGCCATGTGGCTGGTGGCCATTTTGAAGCATAGGCCTGCAAGCTTCTCTGGCCTTGTCTGCCAAGAGGCCTGCTTTCATCCAGTAGGCCCCGAGCAGGTAGCCACAGCTTTATTAATCCAGTGTTTCTGTGTGGTCTGTCGAATTTAGACATCATTTAGGGCATAGATGGCATTGAATTGAGTTGGGAAGTGTGTTTTTTTGGTGTGGGCTTTCTGATGTTGTTGAGCCTGGCCATGTGGCTGATGGCCATTTTGAAGCCTAGTCCTGCAAGCTTTCTGGCCTTGTTGTCTTCCAAGAGGCCTGCTTCTTTCATCCAGTAGGCTCAGAGGAGGTAGCCACAGCTTTATTAATCAAGTGTTTCTGTGTGCTCTGTTGAATTGAGACATCATTTAGGGCATGGATGGCATTGGATTGAGTTGGCAAGTGTTTTTTTGGGGTGGGCTTTCTGATGTTGGGCGTCTTAAAGACATGCCTTTCTTGTGTGTGTCTGGTGTTTGTTGGTGTGCAATGCATGCGCACCCTGCAGACCTTTTTGGGGCCTGTGAATTTTCGTATTTGCATTTTGTTGCATTAAAAAGTAAGAGCAGTGTGCTTTAGCATGCATCCATTGCCTGGCTTTTATAGGCCTTTTGTCAGCTCCTGGTGTTTCCCAGGCCCCCTGCTTGTTGCTTGTGATTTGTGAGTGTCCATGTGGTTT
Organism: Lissotriton vulgaris; assembly: GCF_964263255.1. NCBI lineage: Eukaryota > Metazoa > Chordata > Amphibia > Caudata > Salamandridae > Lissotriton > Lissotriton vulgaris. Next base: position 164,515,644 of record NC_141698.1, read on the forward strand.
GTGGCCTTTTTTGTGTTGGGAATTATTAGTGTCCTGCTTTTGCCATATAGGCCTGTATGGTTTTCCTATTGGCTTACTGCTTCCATCCATCCATCCCCTTTGCCGGCAGCAGCTCCATAAATGATGTGATGCTCAAATAATTTAATGACAAATAGGGTCCACCCCACTTCCATTACATTTTTATTTTGGTGGTTCTTATTATCTTTCCTATCCTTCCTTAGAGTGTAGTGTGTGTACACAGTAGTATAACATAGCCCTTGTTGACAAAGTCTCAGAAATGGCTATACTATATCTTTTGTTTGCACTAGTAGAGTAAGTAAATGAACCACAACAACAAATGAAACATTTCACTGATGTTCTTCTCATGGCTTATTTGCTTTTAGGTGCACAAAAAGACAGAGGATGAGGTGTCATCATCATCACCCGTCGTACTGCCAGACAGAAGTCCTGATGCTCACCACATCACGTCCACGTGTGACCACAGACATCTCTGCAACTTGTGCACCTGTGTCCTGCCTGACATCTGAAGAAGATGGCCCCAAAGAAAGGTACCAGGTCCAGTACCAAGAAAGTTGCCGGTGAGAAGAAGGAACAGAAAAAGGAAGTGCCATTAACTATGACTTGTGTGCCGGCCAATGTTTTTTTGGGTCCAAAAAAGTTATGCCTGCAGCAGCGTTGTCCAGGAACCAAGCTGGGAGCAGCACCTCCGCACCAGCGGTCCAACCCCACCAACCTAGGCCCAAGTCCTTGGGTGTCGCAGAGGTAGCCAGTATAATAACGAGCAGCGATGTTGAAATGTCATTATCACAAAGTAGTACACAATCAACGCAGGTGGAAACTCAGCAGATAAGTGTGCAGCCACAACAACAGCAGCAGCCGCAACAACAGCAGCAGCCGCAACAGCAGCAGCAGCCGCAACAACAGCAGCAGCAGCCACAAGAACAGCAGCAGCAGCCACAAGAACAGCAGCAGCAGCCGCAAGAACAGCAGCAGCAGCCGCAAGAACAGCAGCAGCAGCTGCAAGAAAAGCCCACAATAGTAGTTGTTGCTCCTGAAGTAGGGGCATTTCAGGAAATCGAGCTTCCTGCAGACAAAGTGGACCAAACCACTGTTTCTGAAGATCAATTGCCTTCCAGACCACCAGCAAGGAAAAGGAGGCTTAGTCCATCTTCTTCTTCTTCTTTAAGCCCTGCTTCTGATGATCGTGATGCCACTTGGCAGCCACCAGCTCAGTCTGAGAGTGATGCACGCCACAAGACAATGCTTCTGAAAAGGAAGGTTCCAGAAAAACGTAGAGTTATGGAGGTAGATGTAGAAGAGGAGGATGATGTTGATGAAGACGAGCCAGTCATCACGCACATCACTCCCGCCCCAAAGGGGGTGGAGACCGACATTCTCACCCTATCTAGAAAGGCTGCTACTGAGTGGGATGCAATCCACCTGCCATCCTAATGGGGCCCCAAGTCTCAACAGTACAGTATACATACAGTACACCCTTGCAGTGAGTGTAATGCCAATAGTTAAGGATTATGAATCTAACTTACCGCCGGCCGCCACAGGTGCTGGCACTCCCCCTACCGCTCCATCGGTATCGGCAACTGCAGCATCCTCCCCCTACGCGTCGCCTTCACCGCCGCTGGTCCCGGCAATGGTGGTTGGTAGGGCGCCTAGAAACATGACAGTTTTTTTAGGCGTCATATACACCTCCCTCTATTGGTCAGAAGCAAGATTGAAAAAGGAGTTAATAGTATACAACATACACCACTAGTACAAATCAGGTAGTAGTAGAGTAGACACTAGTAGTTATATATGGTCCCTAGGGTCATTCTAGCCTTTGCTTAGTTAGCCGAAGCCATGCAACCATTTTACCTTTGTGTCTTTTATTTTTGCACATGTAACGTTACCTTGCAGCTTGTTCTATAAGACACCTTTGAGCCCACGTGACCTCACACTGCTACTGTCTAAGCGCTGTATACAAGCGGTCAACCAAAACCTTAACAAGCCACTTTGTTAATGAAATTCTGGTGTACTGTTAGTCCATATTGCTTATCTATAAATGCTACACTTTTTGGCACGGCTGAGAAATGCTTGCAATATACTAACGCGCACTATTTCATTTTTTGCATTACAGACGGAAGATTCCCTTTTACGAACCAGAGCTTTGCAGAGCTAATGATGCAACAATTACCAGTACTAGGTTCTTCTAAGGTGAGGGGCTCCCCAGAATTCACTCAGAGATCTTCATTTATAAATTTATATAAACTATATTCCTACCTAGGGGATGGTGGTGCTTCCACCACTGTTCATTTATCATGATTTATTTCCCAACCATAAGTAAGTGTAACAATGCTGCATTATAGAACAATGTCAACAATGTCAATTCAAAATAAAAAGTTTGAACTAACATAGACTTGGTGGTATTTGGTGTGGACTTACACAAGTGAGCGAGCGAAAGGAAGGGTGTGCATGTGCATTGCTTCCAAGACTGAGAGGTTGGGTGTGTTCTGTTCTGCGTTGTCTACTTGGTGGGTATCTTGGGGGGAGGGTTCGGAGAGCTAATAGTTATGACAAGACACTACTAAAATTAGTCGGGCAGGGGATTGTGGTGGGTTCTGAACTTCTGATTGAGGTGTGTGCGGAAGGTCCAACCTCCCTTTACCAACATCCTATTTTCTTGTGCAAACTTCTGTATGTGCAAAACCCCTACAACAGTAGTAGTATGTCCTATCATATCAAAATAGTAATAAATCTGGTTGGACATTTGTTGGTGGGAATTGTCAAAGCCTCAAGAGTAACAAAGACTCAAGATCAATGAGACTAGAAGTAGTACAAGAGGACGACCCAAAGGACTGGACTCAATGGCTAGAGCTACTGGTGAATCTGAGTTTTATTTAAAACTTTTTAAATAAAGAGTGGCCAACTGGGCAAGCTTAGCTACTACAGTACAGACAGACTACTATCTACTTTACCCACACCAGCTGGCTACCTCCTCAAAGAAATCACATGCTGGGAGCGCAGCCTTTTATTTCGACTGAGAGCAGGATCTATAATGTATCTATTGTGTTTTCCCTCGGGCTACCATTGTAATATTGAGAATCTGAACCGCCCATGTCAGAATGCTGGAAAGCAAACACTATTGCATTTCTTGTTCTTTTGTTCCTATTATCAAAAATACAGTAAGCCCCTCCTGATTCCATTTTTTAGAGCCGAAGGCATAAACGATTTTAATGTGGCATTTAAATCTGTTTTACAGCTTAAAGATGATGGACTAATATTTCGTGTGTGTACCTTTTTAAAATTTGCCGCACAATCCCGCACTTCTATGAATTAACTTTTATATGAACTATGTCTTCCTAACAGACTGGGAAGATGCTTTTTTGCACATTTGTACATTAGCACATTATAACTGATGTTGCTATCTGTAAATATATGAACCCCTTTTTTCTTGCCAGTACTGTAGTAATATGGAGATATAGATAATAATTCATTTCTTGATCTCTGGCTGCTATTACACGATGCACTTTATTAAGATAGTCCAATAACTAGGATGTATGCCCTATGCACTTTAGAAAACTGGCGATTAACATAATGCTGCTAGATATTTCCTATGTATATATTGCCATGTTATTTCAATAACATTGGAAGGAGGTTTCTTTGTACCTTTGCACATTGGCACTTTATGATTTCTGGATTTTCTGCACATCGACACTTTAAAATCTATGTTGTTATTTGTAAATATGTGTACTACTCTTCGCGTGTCAGTATCGCAGTAAATTATGGAGATTTAGATATTAATTTACCCATTGAATCTTGGCTGTTATTACACTGTGTTTTTTATCCAGACAGTTTAAAAACCAAGATGTAGGCTCTATGCCTTTTAGAAAGTATGTGTTCAACATAAGTTTTTTAGATATATGTCCTATGTATATATTTTTGCTGGCTCAACGATGATCCTTGTATTTGACCATGTATGTAATTATGTGTACACTTTTATGGATAATGTAATATCCGAATAAAGGTTATTTTGACCTTGACTATAGACAGACTAATAGTAGTAGTAATAGTACAGAGAGACATCATAGCAGAGGCAGGGGTAACAAGATTTTCGAAACAGTACAGATCGAAGGATAATTGTTGGTAAAAAATAGCATTAGGAAACAGAAACAATAGTTAGGGAAAAATATGGTGCAGTAAAAGTTATGGAATAAGAATTATTATTAAAAACAAGAAGACTTACTAGGGCCAGCAGAAGAGCCCGCGTTGGTGTCCTCCTCCTGTTGATGGTGTTCTCCCGCCAACTGCGCCCCTGTCTACCTGCCCCTGGGTGCTGAACAGGAAAGATATAAGAAAGAGACAAACATTGATGAATGGTGTCAAACAAATAAAATATTTTTAAAGAACGGTCGAAACTTATGTAAACAACAATTGCAATAACTAAATTGACCAATCTCATCTGGTCAACAAGTAGTATCGGGGGTTTCGCGTATCGACGACTTACTATTTATCAACACTAATCCACTCTTCCATCCTGATTCCAGAATACTAACTAAGTCTAAGTAAGACGTACCACCTGACCTAGCCCACCTATTCCAGGAGTGCCAATTGTACATTAATGCATTTCCACTTCTTTTAGTCCTCAAGAATGCATATGGTCAAATGGAGGACACATGACGACATTTTTGTATACACCAAATTTTTGGTTGATTGATTGATGCTGATGTTCTGCTAGTGCTGCTAAGCCTACTATTACCACTCATTGAACAAACTAGAAAAGGTTCTAATAAAGACTGGGGCATCACGCATACCACTAAAAAATGACAAACTCATACAAAGTAACTAAACCTAAGTATCAATCCTCCCGTATCTCTTAGTGACAGGACAAAGTAAGGACTAGAGTCACTATAGCAATATGATACTTAATAAACTCTTACATAATCACGCTAAGAGAGCGCAAACGCAAAGTTGCAAACAAGTAAGATTAGTAGCGCAGAAGAGCACCTGTGTCATAACAATCAAAGAAGACTTTTAAACGTAATTTACCTGTAATGTAAGCAGCAGCATTCTAGCTGGTTGGAAAAAAAAAGATATTCGCAATATATAACACAGAGCATAAGAACAGACACAAAGTAGTAATAATTAAATAGTTACTCACCAAGACCCGGGACCTCCACTCCTAGCAGGTCCAGCAGGTCCTGCTCCCGGTCCAGAATGTCGGACCACTGGTGCGTCAGCTGGGCCTGGGTGCGCCGAACCCTTGAGCAGCGTAACACTGCCCGGCGCACCTTCCCCCACTGCTGCCGACGCTTCTGGTGCCTGTACCCGGACCCAGGCCCGCCACCTGCTGCCAGGGTTGAGGAGAGGTGGCACTGCACAAGGAAAATGAGTGCAGCCAACTCCACCTCCCCAAATAAGGCCCGTGCCTGCACCCCTTGTGTCGCGGCTCTGGCTGTCGCAAGCCCTACCCTTCAACATGGTTCTGGGGAGAGGGAAACGGGCGGGAAAGAAAAGGTAATAAAATATAAAAAGTGAGTAAAGGAAATGAAAATAGCAGGCAATAGAAAAAGAGTGAAAAAGTAGCTAAAAAGCACAAAAAAGTAGACAAAAACCAAAAATATAGAAGCAGGAAAATAGTTTGAATAATAATAAGTAAAAAAGATTTTAAAAAAGTTTCTAGAAACAAAGGATTGGAAAGATAGAGGGAGGATTGAAAATCAGGCCCCAGAACCATATCAAGAGTGAAAAACAAGATGGCCGCGCCCATTGCAACCACGTGCGCAAGTTCGCGCGATATTTTCTCCCGAAGCACACAAAAAGTGGTGAGAACACGTAAAAGCGTTCCCGAACAGGAAATATGTAACGCGAACGGGCGCGAGCATGCATTGCGCGACCTGGAACAGGAAGTAAGCAGCGCAAGCGGGAGGGACAAGTGAAAACAAGATGGCCGCGCCCATGAGCAACCGCATGGGTAAGTTAGCGAGACATTTTTCAACGAGATCACGCAGAAAATACCTCGAACGGGCAGGAAAAAAACTTCTGCATCTTCGCGATATTACCGGGTGTTCGGGGAGATTTTTAACATTTTCACGATAGTTTGCGAAAGTGAATTTCGCAAATTCCACCAACCCCTAGTAAATAGGAGCACGGCCTGGACCACCTCTCTACAACGCAGCGCAGTGGCGCTTAATGGAAGCACCTGGTGGGCTAGTTAGTCCCCAGGGGCCGTCAGGATTGAATGGGAATTATTTCCCCAACCTAAAACACGCCACAGGGCGTGTTTGCACACGTCACCTCAGGCCCTGTCCCCTGCCTTCATCACTATGCAAACATGGCCTGTGGCCATATTAAGTTGGAAGATTAAGTTCCCTTGAATCCTGGGGGTCTTTGGAGTCCAACTAGCCCACTAGGTACCTCCAGTAAGCGCCACAGAGCTGCGTTGAAGAGAGGTGTAAAAAGGGGCGTGGCCTCTGAACACCTCTCTGCAACGCAGCTCCCTGGCGCATACTGGAGGTACCTGGTGGGCTAGTTGGCCCACCAGGTACACGGGGAGCTAAGATGCAGCTCCCCGTGTGGAAAAGCAATCTGCTTTGGTATTTGGAAGAGAGAGCAGGTTTCCTTGTTGACAGCCAATTAGCATGAAGCTCGTGGTCGGGAGGGTCTGCGGATCCACCGCAGCCATGTTTACATTTGATTTTGATTGCTGAATCACCCCAGAACTTTCAAGATTGGAGCGGACCGGAGCGCCCGACGAGTTTTGAAAATTTTCCAATATTCGTCATTTGTCGCCAATGGTATTGGGAATAGAATGTTGAGATTTTCCTGTGGATAATAGGTCTTAACTATAACTACCTACTGACAACCACCAGTAGTTAATATATATATATATATATATATATATATATATATATATATATATATATATATATATATGTAAATGTAAATGTAAATGTATATGTATCAAATGAAGACTCCCGCCACTTCCACCATAGCCACGGCGGCGAAGAAGGAGAAACGAACCACTTAATCAGGCAAGATGTTATTTAATCAACCATATCCAAAAAAGCATCGACAGATGACGCGTTTCGGGCTCGAGAGCCCTTGATCACATAAAGACTGGTTACTTTGTAGCCATTTTTAAACAGTATGCCTCATCCCATTTAGGTCACATGGCCAGCCCTTTGGCATTAGCACTGAAAAAAGACTATAACATGCATGTGTAGTTTCTAGCGAACTGATTTCACATATTGTTGTGTTTATCTAATAAAGTTCTACTACATCAAGTTTGAAATATGTCAGATATATAATGTATATTTAAATATCAATTCATATTGAGTCTTTTTAACAATTAGGCTATTACTGGATTAATCCACTTATAAAGAATAATCTTATACACGAGCCAACATTATATCTGCATAAATGCAATGAGCGTTACGACCATCATAGCACTAGTGGGTAAGATATGCATAGTAACAATTTTATACATGTGAAGTAGTGCAAAACAAATCTCAAAATTGAGATAAAATAAAATAACAAGGCAAATCAATAGATTGTGTATAGAGATAATAGAAGAAATATCCAACTCGGAAAAAGCTGTTTTGTCCCTTGAATCAACTTCACCCATATCTCCCATATGCAATCCACTGTACGTATCCCTTGCATTAGTGCAAAATAAATAAAAGTGTGATTTTATATATATATATATATATATATATATATATATATATATATATATATATATATATATATATATATGTATATATATCATAACTTTCACTTTCAACGTGATGCAACGCCATAAGTATTTACGTTTACACACTCTGGAGTTTCCTTTGCGTAGCTATCATTGTCCCACATTTGAATAACAGATGTGAATCCCATTCTTATATATTGTAGGTCATATTCTTTCATCCACATCATGCATAAAACAAGATTCATGTCAGACTGCAGCAATCAGCGGCTATCACATGTAAACTGAGTTCATCTTTTAACCACATTATAATCACTGATGACTTGCTTATATTTTTAACTGGATTCCTGTTAGTAATGGGAACATGTTGAAAGTGGTGAAGAGAATGCCACAATGGAAAGGTGACAAAGAGAAAATGTAATCAGAAGGTAAAATCCTAGAGAGAGGGGAATAGCATAAAGATAAAGCAAGGAACGGGGCGAAAGTGCTGGGGAGAAGCAAAAGAAAACAGAGAACGTCAAGAATGAGGGACAGAAATATAAAGATGTTTAAAACTAAATGTATCAATTTGAGGGTCTCATCAGGGCATTTGTCAACTGTCGATCAAGCTGTGAAACAAATTAAAGAGGAATAGACTATGTTAGAATATGGCAAAGGGCAAGAAAGAGTGAGAGAAACCTAATGGCAGAAGGGGGGGTAACCAAAAGATAGTGGTGATTCTGAAAGAAGACTGAAAAAGAACATAATATAGACTAGTGAACTGAATGAAATACTAACGCCTTTATGTGAGATTGACATATTGAAATGAACCAATATTTTAGAGCTATTTGCATTAACAAAATGGAGAAGTTTCCATTCCCTATTGTGCATATAACATTGCTGTATTACAGAGCTAATCATTTTCTGAAAGTTGCAGAACAACATTACAAAGTCACCTTCCACAGATTGCTTTTTGAAAGGAAATAACAAAAGTAACACTTGATTAGCCTTCTAGGTGCCTCTGAAAATATATGCCTGCTGTCCATTCTCTAGTAACAGTCATTGTCTACTGTTACAGTTATGATATGAGACGTTGCGTGGTGTGCAGCAACCATACTCTCCCTAGAAAGTCATTGGAAGACAGCGCATAAAAAGAGGTGAAGATTTGGGAGTGGTGACAAGCTCATACTTTGCATGTTGAGAGGCAACTTACCATTCAACTGATGGCCAACGGCTCTAAGGCATGCAGGGCTGGGTACATGACTTGGCATATTGGCATATCTGTACTAGAGAGATTACTAACTGCTCCAATAACAAAGTAATTATGGAGATAAGAATGCACAAAAAAATTCATTTGTGTTAGGAACTAGACTAATTAGTTATGGGAAGTAGATGTTAACATCTGGTTACTTTTAATAGGTACTCTGTTTCAGTCACCCTTTTAAATATACCACTTAATAAGAATAACTGACCTGAATTCTACTAGTCCAGTGGGAGCGATGCACAAAGATATGCCTTCTATGCCCAACTCGTCCTCCAGACGTACGCTCTTGGGTGACGTCAAAGGAAAGGGGGAATGGGAGGAGAGAGACAAAAAAATGCATTTCAGCTGGACGACGTCCTCTTTTCTCAAAGTGGGTTGGATTCTGCAAGAGTTAATGTGTTGTAGGAAACGTTATATGTGTTTTTTAAATGTATTCAGATTTAGATATTCTTAATTGCTCATATACATTCTGCACACTAATTCTGTCACAGTCCTTTTGCACTCTCTCTGAAGGTTTTGTTTTAAACTTCAGCCTATGAATGGAACAAGGATCAGAGTCTCTTGCAGAGCGGGGGACTATGTATCCCAGAACATCATCAGTCTCCAGAGGCTGCATGGGAGAGGCGGAGGCCACAGTCTTGTTGTGCATTATAAGGCACCTGCGCATTCCTGGAACACAGGATCAGAGACTCTTGCAGAGTGGGGGACTACATGTCTCAGAACCACATCCGACACCAGAGGCCGCCGGGGAGAGGTGGGAGCTACACTATAAGGCACCAGCTGCATTCCCGCTGCATAGGATATGCCCGGTGAATACCAGGCCAAGAGTGGGCCCGCCTGCGCCCGTCAAAGCCTAGAAGAGGCTGGGCCAGTCTCTTGGCTAAATCTTCTGGGTTTAACAGCAACATCAAGAACTGAATCACCCTAGGAACCAAAGGTACATAAGTACTTTTTCTTGTTTTCTTCCAACTCATTTGACTATTGTGATACAACATGGACAAACGTAAGAGAAGATAAGTGGCTGACTGTGACAAGAGAGGGAAGATGGTTTCTAAATCAATCAACAACTATATCCCAACTGTTATGGGTACCATTAACACTGAAATTGGCAGGAAGAGGCCAGTTTGGGTGCTACTTTACGGAATTCCAGAGCACTTATGGTTAGTTCCCAAGAAGGCTCGGTAGCCATTTTGCCAAACCTGGGCTATTTTTCTTCTCTTGCTTTGCAAGAAGACTTGACAGAGGCACTAAGTGCTCTACCCCAGACAGTGGTACCTTTGGGGATTACACAGCAGAGACCATGTGTTCTCCATGACACACTTGCCGTATTGTGAAAATCACATGTTTATGTTGTATTGAATTCGGTCAGTCGAGATCTAAGTGAGTACAGGTCTGTCGAGGCCTAAGATCTTGGGATAAGCTTATGGGCAGTCTTAGTGTGGCATACACTAAGAGTGATCGTGTGCTGTTTTTTGAGTACTGTGCATGAGACGTCATTGCTGTTACTGAGAAAGGGAACTTGAAGCATGACAAGTTAGAATTGTTGAGATTTCTTCAGGAAGTGCACCAGGAGAGATCTTAAGGATTTTAACATAAAGAGAATGATACCGTACTAGTCGAGGCTTTCACTGGAAGCCAATGAAATTTTCCGAATGAGTGACTATCTACAAATCTTTTAGTGGAGCAGACAAACTTGTTTTATGTTGTATTTTTGTGAGAAGTTTGTCTTAAAAGGACAGGAGATAACAGACAATGAACAGATGGTGATGGGAGGGTCATATAAGTGCTGCGCTGGTAATGGTTGTTGGTGTGAAGCCGCGCTGGCATTGGTGAATGACGACGAATAGTGATTGGAGGTAGAAACAATAATATGTAAGAGAATTTGAAGGGTTAAAAACAGATTGAGTTTGAAAAAAGAAATCTTGAAATTCTTTAAATTGTTAAAACCTTTAATACGTATGGATGAGATGGGTGGAAGATGTAGAGCGGAAGTTTATAGCAACCAGGACGTATCAAACAAGGATCACAAAAGTTCAAGTGAGAGCAACGACAATCACCCCCATATACATCTGGAGTGCGCCTCCTATATTGTCAGATTAGAAAACGTGTCCAAGATGGACCCTTTGTGCACAGAAACATATGCCCCTTTTAAATAAAGTGCATCACTGGCTGAGAAAACACTCAGGATGGACCTGTGACCTGTCTAAGGAGATTCTCACAGTAAGGTGAGTCTCATGGGTTAGGCCTTCTGAGAAAACTTAGCCTGGGGCATGTATCATAATCAATTAAGAAGGCCAGATTTAACGCTTATGGCCGCTAATAGGCTGAATGAACCCCTGTGCATTCGGACAGTTGTGAATTACCCTTTCTTCTCAGGCTATGATAGCCCAAATGTAGATGTAGTCCTCTCTGTGGAAGCCTGAGTAACACATTTTTCCAAGATCTTTGAGCCTAGTGACTTAACCCAGTTTATGGAAAGGGGGAGAAACTTACAATTACCCTGAGGGGGCTATAGGCTTGAGTAACAGAATTGAAGTATCAGATGTTATATTAGCTATTAAAAGCTGCCCTATAGAGAAAGTTGCACGCCCAGATAAAATCCCTTCAGACCTGTTCAAAGCACTTCCCCAATTGTGGGGCACAGTAAGTACCAACATTATTAGATCGGCAATTGTAGGCCCGCAAGTCCTACTTGGCAGGTATCGATAATCGTGGTGATATTTAGAAAGGGGGATAAAAATCATTCCCGATTTCACTTTTAGACCGAACAGTTACAGTATTGGTCAGGATTATTTTGGCTAAGGGGCCGATTACGATCTTGCTAGGAAGGCCTCCAGACAGGTTCCGGTATGAGCAAATCCGATTCAGAGCCTCTGTTTCTGATAGTCGTCTCCCGCTCCGAACGACCAAGTACGATGCAAAGATCTCGTCTGCATCGACTGAATCATTTTCGGAACCAGATCCTTTCTGTCCGACTCGTTCGGAGCTGAATTGTGCCGCGCAATGGAGCCGGATTCCGAATGACCGAGTACGATGTACGGTTCGGACAGCTGTATTGTATTGGTCTCAGGGAGACAAAACGGCTGTCGGAATCGGACTTCGGGCCGTAGGAGGCACCCCTTCACCCGGAGCACTCTGAATTAGTCACGAGGGGGTGCACATGAGTCCCCCCGATCCAAGCATGCACAGTGTGGTGGTAAATATGGTGTGTCCAGCACAGGGTGTACACTTTTCCCCACTCTCCCCTTTTTTGCTTTGGGAGCCTGTATATGCATCAGTACAGAGGCCCCATAGAGTTTAATGGGAGTCCAAGCAAACCGAGTCCGTCAGCATCGCTGCATCATACTCGTTCAGTTGGACTCGCACAGTGTGATTTTATAGGAAAGCCCTCCAGATCAGAGTTGTACGGAGGGCTCTCCTAGTGAGATCGTAATCGGCTCACAAATTGGAAACGAGGGTCACTGGGGATAGGGGACTATCAGATGCGTAGTTGGGTTTTTGTCTCGGGTTGGGAACTGTGAAGCAAAGCCTAAACTTGTATTTTTTTGCATAAAAACACATTATGGTAAAAAAAAGTATACATCTGACCTTTATGGACCTAATGTGCACATTTGATACTGTCCAACTACCAAAATTGTGGGTGATTATACAAGAAATGAGAAATGCTCCATGCACACTTCACGGCTAAGATTCCTTATAGTAGGGAGGTGATCTCTCCGATAAAGTTAGCTCTGTTGTTGAGTTCTAACAAGGTTGTGTATTGGCCTCATCTATTTTCTTAATATATATGATTGAAGTTGAAGATTACTTGTGCTCTAAAGGCAAAGATATTCCCAAGATTAGCTGCTGCTCGGTTCCAGTACTATTGTACGCAGATTATGCAGTACCAATAGCGAGAACAGCTAATGGATTACAGACACTTTTAGAACTTTTAATATGTTTATGGCTACTTTGGGCTTAAGGACACATTTAACAAAGTCTTTTATAATAAAATGAGGCCCTGGGCTTTAAAAAACAATGACATTGAAGCTTGCCAAGCAGAGGTTGGTAAAGTCCCACATTTCACTTACCTGGGTATCCCATTTGACTCCATTTTTAACTGGAAGTTTTTATTAACTATCAGAGCTCTATAATTCCAAAAGTATATTGATACCATTTCTCGATTTGTCAAGTAGACTTGGTCATGAACATGCAGATAAAAGAGTACATATTTTGAAAAGAAAATGTCTGTCTATTGCACTCTGGTTGCAGGTGTGTGGGGCTACACCAAAAGTGACTGCCTGCAGAAAGTTGAAACTTAATTTATAAGAAGGATTTTGGCCGTTCCACAATCAGCACCTACTAATTTTTGCCATTCCGAAGAGTGGCTTTTCTTCACAGAAGATCATATCAAACTCCAGCCTGTTTTACTATGGCTTAGAATATGGAGAAAAACGGAGGCACATTTTAGCAAGCCCTTTTCGTCGATTGCCTCACTATAGACAAATTCATGGCTTTTTACGTAAGACAAAGTTTTAATAACCTAGGTCTTGCAGAGATCGTTTCCAATCGTGCTGACCCCTTTGATTGGACCCCTCTCGAAGTTAAAGAATTATTAAACAGATGTAGCCAATCCACGTGGTTGGATAACCTGGAGAAAAGGAGTGAGGGTCTTTTGAACTTGATCTCAATTGAGAGTCCATCACCAGCATTGTATTTACAAGTAATCACCAAAGAGCGACAAAAGTATTTATTACCTAGATTTTGCCTCAGTTCTCTTCACTTTCTGCTGGCCCTTCCTTCCCAAGGAACATGGCTTCCATTTCTTTCTCCCTGTCCCTGTGACGGAAGTACAGCACAAAGGACACTGTACTTTGTTTTATTTTGTCCGCTATATATCACACTAAGGAGACATTTTTGCTCCCTGTTCTGAGAGAATCTAAAGTGAGATCCCATAAGCTGCATTTGCACAACTACAGGGGCAGATTTACAAGCCCCTTGCGCCTCCTTACACCACCATTATGTAACTTTTTATGATGCAACAGCGGCGCAAACAATGCGGCTAATTTGCAACGTGGTGCATCTAGGTAGAAGCGTCACACAGAAAAGCCCTGCCTCCCATTATACCTGCGTCAGATATAATGTATGCAGGGTCGGCGTTCGCACACGCGAAAAGCCATGTAAAACTGACTCAGTTAAATTTCCAACATTTCACTGCGTCCCTCCACGCCTTCACTGCGTCAAAATCCCTATGTCTGCTCAGACCAGGCGTAAGGAATGACGCAGGACATTTTGAATGGGACTCAACAATCTGTTTTGGTGCATTGCTGGAGTTGCGTCACTTTCATGAGCAACTCCAGCAATGAGTCACTCTTGGGCCAACAGATGCGGAGAATTTCTGACGGATCTGTTAATCCTTGTGCCCTGGAGACTGTATTGTTAATACTTACAACAAGGGGTGGTGAGGGACAGAGTCTCTGAATTAAGCAGAAAGCTCTCACCCAGTCAAGAGATCAGGGCTAGATCCAACACCGTTTTTTAGCTCACTGCACCATCCCAGTTTCAGAACCTGGCTGTATTGTTAATACAGCGCATCCATGGTGGTGCAAGGACATTTGGCGCTGATGCAAGGAAACTGACACATCTATGCAGATGCGCCAGTTCCTTGTAAATCTGCCCCACAGTGTCTAGGGAGTTTAGATACTTTTTATGTTGTGCTAAATTTTGTATAAGTGCTTAGCGAACTTGCAATAAGTATTGAAGAATTGGCGATTTTATCTCAATTTTTATGCGATAATTAATGTAATTTTAACAAGTGCCGCACCTTATATTTATATATCTTTTAAACTGTGAAATGTATTTTATTTTTATGTACTGATATTGCCTTTTTTAATTATGAACGTTTGTGGCTCTTTGCAGCCATATAAAGTATACTGAACTGAATGTCAACAACGTTCACAGCCTGCCACTTCGGATTTCACTCTAATGCGACAAACAACATTACCTTTAGTTCCGTACCTGGTTTCAACTTTCAGGCAAATTCTGTACTTATATCTAAGAAGTTCTGTTGTTGTCACAGAACTCAATGAGGGCTTCTGACAAGTTCTCTTAAACAGTTCGCTGTATGCGTCGGCCAACGGCCGTCGCGAGCGCTACCTCGGTAGTGCTGCGCATGTCCGATGGCCGACGTGGCCCCGCCCACTTGTTCAAACCGCCGCACCGCGGCTGAATTTGCACTGCGGTTAAGCAGTTAAAATTGTTAAAGTTATTGCCAATTCTTTCAATTACAGGCTTGCATTGAAATTCTGTGGCATGATCTTCCAAGATATATTCGAAAATCATCAAAGATACTCAAAACGCTGCAGGATATACACTGGCTACCAAAGGAAACTGAACATCGGTACTTCTCTGTTCTTTTCTTTTTTTTTTATGTGTTTTGAAGCATTGCCAGTCAGGGGACATTCTTAAAAGAATCTCCAAGTTGTGGGCTACAGATCTTGTCAGATAAGTGCAGGACTTTGACAGACTGCTTCCTCTTCACTGTACACTGTTTCCGAGTAAAAGGCAGTGGCTGTCGAGGCGTGGCTTTTATATTGTTCAGTTCCAAGATGGATACCGAAATCTCAAGCGACCTGTTTTGGAATGTTCCAGGTTAAGATAGCAATGGCAAGCTTACAGACATAGGGCCTATTTATCAAGGGTTTGCATTGAGTTTTCATCATGTACCGTGATGCATGCACAACGCAAACCCTAATATGTGATTTATCAAGCTACGCAAGGCCACTTTGCATGGCTTGATAAATCAGGAGCAACACACCGCAGCACAAATCGCTGGCATTGCGTTACTATGGCCTGGGAAGTTGTTCCATTGGCATTGCACGAGTATTCCCACACAACTCCCATGGTTTTTCATCGCATTTCATGAGTTGCCATCACTGGTAGAATGCACCAAAAGGACAGGAGAGGCACAACAACGAGGAGAAATATCTTAATTTCTCCTTGTTTCTCCCTCTTTCTATGTGTGATGCATTCTGCAACAAACATAGATAGACAAATATGCCTCTGAGGATTGTTTTTGAGAAGGAAGATGTCCCTTCCTGAACTAAAACAATCCTGCAAGCAACGCAGGCGGTCTTGCACTATGGTGCAAGGGTGCCTGCGTTAAAGCTAGGCAGCCCATTGTGCACCAGCACTAGGGAAAGGACAGGAATGTGCCGTATTGTAATAATGTGGTGTATTCCTGCCCCTTCCCTGAAATATACCACAGCAAGGTGATTTGCTGCGCTGCGTTACTTTTTGATAAATAGGTCCCACAATTTGTTGGTGCTTGAACTTGCTTTTACAGCCTTCCTGATGTTGGTTTTTACGTTTAACTATTTTACTTGACTAAATATTAACCTTTACGGCAGTAGCGGCTCGTGGAGGGAGTGCTGCGGGGTGGTGAGGAGGGGTGGGGGAGGAGCAGGGTGGGGGTAGTAAACTATGGAATACGGCCGAACGGAGGCCAACTACCGCCCCATCTCCCTGCTACCCTTTCTGGGCAAGGTGATGGAACGCCACGTTACCGCGGCGCTCAGCGCCCATGTTGAGGCAAATGGGGGACTGGCATCCCGCCAAGCCGGGTTCCGTCCCAGGCATTCGACCGAATCAGTCGTGGTCTCAGTCTTAGACAAACTCAGAAAGGGCATGGATGAGAACAAACACCAGGCACTGGTCCTCCTTGATCTCTCCGCCGCCTTTGACACGGTGGACCATACCATCTTACTTACCCGTGTCAAGGCGGCCGGCATCGGGGGATCAGCTTTGATCTGGCTCTCCTCCTTTCTGAGGGACCGCACTCAGGCGGTCCGGCTAGGCGACTTCACGGCCACTCCTCTCCCTGTCACCTGTGGTGTTCCCCAGGGATCCTCTCTCTCCCCCTTACTTTTCAATCTTTATATCTTTCCTCTCATCTTCGCACTCCAGCAGCTGGAGGTCACCGTCTATAATTACGCGGATGACCTCCAGCTCATCTTTGATCTGTCCCTTTCTCCTCTCTCTGTCTCTAACTTCCAGTCAACTATGACATTCATCAGGGACTGGATGAACCACAACCACCTCAAGCTGAACCCGGATAAAACCGAGCTGGTTCTCACTGGTGGTTCGTCCAGCCCCTGGAACTCTCTCTTCTGGCCCCCCTCTCTTGGTCCCGCACCGACCCCCTCCACCACGGTCAAAACACTCGGTGTCAAAATAAACAACCAGCCCACCCTCCATTCACAAATTAGTTCCGTGGTATCCTCCTGCTTCCTCACTCTCCGCACCATTCGCACTGTTTCCCGTTTCTTTTCCCCCCAGGCACTTAAGATCATCATGGCCGCACTAGTGATATCGCGACTGGACTACGCAAACGCTCTCTACCATGGCATCCCCGCGTACAGTTTGCGTAGACTCCAGACTATCCAGAACCAGGCAGCCCGGCTGGTGTACGGCCTCCCTCGTTATCACCATTCCACCCCTCTTCTCAGGGAGCTTCACTGGCTCCCTGTAAAAGAACGTTCCCTCTTTAAGATAGGCTGCATGGTCTTCCAGGCCCGCCAGGGCACTGCCCCCGCTTTCATCTCCTCATTAATCAATCCCTATGTACCTGCAAGAGAACTTCGGTCTTCCTCCAAGTCCCTCCTTCAGATCCCTCGCTTCACTCGTAAAAAGTGGGGCGGGCCAATTTCTCCACCCTGGCTCCAACTTTCTGGAACTCACTCCCTGATCACCTCCGCTCTGCCACCCAGTATCTCCCCTTTCGTAGAGATCTGAAAACGTTCCTCTTCAGCCAGGCCTTCCCCACTTAAACTCTCTCAATACCCCCTTTATCTTTTCCTGGTCTTTTTTTTCCTCAGTTGCCGATCCCCCTAGCGCCAAGGAACCGCAAGGTGTACGCTGCGCTCTAGAAATATTTTAAATTAGAATTAAATTATAAGTAAACGGATGAATAAATAAAACAAATTTTGTTGTCGTGCTGCATCACATTTGGCAATGCAGCGAGCGCAATGGAATTAATTTTATTAATTTATTTGTTTACTTACCTCTGTTTGACCGTATGCCGTAGTTTACTACAGCCCACCCTGCTGCTCCACCGCCAGTAGCGGCTCGTGGAGGGAGTGCTGCGGGGCGCTAGGCGGGGCGGGTGAGGAGCAGGGTGGGGGGGGGGGGGGGGGGGGTAGTAAACTATGGAATACGGCCGAACGGAGGTAAGTAAACAACGAAATAAATAAAACGAATTTCGTTGTGCACACTGCATCGCATTCGGCAATGCAGCGCACGCAATGAAATTAATTTTATTTATTTATTAGCGTTTGGTATCAGTTGTTTCCTCCATGGTACTCCCTGTTCCACGAACGCTTGGATCTATCCGAGAGATGCATTTCTTGCACGTCCAGTCCAAAGAAAACATTATGGACAATTTTAAAATAACTGTGATCCTTTCTGTAATACCGTTATTCAAAGTTTGTTTGACCAGGTAGTTAGTTGCACGAAAGAGTCCCAAACACCCATCTCAATAAACCAAGGATCGCAATGTGCCAATGTGGCCGCTAGATGTCAGGGTTGGCTCGAATATTTCTGCAATTTAAATAAAAAAAATGTTCGGATGAGATGCAACCTATGAACCGATAGCGTCGATAAACATAACACTGCCGGGTGTTAAAAATAACAAAAAATAAAACACGAAGTTTACAATGCCATGCAGGGGTAAGAGAGTTGTAAAAATATTCTCGGAGTGGCCAACACTGACTGTGGTAACATGATGTTATGATACCTGCACTTTTTGTATCAGCAAGTCTATATTATGCTGGTAATTCTGTATTTCGTGTCCTGCTCCCTGTATGTAAAGCCACACATTACAACCAACCCAAAGGTTCGATTCACAAGAGCAGTTAAGAGAAGTACTACAGCAGCACTCTTTTTTTATATTTTTACTTGCAGGTTCGTAGCTTTCATTGGTGCAACAGGAGTAATGGCGCCCAGGTACAGTGGCCTGTGGACCCCCTGAGTCCTGATTATTCATGCATTACAGGGGCCCAGTTTCCTTCCTTGCACTTGGGCCCATGACACACTGTCCTGTCTACACCACTGACGAAACGGGCCAACTTGATCTTAGTAAAAGTGTAAAGAGGGCACAGTGCACAGAGGGTACAGTCCTTTCTGGTTTTACTAAGGGGCATATTTATGAAAACTGTGGCCCCGGGCAGGGCAGCAAAGTCACCCTGCTGTGCTACCCTGTGTCATAGCAAGAGGGCAAGAATGCAACGCATATATACAATACGGGTCATTACCCCCAGGTCCCTTTTGTCCTCGTCCCATTCATAACAAAGTGGAGATAACCTTCTCCCGACAGAAAAAAACCCAGAGGAATGCTGGGGCCCTAATACTGCCCCTCCCACCGGGAGTACATAAGCAGTACTTACCCAGCATCCCACCTGTTCTTTTTTTCTGTCTGTCGACCGAATGGACGTGGTGTGCTGTTGCTGCTCCTGCTGGGCTGGAGTGGAGGTGCTTCTCTTCTCCCCCCCTCGTCCGGCTGCCTGGCTGAGCGGGCGTCGGGTTTCCTGGGTTTTTTCCTAGCCTGCTGGGCTTGTCTGTCCCGGTTGGAGCCGGTGCCCTGCTTGGCCTTCCGTGCCTTTGTGGCTGGTGCTTGGTCTCCGGGGTTTCCTCCGGGTCGCGCGCTCCTCTTCCCGAGCCTGGCCGTTTGGGATGTGCTGCGCTTGCTGTACTCCTGCCAATCTCCTGGTGTACTGATCGTTTGGGGTAGAGGCCTTGTTCCTGGGGTTGGCCCCCGCTTTGGGTGAGTCCAGCATGCCGGGTTTTCATTTCCTTCTTGCTGTGTGTTCAGTCTCTTCTCTCCCACAGGGTGGCAGGCTGTCTGTGCTGGTCGGAGGTTGGGTTTTCGTGTCTCCCTTCCTTAGGTGTACGCATCGCTGCCCAGGTGGTGATAGCACCAGCAGGAGAGTGATGTCTCTACCATGAAGCAGGTAGTGGGTTCGATTACAGGGCTCAGTGAGTTACAGGGTGGCCATTACTTTACTGATGGTTCCTGCTGTTCCCAGTGGCGGTGGGGGCCTTGTTGTGCTGGTGGCCCCATCTCTGGGTGTTTTCGCTCCTTTTTCTTTCAGGAGCCTTGTTACATCCTGGTAAGGAATTCCAGAAGACTTAGATGGGTTACAGATGATACGTTTATTCTTCTTAGGAAGATGTAAGGTAAAAACCTTAGATATAACAAGCCTCTGTGAACACTGCTGGCACTGGAGCTGGCCCTGGGTTCTCCCTCAGGTTTGGGGTTGTGTTTGGGAGCGGTTTTGTTCGACTGGGACGCTGTCTTCCTGGTGGGGGTTACATGTCCTGTGCTGATTCCTTCCTGCAGTTGCTCCAGATTCTGGCTCCCGCCCTGCCTGCGGATCGCAGAAATTGGGGGGGGTTGCGGCTCTTTCGGTGTTACTGGCGGCCCTGAGACAGATGGTGTGCACGGATCGGCGCCTGCCTCTGCCTATGCCTCTTCTTCGACTGGAGCTGGCCACTCGAGCACTGTGGTTCCGGGTTCGGAGCTCGACGTCAGCGCAGATTCCTGTGATTCCACTCACTTGGAATGCGTGGTGGGAGTTCCTTTTGCTGCTGCAGGACTTCTCTCTTTGGGTCGCTGCCTTTGGCTAGTTCCCTTGGCCATGCGTGCTTCTGCCATTTCTTTTGGGGCACTGTTGGGGGGTGGTCCTATCCCTTGAGTTTGTTTGCTAGTTCTCTGCGCTATTGGCATTTACACTTTCTGTTTGGTGGCCTGCCCGGGGTTGGCGTGAGTTCCTGTCGCTGCTGTGGTGGCAGGTTCCTTTTTCGCTGGCTCTGTCTGTGCTTGCTCCTGGGGTTCCCTGTGTTGTTGGGGTCTCCCTGCCTGCTTGCTTGCGTCATGCCCTCTGTTGCTTGCTCTTTGGTAGGGGTCGCCTCTTGCTTCCTCAGAGGCGGTCTGTTGGGGTGCGCTTCTGGTCCCCCCCTGCTCCGGGCTGCTCTGCGGCTCCCTGCCCCCGGCTGGTGGTGGGAGAGTGTTCCTGCTCTTTTGGCAGCTGCGTGGGGGGAGTCTTGTTGGCCTGCCAGGGTCTTCCCCGCTTTTCTTTGCTGCCCCTATGCGTCCCTGCTTCTAGGGTGTCACAGGTGAGGGTGTTGTGGCCTGACCTTGGGTGTGCTGGGTCCACCTGTCTCCCCACCCTTTCTCAGGGGGCCTTACCTCCACTGCGGGCAGACTGTTAAGTTGTGGCTTCTGCTCCACTTGGGTATGCTGGGTGTTCACCCCCGCTTCCTGGCTTCTGCGTGGTTGGTTGGGGTTTGGTGCACGGGGCTCCTGGTTCCTGTCTTTGCCACTCCCGTCCCTTGGGCTGTGCCTGGTTCCTCTTGGGGCTTCCTGGTGTCATGCCTGGTGCTCTCTGGGGTGCTCTGCCCCCTTTGTCTGTGCTGTGGGTTGGCCTCTCTGTCTTCAAGGGTTGCTCGTGCTGCCTCATGTGCGGCTGTTCTGTTCTCCTGTGCTCTGGCCTGGGGCTTCGGGTGTTTGTCCCGGGGCCTTCTGTGTGCTTGGGTTGCTTCAGGGGTCTGGCTGGTTGGTCCTTTCTCCAGCTGCTTGCCTCATGCTTGCTGGGTGCTTCTGTTTTTGGTTGCTCCTGCCCTGGCACTCACTGTGCTTGTATTTGGCTTGCTTTAATGTTTCCTCGCTACCCCTTCTGGGTCTGCCGACGTTCCTGCTCTCGTCTCGTCTCTGGGGTTCCTCTTGGTCGGGCCTGGTTTGTTCCTGGCTGGGGCCGCCTGGGGGTGCCTGGTGGAGGCTTCTCAGACTGGTGTGGTTGGGCACATGCTCTTTCTTTCCTTGGTGTTCCCCCGGGGTTTATTTCCTGTGGCAGTTCGCCTTTTGGTCCCTGGGGTTTGTGCCGCTGCTGTTTGGGGCTGGCTGTCTTTTGCTGTTGCCATGTCCTTGACGTGGCACCATTTTCCCCTCTTCTGTTCTGCGGTTCTCCGGTTGTGGGTCCGTCTGCGCTCTGGGCATGTTTGCTCCCTGGGGGGTCCTGGTCTCATCAGGTTACTGTTGTGGGTGCCTGGCTGGGTGTCTATTGGGCTTTCCCAATCCTGCGGGTTTTGAGCGACTTATGTTCAACTTTTTCAGCTCTGCCTCCTTGCCTGTGCTCTTTTTGTGTGTCCTGGCGGGGTGCTGTGCAGTTTGTGGCCTCATCCTGGTGGGTCCTGCTCCTGCCGGCGGTTCTCTTCCCGGGCTTGGTTCGCCTGTGTTGGGCCTATCTGGGGTCCTGGTATTTGGTGCTTCTGGGTTGGTATGTCCTGGGTTGCCTCCTGTTGCTTCGGGTCGGCCTACTTCCTGCTGGTTCAGGGTGGCCTTGGGCTCTGCCTCCTTGGCTTTCTGGCTGTGCTGTCACCTTTCGGCTGGCTTTGGGGTGTGTTTTGCTGGGCGTTCCTGGTTCTTTCCTGGTTCTGGTGTCCTGGCTCGCTCCTGTCTTCCCTTGCTTCCCTGGGCTTTGTTCTCTGTGTGTGTCTATTTGGGTGCCCCCTTCTCTGGTTGTGGTGCGGTTCTGTGGTGTTCCTCTTGCCTCTAGGGGGTTAACCCTCCTGGCTGAGGGTTGTCTGGGGTTTTGCAGCTGCTTGGCCCTCTGCCTTCTCTGCTTCCTCCGGTTTCCGCTTTAGCGGTTTCCATGTTTCTTTTTCTGGCCTTCTGTGTGGTTTGGCGGTGGTGTGCTGGGGGTCCCTGATCCTCCCTGCCCTTTGCTTTGGCCTGGGCGCTGAGTGGGCTCATTCCAAGGGTTGGTTGGGCCTGTGAGTCTTCCTGCATTGGCAGGTTGCTTGGCTCTGGTCCTGGCTTCCTGGTTCATTTTGCGTTTGTTGTCCTGGTTTGGGCTGTTTTCTTAGCTCCTCTCCAGCGTTGCTGGGGTCGGGCCTTGTTAGCTTTTGATCTGGGTGCTGTGCGCCCTTGGACCATTTTTTTCCACTGCTCCTGCCCTTGCTGTGTGCTTGGCCTGGGTGTGGGGAACCTGTGCGGTTCTCCGTCATGTTGGCACCTGTTTGTTTCTGCCCTCTGTGGTTCGGTGGATCCCTGTCTGGTTGTTTCCTGGTTTGGGGGCTGCTGGGAGTTCCCAGTTGCCCTGGACTCCCGTCCTCCCTTGTTTTTCCTTCCCTTTTTGGGTTGTTTTTTTTTGGGGGTAGTGGCCGGTGGCCCTGTCCCTGCCCTTGTTGGGCTTGTTCGTTGTTGGTTTCCGGTCTTGGTTGGCCTCTCCTTTGTTGGTTGGCTTTCGGCTGGTTCTTTCTGGGGGTGTCTCTGGCCTGTGGTCTTTAGGTTGGCCTCATCTGCCTCTGCTATTCTGGGTTTGGTGGCCTTTCGGGTTTAGTTTGCGGCTTATTTCCCTGTGGGTTTTTTAGCCCCCTGGGGTTTCGGGTCTCTGTCTCCTTCCCTGTCCTTTTCAGTTTGGTTGGGGTCTCACTTCTGTTCGGTCCCTAGGCTCTTGCTGCGGCTCCTCCCTCTGGCTGGGTGCTTGGTGGTTGTCGTTTGGTGGCCCTGGGTGTGTTGATTTTTCTTTCCTGGTTCCTGGGCTTCCTCTGCAGGGTTTGGTTGGCTTTCTCCTCTGGGCTCTCTGGGGCCAGGTTGTTCGGTTTAGTGGGTGGGCCAGTTTCTGGCCTGTGCTTTCCTCTTTCCTTGTTGGACTGGGTGCTTGTGCCTGCGCTCAGCTGGCCGGTCTTGGCTTCTTTCTTGGGCCTCCTTCGGGGCGGTCGTAGTTTGCTCTGTGTCTGTGTGGCTGCCGGGTCCGGTGTGCCTTCCTGGTGGTTCTGGGCTGGGCGGCCTTGTCCGGTGGATTTCTTGGCTGTGTCCTTTGGGTCTTGGTCCTGGTTGCCCTGTCTCCGGTTTCTCTGGTTGGCGACCTCCTTTTGGGGCCCTGGCTTTTTGTTTTTTTCTGGGATGTCTCTGGTCCTTGTTTGGTCCCTGCTGTCCGGGTCTGGGGTGCTGGCCGGTTGCTTCCTGCGGTCTCCCTTTTCCTCCCTTTTCAGTGCTCCCTTGGGTAGCTGCGTTTGTGGTGGTTTCCTGGGCATGTTTGTGGGTTCAGAAGGCTGGTTTTCTGCTTTGGTATTCTCCACTTTGTTATGAATGAGACAAGGACATAAGGGAACTGGGTGTAATGCTCTATTACTTACCGGTAATCTTCATTACTCCGGGTCCCGTTGTCCTCGTCCCATTCATACACCCCTCCCTCCCTCCCGGGCGGCCGGCCTTCCTGTATGGGCTTGGTTGTACAGGTGGGATGCTGGTTAAGTACTGCTTATGTACTCCCAATGGGAGGGCAGTATTAGGGTCCCAGCATTCCTCTTGTTTTTTTCTGTCGGGAGATGGTTATCTCCACTTTGTTATGAATGGGACGAGGACAACGGGACATGGAGTAATGAAGATTACCGGTAAGTAATAGAGCATTCCTGTCCTCTTTCCTTGTGTTGGCTTCGTTTTGGCAGCCTAGCGCCAGGGCCGGACTGGGAACCAGGACCGGCCCTGGCAAAGTGTTCGGCCGGCCCCCCTCCTCCCCTCCGGGAGGGGTGGGGAGGGGGAGAGGTGCGACCGCGCTCTGTGGCAGGGCCGGTTTTCGGCCGTTTTTGTTACAGGGCCGTTTTTGCAGCATAACAGCCCTGTAACAAAAACGGCCCCCAGGGGCCCAAAACCGGCCCCCGACCATGCGGCCCCCCGGGGGATTGCCCGGTGCCCTCAACGGCCAGTCCGGGCCTGCCTAGCGCCAACTTGCACCATGGTGTAAGTGTGTCTGTGTTGTAACCAGGATTGTTTTTTCTGCGGTAAGGGACACCTTCATGCACAAACCCTTTCCTGAGAGGCATTTTTCTCTCTCTGTATGTGCAGCACGCATAGAAAGAGGAAAAAACAAGGAGAAATATACATATACTAGCAGCCCGTCCCGACCTTGTCCGGGAGCAACAGGGTTCCCCGACCCCCCCCCCCGCCCCGACATTGTCCAGCAGCCCGGGGCCCTGCCAGGCCCGTCCCCCGCCTGCCCCGACCCCCGCCAGCCCCGACATGGGTCCCCTTACCTCAGCCGCTGCTCCTCCCGCCTGTCTGCTGCTCGCACCTCCGCTGGCCTGTCCACTGCTCCTCACGTCACCGCTCCTCCCCCGCGCCATGACCGCCGCTCCCTTACCTCAGCTGCCGTTCCTCCAGCCTGTCCGCTGCTCGCACCGCCGCTGGCCTGTCCGCTGCTCCTCACATCACCACTCCTCCCCCGCGCCATGTCCGCCGCTCCTCGTGGCGCTCCTGGACGCCGCTCCTCCCCGCGCTCCTGATGTGAGCACGCACGTCGCGGCTGGCGCTACTTCGGAGGGACTACTTTTTTTTTACTGTAAATTTTTTAAATGCCGTTTTAAATTTTTTTTTTATATAGCCTATTACCATCTACACACCCTGGCGATTCCAACGGTGTATCGGGTGTGTGGATTGGTGCTGTGGTTCCCGAGTTTACCCGCCTCAAAGGCTGAAAGTTCTTCCTTTATTATAGTAGTATAGATTTATCCTCCTTACATCTCTCCAGGGGAGGCTCTTTTGGGCGCATTCCCAGGTTTGATAAATCTGGGAATGTGTCAAAAACCATAGGAGATGCTTGGGAACACCCATGCAACGCCCATGGAACGCCTCCATTGTGCCGAATAATGCAACACAGTGATTTCGGCTGCGTTTCATTACCCCATATTTTTGAAGCAATTCAAAGCTTTGCAAAGTAGCTTTGCATGGCTTAAAAAATATGACTTAATATTTGTGTTGCTCTTTCACCACATTGCCCTAATTGTATATGAATAGTCCCATTTTAGATGTTTTAAGCAAATTTCACATAATCCTGCAAAGTAAAAGAGTACTATACCTACTCTAAAATGCCTTTATGAGCTGGCACAGGCTGATGTGTGTTTCAGGTGTTTTAAGGTGATTGGAACGCGCAGCAAATGGCAGCGGTCAAAAGTCAGTCAGAGATCTGGGTGCTGAATGGTGCTCCTTGTCAGTTGTACTCATACAACACCGTGGAGAACTAGGGAACCCACCAACAGATTTATAAAACGTAGGCACCTAAAGGGCAACTTAGAGCCAAAGTCATTGTATCTTATTGCCATCCCTTTTTATAAATCTAAAATCTTGTTATGTATTCAGAAGCACTTTTCAACCTGATCAAAACAATAAAACACATTTAATGAGTTTTCTGAATGATAACAGGGGTGAAAACACTGTGAAAGAGAGAGGGGCCACTGAATACCCTAAAGATACTTGCTCATAAAGGGATATATAGGTGAAAACAATAGCTCTCCTGGTGAGGAAATAGGGGGGGGGGGCAGAATTACAAGGAAATGCCGGAGCGTGGAGCGGCGGAAAGTTTGTAATGCTACTCCCTACTATTTCCAAAATGGAGGGATGCACCATATTTACAATAATACAGTGCACCCCTGTGTTTTACCTTGCGCTTTGCGCAACAAATAGCTACCTAGGGCCAACACTGACAACCTTGTGCCATAGTGCAAGGGTGCCTGTGTTGCAAAGCATGATGTGTAGGAAGATGTCCCAAAATCAATAATGGTGATTTGTTACTTCTATGTGAAGAAGGGATGTGGGGTGCTGCAGCAACCCCAAAAATAACCATGCTGTAGTTCAGAAGGTGAATGAGCAAAAAGATGCAGTTAAATATTGCGTTTATGTTGTCACATTTGCTGAGTGTTCAAAGACAAAGACCAAATGTCAGCTTATGTCTTCTGACAAATGCTTTTTCAAAACTGTTTTTAAGTCTCGCCAGGAGTGAGCAGTGTATGCGCTGCTCTCACTACGCAAGGGCTTCTTGGAATCGATACGATTCCAGAAGTTGTGTGGCTGCTCCGCCTATAATTATTTTGATTTGTGCGCGTCGTTTTGCATCATGGATGATGCAAAACACAGTGTAATGATTGCACCAGAGGCAATCATTACACTGAGGGTTGCAACCCTGTCTACTTTTAGCCCCACCCACAGGGATTGGATCGTTTACTTGCGGCGGGAGACAGTGTCTCAGAATTAGCCGCTAAGCACTTTTTTTTACTATTACTGCGTTTAGATTCAACAATGGCTGACGCGCCTTTTCATTTCTCTGGCACGGCGGCTTGCTTTTTTTGTAGTTTTATATAGCGTGAACCTTTCATTTCTCTGGCGCAGCGGTTTGCAGTTTTAGATAGCATAAACCACCGGACCCAAAGGACACGTTCATTATTTGGTAGGCATGTGGAGATTAAGTGATTTGCCCACAATCACTTGATGTTGAGCCGACGCTGAAGATTGTTTCATTTCTCTGGTGCATTTCTCTGGTGTTTAATGTTACACTGTTTACATGGCAGTGATTGGTGACTAAAGTAATCATTTAAAGTGGTTACCATACTGCACTTAGCACCTCGAAGCTACCGGAAGTTAACGAAACACTGAAAATGTGCCTCATAATGTTGCAATTTAGAGCCAAGGCAGTACCCAAACGAATATTTACGTGAGATTGAGAAATTACGAACATCGTTTTGCCAGTTTCTCGCATTAGGTTAAAATGCTGAAACTAAACTTGTGTTGCCCGATTCCAGGCACGGGAAACATCCTTTACAATGCAACTGTTACTCCGCACTACCATTACGACGCAACTTTTACAACGCAAGTCATTACAACGACGTGCGCTGGTGGGCGCTCCAGGATAGGGATTGGGTTAATTTACTATCCAACACCTTCCTTACTATCCACGGGGACTGGTGTTGAAATAGTAAATTAAACTATTCACTATCCAACGCCCCCAACGCAAGTCATTGTAACGACTTGCGTTGTAAAAGTTGTGTCGTAATGGCATGCGTTGTAACGACGTACATCCTCCAGGCACACATTTAACACTATGAGGATAATTTGAAAAGAATTTCCGATGCAAATCGCTTCTAAAAATCTTGCAAAGGTTTGCAGTTGGCACAGCCCAGATGCTCCCGCCACCCCCTTCCCCGAGGCATATTCCTGCCAAGGAGGGTTAAAATAGCTCTGGCATTTCATCATCAGCTTGAGGCAGCTCACGCGCTATTAACCCATGAGAGGGCTACTCTTTTAAACCACGCTGGGTTTATAGGAGATGTATTCTGGCCTATATGCTGTTTAATGTTTTAAATAGATACACTTTTCAACAAATGAGTCGTGTCCTTTTTTAAAATTCTTCTGCAGTAATTTTTTAACTTAGCCTTTAAAGAAACGCAGGCATAAAATATGCTTTCATTAAACACTATCAGGGCGTAGCTATCAACAGCTCAGCAGGTGCAATACCCAGGGCCAAAAGATGCAAGGGGCCCCCGCCATATGGCTGCCTTCTAAAATTCAGCATGATATTTTGTGTGCTGGAGACAGGAGGCATTTGTTTTGCTTGCATTAGGATCCATGGTAATTTTTATGTATCTCTGGAATTGTTTTTTTCTGTAAGCTATAATATTGATTCCAACTAGTTCAGGTATATAAGACGTTAACCCCTGTGTTGCTTGTTTTTTGTTCTTTGCGACTTGATTTACCATATGACTCCATGTCTTCTAGTCCTGGACTTTCCTTTAGTATATCATTCTTCTCATGTGTGTTCAAAACCACAACTATAAAACCCAGAATAATTCAGGTATAAATATCATAGCTGATGACCACTTTTATGTGAGAAGTTGTGGACCCAGCAGACTGTTTCACCTGTATTGTCTCTCAAGAGGTCCAGGTGGATTAAAACCAGATCTGCAAATTACTCCTGGAACCAGTCAGTATCATTACCTCCTGCTCTGCCTGTTTGATATTGGAAGAGTCTGGAAGTTCTGGAGGTGGCCTGTGAGCTGAAAGACCGAAGAGGACAGTACAGATGGCAGGGGCCATTCTAGACGAGACCAGGCGGACACTTCCCCCATTCCTGAAGTGCACAGGTGGCTAGCCCACAGTATTATAAGTACCTCTTATATATAAACCACAGCCATAATAGAGTTTGAAGTCTGTGAACCTCCATCAGAAGATTAGCATGATGTACCAAAATAAACTTGACAAAGACTGGTCATTGCTGGCCTTCTATGACCCTTCATGCTGACTGGACATTTTGCCACACCTGAGAACCTCTTCCGCATGATTTCTCGATAGCTGCACCACATACAGTAGAGCACTCCTCAGTCTGAGAATCCTGGCATATATGAGGGACCTGAAAGCCTTCATGAGCTACTCTACTAGTAGTATTTCTACTTATCTCACTGGTGAAGTTTTAGCTCCAAAAATGTGTCTTTGGGCTTGATTTAATATTGGGAGGATGGAGTAATCTCCTTTGGCCTGGCACAGGAATTAATGTCCAGCAGGCCAAGACTACTCGGTCTGACAAATTTAGAAATGACCACCAAGCTGGCAATCGTTTCTAAAGCATGGGCAGGAACCAAATTCACAGCAGTTCCTGTAAATGCTTTTCAAAGTTTGGCACAGCCCTCCATCAAACTTTTTTTTGTATTTTCAAAAGGAAAAAAATCCCAAAGCGGGATTTTCTTTTTTAAAATAAAAAAAATGCCCCCCTCGCCTTGGGAGTTACCTCCCAAGACGAGGAGGCCATTAGACAAATTTCTCCCTTTCACTTACTGCAGGGATTTGATTGCGGTGGCTGGCAGTAAAAACTGACCTTTATGTCAGCCCATCAAAATTAGGTGGGCGGACATAGAGGTCAGCCTCCGATGACCCTTACTCTGTGAGCCGATGGAGGTGTGTAACTATAGCAGGGATAGTGTAGTCTCCGCATGGTTACACCTATGATCCACCTGCATCTAACTTTTGCGGGCGGACCATCAACCTGGTGGTAAGGGTACTCCGTTGCGACAGAGTATCCTTTTCGGACCCCTAGTAAATCACGGGGACCATCATCAGGACATTTTCAGTGAAAGCCTTAACAATAATTTAGCCTCTAAATGCCAGTGATCCTGAATAGGAAACGGCAGTAGAAAGTTGCGCCCGCCCGCAATCAGGCGAGGGGTGCCGCGGTACACGATGGTATCCGTCGGCGGCCAGGGGAGCCGGGTTAGTCGGTTTCCACTCGCGCTTCCTGGCTAAATTATTGTTAAGGCTTTCACTGAAAATGTCCTGATGATGGTCCCCATGATTTACTAGGGGTCCGAAACGCTGTCGACCTTTAAGTACCAAAAAACGAAAACGTGATTACTATGTGTTTCAATGGTGCTTTGTTGAAATATTCTGTACAATTGCATTTATAACAGAAAAACGTGTTTTGACTTATAAAGCCCTTCTTTGCTCTCTATATTCACCTTCTGTGCCCGTTCTGTAAGTGCTGGGCACAGACTTGTGTTCCACACTGGCTGACTTGTGGAAGGTACTCTGTGTGATATAACTACGTGTAAATTGAGTAAACTTTGAAAGACCACTGTCCGGCTGGACATGTCACTCTTAATATAGATTGACTCTGTCTATATTTTATTTATTTTTTCAACTTTCTTGCAGGGGACCAATGTTGCATGTACAAAGTATGTTCCTCGAGGTCCCTGCTGACTAATTTGGGGCCCCTTGTTGCTGTAAAAATGGACATCAAACCTGAGCTCCTGTGGGAATTCACAAGGGCATATTATCAAGCACATTATCACCGCTTTTAGCGGCAGTTTCCTGCCGCTAAAGCAACGATAATGTTATTGCCGTTCCTGATAATATGGCCCCAAGTACCTAACTCTAAATAACACCCATAGTTTCGCTTTTTTTTTTTAACAGCTTTTTGGTATTAGTCCTTTTGTATTTCATTTTTATGTCGTTCCTCTCAAAGGACACACCTTCGAGGTTCGCACCTCACTCGAATATGGGCATTCATGCCTGCAGGAAACGGGCAAGGATGTGTCAGTTAGGGCGGGCTCGTGACACAGTTGAGAGAAAGTTTCCGGTCTCTTCCAAATGCAGTCCTGTAAATTTGTTCAGTTTTTTGGGGGTAAAATGTAACTTGCGAAAGCAAACGATTTCCAGATGAAATGTTCAGAACAAGCAAGCTTCTTCAAGAGCGAGGTGACAGGTGACATTTCAAATCCAACGTAAGGTGTTTGGGAAAATGTAACATAAGTGATCATCAGTTCTCAGGCGCATTGATTCAGCTGAACCCGGCAACTTTGCCAGTTTGCAAAACACAAAACAACAAATGTGCACAAAGAAGTGACCTTGAAAGTGTTCAGAATAATTCCATTGTGTTTGTGAACATGAAGGTCAAATAAAGCGTTCAGAAATTCTCAAGGAAGCCTGTGGGAGATGACATGTCAGGTTGGTACAGCTATTGTGTCTTACAAACACGAACTGTCTTTCAGCAGCAGTGCCTGTCCAAGCTCTTTGTTCGGTTGTATCACTTCCTATGAGCTTTGTATTAGTCAGAAGGCTTTTAATGTTCAAACATGAAAGGGCATTCTGGGATGAGCATGCTGCTGCGAGCAAGTCATCCTGGCTGAGCTCAGAGTCACAGTTCTACTGTTCAACTGAACACCTCCAGTCTTTTACGATTACAATCATATTTTGGGGTTTTGAAGGATCATACATGTTCAATTTAATGTAAATTAAACACAAGCCTTCTGCCTTCTTTATCTCCTCCCGTATCGGACATTGTCAGCACTACTTACTTCCATAATGCTACAGATTACTAACCACTACATAGTTATTTGTTTGTTAATCATATTTAATCACTTGGGGCCTCATACCGGCAATACTGTGCCGCCGGAACGACACTTTTCCGACTTTCCGGTGGCACATTTTTAAATGGCCATGTAAAGCCACGTTACGTGTCTTTTTATGGCCTTATAAATATGTGCCCTTTTCATGCAGAAAACTGCGTGAAAGGTGCGTTCCATGGGTGTTCTTCCCAGCAACATCCATGGATTTTTGACACTGCCCCAGATTTCCGAGAAATCGTAAGTCTGAGGCAGCGCCAAAAACGTAAGGGAGGCACAACAAGGAGAAATATCTTTCTTCAGCACACATAGAAAGAGGAAACAGCCTCTTGTGATTGTTTTTTTGTGCAGGAAGGTTTTCATTCCTGCACAAAAATAATCATCCCGGCAATGCAGGCACCCTTGCACCATGGTGTAAAGGTGCCTTCGTTGGCGCACAGCAGCTCTTGTGTGCCGGTGCAGGGGAAACTGACACAAATGTGCCGTATCTAATAGATACTGTACAAAGGGGGGGTACATAAGTGTGGGAGGGTATGCTCAGACGTGAGTCCCTTGCTCACTTTGCCACTGGATTCAAGCAAGCCGGGCTGAAGACGGCTGGAATGCCAGAAACCGGTCCTCGGAAGCTTGTTTCCGGTCCAGGGAAGACATGGCTTGGCAGTTCGGGCTGGACTGTTCCCATGAGGCACAGGGTCAGACTGATTTGCATATAGCCATGTCTGAACTGGGGTGGCAGAGTGGGCTAAAGAACGGTGATGGATTAAACCCAGATCTTTTGACTGGGTGTGAGTGTTTGATTGATTCAGGTGCTCCGTCCATCACCACCCCCTTTTGTACCTTATCTAATAGATACAGCATATTCCTGCCCTTTTCTTTCGCCGCACTGTAGCAGCAAGGGTTACTGCGCTGCCCTACAGCAAAAAGCCCATAAATGAGGCCCTGGGTATTGTCATATGACAGATACGATTAATGGTTAAGATGTCCTTGCAGACTTCCATGGTGGATTTTGGATCAAGGTTGGAGTGAGAGTATCAAGACAAGCACCCCAAACACAAGTAAAATAATGACTATCACCTTGCCTTGCTTTCAATCACCTGCTTGCAGCTCATTTTCAAGTAAGACCTCAATTACATGCTTCCTGGTAAAATGCTGCAGTAATACCACAAAGTAAAAAAACAAAAGCACAGAGTCACCAATACATCAAGGTTTGGTAATCACAGTAGGTATGCATTACCACGCCAATGTGAGTTTTGATCCTTGTAGTGAGTACAAGTTTAGACATTGGCACTAATGTCCGTTTGTCCATCATTCCAAAGCACTTTTCCTAGGATAAATTCTGCCTGCTTTTCAGTGGTGAAATATATCTCAGGAATATACAGTTCTCCACGGAACTCGACATCCTGATCTGTTTATGGCCAACGGGGATTTGCAGGGAAACTTGTAATGTGGACGATTTACCGCCTGAACACGTCAAACTTGGAAATAGGAAGACATGATGGCTTTCCAATTTATGCCAATGTGTAGCTGTTCATGTTTCCATATTTCCTAGACTTCGGGCAATTCATTGGGCAGTCAACTCATCTTTACTTTTAACTGAAGCCTTTCTCCGTAATCCGAAATCTGGGGACAGCGATAATTTTCACACTGCATTCAAAACTTTGCAACCTGCTTCCAGTATCCAATAATTATCAGACTTTTCTACAGCATACATACAAACATTTGCAAAGGATTTAGCCTAGGCATTGGATTCTAGCCTTTTAGCTTTATCAATGCTTGTTTTGTTATGGCTTTTGCAAAACATTGTAGTTGATGAATCTGCTAGGCCTTAGTCAATTAAAAAAACCTGGACAACTTACAAAATAGTCTTTTGGTCTCAAAAAGCACACAGTGCCATACTAGTCCCTGGCGCTTAAGGGAACTACTTTGTGTGTGGATGTGCTCCTTATGAAAGGTCAGAATGGCATCACTCACAGTGCAGTTAACCAATTGCTGAAGTGGACTGCCCTGCCCCAAGCTGAATGATGTAGTTGGCGGAATCAAAACGTGAATGACACAATAACATACTAATGGATCAAGAGAGATGTCTGAAAGCCCATATAAGAAAGTACATTGTATTATACATTTAATTTTAGGAAAATCAAAAGGCCTTGTCTAATGCAAGACCTTAAAAAAAGAAGAATTTAAATTTTCTACAATGAAGGCACGACTTCGGGCTAAATTTATACACGTTTTTTGGACTTACAAAGAGCTCTAGTCAGTTTTAAATCTGCGGTTCTAAACTAACCACATTACATTTGGATTGATCACTCTGAGCGGGCTGCCTATAGAGGGTAGATCAATGTAAAGATATGCAGCTTTTGTACACAAACTCCTTCTCCTTGGTCCATCTCACTGCCTGGCAAGAAAACTGAAGTTCCCAGGGAGATAATGCCAAGTAGGCAGCTCTGACACTCTACATCCTGAGATCCCTATTGTAGGCAAAAGATTTACATTGAACCATTCATTCTGTGGTTTGGTACCAAAAGTCTTCACCTGTATTATGTCTTATATCCTCACTATTGCCTTCTCCCCTCCTTAAAATGAAAGCTAAGACAATATCTTCTCAACACTATCTGTTGTCTTCTTCCTAGCCTCGTGCCACTATCTTCTGATTTCTTGATTACTACATTTTACGGACGGACAGGGAAGGTAAGTCTGCAGATGGAGCGCCCTTGATTAAGCAAAACTCCATATCATGCCATATTTGGAATTATACCCCCACCTCACTTTTTAAGAGATCGAAGTCGAATTTTAGTCTATTGGTACCAAAACCACCATACTACATAGCACTCAGCTGACTCCAGGTGAGAACGATATTTTTGTCAAACCCTTTATGAATCACATGACGTTACAAGTCAAGATTTCTATCTAGGATCACATGTAAATTGGTGAGTTCAACCTCCACGCGGGCAATCCTAATAACAGTGCTTACTTTCTCCTCTCCACCTTTTTACATGAGGATCTGTTACAACTATACCCACATTAAATGTGCCATTCTGCACTTAATAATGATGATTCTATCTCTGTTAAATACTGTGTTGTATTATATTAGTCATGTCACTATCAGATTACCTTTTCCATGTTCCTGTCTAAGTCTACTAATGTGTGACAACCAGCGGGACAGAAAAGACTGTTGAGAAAAGTGAGAAACATTGACACAACTGTCTTTACTTCTAAAATGTCAGTGTATCTCCCTTTGTTCCCAAACAAACCTATGCGAATGGGACCACTAACACTTTCAATGTAGTACTCCCTGAGTAGTGAATGACAACACTTTTTAATGAGAACAAATAAGGAAATGCAAGAGGCATATATCCTGGGTAGCATGGACCAGAATAATGAGCAAAAACCAACTCAGATTTATCAACGATCTTGGTGTTTTAATCCATCTAAGGATAACCTGGAACGAATATACGATGTTAGATTGCATGCGATACATCGCATACGATTACAATGTGTTCGTTGCAACGACCGCTTTGTTACAACGCGAACCATTACATTGCAAGTTGTTTCAACGACTTGCTGTAGGGGGCGCGCTGAACTGAGGAATAGTATAATTTACTATTCCAACTCCAGTGTGTGCAACAGTAGGGAAGGTGTAGGAATAGTAAATTATACTATTCCTTAGTTTTGCGCGCCCCCTACAGCAGGTCGTTGAAACGACTTGCGATGTAATAGCTCACGTTGTAATCGAATGCGATGTATCGCAAGCGAAGTAAACGCTGTTTCCCACCTAGAACACCTATATGATGCAACAATGTTATATAAACATGTTTGACAGGTCAAGTTATCTATTATTTAATCTCAAATATAATTGGCCTAAAATAGTGGGAAAAAATCTTTGAGATTGTAAATTATTGCACTAAATTTCCTGCCCCTGTTGCTAAGAATTCAGTCAATTTTATCTTCAAGGCTAAAACTAATGAAGACTCTTTCCCCACTTCTTGAATGCAAGATTTTGAATACTTCCAGAAAATCTCTTAGTCAATGGTATGAATCATTGAGAACTTGAAACTCTTTAATGATGCAGATGATCCAATGCCTATCCACCTCACAAATGGCATGGTTTCCAACCTGAACCAGTGTTGGTCAAACTTGATTAACCTATCCTTTTCCCAGTGTGTGTTTCCTGAATATTTTAAACTGGGCCAAGTCACTCTTCTTTTAAAAAAGCTGACATATGGCTTCCACCTGTATCTGATGTTCTCATTCACATTCTAAGGGAAAAGAATTGGCTTTAGCAAGTTCTCAACTGATTCAAGTCATATTTAACAAACTGATTCCAGGTGATCAGAATTGACAGCTCCATTTCCAGTTCCATGTTGCTATATCAAGGTGTCCCATGTGGGTCTTTACATGCTCCAGCATTCTTCAGTCTCTAATTGGAATCCTTTTCTGGAAATTATGAGACAATCCAGGATCTCATGTCATCGATATGCATACAGCTCTCAATTCTACCTGAAGGTCACCTGTCCTGATGAAATTCAGAGACTGGCTTGTTCTGAAAGGAAAAAAAATATCACTTTGACGAAACTTCTGGATCCTGGGAGCAATCACAAGTAAGGGATGAAAAGATTGCAGAGAGCATACCAGTTAAATAATTATTGAATAAAAAAACTGTTGTTAATATGAAGAGTTTTTAAAATAGAGGCACAGACTGTGAGCATTGGAAGCCAGTGGAATTTCTTCAGGTGGTGAAGTGCCAGGGCCCTGACCAGGAGGCCACTGCAGCTTGCACCACCCATTGCCGCATCCTCACTGCCAATGACGGCACCAAAAACACTACTAACCAAATCTCTCACCTACAAGTGCTACATTTCAGATTATTCCAGGTCCCCAAAGCTAAAGGAATGGCTGGGGAGGCAGGTATTAGTATTTTAAAAGTACATTGTATTCATAAACAACTGTTGTTCTGCTCATCTTTAAAGTAGAGGAGCAGCACCACCATGTGGCACAGTCTCATAAGTGTGGCGATGACAATAAAGGGCTGGTGCTGAGCCCTGGAAACCAATTAAATGACGGTGGGGAGCACCAGAAACCTCCGGCTCTAATCAAGCATTGTGGTTACTGGGGTTTTGCCATGAAGTCTAAGCAGTGGTTGAGGAGCTGCATTTTGTACTTAGTGTAGTGAGTCAAAAGTGGAGACAGGTGGACCTAAATGCAGGGCATTAGCATAGCTCAATCAATAACCAACATTGGGCTCAATAATAATTGAAGAGCAAATGATTGGGTATAGAAAGGGAGGCTATTGATAAGCACTTTCAGATTAAAGAAACAGGTGAATGGTACAGTGGTTGATCAAAGTGGTTACTGAGATTCTTTACATCTGTGATAGGGGAGGAATGTTGGACAAGCAGGTTGTGCCATCGTGATGATTACCAGATTTAGGTGGGACTCCGCAGTACCACCAAAGCTGTTTCATCCATGTTCATCATAGGACAATTGTGGTTCATGTTAAGTTATATTGAACATTTTTACACAGTGCATGTACACCATTGCTTTCTTGGCACTCATCCAAGCTGCAACCACAGTAAATCAGTTGTGAAAGTTAATTTGGGCTGCTTCAGTGTGGCAATCTAGTCTCTGGACAAATACCTTCAACACACACACACCTGGTGGGGGTGAGATATTCTCTACCTTTCCTTTTACTCTCTCTTCTTAACACACAACAAAAAGGGAAATGGGGTTTCAATAGGACCAATCTGTCCCTGGGTGCTGCGTATCTGCCCGTTTTGGAAAAACCACCTGGTTTTTAATACTGCCCTCACACACTAGATAGTGTCAAGCTTTATAATAGGGCCTCATCAACATCAAGATGCTGACCACTGTCATTTGATGGAGCAAAACGTTTTTAAAAAAACCCACAACAATTGGGGGATTTGAATCCAACCCTCTACTCCTAGTAGGATTGAGATCCTCTCAAAACAAAAAGAGGGATTAAAACTACCTAGGTGAGTGTCTGGACAAGTACCGCCAGCATAACACATGCAAGAGAGACCAAATGACTGAATAAGCCATGCCAAAGAGACACATCGAGATTAAAACAAGTAGGGCTAAAAGAGGAGACCTGAGGGACTTCATGTGCATGTTTGATCACTATTGAGCAAATAGGTGCCATCAACACCTCCTACCTACCATCTGATAGAAAAGAGGAAATCCAATTTAATGGTTGTCTTCTGAGACTGCCAAAATGCAGTCTCTCAATTAATGCTATATGGGATATGGTATCAAATGCTACAGAGAGGTCCAGGAGAATACGGGCAGCCATACAGCCTTGGTCCAGAATTATGTGCAGTGTATTCTGGACTGCCACCAAGGCCATTTAAGCCCTTGAAAAAGAGGAAACCCTTCTTGGCAGGCCCAAGTGAAGAGTTGGAGGACATAAAGAAAGATATTTCGGCGTTAACACCATTCTGTGCTATTTTGGAAATGAAAGGTAGCAGGGAGATGGGATAGTAGTTTCTTAAGACTGCAGTGTCCAAGGTTATTTCTTTTTAATAATGGGATCACCCTAGCTCTTTTCCAGTTTGATAGAAGCCCCACAGTGTTATAGTGTAGTGTAGTTCTGATATTCCCAATAGGCTCTGTGCATTGGAATAATATACCCTATAGATATGACATAGGACTGAGGTCAGTATGTCTCTATTGAATATAATAAACTTTATTGTGAGTGCCAGCTAGCTCAGAGGTCACTAGAAACGTTCTTGAATACACAAGAAGGGATTCGTTTCTGACAACTGCATACCCATGACAACTTTGTTTCCCTAGGACTAGAACAAATATCATCATAGTCGTGGAAAAATAACTATTTTACTCAGTCAATCGAGCATGCTTCGTTTTTACAGAGTTGCAGAGAAAATAGAGAGTCAGGCGTTTCAATAAAAAGGGGTTTATTGAACAATCTTCTTTCTCATGCAAGAGAGGTGAACTGCTACAATCGTTAGACAGAATGCAAAGTATAATGTGTACAGCGTAAACAGTAGTATAAAATAATACTGTAATAACATTGTCTAGTGCTATTAGATATAAAAATACATACATAAATAACATAGGCTAAAATACTCAACTGGTGCTTCTAAAAAACGCCTACCCCAATGTACTTAACCTAGGTCTAGTACCAGGGAAGAAGTAATTGTGGTCTTTAGCATAGGTTTTAGTTCTTGCCAAGGATTGCCAAAGGTTTCTCTAGGTTCTAATCAGCTCCATACCGTAGAATGAACGAGGTTGGTATCTCTGTCTCGGACTCGATTTCCCAACACCCCGCAAGGGGAGTCAGAAACACTGGAGCTGGATTCTCGGCAGAGGAGGACAGCTTCTGATCAGTGCGTCAGCCGGAGAGTCAGCTTCCTTTGACACTTGCTGTAGCGAGCTGTGTCGGCAAGTAGGTAGTCGAACCAGACTGTGCTTTGCCATAGCAAGTAAAGGTATATTTATACCTTGAAGGTGTTTAAGAATGCCAGTATTGACATAAAGTCGGGCACATTAACGTCATGGATGAACCCCTAAGGAATAGTTGTTCATGCAGAATAATGAGTTTCATTGAGAAATCAATATCCAGGCTAAGCGAAGTCCCTTGTGCTTAAGAGTCGAATTTTCCAAGAAAATGTTGTGACATTTAATGAATGGATGGAAGTAGCCTGTATTTGGGTAGCATGGGCTATGCCTAATAAGGGCTTGATTTCTATGCCTATATAAGGGCTGCACGAAGTGTACCTATATAAGGGCATGAATCAGGAAAATTCATACGGAATCTAAAACGCCATACAACAATAGGTACTATAGGTAGACTATTCAATGAACAGGTTTCAGGAGCTACATTGAAGGTCATTAGAGGAAGATTTTGACAGAGCTGGGATCATCAAGAGAATCATATTTTACTATGTTGATTTCTTCAATTGTAAGATTGAGGAACAGAGGTTTGAGAAAAAATTAATTCAGAGAGCTAGACATCTTATTAGTGTTAGCTGATGGTTGAGGAGTTAAACTGAAAGAGTCAGTTATTAAAATATTCATGAATTGTCTGTATTTTGTCTTTAAAAGCTGAAGAAAGATTGATTTAAGGGCGCATACAGTTTGTCAATTTCACATACGATCATAAACATTTCCTAAAAGTTGCGACTTATGTCAGTGATATAAGAATAATATTGCTCAATAATACTTTCCCCTCAGCAACCCCAATTCACATTCACGTGAATTGGAGAATTGACACCTTCATGTTACCAGTTAAGAAACAACTGAAAACATGGCTATTTACTGCTAAGAAGCAGTGCTTAATTTGTTTTGGTGGTTCCCGGTGCTTGGCACCGGAAATTAATTTTCAGAACCTGCGCTTGTGACAGCCTGCCACAAGGTGGTGCTGTCTGGCCAATTTAGAGATCACCACAATAACAGCTAACTATCAAAGCAATATACTTTAAAAATGACTATTACTTGCTGGCCAAGCCATTTTTAGAGCTTTGGAGGCCTGACATAGTCCGAATGGTTGCACTTGTGCGAGTGTGATGGTTAGTAGTTGTGTTGTTACTATCATTTCAGCATGGCAGGGGCAATGTGTGGTGCAAGCTGCAGTGGTGTCCTGAGGAGAGCCCTGGCACTTATTTCTTTCAAAATTAAGCACTGCACCTTTTACCTGTCCTAGAGGATCCTCAACAGTGCCAAGGTGACCTTTGTGGGTAAAATGAGCTATATAAATTCTGTAAATAAAATGAATATCCTGGCATCTCCTATCGGAGAGGATTGCACAGATTATGAACTTGATAGTAAGTAATGGAGCATAAAGTGAACCAATGTTTTTTGCACCCATTTTGCCTATGTGATTGCTACCCTCGCACTTTGCTTGCACAGGCAAAGCTCGTTGCTGGTGGTAACTGCCTATGCAAAAGTCAGAGCAAGTGCAATTTAAAATCAGCTCCTAAAGGGAGCAATTGCTAAAGGAGATCCATTTTAGCACTTGTTTATAGGTCTTCTTGATCCCGTAAGTCCTCAGTGGAAGAGCAGGCCATTGCATGTAGAGCATGTATTCCTCAGTGCTTAATTTGAGCTGGTGATTGTAGGTGGGGTCCACTGTCACTCATTATATGGACGTACACTGCTTTTTCTTCAACTGACTTTGATCCAGAGTAAGACAGAGAGAAACAAAAAAAAGGGAAAGAAGGAAGATGAGAAAGATGAAAAACGGTGACAAAGGGAGAAAAGAGGGATGAAAAGGAACCTGCAGGAGCGGGATAAAGAGAAATTGTTCCACAAAATATTAACACTGGCTTACTTAAGTTCTGGCCACACCCATTTTACAGGAGTATCTGCATCTTGGATGAAAGTGTTGGGTACTGCAACAGAAGCACTTGAGGACGTGATAGAAAAATACAATTGTGAGTCTTTGCATGAGAAAAACAAGTATTTGCAATCCAATAGGTCTCACATTTGTGATAGTTTAAGCTATTGGCATTGTAAATGACAATCTATTTCATTTTTCTGTTTTAAAAACCAATACCTAAATAAAAGGCATTGTCATTTACAATGCTGATAACTCAAACTCTCGCAAATGCGAGACCTATTGCTTTGCAAATGCTTGTCTGTCTAGGCGTGAGGTGAAAGACCTGCCTCTGGGAGGGAAAAGTAAGCCTCAGATTTTTTGGTGGCAGGTGATGGGTCTGTCTCTGGAGGTGAAAGGTCAGTCTTGGATTACTTGTTGGAGCTAATAGGTGTCTCTGAAGAGCTCAATCTCAGATTCCTTCGCAGGAGGTGGGAGGGCTTCTTGGATGTCTCTCCAGAGGTGAGAGTTCTGTCTCAGATGTCTTAGAGGACAGCTTCGCTGCCCCTTCTACCCCTCCCTCTGGTCTGCCCAGCACAGCTCATTTCCAAGGAATTTTATCTCTGACCAGATGCTTTACTTCAACTTTTTCCTTGAAATAAATACTGGGCCCGTCCCAAAGATGTAGACGCCCCCTACGCCCCAAATTATAAACAACCCTACCAAGAGGTTATGGGGGACTGTTCTGGGGGAACAGGGTTTTCTGAACACAGAAACTCCCCATCCCATCCCTACACTAATATCCTGGGGGTCCGTTCTGTAGAGGGCAGTCTATTGTGGAAACAATAAGGCGGTTGGGGCAGGCGCGCAACACCCATTGGACTCAAAGGGCTTCAGCCCTCCATCAGGTGTGGCAGCCCGGGAGGAGGCAGCTTCCCAGGCACACACAGCCACACACGAGCACTTCACAGGTCTTTAACCGGTTCCATGCTGGTGACGGAACCGCTCCGTCACCAGCCTCGGACACGCTGTGCTGGTGATGGAACGGTTCGTCGCGGCCCGCCCGGCATGCCGATTTTGCGCCTGCACGGCGCGTTCTATTGAGCGGGTGGGGCCATGACGGAACCGTTCCGTCACAAGCACAGCGCGCCCGAGGCTCGTGACGGAGTGGTTCCGTCACGAGCGCGGCCCCCCTCCTGCTAGTGCTGCCGCAGAATTACCACTGCAGTGAAGGAGTTAAAAGACCATTTGCATGATAAAGAGGCATTGTTCTTGTTTCACCCCTTCAAAGACCCCCTTCAGCTCCACTGTGCCTATTGCTTAAAGTTTCAGCTTTCCCCGAAATCTTTTCTTAGCCCCCCCTGAAATTTGGCTCTAGTTGCGCCTCTGGGTTGGGGGGAGTGGAAGAGGACATTACTGTTTTAACAGGAGAACCGACTTCCCCCCGCTTGAAAAAACCACAAGTAGCGACATGCTATAGAAAACTCAGCAAAAAAATTAATAAATAATGGAGCACCCCTTTTAAAGGAGGAGCATTCTTTATTCGGCTACAATAAATGCAAGGGCTATAAGAGGTCCAAGGGACGCCGGAAAACCTACCAATTTAAAAATGACTTCGACATTAAAGTAAAGCATTAAATCGTTTTACATGAGAAGCACATCTTCTGCATGAAAGTCTACCTTCCTGCCTCCGCGGTATGGGGGAGGTCAATCCCAGCATTGGGCCAACTTCCTGTGAATCTGGACAAATCACGTAATCCCCCGCGCCACAAAAACGGAAAAACAGGCCCTCAAGTGTAAAACCTCCGCCTCAAGCGTAAAGCTCCTTAACCCCTCCCCTGCTGATGACAGAACCGCTCCGTCATCAGCTACGGTTGGGCTGTGCTGATGACGGAGCGGTTCCGTCATGGCCCGGCCGCCGCGCCTGCGCAACGCTGATTTCGCGCCTGCGCGGCCGTTCTATTGAGCGGGGCGGGTCATGACGGAACCGCTCCGTCACCAGCACAGCTCAACCGCGGCTGGTGACGGAGCGGGTCTGTCACCAGCATGCGGCCACCGCGCGGCCGCCCCGCCCCTTTAGCGCTGCGGCAGAATAGCAGCCGCAGCGAAAGGGTTAATGGTCTGGGGATAAGTTTGCGCTATGTGAAGCCGCAAAACACATACTAAGTACATACGCGCTTTACATGATAGAAGAAAATGCCGATTTAAATGTCTCTCTCACAGCCACGCCATCAAAGCAAATGATGTATGTTATAAATAATGTACAAAGGTCTGTCTGAGTACAATAAAGGATAGATGGTCACCACGTGCCTGAAGAGCTGTTCGCAATATAAAAAAACAAACAAAGAAACAGAAAAAGAAGTCCAATGATGTAATGAAATGAAAACGAAGAGCCACGTAACAGGGCCAATTGGCAGTGACGGGAAACACCCACTGAAAGGCGGGACCAACGATACATAAGCCACTGAAAGGAAGGGAATTTTTAAAAGCATGCAAATGAACCAATGGGAAGCCAGAGTTGTGATCAATGTCGATAGATGTAATACTACATGTCTTGCAGAGCAGCGCTCAACCTAAAAACAGTGCGGTGAACCAAAACCTCTGGAGATCACACTAAACAGAGGGAGTCTCACACAGAGAAGGGGCAAGCACACACATATCCAGTTTCCTCTATTTGTTGTTGACACCCACTTAGACTGCCTGGTGTAGAGAGAGAACTGGTGGATGAATACACCTATTATCAAAAATATAGCCTTCTTCATTCGTTGTTCTCCCTGCTGGGCTGCTCTACTGACATCAGATACTGCAAATGGAAGTATTTCACACAAGCAGCTTCCCCTCTGGCACGCTATAGTTGTGCCCTGCCCTCACACGCTGAAGCCTTTCTCCGCAGCATCTCCTCTGACACAACCTATAGGATCAGTTCCTGTGAAACAGGCCCCTTAGTGACCATGAGGTAGTGCCACGCACCATGTCTCTGTAAAGGCAAATGTCTTCTGTAATCTTCTCAGGTCTGCATGGCAGAGTACATTGCCAATACAGGTTATTGGGCCTGTGGGCAATGACCACAATAATATGATGGCTATTTTTAGATGGATTCCATTGAAATATCTGGAATGGTTGGGAAATCATGTGGGGTGGATACTCAAAGGGCCTGATTTAGAGTTTGAGCACAGGGTACACTGTGACAAATGTGATGGAGATAACTCAGTCTGCTAAACCTTTAGGAGCACATTTCTTAACCCCTTCGATGCTCATGACGGAACGGTTCTGTCATGAGCATCGGTTGAGCTGTGCTAATGACGGAACTGTTCCGTCATGACCACGCCCGTTTTCATTAGGGCCCACCACCGGCGGTAAATCGGGGCAGCACGGATGAGGATATATGTTCATGCAACACAACATGGCAGGACAAGATGATGTGCTGTGTTGCATGAACAGGAGAGAGCTGAACAGTGCCATATTTGCAAAAATACAGTGTTGTTCAGCTCTCTCCCTGCGCTGGCACACTATAGTCAGAATTGCTTTTGCGCAAGAAGGGATACTAGATGCTCAGAGGCAGATTCATCTTTCTATGTGTGCAGAATGCAGCGCACATGAAAAGAGTAAGTATCGGGTTGCAATGAAGATATTTCTGCTCATTACGCCTCATTTGGA
This sequence comes from Lissotriton vulgaris, assembly GCF_964263255.1. NCBI lineage: Eukaryota > Metazoa > Chordata > Amphibia > Caudata > Salamandridae > Lissotriton > Lissotriton vulgaris. The sequence continues at coordinate 164,560,215 of NC_141698.1, forward strand.
TAGCTGCACCATTTTGGCACAGCCCCAGGTTTACTGCCTTTAGCAAATCTCGGTTTGCAACAAAATAGATCAAAATTCATGGGTGGGTGCATTGTAATGCTCATGCTCCACCCAAGCTCCCCAAGTAAAACCTACTCAAAGCAGTGTAATGCAACTATTTTGACCCCTCCCATGCTCGTGACGGAACCGTTCCGTCACGAGCCTCGGGTGGGCTGTGCTGGTGACGGAACGGTTCCGTCAGAGCCCGCTCGCCGCCCCTGCGCGGCGCGAATTCCGTGCCTGCGCTAAACGTTCTGAAGAGCGGGCGAGGCCGTGACGGAACCGTTCCGTCACAAGCACAGCTCACCCGCGGGCCGTGACGGAGCGGTTCCGTCACGAGCACGGGAGCGCCACGCGGCCCCGCCTCCCCCTTAGCGCTGCAGCGGAATAGCCACCGCAGCGAAGGGGTTAACAAAATGGTACACAAGGCTTTCACAAATAGACCCTTGCGTGGATTTACAAATATTGACTATCATTTTGTTGAGGTGACTGTGCCAAAAAAGTGGCACAATCATGATGTACAGTGTTACTAATTCTGGGCCTCAGCCTTCTGGTTCAATTATGAATCAGGCGGACCATCAGTTTTCGGATGGACGTACCATCACTGGCTAAGCTATTGGAAAACTCATGCCAATATTTTGGGATTTTTAGAAGCAAAAACTTCAGCTTTGGGAGTTTGTTTCCAAAAATCGCAAAAGATTGGCGCATGACAGTCAGCAATATTGTGAATGTGCATGTTAGAAATCGAGTCTGTAGTTGGCAGAGGTATGCACCCAGGGTAACTCAGATACACACCCTAAATTAACCGGTGCTCACCCTCTGTTAGCTTGGCAGAGAGCAATCAGATTTAATGTAAGAGGCAACACTTGTGCAACACTTAAAACAGTAAAACAGTGAAAACACTACACACAAGTAATCCACACCAGGTGACAAAATAGAGGTTCATTTTATGAGAATTAATAGAACTTAAGATATGATATTTTGAAGAATAACTGCACAATAGAGCTTAGAAGCAATAAGAGCTTATGTGGGTTATCTGGTTGTGCTGGACCGAGACAAAGCCAAGAGTTCAGGCTGACCACGATGGAGCACTGGCCACATACAGAGACCCAGTGAGGTCGCTGAACAAAAGTACCCTCAACCTGGTTACATCGACAAAGATGCCGGTGCAGCCAAGCGATGAGTTAGTGTTCTACAGGAGCAGCACTTTATACCCACTTCCAAGGACCCAGGAGTGGATTGGCACCACTTGACAAGGTAAGACTAACAGATGGCAGACTCCAGGTGCTGTAGCAGGGTGTTGGGAATTCTTTTGTATCCCGGAGACTACTGAACAGGAGGCAAGCAGACACGCCCTTTGAGCCACTTTAGTTCTGGGTTGGAGAAATGCAGGTCCTGTCCTTCTCACTCCCAGGTGAGAGGGCAGCAGGCAGCAGATCAGCACAGTAAAGAAGGGGTACAACCAAGTAGCAGTCCAGCAGACTGGCAGTCCTTGTAACAAAACAGCACTCCTTCTTCCTGGTAGAGTATCCACAGGTCCAGAAGTGTACTGAAGTGGTGGTGTCTGAGGCCCAGTATTTATACTTTGGTGCCCTAGTTCTGGAAGGTGGGAGAAGCTTCTAGACAGTGGCTTTGAAGCATAGGGAATACCCTTACTGTCCCGCCCTGGCTCCAAACCGGCTGGAGTGACAATACACAGTTGTTAGGACTATTGTGTGGCGACAGGGTACAGCCTAATCAGGTGTAAGTGGTGCGGTGCTTAGCCCCTTCCCCCATCAAGCCAATAATGGGCCCATTCAGGTCCCTGGCTGTCTAGACGGAATTCACTACACAAACAAGTGATGGATGGAATGCTGAATAAATCATACATTCACCCCTAGTCAAGAGATCCGGGTTAAATCCATTGTTCTTTTGCTCACCATGCCACCCCAGTTTAGACCCAGCCATATGCAAATCAGTCTTGACCCTGTGCCTCATGGTAACAGTCCAGACTGAACTGCCAAGCCTGGTCCTCCCTGGACCAGAAACAAGCATCCTGGGACCAGTTTCTGTGTATTATCCTTCAACAGCCAGGCTAGCTTGAATCAAGTGGCACACTGAGCAAAGGACCCATTTTGGGCATACCCATCCCACTTAGGGTGAAAAGTGCTACACAAACAAATGATAGACGGAATGCTGAATAAATCATACATCACCCCCAGTCAAGAGATCTTGGTTAAATCCATTGTTTTTCTCACCATGCCACCCCAGTGGGACGGTTATGCCCAGACGTGGGTCCCGTGCTCTCCATGCCACTGGAGTCAAGCTATCCTGGCTGATGAGGGGTGAAACCCAGGAACCGGTCCTAGGATGCTTGTTTCCAGTCCAGGGAGGACCTGGCCTGGCAGTTTGGCTGGACTGTTTCCATTGGTCGCAGGGTCAAGACTGATTTGCATATGGCTGGGTCCAAACTGAAATGGCATGGTGAGCAAAAAATGATGGATTTAGGCCCAGATCTCTGTACTGTGGTGAATGTATGACATTGTTCTGCATTTTGTCCATCAATTGTTCTTTTTGAATTTGTCACCCAGAGTGGGACGGGTATGCCCAGACGTGGGTCCTGTGCTCTCCATACCATGCACCTGTGTGTGTTGGATGCACAATGTTGCTTAGGAAGAATGTATCCTGCAGTGTGCGTTGGATGCACAATGCTGCTTATAGAGAATGACCCCTGCAGAATGGAGAATGCACTTTGTAGTGTGTGTTGGATGCACAATGCTGCTTCTGGAGAAAGCACTCTGCAGTGTGTGTTGGATGCAAAATGCTGCTTATGAAAAATGACCTCTGCAATGTGTGTTGCTGTAAAATGCTGCTTATGGAGAATGTATCCTGCAGTGTGCGTTTGATGGACAATGCTGCTTATAGAGAATGACCTCTGCTGAATGGAGAATGCACTTTGCAGTAGGTGTTGGATGCACAATGCTGCTGATGGAGAATAAACTCAGCTGTTTGTTTTGAATTCACAATGCTGCTTATGGAGAAATCATCCTATAGTGTGTGTTCGGATGCACAATGCTGCTTATGGAGAAATAATCCTGCAATGTGTGTTGGATTCACAATGCTGCTTTTTGAGAAATCATCCTGTAGTGTGTGTTGGATGCACAATGTTGCTTATAGAGAAATCATCCTGCAAAGTGTGTTGGATGCAAAATGCTACTTATGGACAAATCATCCTATAGTGTGTGTTGGGTGCACAATGCTGCTTATGGAGAAATCATCCTGCAATGTGTGTTGGATGGACAATGCTGCTTATGGAGAATGCACTCTGCAGTGTGTGTTGGATGCACAATGCTGCTTATGAAGAAATCATCCTCCGGTGTGTGTTGGATGCACAATGGTGCTTATGGAGAACTCATCCTGTAGTGTATGTTGGATGCACAAGGCTGTTGCTCGAGAAATCATCCTGCAGTGTGTGTTGGATGCACAATGCTGCTTATGGAGAATGCACTCAGCAGTGTGTGTTGGATGCACAATGCTGCTTATGGAGAAATCATCCTATAGTGTGTGGTGGATGCACAAGGCTGCTGCTGGAGAAATCATCCTGCAGTGTGTGTTGGATGCACAATCCAGCTTATGGAGAATGCATCCTGAAGTGCTCGTTGGATGCACCATCCTACCTGTGGAGAATGGACTGTGCAGTTAGTGTTGGATACCCAATGCTGCTTATGGAGAAATCATCCTGCAGTTTGTGGTGGACACACAATGCTGCTTATTGAGAAATCATCTTGCAGTGTGTGGTGGATGCACGTTGTGGCTTATGGAGAAACCATCAAGGAGTATGTGTTGGATGCATGTTGTGGCTTATGGAGAAACCATCAAGGAGTATGTGTTAGATGCACAATGCTGCTTACAGAGAATGCACTCCGCAGTGTGTTTCGGCTGCACAATGCTGCATATAGAGAATTCATCCTGTAGTGTGGGTTTGATGCACAACGCTGCTTATGGAGAATTAACTCTGCAGTGAATTGGAAGCACAATGCTGCTTATGGAGAATTAACGCTGCAGTGCATTGGATGCACAGTGCTGCTTATGGAGAATGCACCGAACAGTGTGCGTTGGATGCACAATGCAGCCTATGGAGAATGCACTCTACAGTGTGTGTTGGATGCACAGTACTGCTAATGGAGAAATCACTCTGAGGTGTGTGATGGATGCACACTGCTGCTTATGGAGAATGCATCCTGCAGTGTGGATTGGATGCACAATGCTGCTTATGGAGAAAGCACTTTGCAGTGTGTGTTGGATGCACAATGCTACTTATGGAGAATGCACTCTGCAGTGTGTGTTGGATGCACAATGCTGCTTATGAAGAAATCATCCTCCAGTGTGTGTTGGATGCACAATGCTGCTTATGGAGAAATCATCCTGTAGTGTATGTTGGATGCACAAGGCTGTTGCTGGAGAAATCATCCTGCAGTGTGTGTTGGATGGACAATGCTGCTTATGGAGAATGCACTCTGCAGTGTGTGTTGGATGCACAATGCTGCTTATGAAGAAATCATCCTCCAGTGTGTGTTGGATGCACAATGCTGCTTATGGAGAAATCATCCTGTAGTGTATGTTGGATGCACAAGGCTGTTGCTGGAGAAATCATCCTGCAGTGTGTGTTGGATGCACAATGCTGCTTATGGAGAATGCACTCAGCAGTGTGTGTTGGATGCACAATGCTGCTTATGGAGAAATCATCCTATAGTGTGTGTTGGATGCACAAGGCTGCTGCTTGAGAAATCATTCTGCGGTGTGTGTTGGATGCACAATCCAGCTTATGGAGAATGCATCTTGCAGTGCTCAGTGGATGCACAATCCTGCCTGTGAAGAATGGACTGTGCAGTTAGTGTTGGATACACAATGCTGCTTATGGAGAAATCATCCTGCAGTTTGTGGTGGACACACAATGCTGCTTATTGAGAAATCATCCTGCAGTGTGTGGTGGATGCACGTTGTGGCTTATGGAGAAACCATCAAGGAGTATCTGGTGGATGCATGTTGTGGCTTATGGAGAAACCATCAAGGAGTATGTGTTGGATCATGGATGCATGTTGTGGCTTATAGAGAAACCATCAAGGAGTATGTGTTGGATGCACAATGCTGCTTACAGAGAATGCACTCCGCAGTGTGTTTCGGCTGCACAATGCTGCATATGGAGAATTCATCCTGTAGTGTGGGTTTGATGCACAACGCTGCTTATGGAGAATGATCTCGGGAGTGAATTGGATGCACAATGCTGCTTATGGAGAATTAACTCTGCAGTGCATTGGATGCACAGTGCTGCTTATGGAGAATGCACCAAACAGTGTGGGTTGGATGCACAATGCTGCCTATGGAGAATGCACTCTACAGTGTGTGTTGGATGCACAATAGTGCTTATGGAGAAATCCCTCTGCGGTGTGTGGTGGATGCACAATGCTGCTTATGGAGAATGCATCCTGCAGTGTGGATTGGATGCAAAATGCTGCTCATGGAGAATGCACTCTGCAGTGTGTGTTTGATGCACAATGCTGCTTATGAAGAAATCATCTTCCAGTGTGTGTTGGATGCACAATGCTGCTTATGGAGAAATCATACGGTAGTGTATGTTGGATGCACAAGGCTGTTGATGGAGAAATCATCCTGCAGTGTGTGTTGGATGCACAATGCTGCTTATGGAGAATGCACTCAGCACTGTGTGTTGGATGCACAATGCTGCTTATGGGGAACTCATCCTATAGTGTGTGTTGGATGCACAAGGCTGCTGCTTGAGAAATCATCCTGCAGTGTGTGTTGGATGCACAATGCTGCTTATGGAGAATGCACTCAGCAATGTGTGTTGGATGCACAATGCTGCTTATGGGGAACTCATCCTATAGTGTGTGTTGGATGCACAAGGCTGCTGCTTGAGAAATCATCCTGCAGTGTGTGTTGGATGCACAATGCTGCTTATGGAGAATGCACTCAGCAATGTGTGTTGGATGCACAATGCTGCTTATGGGGAACTCATCCTATAGTGTGTGTTGGATGCACAAGGCTGCTGCTTGAGAAATCATCCTGCAGTGTGTGTTGGATGCACAATCCAGCTTATGGAGAATGCATCCTGCAGTGCTCATTGGATGCACAATCCTGCCTGTGGAGAATGGACTGTGCAGTTAGTGTTGGATACACAATGCTGCTTATGGAGAATGATCTCGGGAGTGCATTGGATGCACAATGCTGCGTATGGAGAATGCACTCTGCAGTGTGTATTGGATGCACAATGCTGCTTATGGAGAATGCACTCTGCAGTGTGTGTTGGATGCACAATGCTGCTTTTGGCGAATGTATCCTGCAGTGTGCGTTGGATGCACAATGCTGCTTTTGGCGAATGTATCCTGCAGTGTGCGTTGGCTGCACAATGCTGTTTATGGAAAATGCACTCTGCAGTGTGCGTTGGATGCAAAATGCTGCTTATGGAGAATGACTTTTGCAGTGCTTTGAATGCACATTGCTGCTTTTGGAGAATGCCCCAAGCGGTGTGTGTAGTATGCACAATCCTACTTATGGAGAATGCATTCTGCAGTGTGTGTTGGATGCGGAATGCTGCTTATGGAAAATGTATCCTGCAGTGTGTGTTGGATGCACAATGCTGCTTATGGAGAATGCACTCTGCAGTGTGTGTTGGATGCACAATGCTGCTTATGGAGAATGCACTCTGAAGTGTGTGTTGGATGCACAATGTAGTTTATGGAGAATGCACTCTGCGGTGTGTGTTGGATGCACAATGCTGCTTATGGATCATATATTCTGCATTGTGCGTTGGCTGCACAATGCTGCTTGAGGAGAATGCACTCTGAAGTGTGTATTGGATGAACAATGTTGCTTAAAGAGAATGACCTCTGCAGTGCATTGGATGCACAATGCTGCTTATGGAGAATGCACTCTGCAGTGTGTGTTGGATGCACAATGCCTCTTATGGAGAATGACCTCTGCAGTGCATTGGATGCACAATGCTGCTTATAGAGAATGACCTCAGCAGTGCATTGAATGCACATTGCTGCTTATGGAGAATGCACCAAGTAGTGTGTTGGATACACAATCCTGCTTATGGAGAAAGCAATCTGCAGTGTGTGTTGGATGCAGAATGCTGCTTATGGAGAATGACCTCTGCAGTGCATTGGATGCACAATGTGGCTTCTGGAGAATGCACCAAGCAGGGTGTGTCGAATGCACAATGCTGCTTATGGAGAATGCACTCTGCAGTATGTGTTGGATGCAGAAGGCTGATTATCGAGAATGACCTCTGCAGTGCATAGGATGCACAATGCTGCTTATGGAGAATGCACCAAGCAATGTGTGTTGGATGCAGAAGGCTGATTATAAAGAATGAGCTATGCTGTGCATAGGATGCACAATGCTGCTTATGGAGAATGCACCAAGCAGTGTGTGTTGGATGCAGAAGGCTAATTATAGAGAATGACCTCTGCAGTGCATAAGATGCACAATGCTGCTTATGGAGAATGCATTCTGCAGTATGTGTTGGATGCAGAATTCTTCTTATGGAGAATGTATCCTGCAGTGTGTGTTGGATGCACAATGCTGCTTTTGAAGATTGCACTCTGCAGTGTGTGTCGAATGCATAATGCAGTTTATGGAGAATGCACTCTGCAGTGTTTGTTGGATGCACAATGCTGCTTATGTAGAATGTATCCTGCAGTGTGTGTTGGCTGCACAATGCTGCTTATGGAAAATGCTGCTGTGGTATGTGTAGGATGCACAATGCTGCTTATGGAGAATGACCTCTACAGTGCATTGGATGCACAATGTGGCTTATGGAGAATGCACCAAGCAGGGTGTGTCGGATGCACAATGTGGCTTATGGAGAATGCACCAAGCAGGGTGTGTCGGATGCACAATGTGGCTTATTGAGAATGCACCAAGCAGGGTGTGACGGATGCACAATGTGGCTTATTGAGAATGCACCAAGCAGGGTGTGTCGGATGCACAATGTGGCTTATGGAGAATGCACCAAGCAGGGTGTGTCGGATGCACAATGTGGCTTATTGAGAATGCGCCAAGCAGGGTGTGTCGGATGCACAATGTGGCTTATTGAGAATGCACCAAGCAGGGTGTGATGGATGCACAATGTGGCTTATGGAGAATGCACCAAGCACGGTGTGTCGGATGAACAATGTGGCTTCTGGAGAATGCACCAATCAGGGCGTGTCGGATGCACAATGTGGCTTATTGAGAATGCACCAAGCAGGGTGTGACGGATGCACAATGTGGCTTATTGAGAATGCACCAAGCAGGGTGTGTTGGATGCACAATGTGGCTTATGGAGAATGCACCAAGCAGGGTGTGTCGGATGCACCAAGCAGGGTGTGTTGGATGCACAAAGTGGCTTATGGAGAATGCACCAAGCAGGGTGTGTCGGATGCACAATGTGGCTTCTGGAGAATGCACCAAGCAGGGTGTGTCGGATGCACAATGTGGCTTATGGAGAATGCACCAAGCAGGGTGTGTCGGATGCACAATGTGGCTTATGGAGAATGCACCAAGCAGGGTGTGTCGGATGCACAATGTGGCTTCTGGAGAATGCACCAAGCAGGGTGTGTCGGATGCACAATGTGGCTTCTGGAGATTGCACCAAGCAGGGTGTGTCGGTTGCACAATGTGGCTTCTGGAGAATGCACCAAGCAGGGTGTGTCGGATGCACAATGTGGCTTCTGGAGAATGCACCAAGCAGGGTGTGTCGGATGCACAATGTGGCTTATTGAGAATGCACCACGCAGGGTGTGTCGAATGCACAGTGCTTCACATGGAGAATGCACCCTACAGTGCGTGCTGGATGCAGAAATGTGGCTAATGGATAAAGCACCAGCAGGGTTTGTAGGATGCACAACGTGGCATGTGGAGAATGCACTCTGCATTGTGCACTGGAAGGACAATGCTTCTTATGGAGAATGCACACTGCAGAATGTGGCTGAATAGATGGACGAGGGAAAGTCTTCCTGTGGTTTGCACGTTGCTGTGCGGACGAATGCACACAGCTGAGGTTTCTGCCAGCTACAGTCTGATTCTTGGAATCCGCTCCAGGTGTCACTGCTGTGCAATAAACCTGACTGTAACCTGACCCGCTATTTCCAGGAACAGTGGTCATGGGACATGTTTGGGGTTGAACAGGGCCTGTGAATTTGAGGGCTTTACAATCCGTATAAAATTAGACGAGGCCACCGAGACATGTTTGCAGCTGCAGGAGGATGCTGTGACATTTTACAGCAAGTGGCCGCCGTTACACGATTGATATTAAATGTCATTTTTCATTCCATCTGTAATTCTGTTTCCCACTGCACCTTGCGCTCTCAGAAACAGTCCGCCCGATGCGACAGACAAAGCAGTGTTTCACCTGGAATTGATATATGGAATTATAGGTTACAGGCTCTCGGCGCATTTTGGAAGTGCAGACGAGACTCTGGGGGAAGATATCAATGCAGATTTGCAAACAGAGGAAACAATGAAGTCGGAGTTAGGAAGGGAGAGAATTATTTCAGGGTGCATACAACATTAAAATATATATGCAATAATGGAAGGGTAATAAGAAATCATTCCAGGCATAATAATAAGTCACATTTGTAAAGCGCACAATCACCCGTAAGGGTCTCTAGGCGCTGGGGCCGTCGGCCCAGAGTCACATGGTGCTGGGCTAATCTGCCGCTGGTCCCGGGATTGAACCGTGATCTCCAGATTCCAGAGTCAGCCGCCCTAGCCGCTGCGCCACACCTCTTCCCTGAGCAGGCGTGGTACATGACAGATGACTGATGACTGATGTCATTTGCTGACATTGGGTACATTGCTGGAGCAAGTCTCTGTCTGGATGGGTGGACAGATGGGCATGGTTTTAGGGGAAGATTTTCTAAGACTCTGCACTGTTCTCCCCTTTGTGCAACGAGGTACAATAACTTTGGTAGCCGCGCTGTGTTACCCCAAAGAAATATATCTGCCCCAGAAGTCTGTTTCAGACTCTGATGTGGTAGAACGAGGGGGCAGATTTACGTTTCCTGGCCCATCCCTGCAAATCAGCAGGGATGTGCTAGGAAAGATGCGTGACGCAAGTTTACCCTTGCGCCACCACAGATGCGCCGCATTTACAATGCGGTGCATCTTGGCGCAAGGATAAACAGATGCGTGACGCATCTGCTGGTGTAAGGTTGGCGCAGTGCTGGAGTTGTGTCTTGGGAGGAACACAACTCCAGCACTGTTCCAACCTGGCCTATCCTCAACATGGTGCGTCACGCCTTATGCCTGCTTCAAGCAGGCGCAAGGTTTTGACGCTACGGCGTTGGAAAAGTGACTTGTAGATTTCGCTCAGGCACTTTTTTAAGGCGTTCCTGCGACAGAATGCCCCCCTTTAGCCAGAACGCCCTCATGAAACCTGACGTCGGTTTAATGTGGTGCAGGGCTTTACAGGGTGACGCATCTTCCTAGATGCGTCATGTTGTTAATAGGGCACAACGTGGCGCATGATTTATGCCGCCGCTGCATCACAGAAGTGACACAACGGCGGCGCAACTGTGGCGCAAGGGGCTCATTAACCTGCCCGAGGTGTTTTGCCTTCTGGTTCATTCTTTGTTGAATGGTCTGAGGCTCCGACTGACCGAAGAGGCAATGGTTGTTGGCAAAACAGGTGGGAGAGAGAGACATGGCCTTCCCTCAGAGTTGGGTGTAGGTGCTCAAATTTCCTTTAAGCTGCAGTGAGGTGGATGGCAAGTTGGGAGATGGCCTCATGTGGGGTTGAGATGAAGTATTGTATTTTGGTGAGAAGTGCATTGCCTCATCAAAGAGGGATAGAAATATGACGTGGAACAGAAAATGGACGTCAGAAGAGGTTGTATCTTGCTGAGAATGCTTTGCTGACACCAAGGCATTTTTAATAGCTTGTGTGACCTCCTACACACTTACCACATCCCCGCTACACCACAGTCTCCAAACATGACTTACATTGAACATCCAGAACCCAGTGCTGACAAGTGAAACCACTCCAACATAAAGTGCTATTCATCCAGAATGTCTCTCTTCGGCCTGATAGTCCTGGAGGAAGGAGTCTATGCAGAAAAAACACTGATGTTATTTGAACAAAATGATAAGGGTATTGTAAGAGACATCATGCACACAGAGTATCCTCTCTGAGGATGCATTGAAAAGTCAGTAGTCCCACCTCATTTGACAGCTGTCTATTGTGATGTGTCTATAAGCAGATTCTTTGCTGTGTACACAGTGACTCAAACGATTGTTGATTTTATTTGATTTTATGTCATATTAGAGCATAGCGTTTTCAATAGTTGGTTGGCAACTTAATAAATAAATTCAATAAATACATATTTTTTTTTAAAAGTGGCATCAAGTAACTTGTGCTTCAGATAAAATCACAGAAAGTGATATCACGTGAGCCTGGACTTGATGACTTCAATTGAAATGACGTTACACAATTTTTGACACTAAGGGGCAGATTGTCATGCAACACAGCACAGCAAGACACCTAGTTGTGTGACTGGGAGGGGGCAGGAATGCGCCATATGTAACATTATATGGCACATTCCTGTCCTTCTTGCTTTGGCGCCCTATGTGCTGCCTAGTGTCAACGCAGTCACCCTTGCACCAGTGCATGCTTTGCAGATACAATTATTTTTGTGCTGGAAGGGAGCCTTCCCTGTCCAAAAACAACCCTCTGAGGTATTTCCCTCTTTCTATGCGTGCTCCAGAATGCAATCTTAGAAAGAGGAAAGAGCGAGGAGAAATAAACATATTTCTCCTTGTTACACCTCCCTTTGGAAGGTGTGGCCCTTTGACGGATTCCAAGGTCTACCACTCATGGTAAATATGGGAATGTACAGAGATCCAGGTTGGATGCATGAGAACAAGGATGCTCCATCCATGGACCGCCTTCCTGGGGCAGAGTAACGTAAGGCAGCGACTTGCACTGCTTGCGTTGCTCCAGATTTACCAAGCCATGCTGGGCTGCCCAAGGTGGCCTTGCCAATTTATGGCGAAAAAAGAGGTACAAAAGGGGGTGGTGATGAGCGGAGCATCTGAATCAATCAAACAACATTTTGTATCACTTTATTTGCCCTAAGTTGCCAGGGTATGCTCAGACGTGAGTCCCTTGCTCACTTGGCCACTGGATTCAAGCTAGCCTGGCTGATGAGGTTTATGAATCCGAAACCGGTCCCAGGATGCTTGTTTCCGGTCCAGGGAAGAAATGGCTTGGCAGTTCGGGCTGGACTGTTCCCATGAGGCACAGGGTCAGACTGATTTGCATATGGCCATGTCTGAACTGGGGTGGCAGAGTGAGCTAAAGAATGGTGATGGATGAAACCCAGATCAGTTGACTGGGGGTGAGTGTTTGATTTGGTCAAACGCTTCGTCCATCATCCCCTTTTGTATCACTCAAATCACACTGAAGCAGAAATACTCCAAACAGCTGCGGCCCGTGCAGGTAAGAGTGGTGGGTCGGTTGTGTCGGGTGGGGGGGAGATTTCAACAGTCGACGATGAGGGAAAAGTAATTATTTATTTAATTTTCCCTCGTGGTCGTCTGTCGAAACACCCCATAACCCGGCCCCACCGCTCTTACCCGCACAGGCTGACTCTAAAATGAATGTCATTTTCAAAATCTCCTTACCATTATTCCAACATATAATGCAAGGATCAGTGTTCCCAACTGTAGTGCCAAAACAAATATCATCCTAAAATTAATTTAGTGGAAAAAGTCTGCAAATGATTGTTTAAACTTAGTAAAAATGCTAGACAAGCTACCAGAGCCAGTTATTATAATACAAATACCTAAATATGTAAAAGATGGATTTTAAATAGGCATATAGAACTGGATGTACAAACTTTTCTTCACCAATTAGAAGGTGCATATTGCACACTGACGCCATCATTATGTGTAGCGAAATTACGACAGGTGCAATTAACCCTTGCTTCTCCATGCCCAGAATTATCGGGTCTGCAAATTCCAGACCCAATAATTCCATGTCCAGAAACACCTCACTTTGCTTCATGGTACAGGGTCAGGGGTTGGAGGCAGGAGCATAGCCAAATATCCACCTGACCCATACAGCAGCACGGCAGAGTAGACAATGTCACCCAGACAGTAAACATTGTTTACCACGCATGCAATATAACGCATCCCTTACAACGTGGTCATTACAACGACTGCGTTGCTACATCACATACCATTACATCGCAATTCGTTACAATGACTTGCTGTAGGGGGCAGAAGGTTTTGGATTTAAGATCTAACAGCTTCCCTACTGTTGCACAGACTGGAGTTGAAATAGTAGATGATAGTATTCCAAAATCCAGCGCCCCCCCCTACAGCAAGTCGTTGTAATGACTTGCGTTGTAACGGTATGCAATGTTACATCGCAGTCGCTGTAATGACCGCGTTGTAATAGCATGCGTTGTAAACTCGTACGATGGAGCTTAGTCAAGTCCCCCCAGACAGGTTCACATCTGCCTTGGAGTCCCCTACCCCCCTTGGCTCCCCACCAGCTGCCTAATGACATCAAAGATCCTGGTCCCCTGTTATCCCCACACCAAATTCCAGTAGACTTGTAATCAGGGCTCCTGTGGTTTTTGAACAGGGCTAAATTTTGTGATGCAGCTAATGTACTAACCAGTTGCATCACAAAATGTATATTTGCAAGAGATTACAAATCCGCCTGCTTAATGAATATTATTGAGGAAATAGTCGCTTTGTAACTCCCTGAGTCAGCATTTCCTGCCTGGAAAGAGTTTCCTTTTAAAAGTAGCCCCCGCGCCCCAAAAACACAGGTGTTGCTTTAAAAAAATGTTCCAAGTCAGGGCCAGGGACATTTGGCGCTACCTCTGAGACCACCCACAACAATTCCAAAGGGGAAGCTTTTCCATCAGTTACAACCCCGAGTCAGGTGTCAGTAACTGTTCAATGGTGTGCGACAGCAGTTGCTGTTGCAAACTGTTGTTACATAACTTTGTGGCTTGAAAATATGAGCTTGATGGCTCCATCAGAACCTCTTCTATTTGGAATTCTGTAGAGGCCACAATAGCTATTTTGGGAGTCAGAAAGAGTTTTCAGACTTGTAAAATGGCTTTTGAACATTGTTGCAAAGCTTGCTGATTTGCTAATTGAGGAAATATAAATTTTATGGTCAGGTTGTGTTCCCTAGCGTGTACCCCACCGTCTCCATGTACCAGCCTAAAGTGCATGTAACTTCCCTCCTGTGCCAGCTATGAAGACGCAAATACATTTGCGTCCAACGTTAACATGTCCTCTTTCAGACCCACCCTGAATGGGTTGAATAGTCCGTTCCTAAGGATGCTATGCCAACGTCTTTTTGTAGTGCACTTTACACGTTTTTCAGCTCTGGCAAAGTAGGCCCTGAATTTCTGCCATCGAGCCTTTTTCTGGCTTCTGACTCTGAAAGCCTCAGCCCAGGCTGTCTCTGTACCCGTGAACTCTGACTTACTTCCAGCGCGGCCCACCGCGCTTAGCTCAGCCTGCTGCCTGCCAAGACTGACTACAACCTTCAAATTATCTGTTCCGCTCCTCGAAAATACATTCCTGCCTACTAGTTTAAGTAAACATCCCCCAGCTGCAGAGCCAAGGGGCCGGCCTGTCTCCATGCAAGTAATTCATAGCCTCTGTTACCATGCTCCCATGGAAGGCCCATGCCCCCACGCTTCTCATGCAGACACTTAGGCGCTTATACACGCACTCACAGTCAGTATAGAATAGCTTCTGCCCCAGAGACCTTTTCAGTTCAGATAATATGGTTCCCAAACATCAGATATCAGATATGATAAAAGTACAAGCTGATCTGACATGCCAGACTTCTGTCTCTTTCCGTCAGTGTAAATGTCAAGCCCCCTGCACCCTCTAGTTTCACGTCAATCACACGTCATGTAGCTGCGCGCGCATCCCAGCCTCCGATTTCTGCTGACATTGCAACATTTCTGTTTAGTGCCACCCCCATGTGACACCTACCTGTGACGTTTCTAGCGCACACCTCTAGTTCACGCCTAGTCCACGCCTTCTGATTACGTACTAGTAACACGTGGATGCTGTTATCTTGTCTTCTCTCAGCTGTTACGCCTCCTATATTGGTTTCTATGCTGTAAATTAAGTATATAAGCTATGTATTGTCAATAAAATATTGCTCTATCCCTTCCTGGACCCTTTGTGGTTGCAGGAACCTGATATCCAGTTCCGGAACGATTCCTTTTTAAGGAATAAAACCCCTAAGAACTCTAACACCACGGACTCTGTTTCTTTCTTTCCGATTGAGTTATTATTGATTAAGTACTTACCTGCATAGAAATTAAGACGGTAAATTAAATTTTTACGACATTTTGGCGCCCGAACAGGGACCCCTCCCCCACCCCACACGCCGGTTGGTGCGTTGCAAGCTCTGTCCCCTGCCATCAGTTAGAAGGAAACTACGCGTACCGGCAGGATTTCCTGTATCTCCCTCTGACCCACGGAGGTGACGAAGACTGCGATCAGCACCCAGACGAGGCGGTGAGGAGTGCGGAGGATCCCGACCAGAGCGTAGCCGAAAGAAGCAAGGTCCGAGGTGTCAAGAGGCCCACCAGTTTTCCGAAGTTTTCCGAAGTATCCACGTGTCGAGTCGAGTCGAGTCCAGTCGAGTTTTCCGAGGCCTTCTGTTTCCGTGCTTCTGAGTACCATTGCTGGGACGTATCTAGACGGGTTTGGGTACACAAGTCCGGTCTGCACTGTTTTTAGACAGTGTATCTGTACTGTTTAGCAGTACATCCGTTATTTCAAGTTTTTGCACTGTTTTTAGCAGTGTATCTGTGCTGTTTAGCAGTACATCCGGTATAGGGGGTAGTCATCTATGTCTCGAATGTCTTTTCCTGTGATTAATGTCGTGGTATGAGTGTGACTGTTTTTAATGTGCATTCTTGTGTTCTTGTATAACTAGCTGTATTCAGTATTAAGTAGCAAGGATTGAGCATTCAGTACTAAGTAAACAAGATGCCGTTTTTCAACAAGTTAAAGCAGATAGGAACTAGGAAAGGGATACTAGAGGAAGAAATTCCTATCCCCCCTAGGGACACTCCTGGAAATTTTATGTACCATAAGCATGGCATAGATGCCATATTATATCTAGATTTATGGGCCGATTATACTAAACATCTAGACGAAAGACACAGATGGCCTGTTACCGGAACATGGGATGCCGAATGCATCATGAAGGTAGAGGAAGCATTATGGAAAAAGAAAGCCAGACAATCTCAGAAAGACGCCATAGAGTTTTGGCGTAAGGAATCACATAAGCGTGCTGAAAAAGAACTACGTAGAGAAGACAGACTTAAAGAATCAGATAAAGCCCAAGAAAACGAATTAGTTACTGAAGGGATCCGAGTAAAATCAGAGCAAGTAGACCGTGCACGAAACAATCTCGTAAACGGTATGTATCTCGCGGCCGAGGGTTCGCCTGAGGCCATTTCAGAAATACCGAAAAATCTGCCGCCACCATTGGTTCCAACTAAAGTAACTCACAGGACCACTAAAGACATATTCCTGAATTCCTATCTAGAGGATGTAGCACCCGCTTACACCAATCTGCCTGTTCGCACCCCGCCTACTGACGGAGACGGGGGTGTCAACCCGCCTCCAGACCAAATTCTGCCACAACTGCAACCAGGTTTTCCCGTTCGATCGGCCATTCCTCCAACTCCACCACTTCCCGCACCTAAAATTGATCTACCGAAACCACGTCTACCTGACCCTACTAAAAGACAAATTCAAGTCCAGATACAGACTCCACAGAGAGATAATGTCCAAGCTTCCGCCTCAGGAGGTGCGACCGGGGGTTTTCGGACCCCGCCATTAACACACAGATTAAACCTTAAGGATATGCAGAGTCCTTTCACGTTCAAATCACCCCGCCTCGACATACTCAAAGAAAACCTTACAGTTTGCAGATACGATCCAGTACCCGGCAAAGACGATAGAATGATGATGGCATCACTACGGTTACGATCTGCTACTGATTTCCTGCTGTTATTTGCAGGAATGAAGGAGCGCCTAGATAGAATATATCAGTTTGTTCAGACTGGGAAAGACCCTGACAGTATTAAGGATGCCATGGAGCATCAGAAAGTTGACGTTCAAGCACAGATACTACGTTTTTTCATAAATTGCCTAATAAGAGAACGAGACAGGCCTGAGACAGATCAGGGTGAATTAGATGCACTCAACAGGTGGGGTCAAAATATATCTGAAGGAAAACACGACAAGGGGACTTGCATAGCCAGTATGTACAAGAAAATAAGAAAAACAGTGATAGACATACACAAAGAAGAGAAAGAAAAGGCTTCCTCCGAGGGGGAAGAAGAACCTGACGAACCAGAAAAGACTACAGATACTATAGCGTATGTAGGTAAGGGAACTTACCTTAGAAAAGGCATTCGTCCAGAAAGCAAGAGAGTTTTTCTCTCTGCCTTAACAAACCCGAATTCTCCTGAACATCAGTTCCAGGAGACTGATAAAAGGCTCCGAGAACGAATGGGGTACCATGTACTCAATTCTATGGATGAACAAGAACTAGCACGGTCAGCCATATTATGGACTGACAATCCGGATATATACAATGATGACACTGTAGCGCAGACATTCCTGAACCTTTCCCCAGACGAGCAGAAATTAGCAGGTGTATACATGATTCAGCACCTCCTCACGAAATACAGAAACCAACATTCTGATCCAGGTCCCTTACACGAAACATTAGAAGCACTACTCATGGATAGATGGAGAGGTCTAAGTACCAAGTTAATACAAATAATTCTAGAACAACGACATAGATACAACACTTTTATAAGCTCCGAATATGTTCCCGCTCCACCCCCAGAAAGAAAAATGTATCATATGGAACGTCTGAATGGCATTGAAAGTCAGAACCCCTTACGAGAAGTGCACCCAGTTATGGGTGAGGATCATACCTTGAAACGTGTGTATGTACACACGCCTCTGACCAAGTTAGAACTGTTAGAAATGAAGAAACTAGTCCCGTGCCATGATAAAGACCCTGCAGGTTTTCACAGAGAGCTTAAAGACATGTTACTAATGGGGGATTACACATATGAAGATATCATGAAAATGTTAAAGATACTGCTGCCCACGGGCATCTATGAGAAACTAAAGGAAAAAGAATGGGAGGTGGGAGAGAAAAAAATTGTATGGGCAGAAATAGAAGACGAAGAGAACAAACGTATCCCAGGGGTAGGCCTTGGGGAGAAAACTAAAGCATTACCAGGTTTGATAGTACAGGTTCTGCCAAGATTGCTGACAACAAGAAAGGAAGACTGGGATGCAATCTCAGCATGTAAACAGAAACCCGACGAAGATACTAGTGACTTCTATTCAAGATTCGAGAAATGTTTTATTATTAATAGTGGTCTTAAACCAAGTAGCGAGTCGTACCCGCATCTTTTTGTATCAAAGTTAGTTGAGAATTCCCTGTTAGCAGTTAAAAACCGTGTATACAAGGTTGAGAGTACATGGCAAGCAAATACGCCATCACAGATGTTACAAATGTTACAATACCATCAGAACAGAATTAGAGAAGAACAGGATCAGGAACAGAAACGTATGAAAGACACGAAAATGAAAATGCTAGTAGCCCAGTCGGTCCCAACCGACGGCCACAGAAAGGGTACGACCCAGACAGGTCACGCCGCAGCTCCCGTTAAAGGGACATGCAACTATTGCAAGCAGCCAGGTCACTACGTACATGAATGTCCAGTTCTGAAACATAACATATCAACAGGTAAAACTAAAGAGAGACCGCATCCACCAAGACAAGATCAGGCCCAGCAACAGACCTCACAGAACGTACAGCCCATGCAGAACACGCAGCCTATGCATGCTTCATCTCACACAGCACAGACAGTAGCGGTATCACAGTCACAGCCCATTGCCGCGACTCAACAAGTTTCCCAACAGATGTACCAGTATGCCCAAGCTGCTTACCCCGATTACCAACGATACGCATGAAACAGCCTAGAGAGGGAGTTGGGTTTGCCTCTTATTGAAATTCCTGTAGATCAAGAAGGTCCTTATGTGCACAGTCAAGTATTGGGAAAAGACAGAAAGTTTTTAATTGACACAGGGGCAAGCCGCACCACAATAAGCCACGACAAAGTCCCAGGGGCACCCCTCTCAGGCTCACAGAACGTTTCCCTTGGTTTTTCAGGACAGCCCATTGTAAATGAAGTATCAGAACCAGTCCCCCTGGCTGTGGGTCCGTTATCACGAGTTACAGACTTGTTACTTACGAAATCATGTCCAGAAAATCTGTTAGGAAAAAAAACATTGAAGGCTCTAGGAGCCATAATATGCTGTTCCCCGGAGGGAGTTGGACTCTTTCTACGGGATTTCAAGGGTCATTATGTTTTACGAGAGTTTGATGTCAGATTGAAAAATGTACCAGATTACTTGTGGGCAAAAGGCCCAACTGATGTAGGTTGTATGCATATCACACCATACCGTGTTACACTCAAGACAGGAGTTGTTTTACCACGAATCAGACAATACAAGTTACCACCCGATGCTGTAGTGGCTTTACTGGAAATCAATGAAGAGCTCATTGCCCAAGGAGTGGTCGTAGAGACCGACTCCAATATCTGTAATTCACCCATCATTCCAATTCTTAAACGTACTGATCCCAATGCACCGCCAGTATATCGGCTGGTGATTGATCTGCGAGAGCTGAATAAATGCATTGTACCACAGTACCCTGTGGTCCCTGATATCTCTTCCCTATTGACTGCTATTGATTCTGAAGCAACGTTCTTCACTGTAATTGACCTCAAGAACGCTTTCTTTAGTGTACCTATTGATCCAGAGAGCCAATATCTCTTCGGATTCAGTTTAAATGGACGAAGTTTCAAATTTTCCCGCGCACCTCAAGGATTCACAGAAAGCCCCAGCATCTATAGTCAAGCACTGAAAAGACAACTAGATTGTATTCAAATGCCAGTTAACACTGCTTTACTGCAATACGTCGATGATCTGCTGATCACTGCACGAAGTGAGCCCGAATGTGAACAAGCATCACTGACAGTTTTACATTTCCTGGCCGACAAGGGACACAAGGTGTCTCCTTCAAAGCTACAATTCTGTGTTCAGCAAGTTGTGTACTTGGGTCACTTGCTGTCCAAAGTGGGGAGACAGCTCACTCCCGATCGCATTCAGTTAATTGTAAATATGCCACAACCCCAGACACAAAAGGAAGTGCGGGCCTTTATAGGCCTCACCTCGTACTGCAGACAATGGATTCCTCAATATGCATTTCTAGCTAAACCACTCATCCAGTTAACGACACAGGAGGCAACGATTTCGACTGTCCTCCCTTGGACTCAGGAACACACACAAGCCTTTGAGGAATTAAAGAAAGCATTATGTCGAGCACCAGTTTTAGCGACACCATGTTACAGTAAACCGTTTACACTTTTTGTTACAGAACGTGGTGGCACAGCATTGTCTGTCCTCACTCAAGACCAAGCAGGTTCACATAAGCCTTGCGCTTATTTTTCAAGTACATTGGATTCAGTAGCCCAGGCACTCCCTGCGTGCTTAAAGTCAGTAGCAGCAACAGCATTAGCAATCAGACAGAGCGATTCAATTGTTTTAGGCCATCAATTAACAGTACAAGTTCCACATTCTGTAGAGGTTCTTTTAAACAGAACCCAGACTCAGCACTTGACTATAGCACGACTGACAGGTTATGAATTAACGCTATTCCAGCCACACATAGAAATCAGACGCTGCAGCATTCTGAACCCCGCAACACTGTTACCCTCAATTATGACAGATCCAGCCCCGCATGATTGTATAGAGATCATTAATGCAGTAACAAAGCCCCGACGAGACTTAACAGATGTTCCACTGACAAATCCAGACCTGACACTTTATGTGGGTGGTTCATGTATGAGAACAAGTACAGGAGAATTAGTGGCCGCATATGCAGTGACCACTGAAACCGAAGTAAAAGAAACACATCGTATTGACACACTGTCCGCTCAAGCGGCAGAGCTTATTGCTCTGACCCGAGCCTGTATACTAGCCAAGAACAGAAATGTCAACATATACACTGATTCCCGTTATGCGTTCGGAGTTGTACACGACTTCGGAATGTTATGGCAAGAACGAGGTTTTTGACCTCTCATGGTACCAAGATCCAACACGGCCTCCTCATTCAAGCACTGTTAGAAGCAATACATCTGCCTTCAGGCATATCCGTCATGAAGTGTAAAGCACATACTAAAGTTACAGATTCTGTTTCCCAGGGTAACGACCTGGCAGACCAGACAGCAAAACATACAGCATTGACTCACACTCAGACAACTGACATGACAAAGACAATAGGACCGACGAATTGTATGACAGTCAGGGATCCCACACTAGATGTAATCGATATTCAGACACATGCTACCCCAGATGAAATAAAGAAATGGACTGAACTAGGAGGGATCCAGACGGATCAAGGTTGGATGACGAAGGGAAAATCTACATGGTTTCTCCCTGATTCTATGGTTCAAGTCATGATCAATACAGCACATAGTCCAGCACATCTAGGAGAGAAAGCGATGTTAGACAGTTTACAAAATCTTTGGAGCAATAAACACTTACGAGCAGCAGCAAAACAGAAAGTGCGTACTTGCATGATCTGTTGTCAGTTCAATCCAGGTAAAAGCGTCCCTGTAGAGCAAGGTGGATTTCATCCTCCCGATCACCCTTTTGAAGTCCTCCAGATGGATTATATCCAGATGGACCGTTGTCGAGGATTCAAATATGTCCTCGTAATTGTTTGTGCACTTTCCCGTTGAACCGAAGCATATCCAGTCCCAGATTACACTGCTCCGACCACTGCCAGGCAGCTGGTTCGTGAATTCTTCCCACGGTACGGCATGCCTCGTGTCGTGTACTCAGATAACGGACAGCCATTTTCATCCGAATTAATGAAGCAAGTTTCCTTGCTGCTAGGATATCAGTGGAAATTCCATTGTGTCCGACATCCCGAAGCCGCAGGCCTTGTAGAGAGGCATAACCAGACATTAAAGACCCGCCTTGGTAAAATATGTCAAGAGAAAGGGGTCGACTGGATAGTCGCCCTGCCAGTGGCACTGTTCTATATGAGAATGGTTGCCCACTCGAGATCAGGACTATCCCCGTACGAAGTGGTCTTTGGTAGACCACCGAATATGTGGGGGACGCCCATTCCTAAGAAAATTACTGATGTTGATTGCAATATGTTGACAGATTACCTTGCCTCCTTGATGTCTGCACTCCAATCATGTCGTTCACAGGTTGCCGCAGCCTTCCCTGACAATACTGATGTAAAGCCGCATGATGTCCGTCCTGGCAACCTGGTTTTAATTAGGAACTTTGACAGGAAAAGTCCGCTGGAGCCCCGCTGGAAAGCGCCGAAGACCGTCCTTCTTACTACGAGGACAGCAGTGAAAGTGGAGGGCAGAAAGGGGTGGATCCACACGAGCCATGTTAAACTATGCAATGAACTGAAACCAGACCCAGGCTCGTCCACCCCTTCCAAAGACTGTATCGAGCCTAGTGACTTTAAAGTTTCCGAACGAGAGAAAACTCCCCAAGAGGAGTATCGATTAAAGCTCCGATCTAGCAAGTCAGACAGTTTAATTGTTTAAGTCCTCCCCTAGGTGAATCGGTTAAATAGTTTCTGACATGTATCCCCTAGATCGAGATAGAGAGAAAGAGAGACAATTCAAGAAACGTACATACTGCAAATCACTGCGTAGTCACTGTATAGTGACATTGTTAATCATGTTTTTTCTAAGTATTCTGATTATTGTTGCAAGTATACTACTTCCTATCTATTGCCCTATTTTCAAGCGTGAACAATCTGCTTACAATGTTTCTGCTGAACATTCTTTTGGCGAGTTACCTCCACATGAACTTTCTTACAGACTTGCGCTGCGCAACAACACATTCATTAGTATGCTACATCATTCCTATCAGACTAATAATGCTACAAATTGTTGGATATGTGGCCGACTCCCTCCCTACCAGAATTACAAGGGAGCTCTGCCCCTCTTTCCGTACCCGTTCACTCACAACGGCTCCTGTGGTGCATGGTTTAAAATAATTAATTCCTTAGATCCTGATATTGCTGTTTTCGACGGGAGCTGGGTTTGGGGAAACTTGAACTTAGTCCTGCTCGACGTCTGTTACCCTGATAAGGAGGGACTCCCCACTAGAATAGGAACTGATCTAGAAAATGAAATATATGGATTAAGTAATTACACAATTAACCTTATGATTCTTACTGTTGAATCCGAAGCTGCACCAGTTCTGCCCGCTATGTCAGTATTACCAGTCACTGGTGAATTATGTGTCAGGAAGAAAGGTTCAGTACACTTAGGTCATAGTAAATGTACTACTGTGGTCGAATTCAGTGATCATGGTAAATCGTCCTTTAAAGCTATCCGTCACTCCTATTTTGTTTGTGGTCATACTGCGTACATACGCTTACCTCCAGATTGGGATGGTACCTGTTATATTTCATTCCTTCTGCCACCTGTTTTTCTAGCTCCTCCTGATTATCACAGAAATACAAATCTAGTAAAGAATAGACTCAGAAGAGATCTCCCGCTTGTCGACTACACAGAAACGGCATGGGAACAATACACCGATTTTAATAAAGGATTCTTTTTCTTTTTGGGCCCCGTCCAAAATAGTAAACTAATACGCAGATTAACTAGAACACTTGAAGCAGTTGTGAATGAAACTGCCTCCGCCCTAGGTAACCTAACCGAAGAGCAGTCCGCCATGCGGGTTGTTGTCCTTCAGAATCGTCTTGTTATTGACGTCATCTTGGCAGATAGAGGTGGAGCCTGTAAGGTCATCGGGTCAAGTTGCTGTGTTTTCATTCCAGAAAACGCGCCATCTGTATACAAAGCTATTACACGTCTTCATAAAATTGCTAATCTGATACATCAGAATCCAGGCACCTGGACTTGGTCCGGTTGGTTCTGGACAACGTTAACCGCTTGGGGATGGAAGATCCTATCCTTCCTAGGCATTGGCCTAGTCCTAGTATTCAGTTGCTGCCTGTGCTTGCAGTGTGGGCCAGCGATTTGTGGACTGTGCGCCACTTCATGCATTGAACATTCCAGTTTTCTTTCAAGACGTGAAAGAAAGAAAGAAGAGCAAATGATGTTACAAGAACAAACTGATCGATTCATGAGGATCGATATATCATGAAGGGTCCGTAGGGAACAAGGAGGGAATGAGGAAATATAAATTTTATGGTCAGGTTGTGTTCCCTAGCGTGTACCCCACCGTCTCCATGTACCAGCCTAAAGTGCATGTAACTTCCCTCCTGTGCCAGCTATGAAGACGCAAATACATTTGCGTCCAACGTTAACATGTCCTCTTTCAGACCCACCCTGAATGGGTTGAATAGTCCGTTCCTAAGGATGCTATGCCAACGTCTTTTTGTAGTGCACTTTACACGTTTTTCAGCTCTGGCAAAGTAGGCCCTAAATTTCTGCCATCGAGCCTTTTTCTGGCTTCTGACTCTGAAAGCCTCAGCCCAGGCTGTCTCTGTACCCGTGAACTCTGACTTACTTCCAGCGCGGCCCACCGCGCTTAGCTCAGCCTGCTGCCTGCCAAGACTGACTACAACCTTCAAATTATCTGTTCCGCTCCTCGAAAATACATTCCTGCCTACTAGTTTAAGTAAACATCCCCCAGCTGCAGAGCCAAGGGGCCGGCCTGTCTCCGTGCAAGTAATTCATAGCCTCTGTTACCATGCTCCCATGGAAGGCCCATGCCCCCACGCTTCTCATGCAGACACTTAGGCGCTTATACACGCACTCACAGTCAGTATAGAATAGCTTCTGCCCCAGAGACCTTTTCAGTTCAGATAATATGGTTCCCAAACATCAGATATCAGATATGATAAAAGTACAAGCTGATCTGACATGCCAGACTTCTGTCTCTTTCCGTCAGTGTAAATGTCAAGCCCCCTGCACCCTCCAGTTTCACGTCAATCACACGTCATGTAGCTGCGCGCGCATCACAGCCTCCGATTTCTGCTGACATTGCAACATTTCTGTTTAGTGCCACCCCCATGTGACACCTACCTGTGACGTTTCTAGCGCACACCTCTGGTTCACGCCTAGTCCACGCCTTCTGATTACGTACTAGTAACACGTGGATGCTGTTATCTTGTCTTCTCTCAGCTGTTACGCCTCCTATATTGGTTTCTATGGTGTAAATTAAGTATATAAGCTATGTATTGTCAATAAAATATTGCTCTATCCCTTCCTGGACCCTTTGTGGTTGCAGGAACCTGATATCCAGTTCCGGAACGATTCCTTTTTAAGGAATAAAACCCCTAAGAACTCTAACACCACGGACTCTGTTTCTTTCTTTCCGATTGAGTTATTATTGATTAAGTACTTACCTGCATAGAAATTAAGACGGTAAATTAAATATTTACGACATAATGACAACCTGGGCCCATAGTGTTCAGGGTGGCCGTGACATATGGTGTGTAATATATTCAATATAGTGTAAGGTAAGCTGAATGCAAACTAACTTCTAAAAGTTCATGAGTCAGATTTGTGTAATCACAAGACCTCCAAGCCACAACCCCAAGGGTTGAAAAGCTGTGATATAGAAGTGGTAATTGCAAACCTTTGCTGTCCCTGACTGATCCCCTCCGATCACCATTGGCCGTTGCCATGTCCCTTAATGGATCTCCACAACTTCTCTGTGTGTACCTTGCAGGGGGACACCCCTTTTCTTTCACATACTACGTCAAACATACATCAAGTGACCAGGCCATGGCAAATTTTCACACTGATGTATAGACTGGGAGTAAAACTGAGAGCTGAAAGCAGAAATTCAATTAATTAACTTGGCAGAAATGGTTTGGACCAGACGTTTTTAGCACCATGTTAATGTTCTGGTTGTTTACACTATTACACACAAATTAGACACAAAAACTCCTGATGCAAAAAAAGTTTAGTAGATAGTGTACTCGCCATGAAGATGAAATATGATTTTCTTGATATGTGCACTGATTCACGTAAATAACATTTATTGATTTGAAATTGTGATTAAAACCATCCACATATATGTAGAATGTAATCCTATTAGAAATGGAAAAAGTTTATGTAATGTGTGCATTAATATTCTGTCATTGATTTAAATGTAGTTCTTAGCCATAATTACAGCTGATTATTTTAATGACTTACTATTCTGAAACGTAGTGCATTAGGAACAGAAATTCATTTGTGGTTAAATGTGCACCATTGAAATTAACGTTTAGGTTGTCATATGTAGGCCTGTATTTCACCATGCTGCATAAAAGCAGATTCAGTTTTTCTGCTAACTCGCCATTTCTTGCAGGTATTCACAAGCATTGATAGTTGTAGAATAGATATATTATTGTACTAGATATAGGGAAAAGAGCTTGAGAAGAAGACCTTGACGAAGGAACATGGGGAACAGGAGCGCTAACTGAAAGACCCACTGAGTAAATGTTTCCAATGCGGATGTAATTAATTGATGTTGTTCCCATGTTTAGTGTGTGATTTCCTGCTGATGTATCACTCTGATACCTGAGAACCGGACTGAAGCAATCGCCTTCTGATGGTGTGATCAAGGTGGTGTTGCCTAGTGGACTTTGCATGCTATAATATACTATTCCCCTTGGACTTTTTTTAGATAGATTCTTTGCGGATCCCTTTATACCTTTTGCCCCACAAGATCTCTCTTGCGGATTTCTTGCAGACACCTTCCCTGATTCCCTACTTCCTAAATGGACTTTGAGAGGCTTTATTACCTTCCATGCTCATGACGAACTGAGCTCGTCATGAGCCACGGTGCTCGTGTGCTCATGGCGAGCTGAGCACGCCATGACGTTAGAACGCTCGCACACTGGGCAAATTCCCCTGCTGTGCGAGTGTTCTAAAGAAACAGGTGTGGTCATGACGAGCTCAGCTCGTCATGAGCACACGACCACCGTGGCTGAGCACCGTGGCGCTGCGCGCGCCCTCCCTCCCCCAGCACATCTGGGAATATGCCCCGCAGGGATGGGGTTAAACCACACTTCTTCCGCTTTTGATTCTTGCTTACGTGTGGCTTAGGCTAATACTTATCCCTGACCCATTGAAGACTCTTGACCGAGCTTCTGAAATGCTAAACTTTCCCTACTTGATTATTTTTTGTCCTGACCTGACTTTCTTCATGGAACATCCCTGATTTGTGAGGCTTCTGTGTTTAACCATCCTCTGGACTTTGACATTCTTGATTACTAATGTTTAGGAGAGAGAGCCTTAGATTATTTTCTGAGCACCAGATTTTGATGCTATTATTCTGTATTGCGGTCATAAAATTGCTTGTCCGTTAATGCTAGTTCACCTCAATTTCTTCAGGCGTTTGGGAATCCTAGTTGTTATACTGTATCTCTACAACATGGTCTTATGAGTAACCCTTGAGCCCCGGTCATGTGTGCCGCTCCCCCATCGCTGCCAGCTCTATGAGATTGGGACTGCGTTCCTAGTTCCCTACTTCCTCCAGTTCAAGACCAGTGTTTGGAGGTCCGCTAGGTTTCAGCTTCCATCATTAGCCTTAATTTGTTTTGTTGTCATAATTTTGTTGATTTGAGTTTCTGATTTTTATTATTGGCAATCTCAGTACGTGGGCTATTTTGAGCCCATAGCCTTTGCTTGGTTTTTCACCCTACTTGTTCCAGCCGTTTTTCTTGCTCCCATGCTGTTCCCACTCCCTGCCCTCCTGCCTCCCTGACAGCCCCTTCCACCTCCTAGGACTACTCATGGCGGCCGCTGCACTGCCCCAGTGAGTAGCACTTGACTCCTGTTCCTGTGCGCTACTCCCCGCCGCTGCCAGTTCCATGAGGCTGGGACTGCGCTCCTAGTTCCCGACTGCCTCCAGTTCAAGACCACTGCTCGGAGGGCCACTGGGTTTGAACTTCCATCATTAGCCTTAATTTGTTTCGTTGTTTAAATTTTGGTTGATTTGATTTTCTGATTTTGGTTATTGGCACTTTCAGTTTGTGGGCAATAGCTGTCACTTGATTTTTCACCTCGCTTTTCCTGCCGTTTTTCCCTCTCCCACGCTGTTCCTGCTCCCTGCACTCCCTGACAGCCCCTCCCACCTCTCAGGACTACTTAAGGAGGCCACTGCAAGTCAAAGGCAAGCCTGTCTGTGTCTATCTGTGCATGGGCTGCGCCCAGAGCCAGGAACCTGGTCCTCCCACCATCCGCTGCTACACTACCAAGGAGGTCCTGGACTTGGACCCCGGACACCGAGACAACTGCTACACATCCTCCCTGTGATCAACCGAAGGATCCTTCACCTGCCGCCACTGCTGCTTCTCCTGCTACACAGGTCCACGGCCCTGCACTGAAGCCCACACAGCTTCAGAAGACTTCGAAGAACCCGGAACCACTTCAATGCATCCTTCTCAACGCCCGCTCCCTCTGCAAACATGCCACGGAAATCTGGGACAGCATCCCCAACCTCTACCCTGACATGGCCTTCTTCATTGAAACTTGGCTCCACCCCTCCGTGAACCCTGACATCGCCACTCTTAACAGTTTCAAGATGACACACCAAGACCGCATCAGAAAACAAAGGCTAGGGCATCACCGTCATCTTCAAGGAAACCATCCAATGCACTATCACCAATGACTACATAATGCCACTCATGAAACACATCAACTTTCGACTACAGACCGATGCTAAGACCAGGATCAGAGGCACCCTTCCCTACAAACCCCCCTGACCCCAATCGGCTTTCTATAATGCCGTCTCCAACCTCATTGTCCCCTAAGCCATTGGCTCCCACCATTGAGTCCTACTTGGCAATCTCAAATTCCATGTTGACAACCCCAACAACGCCAACTCCATCACCCTCCTGGAGAATCTGAACAGCAGTGGCATCACACAACTGGTCACCTAACCCACGCACAAAGCCAGACATACAATCAACTATATTTTTACCTCTAACGTCTGAATCAAATTCAACCAGATCATTGAACACACCTCAACTAACCAGGGCATTCACCTCATCTTCTCTGATGGTCAGCACACCATCGCCAAGCACCACATCTCTTCCAACCACAGCTGGGACAAGGTAACCACAAAACCCAAAATGTCAGCAGACCTTGACCTGGCCACCCAGAACTTCTCCGCCTGGATCACCAATTGTGCTGACAGAGTTGTCCTTCAGAAACCAGTAAAAGCCAACAAAACCACAAAACGAGGCAGCTGGTACATCTTAGTGCTCAGAACCACCAAGTGCAACTGCTACCGACTCGAGAAGTAATGGCGAATCACTAAGAACCCCTCCAACAGAGCAGCTCACAAAGCACCCCCAGCAACTACCACCTTCACATCAAGAAAGTCAAAAGAGCAACCATCTCTGCCCGCATTGACACACTGGCCAACCATATGAATGAACTCTTCAAAATAGTAAAGGAATTCTCCAATATGACATCCATAGAGAACACCATCTTCCACTGTGACACCCTCACGGACTACTTACAAAGCAAGATTGCCACCATCTACAACAACTTCGACCCCAACCTAGCAATCTCAGCCTCGACAACCTCAACCAACCAGCGAACACCAGCCGGTCTCCGCTCACTACTCAGAACACCACAACGATCATGTTGTCTATCCACTCCAGATCAGCCAAATGACTCCTGCCCCCACCATCTCTTCAACCTTGGAACCAACCCAATCAGCACAGAATTCACCAGCATCCTCAACAACTCCATCTCCACAATTACCTTCCTGGATAGATGGAAACACGCATTGGTCAGTCCCCTCCTAAAGAAACCCTCTGCCGACCCCAGAGACCTAAAAAATTACTGATCAATCTCCATTCTCCCCTACCCAGCCAAAGCACTCAAGAAAGCCATCAATCAACAGCTCACTGAACACCTTGAACAAAACCACCTGCTTGACGCCTCACAAACAGGATTCCGTACCAACCACAGCACTGAGACTGACCACCACCACGGATGACACCATAACTCTCATCAACCATGGAGAAATGGTGGCCTTAATCCTCCTAAACCTGTCTGCTGCATTCAACACTGTCTCCCACCAAACACTCATCGACAACCTCCACAACATCGACATACAGCAAAACACCCTCAAGTGGATCATCCCCTTCCTTACAGGACGCACACAGAGCATCCAACTGCCTCCCTTTACCTCTGCATACAAGGACGTCACATGCGGTGTACACTAAGTATCATCGTTCAGCCCCACCCTGTTCAACATCTACATGACCCCCTTGCTGATGTAGCTAGAACCCACAAACTTAACAACATTTCCTACGCAGACAACACTCACTAATCCTTTCACTCACCTAGGGCCCCAGAAACAACAAAACCAACTTCTGCAATGCCATGACCATGATAGCCAAATGGATAGAGACAACTGCCTCAAACTCAACTCCAAGAAAACAGAAGTACTGATCTTCGGAAAGAACACCTCCGTTTGGGACCACAACAATACCCACACACCGACAGACCATGTGCATAACCGTGACATCATCCTCAACAGCCAACTGACAATGAAACATGTCAATGCAGTCGCCTTCTCTTGCTTCCACATCCTTTGCATGCTCCGCATAATCTTCAGATGGATCCCGATCATCACCAGAAAGACAGCCATGCATGCTCTTTTCACCAGCTGCCTCGACTATGGCAATGCTCTCTATGCTGGAGTTTCCATCCATCTCCGCAGAAGACTCCGGACCATACAGAATATAGGAGCCAGACTTATCCTGGATCTCCCCGAACAGACACACATCATCCCCACCTCAGAATATACCAGTGCCTACCCATCCAGAAGAGATGCAAGTTCAAGATCCTCATGCATGCCAACAAAACTCTACACAGTTGAGGGTGGTCCTCCATAAATAATCAACTGAACTTCCACCTGCCCACAAGACACCTACCTCCACCTCACTCACCCTTGTACACACCCCGTGCATCCATCGCAGTCACAGCAGAGGCCGCTCCTTCTCCTACATCGCCGCCAAGACCTGGAACAACCTGCCTCTCCATCTCTGAACAGCACCCTCTCTTGCAGACTTCAGAAATAAACTCAAGACCTAGTTTTTCGGTGGAGACATGGCACCCTAGGTGGCCAGATGTAAGCCTAGGGGTGACAGTCTTGCCCTACAAAAATTCTGATTGATTGATGATTAATGTATTTGAATTTGATTATTAATTTGTAATAAACTATTTTGAACTTGGCTAACGATTCCTGGTCTTCATTGTGTAGTCAAATGGGTTGCACTATTGAATTTTAATTGTTGTTAATGCTAACTACCATCACCTCTCAGTCAGAGAAAAAGGTCTCTCAGGGAACCAATGGTAAGCAACTGGGCCCAGAAAATGCTGTATCATGTGCCCTATTTCTTATTTAATTTACTTTGTAAAGGACTGTTTATTGTTGTATAAAACAGACCATAAATATACAAAGCACAAAAAGTGTACGATTCAGATAACCACAAGTTGACACATATTTAGCAAATTGTATAGATAATTAGGGGCCACAATTCATGGATAAATAACACTTTTTACGGTCCCATTAAAAAGTATCATGCTTTAATATATATTGTAAGCTTAATTTTGGATAGTGAATGAACTATCAATAACGCAGGCAGAGTTTTAAGGATAGCATACATTAAAAATGCATGCTCAGACTTCTTAACATCCCTATGCCAAATGTGATAATTGGAGCTATCCTTAAAGGTGCCATTCAGGGAAGAGAGAAAATACACACAGTTCTCTTTACACAGTCCTAGGCTTATATTTACTAAGCCCTTGTGTTGTCCTTATGTCACGCAATGCGACACGAGGGAAAACAAGGGCTTACGTGAGAATTAACAGATGTATGTCATTACAACGCATACTTTTACAACGCATGCCATTACAACGCAACTTTTACAACGCAAGTCGTTATAACGACTTGCGTTGGTGGGCGCTGGATAGTGAATAGTTTAATTTACTATTCCAACTCCAGTCCCCGTGGATAGTAGGGAAGGTGTTGGATAGTAATTAGACTATTCCCTATCCTATAGCGCCCTCCAGCGCAATTCGTTGTAAAAGTTGCGTCGTAATGGTAGTGCGTTGTAAAAGTTGCGTTGTAAAGGATGTTTCCCGAATTAACAATCAGTACACAAGCCTTCCGGTGTCAATTGTAAGGACTTACATGGTACAAGTGCTGCGCTGCATAAACCTGCGTGACACAGGAATTATTGTATGCAATGTAGGAATTCCTACGCAAATCCCACTGCAACAGCCACACAGTTGGATTTACTAACACATCACTGAGTGACGCATCGTAATACAGTGTAACGTAGGGATCCAAATGCTTAGAATACTACACATGGCCAACACATGGCTCAAGGCCATCAGTATAAGAATAATCCTACCTAAACACTTTAACAAGCTCATCTAAGTCGGACAGGTAGTTATTTTTCAACTCGTAGTTGGTGCTGGACGACAACAGCGACACCAAAGGAGTGAATATTTAGATGTCTGCTTTTTCTAAAATATATCAACAAAGGAAGAGTGTCCGTCAGTGTGGCCTTAATATAGTGGAGATAGCACGTAAAAATATGAGGCCAGCTGTGGTTGTTCAAAAGGCTGGCCCAGCTTTCAAGAAAAAATTCGTGATTTTTTCAGGAAACCCTCACTCACCCTAGTGGTGACATGCTTCATCATCGGGTCCACTAGGGAGATCGAGTACCTCCCCAGTGTGCTACGACGCCAGGAGACTGCGGAGCAGGTTTTGTGAGAGTAAAGAGTGAAAAAAGTGTGGTTAAAAATGTCAGAGGTTGTCCCAAAAAATCATTTATTCACTGGTCAACTTGACATATTAAAATTAAGAACTATGGGCCAGATGTAGATGGGAGATTTTGGCCATTTACCGGCCGGTAACGGCCGAATTCGGCCGTTACTGACCGGTAAATGGCCATGGAGATGTAGGGGATAAAAAACATGCATTTTCGGTAATTTTACCGAATCAGTAATTTTACCGATTCGGTAAAATTACTGATTCTGTATATTTTACCGAATCGGTAAATATACCGGTCGGTAAAATTACCGAAAATACATGTTTGGTATGTAGGTGCCAATTTTAACATTGACACAGGGCTTTGAAAATCGGTATTTTACCATGCAATACAATTGCATGGTAAAATACCGATTCAGGTGTACATGGACATCTGTGCATGTACACCTGTGCCATGTGGCACACATACATGCCCTTAGGGCATGTATGTGTGCCACATGGCACACAAGCCTAAAACAGGGGTGCCAGAGGGTGTCAAAGTGACACCCCCTGCACCCTTGCAAAATTCGGTATTTACCGATTCGGTAAATACCGAATCGGTATTCGATATTGAATCCTATGGGTTTCAAGGCCCATAGGATTCAATAGCAAATACCGATGCGGTATCTACCGAATCGGTAAATACCGATTTTTACAGATTCGGTAAAATTTACCGAATTGGTACCTACATTAGAAATACCTACTCTTAATTACCGAATCGGTAAAATTCGGGAATTAAGAGTCGGTATTTCTGATTTTGCTACATCTGGCCCATAGTGCAGGGAAACTACCCAAAAGAAATACTGGTGTTTCCCTGTTAGGGGAAGGTCAACATGTTTCTGCCCTTTAAGTGTATGAATTTACAGGGCTTTCGTCAGGACCAGTAAGCGAGTGTTACCCCAACAGGTATAGGCGCGCTAAGGCCTACCCTGCCGTAGGCAGTGAAAGTTAAAAAGTTGCACTATGTGTAAAAATTGGTGCGTGAAATACAAACCAAAAGGCTAGGGGATTTGCCTCTATTGCGAGGAGCCCAGAAGTTTGTATTCAATGTGAGCCACGCCCCATAGATTCAGGGGGGGGGGGGGGTGGGAGCGACAATGGCACACCGCCCGCAACGCTCAGCACCCTCTCGGCACCTAGCTGTCCCCCGCTGGATCTCGTGGATTTCTAAAAACCAACCAACAGGAAATCACCAACAAACAAGGATTGTACAACATTGCTTGCTTTCACATGTTTGGGAACAATTGATTGCACCCACGTGCAATTAGTGCCACCTGCAGCTACCACACATTTTTTCTGCAATTGGAAACACAACTATTTCATCAATGTATAAGCAATTGTTTACAATAAGGGAGTCTTCACCAACGTGGTAGCCAAGTACCCTAGAAGTGCCATGATTCCTATATTTTCCAACACTGCAGAATAAATGAGGGTTTCCAGGATGGAACATATGGAAATGGTCTATTGATTGGTAAGCTTAATCGTGCAGCTATTCATTTGTGTGTGGCTGTGAAATACAATTGATAATATCCAAATACAGGATCAATAAAGTGTTTCATTTACAGATAAAGGCTACAATTAAACAACACAGATAATCAATTGTGTACTATTGGGGCTTATATTTACCAGTCTGTTATGCAACTCAGACCAGCACCAAAATGTGCTTTGTTGTGGTACCTCATTGGGAGAGATGACACATCCACCATATCTCTCCAAAGATGCAGAGCATTTGTAGTCTCTCCTTGCGCTGCAGCACTGTGTGCAGCCTACCAACAACCAAGGCACCCTTGCACCATAGTGCAAGGGTGTCTGTGTTATGTATCGGAAAAGTTTAGGCCAGGAAGGGATAACTTAACCCCTTCAATGCGGATGACAAAGCCAGCTCGTCATGGGCGTTACCTGTGCTGCGCGCATGACGAGCTGGCTTTGTCACGAAAGCCGCGATTTTCAAATTTCAGCGCGCAGTGGGAAAACCCGCTAGCGCGCATGCGGTTAAAGTTCAAAATTAATCCTTAATGGCATCTACCTCTTTCCACGCGTGCCACGGAATTTAGTACAGATTGAAAGAGGAAATAACTAGGAGTACGAAAGATGTTTCACAGTTTTCAGCTTTGATCTGGGAGTCACAATATTGTCATGCATTCTCATAGTAGATGCATGCAGTCTGGCAATGCGTAAGAAAACATTGGTTGATGCATGATCCACCACGGAAAGCCTTCTAGCCTGTAATGTTATGTAAGGCACCACAAGGAATTGGTTTGTGTTACATTTATGTACAAACACACTCATAGCCACGCAAAGTGGCATTGGTTGATGTTCATAATGTCAATGAAGTCTTTGTAATGTCACAAGTAAGACACAAAGTCTTATTTTGCACACAGTATTTCCTCACAGTTAAGGCCCTGCAATACCAACTCACACACCCTTGTACCAATATAACATTTCCTGTGTGTGATGGCAAACCCCATGTTCTTACTCATGTAAGAATTGTCTGTACACAGACACATTTAAAATGTCATTGGCACATGTTTGTACATGACTAGAAGGTAATCAACCATAAATATCAAATGTAACCTATGGTCTACATTGGTTTACTCATGTTCTCTCTAATGTAAATGTTAATTCATAACTGTATCAGATATAACCGTAGTGCTGCTGTATTAAGAAAGGTGTTCTAAGGAATATGCTGCAGGGATAATAATGGAACATGTCTGAAATTGGAAAATAAATTTGTGTTCATATGTGTGTCCATGACCTTCAATAATGTCATAATCTTTTAAGGTATGTGCTTGGCTGGATTTAGCCAAAAGGTCCATAGGTCTGTCTCACATTGTCTCTGTCACTGTTACCAAAAGACATATAGTACTATATGTCACGTGCGTCATACATATATGACATAACACTAAGCAAACTCTGTGTAAACCACTGGATTAAGATGTCCTCAACTTTTAGAGCTGCTCAACATAGTACAGGCCATTCTGACATGTTACTATCTAAGCTCAACATATAAGTGTGTGAAAGCTATTTTCTTTTAGCTCTAAACGTTTTAGAAACTGAACATGCGCTAACATGAACCAAGCTCATGTTTTCCACCATCTTGAATTGATTTTGAAGCATACCACCTGATCATTGTTGTTGATTTCTTGCTATGAATAAAGAATTGTAAGTTTTGCAGTTAAAGATGGTGAGCGTTCCCAGAGAGTTCTCAACACACTGTACATAACCAAGGACATCCTAAGGATCTCAGGCTCGAGCAACTGAATTCAATGCAATAGTGTTATGAGGGCATCTTCTAATGTAATCTGTAGTAAAATGTTTCTTCTTGTTTGTTCCTCAGTCATGCCTGTCTTGAGAACAATCTGCCTGTGTAGTAATGTGTGAAATCCTTTGCCAAAAGTCCAATAAAAATACATACCTTCCTCTGTAACCAGGAACACCATTTTCCACTCTTAAAAAGTAAATCTATTCTGGATTTTACAAAGAACTTTACTGAGTTCTTGGTACTTACGCTTTATATTCTTTATTGCTAACCAAGCTGATGATCTATTTCATGCATTTTGCTTAATAATTCTTAACATAAGTTCCTTCAAATGTTGACCCATGTCTGTCAGTCTTTCTGAGAATCTCACAGTTCCTATAATTGATTTGAGATCACAGAAGAAGAGATTAGCCCACTCAGGGAGCACCAAAGTCCATACTTTGGTAAGAATATGAGAAAATAGTTTGCGCCCCGATAAGTGCACACTGGGAAAATTGTATTCTGTACAGTCGTACGTGGCAAAACGCAAAGGCATAGATACAAAGCAGACAGTCAGCTACAGAAAAGCAGACAAATCAATACCACACAAAGCCTGCACTGCTTCTAGGTAATGTTTTGTAATTAAATAGATGGAAGAGAAGGACCAC
The DNA here is from genome assembly GCF_964263255.1 of Lissotriton vulgaris. Lineage (NCBI taxonomy): Eukaryota > Metazoa > Chordata > Amphibia > Caudata > Salamandridae > Lissotriton > Lissotriton vulgaris. The sequence goes on from NC_141698.1 coordinate 164,597,091, forward strand.
CTTTGAAGTTATCATGCTGAGTGACCCTCCAATACCAATTTAGTATTAACAGTGATGTGGTGATACCAAATGTATGATGTTACAACGCATACATTTACAATGCATGTGCTTACAATGCAGATTTTACATCACAACATCCTCTACAATGCATTCCATTACACCGCATGACACTACATCGCTTTTTTAAAAGCGACCTTTACAACGCATTCCATTACATTGTGTAATACCTTTACAACGCATACCATTACATTGCATTTTAGGTAAGTATTGGATAGTATAGGGGTAACAATTACTATTCTAACTCCAGTGGGTGCAACAGTAGGGTAAGTGTTGGATAGTGTTGGGGTAAAAATTGCTATTCTAACTCCAGGGGGTGCCACAGTAGGGTAAGTGTTGGATAGTGTAGGGGTTAAAAATTACTATTCGACCTGCAGGGGGTGCAAAAGTAGGGTAAGTGTTGGATAGTGTAGGGGTACTATGCATTGTAATGGTATGCGTTATAATGCCTTCATTGTAGTGACATGCGATGTAGTGTCATGCATTGTAATGGTATGCGTTTTAATGCCTGCGTTGTAGCGACATGCATTCTAAAGGATGTCGCGATGTAATGACTGCGTTGTAAGTGTAGTGCGAAGTGGTGACTGCGTTGTAAAGGTTGTTTCCTGGTGATACCACATGTGTGACTACCCTATTCAGGTTTCCAATGCCACATTTTGCAATGTGTAGGCTGAAGAAATTTCCCCCCAGAAATAGACCAGGGAACTTTCGAATTTCTTGACAGAACTGGTACTGTAACACTGATTTTCCCAGTCATTTCCTATACCAAAAGGGATAGCACATACTTGTGTAGTAATTTTGCATCCTGCAAGATCTTCAGCTATCATGTACTGTGGCGTTACCCACAGCCTCTAGCCCAACCTTGTTCCAACTTGTAAAAAGTATGAACGTATGTTCGAGACGTCACAGAAGTCATGGATGATCGGCGCTCTGTGCACACTCGTGAAATTAACTTCCCAATTCTGCCTTGCAATCAGCACCAGAATGAGAGGGTTTCCAAGTGAAGTGTAAAATTGTTCTGAGCCTTTTATCTCATCCCCTCTGTCTTCCCCTTCCTCGCGCTTCTACAAGTTTACTTTAATGAAGAGATGTGCACATGCCATTGAGCACTGAATATTTCCGAAATGAATAATTCATACATTATAGGCTTTTGTCATTATTTGAGTCAAATAAATGCTTTCATAAAACCTGGCAGGGAACAGTAAAATAGTGCAATTTCAAAGTTAGTACTTTAGAAAATGTATTGTACTAGGCAGTGATTGCCCTATTTCTCAGTGCTGCCAGGGATTGCTGATTTGACTATGCCAGGTCAGCTTCAATTAAGATCAAGATAGAAGCACTAAACTTCTTAAATAAAACGCCAACAAATATTTTTTTCTTTACTGCTATCCTCTTGCCTGGCCCAGTGCCTGATATAAATGACTTTAGTTAGTCCCATAGTTGTCAATATGTGGACGTAGCCACTTTATCTTTGGTGAAAAGCAGACATCCTGGTACCAACCACCAATCCTTCTCAAGATAAAACTTCAAAAGTCTAAGATGGCTTCACAAACACTGTCCAACCTCTGGTTTTGGCCCGTGTGGATTGAGCCAACGTCTTCCTCATCACCATCATGTTTACAATTTACGCGAGGAGCATATGCACTTCAGCACTGATCAGCTGTGGTAAAGTGCCCAGAGTCCAAAAGCCAACAACAACAGGTCAGGAAAAAAAATAGGAGGAAGAAGCAAAAAGTTTGGGGATAACCCTGCAAAAAGGGGCAAGTCCAACACCATCCATCCCGTTGTGGCACCAGTGAAGAGAGCATAGTACACCATGACCTAGTTCATCAGCGGGTTAAAAAAATCTTTGTGAGCAACCTGTCCCCTCTAGAGCTGTGCTAGCAGCCCCATAGAGACCCACTTTCTCCTCAAGACCTGCTGCGTCACCTGCAAGCAGTAAGAAGCAAACCAGCGCCCTCCATTCCCTTGAGAACATTCACCACGTCAGACGGCAAAAGCAGTACAGGAAGCCAAGGCATTGCTTGAATGCAAATTAAGTTGCACTAAAAGGAGCAGGTTAAAATGCAAACCATCTCAAGGTTCGACCCCACAATGGTGGATAAGAGGAGACGCGTGCCATCAAACATCCTCTTCGGAGGGATCGACTTGTCTATCAACAATCAGGATATTCCTGGTTCTGGCCGGCCCCAGGGATGAATTGTAAAATGTGTCCTCCCTGGCTCCTCCTATACCCAAATCTTTCCTCAGCTAACCATAATGTTCTATTTCTCTACTGAGCTCATTACATAAATAGACTACATTTGTCACTTATGACCTACTTGATGCTTTCTGGTGTCAGAAAGTTTGGCCACCTCATCTGAGGAGAGGCTACTGCCTCAATTGTCATTGTGGCAAATCATTTTTATAGGCTAGTTTAGTCCTGTTTTTGTGATTGGTAGAACTGGCAAAGGATGGTGCAGGGTGTGCATCTGTGAAAGTCCATTAGGGTTGATTAACCAAAGTGTTGGCAAACAAGAGCAACTGAGGCCAAGCGTAAACTAAGTATATGCATATATGTAAATTAAAACGATTCTAATTCAGGTAGTGTAAAGTGGACCATTCTGTAACGTCCACATTGCATATATTATAATTACTTAACTGTTTGATATTTATATATATATTAATGGTTTTTTGTAATTTCCCTAGTGATGGGATTGCCCAATTTGCACTCACCACATGACTCAAAAAGAAAATTGGAAACCTATTACTATATCTTTCCTCCTAACTTTGGACCAAATTTCAATTTTTCTGTATCTTGCAAAGGTTTCCTGGAGCACTCCTGATAGGCTGCGACAGTTGCGGGTTCCCAAAAGGAACCCTGTACAGCATTTGAGAGTCCTACGTTTGCAATCACAGTTCTGCATGATAATTTTACACAGTGTACAATTATACATGAGTCTACCCGCAATACTATTTCCCTGAGACTCCTTGACCCACTTACCAACGCTACTCTGAGAGTTGCACAGGGAATGAATGTATTTGGCCCAGTTTGTAGGCCACAAGTAGGACAGACAAAAGAATACTACAGCAAACTGACAAATTTCCCAAGTATAGGGGTGTTAAAAATATTGCTCACTGGCTCTGCTTTTATTTAACCTATTTATGTCAGATTTGTGTGATATTTTATTAATTAAAGGTGACTTTTGCACTCAAAGTAGGAAAATCTTAGGTCCCTGCATTATTGTATGCAGATCGTGCAATACTTATATGTTTAAAAACGGATCACTGACATAATATAGAATGACAAAATATAGACTTACCAAAATATAGTCACCAAAATATAGAATGCCAAAATATCAAATTCCTATCTACAAACAGGTAAGTACAAAAATATCGAATCCAAAATATAGTCTGTAAAAAATATAGTCAGTCAAAATATCGAATTTTTTTAAATGTCTTAAAAGTAATTTAAAATTAATGAAATAATAAATATAATTAACTACAACATACTTAAAAATACTCACATAACCTTAAAATTAAGATATAATTAATTTAAGTTATTAATAAAAAATGTACAATATTTTACCGTAGGAAAGCAGGAGGGTAACATTTAATATTACCACTCCAGTGAGTGCAACAGTAGGGAAAGCGTTGGATAGCGTAGGGGTAAAAAATACTATTCCCACTCCAGTGAGTGCAACAGTAGGGAAAGCGTTGGATAGCGTAGGGGTAAAAATTACTATTCCCACTCAAGAGAGTGCAACAGTAGGGAAATCGTTGGATAGCGTAGGGGTAAAACATACTATTCCCACTCCAGTGAGTGCAACAGTAGGTAAAGTGTTGGATAGCGTAAGGGTAAAAATTACTATTCCCACTCCAGGGAGTGCAACAGTAGGGAAAGTGTTGGATAGCGTAGGGGTAAAAATTACTATTCCCACTCAAGAGAGTGCAACAGTAGGGAAAGCGTTGGATAGCGTAGGGGTAAAAAATACTTTTCCCACTCCAGTGAGTGCAACAGTAGGGAAAGCGTTGGTTAGCGTAAGGGTAAAAATTAATATTCCCACTCCAGAGAGTGCAACAGTAGGGAAAGCGTTGGATAGTGGGAGGGTAAAAAATACTATTCCCACTCTAGTGAGTGCAACAGAAGGGAAAGCGTTGGATAGTGTAGGGGTAAAAAATACTATTCCCACTCCAGAAAGTGCAACAGTAGGGAATGCGTAGGATAGCGTAGGGGTAAAAATTTATATTCCCACTCCAGAGAGTGCAACAGTAGGGAAAGCGTTGGATAGCGTAGGGGTAAAAAATACTATTCCCACTCCAGTGAGTGCAACAGTAGGGAAAGCGTTGGATAGCATAAGGGTAAAAATTACTATTCCCACTCCAGAGAGTGCAACAGTAGGGAAAGCGTTGGATAGCGTAGGGGTAAAAAATACTATTCACACTCCAGAGAGTGCAACAGTAGGGAAAGCGTTGGATAGCGGGAGGGTGACAATTACTATTCCCACTCCAGTGAGTTTAACAGTAGGGAAAGTAATGATTCAATATATTATTAAAAATAAATTAAATATCAATCCCAATAAAACATTAATTGAAATTAATAACCAATTTAATATTATGTAATAATTAGTTAGAAATACAACTACATATTAGTTATTAAAAATTAATAACCTATTCATAATGATTTAACAACGAATTAATTTTCAATAACAAAAACTAATTAATAATACAAATTAATATCAATTAAAAATTAACAGTAAGTTAATTATCAATACACAAAAAGTATTTTTAACATGTAATTAATTACAATTACATTACTTCCCACCCTATTCCCCTATAAACCCACATCCCACTACAGAAAAAACATTAATACAATTATCATAATTATCAAATATTTAATTAATACAAAATAATTACCAATTATTAAAAATGCATTGCCAATTAATAGAAATTAATTACCAATTAAAAATTAATTAACAACAAATTTAAAATCAATACTAATGAATGAAAAAGAATAATTTACTTAATTACAATTAAATTACTTCCCACCCTATTCCCCTATAAACCCACAACCCGCTACAGAAAATAAATTTAGAAAATTAACATAATTAACAATTAATCAATTATTACAAATTAATTGGCAATTAATAAAAATTAATTACCAATTAAAAAATAACAATAAATTCAAAATGAATACCAATAAATAAATAAAAATATTTAAATATTACAATTAAATTACTTCCCACCCTATTCCCCTATAAACCCACAACCCGCTACAGAACTAAAAAGCAAAATTTAATTAAAAAATAATAATAATTGCTAAAAAATAATATTTAATTTAATATAATGAAATTACTTCCCACCCTATTCCCCTATAAACCCACAACCCGCTACAGAATTAAATTACGCAAAAATAAATAACATAAAATTCATTACTTAAAATACATTAAACATACATTACGAAAATTAATATACACTTTTCACACATATACTAACATACAAAACACTTTAAAAAAATTGATATTATAAAAAAATCGATATATTCAATGCCTATGTTTTATACTTTGATATTTTGACTTCTATATTTTGAAAATCGATATTACTTACCTTAAAATCGATATTTTTAACCACTATATTGTGTCCATTCGATATTTTGTCCATTCTATATTTTTACTTCGATATTATGTTCATTCTATATTTTGGAATCGATATTATGACTGTTTACCATTTTTAATCTCTCACGGGCTGAGGGGTCGCTCCCAGTGTCCCTGCAGACATCTGGTATCTTAGCGCTGCATCGCTTCGTTTACTTGAATTAGCCATTTCATTTCGCCTGCTGTGTAGTTTATTAGCGCTTTGCTTCACCTGCGCTCTGTTTATTTCCCTGAATTGTGAACTTCATTAGCGCTCTGTTTTTATGCTCGAATTTTTGTCATTTCATTTCGCCTGCTTTGTGCCATATTAGCGCTTTGCCTCATTTGCGCTCTGTGTATTTGTGACTGCTTTCCAGACGTTATCATCGCGTTTGCCTCTAGCGCTCCGCTGTGCTCCCCCCTCCGCCTCCATTTTGTTTGTTGTTGTCGTCGTCCTCGTGTGCCCGTCCCGCCTCCCAGCTGAGACGCCCTCCCCCTCCACTCTCCATATATGACAGTTCATCCCGCGCGCAGCGTTCACGCGCAGCGACCGCGCCCCATTCGCGCCGAAGGTGCGCCAAAGGTAAGCCCGTCTACGCCCGTCCGCGCCTGGACCGCGCCCAGCGCCAGACCCCCTGGCCCCCGTCCCTCCCAGCCCTCCCGCATTACCTACAATGCCGCCACCCTCCTAGCCCTTAACCCCGGTCGCGCACCCAACTGCGTCCAAGCCGCTCCTGGACACTCCCATGGACCTTTCTCCTGCTACTCCTGCAAATTCAGCGGCACCGACAACATCTCCGCTACGACCACACCACAGATTCCCGACCCCAACCACCTACAATGCATCCTTCTCAACACCCGCTCGGTCCACAGACACGCCATTGACCTATGGAATCTACTAGACACCATCTCTCCAGACGTCGCCTTCCTAGCGGAAACTTGGATGAATGCCTCCTCCGCCCCTGACATCACCATTGCCATCCCTGAAGACTATAAGATCACTCGCAAGGACCGTACCGGCCACACAGGAGGAGGAATCGCTATCGTCCATAAGAAATCAATCCGCATCTCACCCAGCTCTGACGCCAACCTCGCCAACTCCGAACACCTTCACTTCCAGATCCACATCGACCCCAAGACCACACTCAGAGGCACCCTCCTCTACAGACCACCAGGACCCCGCGCAAAATTCAGTGAAGACATCACGGACTTCGTCACTCCACACGCGCTCCCCTCCAAAGACTACATCCTTCTGGGAGACCTCAACTTTCACCTTGAAAAGATCAACGACCGCAACACCACCACCCTCCTGGACAACCTTGCCAACCTCGGACTTAAACAACTGGTCACTTCCCCCACCCACATCGCAGGTCACACTCTCGACCCCATCTTCACCTCCAGCAATCATGTCTCCTTCAGCCACACTACGGATTTCCTCTGGACTGACCACAGCTGCGTTCACTTCACCTACAACAAGCCAAAACCCATCAACCACCTCCAACCAACGCTGCAAAGAAACTGGAACAAAATCACCATCGACCAGATCTCCTCATCGCTCCTTCTAAACACCCCAGCCCACTCTTCTAACCCAGACCAAGCCGCCGCCAACTTCACCCTATGGTTATCCAACACCGCCGACACCTTAGCACCACTGAAAAAACGTCAAAGCAAACCTGGCAACAAGAAGGCCTCATGGTTCAACGATGATCTTAAGAAGTCCAAGAAACTCTGCCGCTCCCTTGAAAAGGCCTGGAAAAAAGACCCAACCACTAGCTCCAAGGACGCCTTCAAAAACGCCACCCGCACACACCACCAACTAATCCGAAAGGCCAAGAAAACAGCATTCAAGGATCGACTTGACAACAACGCCCACAACAGCAAGGAACTTTTCAACATCGTCAAGGAATTTTCCAATCCCTCGGCCAACTCCAACGACATCACCCCCTCTCAAGCCCTCTGCGACTCCCTAGCCTCATTCTTCCACAACAAGATTGCAGACATCCACAACAGCTTCGACAACCAACCCGGAGACCAACCCACCCAACCATATGCTGAACATTCTCCCCCCGTGAACACCCTTATCGACTGGAACCCAATCTCCACTGAGGACACCATCCGCCTGATGAACTCCATCCACTCAGGATCCCCCACAGACCCATGTCCTCACCACATCTTCAACAAAGCAGACTCCGTCATAGCACCGCACCTCCGAGACATCATCAACTGCTCCTTCAACTCCGCCACCTTCCCGGAAAGCTGGAAACACGCTGAACTCACCGCCCTTCGGAAAAAACCCACAGCGGACCCCACCGAACTAAAAAATTACCGCCCCATCTCGCTCCTTCCATTCCCGGCCAAAGTTATCGAGAAAGCTGTCAACAACCAGCTCGCCGCTTTCCTCGAAGCCAACAAATCCCTCGACTCCTCACAATCTGGCTTCCGAGCAAAACACAGCACTGAGACCGCCCTCATCGCAGCAACAGACGACATTCGAACTCTACTGGACAATGGAGACACTGTCGCCCTCATCCTCCTCGACCTCTCTGCAGCATTCGACACAGTCTGCCACAGCACCCTTTTACAACGCCTCAGTAACATCGGAATACAAGGAAAAGCACTTGAATGGATCACCTCGTTCCTCACCGGAAGAACCCAGAGAGTCCGCCTTCCACCATTCAAGTCCGAGGCCACTGAAGTCATCTGTGGCGTACCACAAGGATCCTCACTCAGTCCCACCCTCTTCAACGTATACATGAGCCCCCTCGCGGCCATCGCCCGCCAACACAACCTCAACATCATCTCTTACGCGGATGACACTCAACTGATCCTTTCTCTCACCAATGACCCCAGCACCGCCAAAACTAACCTACACGAAGGAATGAAAGAAGTTGCCGAATGGATGAAACACAGCCGTCTGAAACTGAACTCAGATAAAACAGAAGTCCTCATATTAGGTACATCCCCCTCTGCATGGGACGACTCTTGGTGGCCGGAAGCCCTTGGAAAAGCACCCATCCCGACAGACCACGCACGGAACCTAGGCGTCATCCTGGATTCTTCACTCTCAATGAACAGACAAGTCAGCGCCGTATCCTCATCCTGCTTCAACATTCTTCGCATGCTCAAAAAAACATTTCGCTGGATCCCCACCGAAACCAGGAAAACAGTCACCCATGCTCTGGTAACGAGCCGACTGGACTACGGAAACACCCTCTACGCAGGTACTACCGCTAAACTCCAGAAGAAACTCCAACGAATCCAAAACGCCTCAGCCAGGATCATATTAGACATCCCGCGCAACGAACACATCTCTGGTCACCTGAAAGACCTCCACTGGCTACCCGTCAATAAGAGAATCACTTTCCGACTGCTAACCCACGCACACAAATCACTCTACGACATCGGACCAGAATGCCTCAACTCACGACTGTCCTTCTACACCCCCTCCCGCCAACTACGTTCTTCCAGCCAAGCCCTCGCCACTGTACCTCGCATCAACAAGACCACCATGGGAGGCAGATCCTTCTCATACCTGGCTGCTAAAACATGGAACTCACTCCCCACTTACCTTCGCCTTACCCAGAACCACCTAGCATTCAGAAAGCAACTTAAAACGTGGATATTTGACAAATAATCCTCCTCCCCTTCCTAAGCGCCTTGAGACCCTCTGGGTATGTAGTGAATTATACAAATTTTTTGACTTGACTTGACTTGACATTAATCAATGCATTTGTTAAATTTTTAATATCCAATCGTAAACTCATTTATTCACTGGTATTCTGTTACAACTGTGAAAAACAAAAAATATTTTTCAGCGTTGTGACCATGCTAATCAAAGTTTTTGTCTCCCCAGTCTACCACAACCTCGCCAAGGGTACCAAAGGGCTGAGCTAAAGTCTAGATTGGAGAAGATGAGCTGGTGCAGACCCATGACTGACAGGAGATAGTCATACATGCGGGCTCTGTAGCCATTGTCATCAAATAAATTGATTTTGTGCTTTCTAAATGAGAGTAGAGAGAAAAATTATCAGTGAGGGTGGGAAGGAATGGTCCTGTAGGCGTTAAAGAGGTTGTCAGGATGCCACATCAGGTCAGGCATTTGGATTCAAAAAAAAATTGTGACTGGGTAGGAGAGCAAAGGACACACAAATGATGGACGGAAAGCAGAACACATCAAAACATTCAAGCCCAGTCAAGAGATCTGGGTTAAATCCATTGTTCTTTTGCTGAAATGGCATGGCATGCAAAAACTATAGATTTAATCCAGATCTGTGACTGGGGGTAAAGTTTGATTGATTCAGAATTCCATCCATCATCTATTCTTTTTGCATGGGTAGGAGAGAGGATCACAAAGGGTGACAGGACACCGGGTATACTTTTATTATTCTGGTGAGTGAGGGGGCTGTTTTGGCTGGACAGGGAGCATTGTGGGATCCCAGGGATTGTGTTTTATTTAGTACTTGGATATTTGTGGGAGAGGCAGTGGCTGAGGGTGATAGACAAGGAGTAAGAAGGAAATAGGAATGAGCTCAAGGGATGCTAGTGGGTGATCTCTGGCAGCCCATGCCTTCTCTTTCCCTGCACACATGCTCCTTTGTGAAAATGCAGAAGAATCACACAGGTAGTTGATGAGGTATCTTCTTTAATATTAGTAACAGGTTCCAATCTAGCGACCCACTCTAGCGACCAGAGTGCTGTTAATGAGCTCAACTAATCAATTTAATCTTTTCCTTCTCAGGTGGAACGAGTCTTCCCCCTTTCTTTAACAAACCAGTTCCAATGAAAACTCCTCTCTCGCCTGCTAAAACACTTTTAAATCAATACACACCTTATCTTTTCCAGTCCATCCATCCTTTATCCTGCATTTCATCTTTTGTAACTGTGTATCACCCTCTAACGCTTCTTCCCAATCCTCTTCCTGCACATTGCCACCCGACACGATGCAGACTTTAACACTTTCATCTCCAAACTCACATTCCATTTCAAAACTATTCTTATTGCATTTCCCATCCACACTTAGGAGCCTATTAGGATCGCGGACGGACTTGCGTCCGTCCGCGACCCCAGAGCAGGAGGGAACCTCCGCATGGGCTGCGGAGTCCCCTCCTGTGCAATTAGGATGTGACCGCCACCCTGGCGGTCACATCCTCTATTTTTAACATTGCGGCGGGTGCGGCTTCAAGCTGCACCCGCAGCAATGTTAAAAATGCACGCAGTGCATTTGTATGTAGAAAGCGGCAGGCACTGCGCGGTGCCTGCCACTTTCTGCATACAAATGCTGGGGGGTACCATAGGTACCCCCCATGTGCACCCCCCCTTCACCTAGGGGGCCCGCAACGGGCCCTCGCAGTGAAGTTACACATGCTTTTCCACGGCGGAAAAGCCGCCGCAGAAAAGCATGTATCAGAGCCCATTCTAATCTGGCTGACGGTGTCTGAGAGACACCGTCACCATATTAGTGCTTTTCTGCCGCAGTTGTAAGCCAACCGCGGCGGAAAAGCTGCGGACGAAAACCAGGACCCACCAGCCATCCTAATGTGGCGGTGGGTCTTTGGTGGGTCCGCTGCAGATTTTCCGCATCCTCCGGGCCGGCGGTGGCTTCCGCCGGCCAAGAGGATGCGGAAAATCCGCAATCCTAATAAGCCCCATAATCTGGAACAACAATCAGCAATGATGTTCATCGCACCAGGCACATAAGAAACAACAAAATCAAATTCCTGCAGTGCTTCTACCCATCTTCCTATTCTACTTGATATAGCAACAATTCCCTTTTTGCAAAAAACTTTCATCAAAGGCTTATGGTCTGGTTTTACCTCTAAAAAACTACCCCACAAGAATGTTTCTAGTCTTCCGGTCACCCAATAAACAGCCCAAGCTTTCTTTTCTATGACTGAATAGCTGGTTTCAGCCACTTGCAATGTTCTAGACAAGAATAAAATTGTATACACTTTTTCTGCAGCACCTTGTTCTAACACCACACCTAAGCCTTTTGCACTGGCATCGCTTCCCTCCTTCATTCTCTGTCTACTTCCCCTGCTCCTATCCCCTCTCCCCAAAATCTCTCCCCTTGCCTGCTTTTTCCCTTATGCATATGTCCTTATTGTTTGTCTCGACCTAACATGTAACTATGTAGCTATGCTCTAATAACTGTGTAACCTTTGTAACGATGTAACCTGCAACTATGATCTGATACTCATGTAAAGTGCTCTGATACCTCCGGGTCTAGCCAGCGCTATATAAAACCTTTCAAACAAACAAACAAACATACCAGGCTCAACATTACTTAAGTTCACCGCCATAGACAGGTTTCTCTTCACGGTTACAAATTCCCTTTCACACTCTTGTGATAATTTAAATTACATTCCTTTTTTTTCAGGAATGTTCTCATACCACTACAAGCTTCAGAAAAATTTGAAATAAACTGCTACAACAGTCTGCAGTTCCTAAGAATTTCACCAATTCATCTTTGGTGTTGAGACTTGGCATATCTTTTGTAGTATTAACTAGATTTTCTTTAGGACGAATTCCATCCGCAGTAATCAAGTCCCAGATATTCTACTTTTGAAAAACACCAAGGGGCATATGTATCATTGAAATTCGCATTCGCAAAGGCCGAAATTCGCCGAATTTCGGCCTTTGCGAATGCAAATTCTCAATATGGTATGTATGAAGCAAATGTGGTTCAAAATAAGGAATCGCACAATTTGCGATTCCTTATTTTGCGATTGCATGTAAGGAATCGCACAATGTGCGATTCCTTAAATGCAATGTATCATGCAAAAAATGTTTGCTAATTGTCCCTAAGGAATCGCAAATTACCACCAACTTCAAGTTGGTGGTAAGTTGCGAATTCCTTTCAAAAAGCAATTTTTGTAAAAACAAAAGGTGCCATGTGACGCTCATACATGCCCTTAGGGCATGTATGTGCGCCATATGCGCACACATGACATTTTCAGGGGTGCAGCAGGGTGTCCTTTGGATACCCCTGCACCCTTGCGAATGTTCTCAAATTGCGATTAGCAAATTGCTAATCGCAAATTTCCCCTTCATTGCTATGGGCCTCCTGGCCCATAGGAATGAATGGGAAATCATTCCTTAATTGCGATTAGCAATTTGCTAATCGCAAGTAAGGAATCTTAAGAAATCGCTAAAAAGAAGCTGATTTCTACATACATACCATTTTGCGATTCTCAAATTGCGATTTGCAAAAAATCGCTATTTGAGAATCGCAAAATGCTATTTTGATACATATGCCCCCAAATCTACACTTCTCATGCTTAAGAGAAAGTCCACTCTCATTCAGTCTCTTTAACACTTCACTCACTCTAAAATACTGCTTATCCTGAGGCCTCCTATACACTAACACATCATTTTGGTATATTTTCACACCATTATCTCCTTCCAATATATGTTCCATTGCCCTCTAAAAAACTGCAAAAGCAGAAATAAACCCAAAAGTAATTCATGCATATTTTTATGTTCCAAAAGGCGTGATGAAAGAGGTTAACTCTTGTGACTGAGCGTGTAATGATATTTGATAGTACGCCAAAGTTAGATACAATAAGGTGAATGATTTTGTACCATCCAAATGGCATAGCATCTCAGTGATACTTGGTAAAGGATAGCAATCTGGAACCACAACTCTCTCAAGTCCACACATAGTCTTACCTCTCCATTTGCTTTCCAAGCCATGACCACTGTTGACACCCATTCTGATGCTACAATTTCTTGAATCACACCACTCTCTTTTAGTTTCGCCAACTCCTTCTTCATTGCATTCTTACTCATTATAGGTACATTTCTCACTTATCTCATATTCAGAATCACACCAGACTTAAGTTTTATGTGATGAACATAATTTTTTCTAAAGACTCCTGGAAACTGCTTATCCTAATCAATCTTTTCCGATAAGGTGCACACATTTGAACCCATCATTTCTTTCTTAGCAACCCAACCATCTTTCAACCTCACTGAAGTTGATAGATTGGGATAAAGAAACACCAATCACTTCTTTTGTTGAAACTGGCTAATTAAAGAATCACCCTTCACAGACACATATATCTTAGCTGGTATGCAACTCTTACCTCACATTTATTACCACGCATACCATTACCACGCATACCATTACCACGCAGAACCCTTCACCCCGCATATCTTTACCACGCATTACACTACAACGCACATACTATTACAACGCATACCATTACAACGTAAGTATAGGTAGGTATATCATTTAATTTTATATATAGGTTTTAGGGCTGGGTTTGGGTTTTGGGGTACAGGGGTATTTTCAGGTTTTAGGGCTAGGTTTGGGTTTTGGGGTACAGGGGTATTTTTAGGTTTTAGGGCTGGGTTTGGGTTTTGGGGTACAGGGGTATTTTTAGGTTTTAGGGCTAGGTTTGGGTTTTGGGGTACAGGGGTATTTTTAAGTTTTAGGACTGGGTTTGGGTTTTGGGGTACAGGGGTATTTTTAGGTTTTAGGGCTGGGTTTGGTTTTTGGGGTACAGGGGTATTTTTAGGTTTTAGGGCTGGGTTTGGGTTTTGGGGTACAGGATAATTTTAGGTTTTAGGGCTAGGTTTGGGTTTTGGGGTACAGGGGTATTTTTAGGTTTTAGGGCTGGGTTTGGGTTTTGGGATACAGGGGTATTTTTAACATATATTTACAAATAATAAAATTTAAATTATTTTTATTAATTAAATTATTTAATAATTAAATAATAAATATTTAAATATAATAATTAAAACAAAATTATTTACATTATATATAAATATCATATACTTACCTATACTTACGTTGTAATGGTATGCGTTGTAATAGTATCTGCGTTGTAGTGTTCTGCGTTGTAAATGTTTTCGTTGTAACATGACCTGCGTTGTAAAAAATGCGTGGTAATGGTATGCGTGCTAAAAGTACGCGTGGTAACGTCATATATCCATCTTAGCTGGAACAAATTCATAATGCAATTCAACAGTGCCCCTCAACTTGATGGATTGTCCTCCATAACCCTTAGGTTTAATATCAGGTTTCATCAAATATCATTAGATTTTATAGAACCCATCAATTTTCCTCAAAAACCTTTCAGGGAATAAATATTATCTTGGCGCTGGAATCAAATGATATTCTCACTAGAAAACTATGAATTCTCATCACTTCAAAAGGCTCTTCTCCCTCTTGACTATTTGTAAAACAATTTCTTCACGTTTGTTATCAGTCACACAATACTTCACTCACTTTTTCATATGTATGTGCAGATTTACAGCAAGCTGTAAAATGTCCTTTTCTCCCACAAGGTTTGAATGTAGTCTTCTACCCAGGACACTCTTTGAAATTTGCTATGTGACCTTAAGCATTTAATTTGAGGTTTCTTCATTTCTATTACATCTTGCTTAACCATAGCAACTGTTGCCCCTTAGACTTTACTACATACACAGTTTCCTTCTTCTCATCATTAAGCTGTTGATTCTGAATAACCTCCACTCACACTTGCAAATGTTCGCACAACTTCGCTGTGGTTATTACTTCATTAAGAGTGGGACTGTACTTTACCACAAAGCCTTCCTTGCTTTGTCCAAGACACATCCCACCATAAATTGATCACACAACCTCTCATCAGTAGTTGCGCCAAAATTGCATGTTGAAGCAAGTTTCCTTAGAGCAGTAATGTATACTTCCACTGAAACCCATACATGCTGCAACCTTCTTCCAAAATAATATTGCTCTAAGACAGTGCTTAACTTCGGTAAATAGTGTGATCAAGTTTCTTGAGACAAATTTTGTATACATTAAGCCCATTTGCATCCTCCATAGACAACTGCGGTAAATGCTTGAATACCTCTTGCCCCCCAAGTAGTGCATACGTAAAGGCATCTTCCTCTCAGTACCAAGAGAGGTACCACAAACCTGTGCATAGTGAATGACAACTTTCTTACATCTCTGCCAAGATATAGCTAGTTCTCCTGGAGAGGAAAGCAAAAACATAGGTGCAGTGACATTTTTCTTGTTTACCTAACAACCAGATACAAAAAAAATAGCATTGCGGTAAACTACAAGAAATCAAAACTCTCCAATTTAAATAACTATGCAAGTGCAACAGATGTTATGCCCATAGAAAGAAAATCTAAATCGACTATGTCACAGATTTACTGTAGCATATCAAGACCATATTCACTTGTTTGCTGAACTGTATGCACATCACAGGTAATGACACACAGTGCTCATAATAGTCACTTGTGTTTGTGTATTATAGGATGCAGTATGCCAGAACAGTATCCACTTGTTTGCCGAACTGTGTGTGCATTACTGGTAATGACACACAGTGCTGATCACAATCACTTGTGTGAGTCACAGGTTGCAACACGCGGGAACAGTATCCACTTGTTCGCCAAACTGTGCGCGTATCAAAGGTACTGACAGGAAGTGCTAATAATAGCTGCTTGTGTGTCACAGGTTGTACACCCTAGGACAACACTTTCTAGTTTGTGTGCGTACCACAGTTTGTAATACACTGCAGCAGAGGATGCGAATACCAAAGATACCTCCCTTCTTAGGATAGCTGCCAGCTTCAGTTCCAGATCACCACAACTCCTAGAGTGCAAAGTAGGCCTGATCCAACTAAAATGGCTGCTGACGTCAATGTAGTGACAATCTTATGACAGCACTCAAGGCTCTGCAGACACCACAGGCAGATAGGACAGCACAGCAGAGAACGGCTTCAGACATGCGGCCAACATGATTGACGTGAAGCTGTTACACTCAAGCGGCGTCTCTAGCAATCATTATGCATCTGAGCAAGCAACAAAAGAAAAACACAGCTGTGCTAGTGCTGCTGTGTGTGTTCGTGCTGCTACTACTGCTGTTGCTCAGTGGCGGCTGGTGACATTTGAAGTGGCAGGGCGTAAAAGTTGCGTATGAGTCTTACATCGCGAGCGTGCGAAGTGCGCAAGGGTGACCAACAGAAAGGGTGTTTGGAAGGCTGCTAAGAACCCCTTACCTTCAACCCGCCCATTTATATATTGCCATATAAGTGTTGGTGGAGATTCTGCCACAGAGCACAGGGTGCCAGCTACCCAGAAAGGGGTGTTGAGGGGTAAGGAAACTATCCTCACCTGGTCCCTGGTCACCTCTGCCTGCTGTTTGATCCTCAATGATTGGTGCCGGATGCTGCAAGAGAGGTGCAGCTCTCAGACACCCTTGTTCTTCCCTCTCTGGCCCGTCTTCACCTCTGCCCTCCTCGTGGTTGTACCAGAGCACTCACTCTCCTGGGCGCACCACCCCGCCGGCCCCACACTCCCTGTTCGCCTGTTACCTGAGGGCCTTATTACAAACAACAATTATACATTTCTAAACGGGTTCTGTGTGTCGTACTAATCCTGTAGATGGCACCGATTTATTCGCCGTTCAAGTTGCACAGCACGATAGGAAGTTAGGGCCACGGTTTCACAAGATGAACCCTACCCTGAAAGATCCTGCCCCATCCTAAACACACGGCATTTCTTAGGCTTAGCCCTCACCGCGCGAGCTAAGCAAAACACATGTTTGGCAAATACTTGTAATTCCAACCCGTGCCCTGTTTACGGACAGGTCGGGATACAGCGAACCCACCAAGATCGGGCCCTTGGCAGGGATCAGGGCGCTCCCAGGCAGCATGAGACTGCACCAAACTGTTGTATAAATGTTGTATGTTGGATACATCGGGGGCTGTCACTGGCATATTACACAGGGACAGCGTCAGCATATTTCACTGACTCGGTCTGGATCCGGCTCAACAATAGGTACCGGATCCTAGGTATGTACGTCACGTGGCAGTTAGGGGTGGTCGATGCAGTCTGGCACGGTGAGGACGGGTATAAATGAACTTAAACACTGTGAGGGATGGGGTGACGTGCAGAGGATAGGGTGACTGTCTCAGACAAATAACGCGCTTCGCGCCCTGTGATGAAGTAGGGAGCGCTGAATACATATACAATAAAATGCAGTTCGATGTGTGCTGGTGACAAGCATGGAAGGGGTTAAAGAAACATAAACATTGTGAGACATTGAGGTGACCGCGTGAGGAAAGAGAACGGGGTACCAGCGTGGACTCGCACCAGCTGATGTGTTCAAGTGATGGGAGCGTCGAGCGAATCACGGAAACAGAAACACTCGAGACACAGGTGGGACAGGAGCAGACAACCGCCCAACGCATGGCAGTGTCATGTGAGGAGTGCGGGAAGGGGTGACTGCAAGAGGCGCTGCAGTTTGAACTCTCTGAGTGGATTGGTGGTTGACAAATATGTGTTGTCTTCCGTAATCACAGAACAATACACATAATAAACGCATGCTCAATACTGTAACCAGCCTGCATTGAAACATAAGTGAGGAGACAATCCCAATAAAAGCGAGGTCAGGAGGAGGCACCAAGATCATTCACTCTCATTCCCTCACGGCGGAGGTCAGAGGTCAGCCCAAATGGCAAAGAAATATAAAAAACTTACCTTGGCTTCCCGACTCGAGTCCCGTCCCGAGACTGCAGTGCAGACTCCCGCCTTCCTGGATTTAGAATGCCCGTGCCGCCGCTGCGTCTGACGTGGTCGTGTGGGCTCTCGTCGTCACTGGAGGCTGCAGGCAGCCTCCCTCCCCTCCATGGCAGCCGGCGCTGATTGGTTTGGCCGGCTGCCCTAACTGCGTCATTTCTCCGAGTCTGCATCCTGCAGAACGAAGAGTGGGAGGAGGCTTGGGGGAGCGGCTTGCCCACTGTTGCTAATACTGTCTGTTTGGACAGCCTCTCAGGCTGCTGTCCAAACAGTCAGTATTAATAACAGTGGGCAAGCCACTCCCCCAAGCCACTCCCCCATGCCCTGAGGCTCGAGTTAGTAACCAGGAAGTTCGCTGCTTTCTCGCCGTGCGAGAAGGGCAGGCAGAAACAAATGGTATTTATAAATAAATAACTACCATTTGTTTCTGCCTTCTTCTCGCACGGCGAGAAATCAGGTGGGGCGGCGCCCAAACGCCCCCATGTAGAAACCGCTGCTGCTGTTGCTCCCATGCTGAAACCATCACACAGCCGAGTCAAATATAAGAAAATGACTTACCCATGAATACTCTTTGAAGCTGCGAATTCAGTAACATATAACATAATAAATAAATCTGGTCAGTGGTATGGATTTCCTCTCTTTTTTCACTGCTCCTCTTGTCCTCAGAGTTTAAAAGTAGATGCTGGGGTCTCTGACGTAGGTTTCTTCCTTCGATCGTCACCAATTTAAGAATGCAGAAGACTCAAACTTATAGTTGATAAGATTTCTTCTTTATTATTAGTAACAGGTTCCCAAATAGCGACCCCTTCCATCAGAGTTCTGACCACTCCAGCTTCTCCAACTCTTGTTTCTTTGAATCTATACATTCTTATTACGGAAGTGGTCAGCACGTAACATTCCATGCTATGTATTACAACATACCACATCCTTCTTCTTGAAGTTCCCGATTTTGAGACTTTGTATGACCTAGTGAAAATTTATATAAAGGTACTGAGAAAGTATATTACTTGTAGGTCAAGGATAAGAATGAGGAAGCGGGGTATATAAAACATGGTGTCTTTTACAGCATGGCTCTGAAACCAAAGGAGCAGAGAAAGGTGCTCTGTCGTTCAGGGCTAAAAGGACCCTGCTTGGCAGCCATAGCTCAGGATATTCCTATGGGGCTGGAGCAGAGGTCTTCAATCTATGTGGGTGTGACCCCCAGGGGGGCCGTAGAGTCCTGGGAAGGAGGTCGCGCATTCCCCCCGCCTCACTTGTGCATTTAATCCAAAACGTTTGCTTTCATTTGGGAAAAAGACAATTGCCCCGGGGATGGCTAATTTTGAACCATTGCTTCATCTGAAGGTTCATTAATTGAGTGTCCGGTTCTATGAAAAGTCTCTCTGCTTGTCTGAATAAAATGCAAATGTGCGCTTTTAGTAAATCTGCAAGTGTAAAGGGTGCTTGGGAGCTTTAATTGATTGAATCACTCCAAGCTTTGTGATTAAAAAGATTAGTTCTTTTAGTGGTAGTGGAACTGGGCCGTGAAGTGACTTCTTTTAACCGTAAGGTGTATTCAAAGAGCCCTTAGCACCCCTAGGGTGGTGTTGAATGGACAGTTATGTAGAAAGAAATTGCATTACATACGCTCTGGTATTAATAAAATCTACATTTTGGAAGCACCATTTTATCATAACACTATTTGCACATTTTGTATCAGTCTTTTTTGTGCTGTGCCGTGTGTAATGCAAGTATAAAACAATGACTTACATATTCACAGTGCTTTCTGTCAAAGCCTGTGACCACGTATGACTAAAAATACACAAGTCACTATTCTGCACTGCACTAACCAAGATTTCATTCTGGGGCTCTCTGGTTACACACAGACCTCTGCAGTGCTTTAACTAATTGGGTTTTCATAATGTACTACAGTGCACTTCTCACTGAGTAACAACTTTTTTAAGTTTATTTTCATTTAAGCTGTCCATTATTTTATTTGTAGCTACCCGATGGTGAAAGACCTGAAAAATGTACAGAATATTTTGGGCATTATTTATGAGAGGATATAAACAACACAAGCATCACAATCCTACCTATGAGGCAGCCCAAAGCCACCCAGCATGGCTTTGCATGGCCTCATAGATATGGAGTAAGACAAAGCAGCGCAAGTGACTGCGTTGTCTTACTCTGCATCAAGAGGGCTTCCATGAGCGTTGCATGGATGTTCCCACACAGCACCCATCATGGATTGTGTTGCTGCCCCAGATTTACAAAATCACGTAAACTGGAACAGCATCAAAACCATAAACCTCCCCAACGGAGGTGTAACAAAGAGAAATGTTTTAATTTCTCCTCATTCTACAGCTCACATAGAAAGAGAAACATGCCTCTCTGAATTGCTTTTGTGAAGGAAAGGGCCCCTTCATGCGCAAAACCAATCCTGCCTATGTTAGTGCTATGCATCAATCTGTGTGCCAAATCAAGGGGAAAGGACAGGAATGCACCGTATTTCATAAATACTATGCATTCCTGATCTTTCACATTGGCATAGGGCAAGTCTTGCGGCACTGCCCTACACCAATATCTCATAAATTAGGCTCTTTGTTTTGAGCTACATCTTTGGTGTGCTAAACACTGTTTAATATTCTGGAATCAACAATACTGTTCTTCAGGCACACAGAGATAAATTGAGTTTGTGGTTTCAGTAGTTCTTTTATTTCTTAACCCCTTGGGCACGGCCGCGATTCTGCGCCTGTGCGGCGCTTTTAATAAGTGGGCGGGTTCATGGCGGCCCCCAGCCGTTATCAGCACACACCCACCGCGGTGCATGACGGACGGGGGCAGTCATCAGCATAGAAGGGGTTAATTGATATACAAGCCCCTTGCCAACAGGTGTTTTGTCTCAAGCTGTTGTTGTCACAGCAGACTTCCTCAGGGCAAAGTTTCAGTCTCCTGACACATTCTATATCGCTTAGATGAAGTCCTACCAACGGTTTTCAATTCAAACTCAAGTCGGCCTACTGCTGTAAGCAGGACTGATATTAAAAAATATCGATGTATTTAATCACAATAGTATGTAGACTTCCTCAAGGAATGGGTCCGCAGAGAGTGATGGCGACAAGTATATACTTTGATACTTTTCTTATACACATTTGGTAGAGTGCGCCAATTTCCCCAGCCATCGCAACTCGTTCTACTGTTTAATATTATTTCCCCACCCTAAAAATGATTTGCAGTAGAAATTGGGGGTGATTATGGTTGTCAATAGTTGTCGATGATGAGGAGTGTCAGACTTACACCTAAAAACCTTTGACACAGGGGTCTCGGCATCAAAATGTTTGAAGAGTTCTGGGCTAGAGGTTCCGTCCAATGAGCAAAGTACTTATCCAATCCCTTGCTGCAAGAAACATTCTGGGTATACAATTCGCAAGACATATGCTCCTCTGCATGCTCATTTTGCCAACTGTTTTTTCCTGAAGCCTGCTACTCAGGAAGATAAGGCCCTGACAGCTCTGAGTAGCAGCTGGGAAAGCAATTTCCTGCAGAATGATATCCTTTGTTGTTGGAGTTGTCCCTTTTTGGCTAAAGTTCCTTAAACGTTTTGCCTTTCCTCCTAGACCTTTTTCTGACATAATGCTGCTGACTTAGATGCTTTGGTCACTTTGCCACTGCTGATCAGTGTCATAGTGCAGGTGCTCCCTGTATAAAGTGTTATGGTAAATGTAAATGTAAATGTGCTTCGATTTATATAGCGCGCTTTAACCCAGAGGTCTCAAGGCGCTTGCTTAGGGAACCCATCCTGGTATTCCCCTGTGAGATACCCCGGCCGGGTATCCACAAGGTGAAAGCCAGGCATCCCGCCGCGAGGGGCCGTAGTGGAGATTAAGCAAGCTATTGCCCAGAGTCGCAGAGTGTGACCCCGTGAGTCGAGTAGGCACCGGAGCGAGAATTGTCGACTCCGTGGAATTTTGAGCCCGAGACCCGCCGAGGCGGGGAATCGAACCCTGGTCCACGGCCGATCTCAGCTTCTGGGTCTGCCGCCTCTAACCACTGAGCCACGCTTCTCCACATTATTGGTTGTCCATAATTGGTATGTTTGCCTTACTATTGAAGTTCCTGGTAAAGTGCACTATGTGTGCCATGCAGGGCTGGTAATGCAAATGCTACTAGTGGGCCTGCAACACTAATAGTGCCACCCACACAAGTAGCCCTAAGAGAAATCTCAGGCCTGCCACTGCAGTGCCTGCGTGCAGTTTGTTAACTGTCTTGCTGTCCTGGCAAGAGCACCCACTTGCCAGGTCTTGCCTTCCCTTTTTATGCACATCAGACACCCCTATAGTAGGCCCAAGGTACCAGTGTAAGTGAAAGGTAGGACATGTACTGAGGCGTGTACTATGTCCAGGCAGTGAAATACTGCCAAACTCGTTTTTCACTGTTGCAAGGCCATCACACCCACAGGACAGAATGGGGAATGCTGTGTCCAATGATTCCAGCATATATTCCCATAGGCATAAGATGGAGAGATGGAGTTTAGTGTGCCTGAACTCTGAATTGAACAACACATCTTTTTGTGAAGATGTTTTTTGAATTGTGTGTTTAGAAACCACGCTTTTGGAAGTGGCTGATATCTTGTCTTAAACCATCCTGTGTGCCTATGCCTGGTTGTATATTTCCTGCCTGGGTTTGGATGTGACAGGGTCTGGGAGTTGTTCTGACCCCAGGGAGGAATAGGTGAGACAGCAACAGGTTGACCTGTGTTTGATGTGGGGGGAGTAGTCCCCTGAATGTGAAGAGGGCAGTGTTGTTGCCACCGGAGGATGGCTCCACCTCCTGCTGAGAGTCTTGGCCCCAGACCCTGACTATCAAAGGAGGAGGGTGTACACTAGCAGGAAGACACCCAGGTCTGGTTTGGACTGAGGTCAGAGCCCCCTGAACACAAATAATTCAAAGGCATTTAGGGCTATAAATGTAAGAGCTGAAATCCCTGAACTCAAGATTGAAATCTATACTGAAAAATGATTGAAACTACTTTGTGTTCAAGAGGAACCTCTGCCAAAGGAGAACAGCTAAACAGACTGAAGAGAAGGACTGTCCTTGCAGTGTGTTCTGGGGCTGGCCTGCAGTTTGCTGATTTGACTAATTAGAGGACAAGGGACTTTGCTGTGTGCAGTGTCCCCCCAGCTTATCAGGACTTTACTGTGTGCTGTGTCTTGAAGTAGCATGTCTCCAAGGGCCTGAGGAGAGCTGGTCCCCCGTTGTGAAACTTAGGAACATAAAAGTTTCTAATCGCGTCTCAGCAACGCTTGGTGCGTGGTGCTTTTGCAGGCCTGAGACTGCTGTGTGGTCTGAGGTACAGTTTACGAGGTGCCCCGTGATTGCATTTCCCCCGCAGCGTGAAAAATCATCCACACTGCTATATTGCTGTTTGTGGCCTGAGCCGTCATCATAACTGAGGATCACCGCCGCAGGCCCGAGCCACAATGTGCTAAAGGCTTACTTGAAACTAAGGACTGTGTCACAGCAACGCTGTGTGCGTGTGCTCTTTGCATGCCTGAGACTGCTGTGTGGTCCGTGGTACTGTTTACCAGGTACCCCGTGATCGCATTGCCCCGCAGTGTGAAACATAGTTCATGCCACTGTATTGCTGTTTGTGGCCGAGCAGTGATTATAACTGAGATTGTGAGTAAGAATCACTGCTGCCTGCCTGAGCCGCAGAGTGCTACCGGATTTCTGGAAGTCTGCTGTGTGGTCCGTGGTACTGTTTATGAGGTGCCCCGTGATTGCTTTGCCCTCGTAGAGTGAAACATCGTCCAAGCGGCTGTATTGCTGTTTGAAGCTTGAGCCGTCATCGTAAATGGGGCTGTGATTAAGGATCACCGCCGCCAGCGCGAGCCGGAACGTGCTAAAGGATTTCTTGATGCTACGAAATCTGCTAGGTGAAAGGGATGGTGATTGTTGTTCACTGAGAGGAATCTGCCCAAGATCGTCAACGAAGGAGAAGGCCATGTCGTAACCAGTCGTGCTACAGCGTCGCTTAGTAACAGAGCCGCAATGTGATCGGAATTGCCCAGCAGGACGTCCGACGAGTGGAGAGAGAGAACCAGGCAGCGTACCCCCCAGGTAGGGCTTGTTCTCCGGTTGGGAGCCGCAACCGTGTGGGGCCTGGGATGGCATGCAGGAGGAGTGCAGGAGTGCTCCGAGCTCTCTCCTGCTGCACAGCGATAGACGCGCTGAGTCCCCGAGTAGCCCATACCTTTCCAGCAGTAGAGGGGCCGCCCCTGTAAACTTCTGGCCATTGTCTCTGGTGTTGGGGCCTAGTGGGGGCCTGAGTTGACCATGTAGATTGGCGTACAGTATTATCCTTGCATTACGAACTGCCTGATTTTTGCCTTACGAACCATATTAAAATTGCATTACGAACTGCTTGATTCTTGCATTATGAACCACATTATTATTGCATTACAGACTGCCTGATTCTTGCATTACTAACCGCATTATTATTGCATTAACGACTGTCTTATTGCTACATTACGAACGGCATAACATTGCATTAGGACTGCATTAGAGATCGTTAATTGCCCATTAATACCGCAAGATGCTACAAGTGATTGCTGGCCTAATAACTGACCAAGTGAATTATTACGAATACACATTTGTTGAATTTCTTTTGTTTGGTCTCATCGTATTCCTTTTTATAAAGATACCGCTATTTTTATGAAACCAGTGTGGTGTCCATTTGTGGTGTTATCACTGTGTTACTTGGAGTGTGGTTGCAAATACTTTACACATTACCTTGGAGATAAGCCTGGCTGCTCGTGCCAAGCTACCAGAGGATGAGCAGAGGTTTTCTAAAGGTGTGTCTCTCTTTACTCTGACTAGATGCACGGGGGTATCTAGGTATCTAGTTGGACTACGATCCCTACCTCAGCCAACTAGAGACCCTGATTCTAACATTTGGCCTTTGTTAAGTGTGCTGGCGAAAATGTATGAGGGCTGTGAAGACATTTTGGAGAGTGGGTATAGTATGAGTATGGGTGACTAAATCATCAGATTTGTTCAACTGATAGTAATTACCAGTGCTTAATTTGTAAAAGCTTGAGTACCAGGGCCCTGATCCGGAGAACACTACTGCTTGCCCCCCATTGCCCCTGTCAGTGCTGCCAATGACTGCACCAGCACAACTACTAACCCTCACACTCCAACAAGTGAGACTATTCAGACTATTCAAGGCCCCAAAAAATATAAGAATGGTTTTAGATACAGATAGTGGTCATTTTTTATGTTTATTGATTTAATAAACAAAATGTGTTGTACTCATCTCTAAATAAAGCGCACAGTGGCACAATCATGGTGGGGGCCTTGGGGGACAGAAAGTTTGGGAAAACCTTTAGTCATACTCCCTCTTTCTTAACTGTAATCACTAATACATTTAATGTTTTATTTTTTTAGTGTAACTTGTACTGGTTGAAAGCAGGCATCAGTGACTGAAGTGAATTAGTGAAGCCCTTCACTTTGTAACTTGTCAGATTCATTGGGTAGTGAAGCTAAAAGCATTTTAATAAAAAGTAGAGGCAGGAAAATGGTGCAGCTGCCAGTCCGGGTCACAAAACCACTGGTCTGCAGCTGCTTCAATATTTCAGGCTGCAGTTAAGTTTATGTTCATGTCTATTTTGTTTGTATAGTGCACAATTCAGAGCTCAATTACTTCTAGACACTATTATAGCAAGAAGAATAGCATAGTGTTCTTACTTTGATGGATTGGAGAGTACTTAGTAAAAGAAACAGCCAGGCTGCCTGCTTCCCTTCCATAACATGTATTTGCTAGTGACATTGATAAGGTGATTTTCTCTAAACAACTAGAATGTAGATGTTTTCCAAAATCTGGAGGAATAAATGTTATTGCTAACTTAGAAATAATATAAATATAATAACATAGAGGCTTGTATTGCAATAGCTATTATTCAATTTTTAATCTAAGCCCCAAATATTCTTTCTTTGACCCTATTTCTGGTATTTATGCCTTAGTAATACACACAAAAGACACGAAAGTAACATCTTCACTTTGAGGCTCTTTTTGAAGCAATATTGCTTATATTGGACGGAAAAGTCCCACTCACACTTTTGTGGCATGCTTCATTATCGACTAGTCCGTCCTACCCCGATAGCATAATAACAGCCAGGTGACCTCAGCCCAGAATAACGATATTTTGAAAAGTGTAGGATCCAAGAGAAAGCTAATAAAACAGCTTCTGTGTAAACCCAATAGATATCTCTTAATTTAGGGGGTACACAGGGCAGGGTTAAAAATTTCTTTAATGAAAGCGGAGAAATTGCTGGGAGGTAAACTCCGCTCCGCCGACAGAGTTTGCAGAGTTTTATCACCCTGCACGCCGCTTGGAGTGCGGAGTTCAGAAAAAACTCCATGCTCTGCCAAGTGGCAGAGTTTATTGGTGCTCGGCTTACCTACTTCAGAAATAATTAGAAGCTGGACTCCCTATTACTCTGACAGGAATGCAGCAGACAAGTCACAACAGCATCTGTACGCATCTCGGGCCAATCACAAGTGACCTTGTTCCAGGTCTCTTCTAAGATGGCGGCGATGGGGAGGCTAGCCGGAGCAGCGCTGCAGCAATAGTGAGAGGCAGCTCACAGGATAACTTCTCAGCACTGCCAATAGCATCCCGAGGAGCCCCTCTAGTCCAGCTGAAAGCAGTAGAAGCGAGTCCTCCTGCCCTTAGGGTGACCAACCGTCCGTAAATTTCACGACCGTCCGTAATTTGGGCCCAAAGTCCGTTGTCTGTGAGGATCCCTTTTGCAGACACCTTTTGTCCATAATTTTGGACATCACAGGAAGCAGCACTGCTCCCCTGTGAGAAGCCTTAGCCCCTTGATTGGGGCGCCTCGCTCTCCTCCTCGAGCAGAAGAGCAGCCCCACCCACCCATTGTCATTCTGTATGCTGGGTAATAGCCACATACAGAATGTTAATGGGGCCGTCTGAGGTGTTAAAGCTTGTGGTGGCCTCCTCCTGCCTCAGTGTACAGAAGGGCAATCTGTAAGATAAAAGATAAAACACCCATGCTGCAATGTTAGAAAATCTATACTACTATAATAAAGCAGAAACTTTCAGGCTTTGAGGCGGGTAAACTCGGGAACCACTGCGCCAATCTACACACCCGATACACCGTTGAAATCGGCAGGGTGTGTAGATGGTTATAGGCTACATTAATTAAAAAAATAAATGTTATTTAAAAAATTTTAGATTAAAAAAAGTAGTGCCTCAAAAGTAGCGCCGGCCGCGACGTGCGCTGTCACGTTAGGAGCACGGGGAGGAGCGGCGTCCGAGGAGCGGCGGACATGGCGCGGGGGAGGAGCGGTGATGTCAGGAGCAGAGGACCGGCGGCGTAGGAGGAGCATAACCGGGAGGAGAAGATTTAGCGCAGTAGCGCTCAAAATCATAGACAGGCGGATACACCTGACTAGCCGTCTTTGAAACACGGCGCCGGGAACTACAGGAGGGGGAATACGGCTAGTCAGGTGTATCCGCCTGTCTATGATTTTGAGCGCTACTGCGCTAAATCTTCTCCTCCCGGTTATGGCCTCCATTGAATACTAATGAGAGACTACCAACTACGCGAGCAACGTTTATTTTCTACATATCTCACCCATATCGGGTTGGCCACACCACCATTTCCGGTCCATAATTTATGAGGCCCTGAAGATTCGCAGTCTGTTCCCTGCGATGAAATACGTGTTGGCCAGTACAGAGGAACATTAAACCGGTGTTATACACCAAGAACTTTACATCTTTTGAACTCTCTTATTGCACCAAATGGTCGATTTACTTAAGTCTTGATGTGCACAGTTTACCTTTCTCATTGAAACTGCAAATCACCCAGACATTACTGTTTTTCTCCAGTGCAGGGGCTTTGTTGTTACTGTTAATAGCCGGTATAGCCCTGCTACAAAGGGCAATAAGGCTATTAGAATTTTCTGCCACTAGAGGGCAAATGTTCTAACAAATTAAACAAAGGGTTCTCGAAGCTCAAGGGGATATAAATCCCCTCGAGCTTCGAGAAGCCTTTGTAGAACATTGGAATGTTGCTCTGCGGGCCTTTACCGGCCCGTAGAAGCAGGGAGCACTCCATTGTCTGCAATGGAGCTCCCAACATTCCAATGTTCTAATACTGACTATTGTCTTCAGCGATTAATAAAGTGTGACAACAGAGACCTGCCCCTACCAGCCCATATGTGGTACTAGTATGCATTAATTAGGATAAGACCCTATATTGACTCTAAAATGTGTGCACAAACTGTGTCGTCAGTTTTCACATTTGCAGTTAAATAATTGTGTGTGTGACTTGTAGTGCATCGCACACTTCTACATATCATTTACAATTTGTGTATGTTTTATTGATGTGGTGTCCTCTGCTGATGCAAAAGACCTCTGTACAGCTTTGCATCTGTGAAAAGCGCACCAAGTGAGTGCTCCATAATGTGTCTGTATGTCTTGTGTGTACTAATTGCTCATTTAATAACGAAATTACAAGTACCAATGAACTTGTTTTTTTTCCATTTACTTATCGATGTTGAACCTAATGAAAACAGGTGTTTGTGCATGCCCTTTCGACCAGGAGACGGGCAAGTAGGCCTGCTTCGTTTCTTTTGCATAAATACGGGTGCCCATTGTTTGACATAGAATACCCAACATTAGGAGGTGACAATAACCTCCTAATGTTGTGGGGAGAGGAGTTGGTCTAAAGGGTAGGGCGGTTGACATTGAATCTGGGGAACCGGGTCCTAGTCTCAGCAATGACGCTGCACGTCCTTTGATTCTGGGCAAATCACTTAATCTCCCCATGCCTAACAAAATCGAATGTGTCCTCATGTAACGCAACTGGTGGTATGTAAAGCGCTCTGATACCTGGTGAAGTACCCACTATATAAAACTCTGTTAAAAAAATAAATGACAGTAAGTATTACCAAATTACAATAGTCTAGTGAAAGCTCTGGACCTTTGAAAGATCATTAAAATGGCTGAAACGTGTCGACAAGAAACTAGAGTGCAGGCACAGTAACCCCTCCCGCTCAGATGCACCAAAAGCATAGGCTTTTAATATAGCCTTATAGCCCGCTGTAGAGGGCTATACCGGCTATTAAAGGCCCTCTCCAGCGTTAAAGGGTCCAAGCCGAAGGCGAGGGCCTTTAACAAGGGAGAGAGACTTTAATAGCGGCATAGCCCATCTACGAAGGGCTATATGGCTATTAGAACATTCTGTCACTAGAGGACAGAATGTTGTAACAAAAAAAACAAAGCCTTTTGGAAGCGTGAGGGGATTGGAATCCCCTCAGGCTCCCTGAAGCCTTTTTTCACAGCCAGAGCTGTGAACAAAGAAACATTGGAATGTTGGAGCTCCAGGCTTATACCAGCCATTATAAGCCCAGAGTACTCCATTGTTTTCAATGGAGCTCCCAACATTCCAATGTTCTAATTATATAAAAGGCACCCACCAAGGGACAAACCAGGATGTCTCTTAGATATTTTTTAATCTTTAGACCCTCTTAGAAGGAATATTCAAAATGCTCCCTGGAATAGGGTCAAGCCCAAACCCCAGTAAAAGAGGTGTCCTGGTAGCAATTGTCCTCTCCACTGAAGTCATCACTAAGAGGTCATAGAAAAGATGTCAAATTTTACCTTTGGACCCAAACTGTTATCACCTGAGCAGGGATCACTGTTGTCTCTGCCTCTCCTGTCCAAATCCATCTCTTCATGTTTTCAGCTCTGTCAAAGTATACCTGCTCACTACTTGAAACAGACCTGGAGTTGTAGAGGAGCATTGAGGAATTTAGCATGGCAGCATGAATCTTGGGCACTCATCAGCTCCAGTCCTCAATGGGCAGCTGAGGCACAATGGGGAGAAATTGGATGAAAGTTGGTAGAAAAAGAATCATAGAATTCTACCTCACTGGTTCACTTCTGATGGCTTACTTAAAAGCTAACCTGAAAGAAGGTGGGCATGCACACCTGAATGTTTACCACCAGTTTAAACTAACTGTTACGGTTATATATTCAAGGTTAATCAAGTTTAGCATTCGCTCACTTGTAGGGATGCAGCCCTGCGTCCCTAAGGGATATAAAAATGTTCAAGCAAGGCCGTGGATCACCACAACCTACATGACGAACAGCTGCTGACAATAATGTCTTATCTGGTCTTCAACTCTCTTTAACCCCTCCCCTGCTGTTGACGGAACCGCTCCGTCATCAGCTGCGGTGGCGCTGTGCTGATGACGGAGCGGTTCCGTCATGGCCCTGCCGCCACGTCTGCGCGGCGCTGATTTCGCGCCTGCGCGGCTCGTTCTATTGAGCGGGCGCGGCCGTGACGGAACCGCTCCGTCACGAGCACAGCTCAACTGATGCTGGTGACGGAGCGGTTCCGTCACCAGCAGGCACCTGCCGCTCGCCCACCCTCCCCCCTTAGCACTGCGGCGGAATAGCCGTCGCAGTGAAGGGGTTAATAGTTTAAGACTAAATGTTATCTATGTATAATCAAACATTTTTGGACCGTTTTAGACATAACAATTCATAACAGAAACTCAATACGTGTGATCATCATAAATACAAGCCAAGAGTCTTTATTCAGATTCATAAGTGTGTATTTCAATTACATAAGAGAAACAAAAATATTGCATTTTTTACAAGCAAACTCCAGAATTCATTCCCAATTCATTTCGTGTTAAATATAAACCCTTCATCAGGGGGTGTAAGATGAACAATAATATACAAACAAATCAATGGAAGTTTCTTGTGGTCCACCAACTGGAGCTTCAACAAAAAAAAAGGCAGGATCATGATTTTAGAAAGTAAGTTATTTTCATGACAAACGTAATTTAGTTAGAATTTGCACTCGAAAGAGTTAATAAGGAGGGGAAGTTAATAAAATGGAAAGAGAATCAGAAGGAAACATTGTGAGAAGGGAATTACTAATGTGTGTCTGGAAAGACTTTAAGAAAAAAATGCTCTGTGCTTCCAGTCTATTCAAAATGCTATGTTTCAAACAATATGTGACATCGTGTATACTAGTTTTCTTCCACCTCACCTATGGCTAGCTAGCCATCTACTGGGAGCTCTTCGATCCCACACTGGGTGGATAGGAGTGTCTCTGATACACTCTGGTGCAGATGACTGACAAGTAAGAGGGAGTCCACCAGCACCTTGACCAAAGATGTTGACATTAAATATCTGTTGGTATGCAACTTCTGTAAGCTACAACTTGACACCCAACTCTTTGAGTCAGTTTCCTGGCAACCCGTGCCCATTCTTCCACGAGTTAAAGGGACCAAACAAAGCAACTATGCAGTCCACACAGGAGCAGATCTGGTAAGTGTATTAAATAATCCCAGGGCAGTTAATGACGTTTAATGTAGTAATTTTAGCTAGAAGAATCAGGTAAGGAAACTAAACGAGACAAAGGGGTTCCAGCCGCAATGTGTAATTGGCCTCATGTGTTTACTAGCCCACTAACAGTTCCAAACATGGAAGACACCACAGGGAGGTGCCCTTATCTTCTCCAGTCTTTTCCTAGATCCATGTATAGGAGATATGGAAGGTTAGGCAAGCTATAAAAGTCTAAGACGTCCAGGTCACAGGTGGCCAGAAGGATGCTTGATATAGACTGTGGGCAAGAAGAGGGCTTCAGTCCAAGTCACATTAACCAGGTCAACGGAAGGATTGAAGGCTGGCCGGCTAAGTAGGTGCAGTCATTACATTAGTCACAGTGGAAAAGAACAGATGAGCCCAGTAGTCCTATTAAGGATAAGCAGATTTATCAAGGTATAGCTGGAAACGAGGTTTATTTCAACAAGATGAATCAGAAAAAGAATTCATGAACAAAGACAAAGTTAGTGGAAAGTCAATGCAAAAGCCAGTTTCATCATCATGCACTACATTAAAGAGACAGATGCCTTGACTGAAATTGCAAACACAAAACTAGCCCGAATGAGACTTACGGCTAGAGCGGTCGACCTTGAGCGTTGTGCACCACATTTGTGCCACTGTTACATCACTTCTGTGACGCAGCGGTGGCATCAACCATGCGCCACCTTGCACCCTATTTACAACGTGACACATCTAGGAAGATGCGTCACCTTGTAAAGTCCTGCGCCACATGAAACCTGTGTCAGGTCTCATGTGGGCGTTCTGGCGCAGGGGGGGCGTTCCGTCACAGGAACGGCTCGGAAAAGTGCCTGAGTGAAATCTACAAGATTTCACTCAGTCACTTTTCAGACGCCGCTGCGTCAAAACCTTGCGCCTGCTTGAAGCAGGCGTAAGGCATGACGCACCATGTTGAGAATAGGCCATGTTGTAACAGTGCTGGATTTACATCGCACCCGGGACACAACTCCAGCACTGCGCCAACCCTACGCCGGGAGATGCGACATGCATCTGTTTATCCTTGCGCCATGATGCCCCGCATTGTAAATGCGGCGCATCTGTGGTGGCGCAAGGGTACACTTGCGTTACGCATCTTTCCTGATGCTTCCCTTCTGATTTGCAGGGATGCCCCAGGAAACGTAAATCTGCCCCTTAATCTAACCGTGCCTATCAAAAATGAATTTGCCCTTTTGTAACGAAACAGGTGCTTTGTAAAGCGCTCTGATACCCGATGTCTTGGGTCTAGTTTGCGTTATATAAAACTATTAAAAAAAATAACTCGAACAGCCATAGTCAATAAAGGTTATGGAACCCAAAGGGGGGCAAAATACGTGTCACAACATCATGAAAGTTAATACCTTAGTGCACTCACCAACTCCACCATATGTTCTGTGAGCAAAGATAAAGAAAAGTGCAGACAGTCTAATCTTGGTCTACCAAAAAGTGGATGGGGCAGAGGATGTTGCAGGTGAATTTGCATTTTTGTTCACTACCGATAAGTTTATTTTTGCTTACACTACATCCACGTACCATCTGTGAGTTGTGTTGATGATGAAAATACATCACAACACAGTAAATCTTCTATGTGTGGGAAATGGGGTTGAGAGAAATAAATCGATGGAGAGGTATTTAGCGAAAAAGTCGAGAGACTGGCATGGGCATCAATCAACCACAACTCGTGAGCTTGGCACATCTGCTATAGAAGAAATATGAGACTTAAGACAAGTGAAATAATTAATGATCTTTAATTGAAAACAGACTCCAAAAATGTACAATATTTCCTAAGAAAAAAATGCAAAAGTAGGTAGACACGCTCATCGCAAAAGTATAATAAGGAAAAATGATACTTGGCCAAAAATGGTGCATTATGATATTTACCACCTGAAATGTGAACAGGGCTGAACCACAGAGTACAGGCGCTGTGGAGTTTATTTGTTTGCTAACGACCTGCTGAATGAGAAGAATTGGATTTTAGAAGAAAAGGTAAATGGGGAGATCTCAGAGGACCTAAAGGAATAACCTATTTAGAATGCAAAATAGAACTTTCACTGACAATAATTAAGGCTGATTAATTACCCCTCCTGCGTATGCAGAATGTACAATGACAAATGAAATAATAGAGCTGAGCCTCTCACTTGGAACAATAATTATTCTAAATAACCTATTTCCAAATCAGAGTTGTGTTTCTCTCTCTTTTTTTATAGCAGTTGATAATAGTTACAAAAGAAGTATAGTCATGTTAATGTCTCAGTGATGACAGCAGCACATTGCAATTCAAGGTAATGGATGGATATCACATGCATCATCTAGTAGCCATGGTTCACAACAAAATATATGATTCACCTGCCATTGAATTAGTTGTCCTTGTTTGTCCCCATGCTAAAATGACTTCCCCTCAATCACCTTTCTGTCCAGTGAGCACTAGTCTATTTTTCTACTTACATGGGAAACATGTTTCCACATACAATGAATTCAGTTTACTTAGAACAATTGTTTTTCTCTTTTTTAAAGCAGCTCTGCTCATGTGAGAAGAGATTGGGTCCAAAGGTGAAATTTGACATATTTTATGGTGCGGTATGTTGGTTATATATTTATCAGAGGCTCATGTATAGTGATGCCTAAATAATCTCTTTCCTCTTCCTCTGGTGCTGCTAGTGAAGCCTCATAATCTTTAGAAATAAAATGCTCAACTGTTCTAATAATTGTCACCATTTTTTGCATTTTGATGAGACAGTTTGGTCCTTTTGATAGTGACAGCTTCCCAACCACACTGAAAACACATTCAGAAGATGTACTGGCTGCAAGATATGATAGATATTTTACTGTCAATGTATAAAAGTGCATTAATTTGTGGGTAGGGAGTTGCCAAACTCAAGAATGACACTAACGTTCAGAGGGGACCCCAAATCATTAGATTTACCTGAGCTCATTGTTGTAATCTTCTTTCCTCTGTTTTCCTCCACCCTCTTTGGTACGTTCCTCACTGTTTCTCTCCTCCCTAAATGGTACGTGCCGCTGGAGCTTACCTTAGAATGTTGGCATCCCTCAGTCAGTCTTGGAGAGTGGGTGACGGAATAAAGTCTACTTCTTTTTTACTCCGCCTCAGCCTTTTCTTCTTTTCAACACTCAACCCTCTGGAATCTGTGGTACAGAGCAGACAGGCTTAACGTAGAGCAATATGTAAAGTATTACTGCAGTATGAAAACAGTATTAAAGTCAAAACACCAAACAATATATATCCCAAACTGAATTAGAAAAATAGAGTAAAATGTATCAACAAAAAGCCACTAAAACCACAAAACCCCAATAGTGGAACCAAATGGAGCACTGGTCGGATTCAACAAATGGGTTTGTAATGTGGTTCGTCATGGTCAAAGATTGTACCTTCTGAATTAGTCTTTTTTATGGAGCTTAAAATCCTGAAGCTCTTTTTGAGGAAGGTGCATCAAAATCGAACACCTTTGCCGCAAGGTCCTCCTCACAGCTCCGGAGGCCTTGAAAGTCCAAAACTTTCCCAACCATTTCAAGTTTCTGGAGCAACTCCTCTGATTCAATTCGAAGACACACTGCACTTCAAGAACAGCACTTGGAGCGGGTGGGGGGTCAGGGATCACCCCAGCACCTGCACTAGTCAGTGGGTGGAGGTGACTCTTGGTTCGCTCAAAACCAATGGGGCAAAAGATCTCTGGAACTACCCTACCCACATTTGCAGTGATTCTTGTTTACCCTACTTCAAACAACCCCACAGTGCACTTTACCCCTAAAATTAAAGATTGAGAAACTCTTTCTTCCTCTTACAGAGCGTATGTGCCCACCCAGAGGTGTGGCCAGTGAAATATGCAGTCCCCTACTCTGTGGTCAATCAAAACGAGCTCTGGGGGTAGCTCCGCTCTCAATGAGTTTGGTGCCAGCCTGGCTGGGTGACAAAGTGTTCGTTTCTCCAGGTCTCTTCTTAAATTTAAGAGTGAAAGAGCATGCCTCTTTACAAGTTAATTACGTTTCGGAGTCCACCCTAACAGGTCTTGCTGCAAGGGGAAATAAAACACCTCCTTACTCCAAGGCACTGATCCTGCTCTGGGAGCAGTTTTCACACCTAGGCCAATCATTTTACTATTAAATTGGAAAATTACTAAATATTAAAAGTAATCTATGAATTACTTTTGTCGCTGTTTCTTGTCAAATGTTACAGATTAAAGTTTATAACCTGTACTTTGAATTTTTTTTAGAATTCAGCTACAACCTTGACAGTAAAAATAGCTTTTGGGGCCTAGTTGCTGGAGGAACATGCCTATTTTAATTTCTCATGTGCTCCACTTTTAAATATCAGGCACCCTGCCTTGTAGGTTCTTAGAGGTGACTTCATATCCTTTAAAATAAGAGTTCCTGACCTGTTAAAAAAGGTTATTTTTACTGGTATAGACAGCAGGGTTTAGGCTGATACAGTAAGGATACACAAGGTAGGCCTAAAGTCATGTTTTCTCTGTCACTGTTGTGAATGGCACAATAAGTGCAGAAGTCCACAAGTGACATTCAGCTTTCCATGCCATGGGTTGCTTTCTGCACCATATACTATGGCCTAATTGCAAAATTAAATGCCATTTAGGATTAGGCTGATTTCAATATTTTTAAAGAGGAAGCACAGGCTCTTTACTCTGTGTTAGCAGGTGGAAAGTGCACCGAGTTCAAAATCCAACAAAATCGATAGGGAAACACTTGTGGGGAAACCATGCAAAAGATTATCATTCCCTACAGTTAGCCACTTTAGCCTCTGATTCATTTTCCAATGATAACACATCAATAACTTATGATCTTGTTTCTCATCTAAGTTCTCCTGTTACATCTTATCTGTTGTCATAGTTGTCAGTGGCTCTACTTGAGCTTCCTTGACCTACGAGCTTAAGGTATGTCCTGAAGCATGTGATATTAAACCAAAACAAGACATTTTGCTACTGATGCTGATTTTGTGCCGGATGGTGGAGCATGGAAACGTGATTATACCAGTGGTGATTGATGTGGCATTACTTTGATGCCACTTAAGCTGCCTGTGTGCTCTGTAAAGATGTGTCAAGTGAGCACTTCAGTTGTCTTTTAGTCCTAGATGTTGCAGTGTTTATCCTCAAGTACAGATACACTCTTGAGATCCAACCCTTTTACTTAAAGGCATCAAGCACGGCAAAGGAATAGGAAAATAGGCAGCTCATGTTTGTGCCATGATCCAGTAGAGTTAAGTGAGAAAACAATGGTCCTTGACAAGGAGAATAACAACCACAATAATTATAGGCCACAATCTGCACTATAATAAACAAGAAGTCCAGCCGGACTTTAGAATTTATTCAATATTTGAATATATTGATTCTGACAAAAGACATTAGAACAGTGGGACACAGTCCTGCATCCACAGTGCTACACATCTATAGGACAATACATACATATAAGGTATTTCAGGCATATAAGGAACGGGAGCAAGAGAACAATATTTACAGTGTATTTGCTTCACATATGTGGGTAACACATGATTTTTTGGCACGTAATAGTGAGCTAGTGTTTAAACCACATATTGTGTCAACGGCGTTTCGATCCAGTTAATAATAATGGATCATCATCAGGACAATCATTGCCTGCCTGAATTTAAAACCTGTATAGACAGGAAGGAAGGGAACATGTAACAATTCATTAATCATCTGTGTAACTCTTAGGGTAGTTCCTATGTAAACTCATACAATGATCCAGTAGAGTGACACGAATGCACTTTTGGCAGGATATTATTTCTTGTTGCAGTCTATTATTTGTTTCCAGAAGAAAGAGTAAGCTGTTGAGAAAACCCGCAGTTTCATCTTTCTCATGGGGATCTTTCAGAAGTGCTCATTCCACCTTGTGCACCGCGGTCTGCAGCAATTTCAGCAATGGGATGGAATGGCTTATGGCGCAATCTTCCCTTATGCCTTCTCCATATCAGACCTCAAGTGGGAACTCTTTTGTTGATTGACTATATTAATTTCCTTTGCTCAACAGTCCATGGCGTGTAATATTACAAAATTCTTATTTATAGATCTATATGATACACAGCAGGCATTCTGAGACTAAAAGTTACAAGAAGAAAACAGCAAGCATCCGAGTTAAGCTTACTAGTTTCAATTTGCTTGAGTGTTTATAGCCAGGTTCTTAGTGCCTTAGAGAAGGTGAGCATCCTAATTTCAGTTTTTAAATGGAAGGGTGAGGCATTCCATGTGTTAGCTCCCATCACTGAGAATGCAGCCACAACAGACCTATTTCAGTTAACACTGGGGTTCCAGGTTAAGAAGGTAATGTCTGATCTAAAGTCACAAGTGGAACTATATAGCTGAACTAATGTTGGAGATAGACCAGTTCCAGTGGCGAAAAGGTAAAAAAAACATGGCTTGAAAAGAATCCTCTTTTCTACCAGTGGCAGAGGAGGTGTGAGGTCTTTGAGGGGAAGCTAGCTACAATAGTTTGTATTCTTTGAAGGGCCCCAAGTATAAAAAGTGGCAGTAATCATCATGCCTTAGTATAGTTGACTGAATCATCAGGTATGTGTCTTTGCTGGTAAATGTGATAGAGTCTTATGTAACAGTCTCAAGAAAAGGTGACTGACAGCTGACTTACTTGGATTGGTAAAGAAAAATTGGCCTCCAAATTAAAACGGAGGTTAAGAACTGAGGCAAAAGGTACAGAAGTTTCTCCTAATTCAAGCGACCGTAGGTCAGGTGGTAATTTAGGCGGTAATCAGGCCAGCTCCCCCGCTGCTGGTGCCAACTCATGCACTGAGCTC
Source organism: Lissotriton vulgaris (assembly GCF_964263255.1). Classification (NCBI taxonomy): domain Eukaryota; kingdom Metazoa; phylum Chordata; class Amphibia; order Caudata; family Salamandridae; genus Lissotriton; species Lissotriton vulgaris. The sequence continues at coordinate 164,635,472 of NC_141698.1, forward strand.
TGACACACTGAACCCTGTATTTTGCTGTTTACTCCCGCACTAACATTCATTTTCTCCACAGCTCTGAACCCTGTATTTAGCTGTTTCCACCCACTCAAACACTCATTTTTCCTTCTAACCACTCATTTTCATTCCGTTCTAAGCACTCACTTTTCCTTATGACCACTTGTTTTTTCCTCCTGAATACTCTCTTTTTCCTTTTAATCGCCTGTTTTTGCTTCTGATCATCTCTTATTTCCCACTCATTTTTTCCTTCTAACAACTTGCTTTTTCATTCTAATCACCCATTATTCCTTTAACCATTTGTTTTTCCTTCTAACCACCCATCTTTATTTTAATTACTGGTTTTTCCTTATGACCACTTTTTTTTCCTTCTAAACATTTGTTTTTCTTCTGTGTTCTCCATCTAAATACTCATTTTCACACTATATTGTCGGCTTCCTTTGTCCGCCCATTTTTCCCACCTCAACTGCTGCTTCTCTGTCCTGCTTCCTGCACTTGCTAACCACGCCAGTGCCCTGTCCCCCTCCCAGGCCCTACTTACTGGAGGCCACAGCACAGGCATGCCACCGGCACCCCAAAGACAAGCCCTGCTGCGCCACCTCATGCCTGGACTACTCCCAGTGCCAGGAACCATGGCTCTCCCACCACCCACACCTACACCAGCATTGAGATGACAGCCCTGAATACCGGACCTTGAAATAACTTCAGCCACACCTCTCCATGCTCAATGGAAGGACAGTTCTCCTGCCTCCACTGAATCTTCTCTTGCAACACTGGAACACCCGCACATGCCTCCACCATGTCCACCACGACTGGGCCAGGGCAACTCCATCACCTCCTGCTCAACGCCCGATTCCCTCAACAAACATGCCACAAAGATCTGGGACACCATCACCTTCCTCACCCCAATGTTGTTTTCCTCACTGAGACCTGGCACAACCAGACATATGCACCCGACGTTGCCACAGCCATGCCAAACGGCTATAAGATAGCTCACCAGGACCATGTCTACAGACACAAAGGTGGTAAAGCTATAGTTCAGAAAGATTTCATCGAGTGCACCGCCGCCATTGATGACACAACTCCGATCATGGCGTACCTCAACCTCCAGCTCCAAACAGGCAGCAAAACAACCATGAAAGGCACCCTCGCTTTTAGACCGCCAAGCTTCCGTGATGCAATCCCCAAATTCATCGCCTCACTGGCCATCAACACCAAAAACTTAATCTTCCTCAGAGACCTTAACTTTTACTTCGACAACCCCAAATCCAATGATGCCAACACAGCAACTTCTTTGAAAGCATTATCAACCTCAGACTTCCCAAATTGTAACTGACCCCCACTCACAACACTGGACACACTCTCTACCTCATTTTCACAGCCAGGAATAGAATCATGTCACTGAGCTTACCTGGATGGTCTACTCAATCATCCAGTTCACCATCACAGAAAGTCAATGGACTGATGCCCTCAACACCTCCAATTCTGACACCACTATCAACCTCAATCCCAATTGTGCTGACAAAATTACCCCCATCAAGGCTGCAAACTCGGGAAACCTACCAAACATACCAGTTGGTATACAGCAGAACTGAGAACCACCAAACACATCTGCAAGTGACTAGAAAGGGTTTGCCATACCAGCAAGGAGCCAGCTGACCATGCCACCCTCAAGACAGCACTCAACCACAACCACCAATTCCTGCTGAAGACAAAAAAGAATGCCCTGGCTGACCAACTTGAAGTCAGCTCTAACCACACCAACAAACTCTTCAACATTGTCAATGTGTTCTCTAACCCCTCAGCTACAGAGAACATCATAACCCATTAACAAGACCTCTGCGATGCCTTGGGGATTTCTAACACAGCAAGATTTCCACCATCTACAAACACTTCTTACCCCAACCCTCAGCCATCTCGCCCCCACCGAAGCATACCCCAACCACAGGATCACTGAATGGGACCAGCTCACCGTGCAGAGCATCTCAGTCATCATGCACTCTGTCCACTCAGGAGCACCCATGGACCCATGTCCCCATGTCCCCACCATATGTTCAACCTTTGAAACCATACCATCAGCAATGAGCTTGCCACCATTTTCAACATACCCTTCACTTCAACAGCCTTCCCAAAGGAATGAAAGTACACTGGAGTCAAACTCCTCCTCATAAAAAACGCTCACAGACCCCAAAGAGCTCAAGGTTTACTGGCCCATCTCCCTGCACCCTTTTCCCACCAAGGTCTTCATAAAGGCCATTAACCATCAACTCATGTACTACCTAAAAAACAATGACCATCTCGAAACTTCCCAATCGGGCTTCCACTCTGACCACCACACGGAAATCACACTGATTACAGCCACTGATGATTTCAGGACTGCCGTAGACCAAAGAGAAATGGCTGCCCTGATCCTCCTTTACCTCTCAGCAGCTTTCAGCACCATGTCCTACCACACCCTGATCCAGAGGTTTCATCACATCGGGATCCAAGTGGATACTCTCAAATGGATTGTATCTTTCGTCACCTGAAGAACCCAAAGAGCCCATCTTTCTCATGACACCTCGGCTCCCAAGGACATCATATGAGGTGTCCCCCTGAGGAAAATTAAATTTTGGCCATGTTGTGTTCCCTAACGCGTACCCCACCGACTCCATGTATCAGCTTAAAGTGCATGTAACTTCCCTCCTGTGCTAGCTATGAAGACGCAAATACATTTGCGTCCAACGTCAACTTGTCCTCTTTCAGATCCACCATGAATGGATTATATAGTCCGTTCCTAAGTATGCTATGCCACCGTCTTTTTGTAGTACACTTTTCACTTTTTCCTGCTCTAGCAAGAGTAGGCCCTGAATTCCTGCCATCTGAACCTCTTTTGTGGCTCCTGACTCTGCCCAGGCTACCTCTGTACTCGTGAACTCTGTCCTACTTTCAGCGCGGCCCCTCGCGCTCAGCTCAAGCCTGCTTTCTGCCAAGACTGACTATAACCTTCGAGTTATCTGTTCCGCTCCCCGAGAATACATTCCTGCCTACTAGATCCTGTAAACATCCTCTCCAGCTGCAGAGCCAAAAGGGCCGACCTGTCTCAATGCAAGTAATTCATAGCCTCCGTTGCCATGCTTCCATGGAAGGCCCCGTGCCCCCACGCTTCACATGTAGACACTCAGGCGCTTATACACGCATCCACAGTTAGCATAGAATAGCTTCTGCCCTAGAGACCTTTCCGCCCAGATAGTATAGTTCCTAAACATCAGATATCAGATATGATAGAAGTACAAGTTGATCTGACATGCCAGACTTCTGTCTCTTTCCGTCAGTGTAAATGTCAAGACCCCTACACCCCGTCAATCACACGTCATGCAGCTGCGCGCGCATCCAAGCTTCCGATTTCTGCTGACATTGCAGCATTCTGTTAGCACCACCCCTTGGTGCCACCCACTTGCGTCACCTATCAGTGACGTTTCTAGCACACACCTCTAGTTCACGCCTAGTTTACGCCTCTTGATGATGTATTGGTACCACGTGTATACTGTTATCTTGTCTTCTCTCAGCTGTTACGCCTCTTACATTGAACCTTATGATGTAAATCAAGTATATAAGCTATGTATTGTCAATAAACGAGAGCGCGCTCATCTATCCCTTCTGACACCCCTGTGGTGGTCAGAACATGATATCCTGATTCCTTTATGAGGAATAAAACCCTTAGAAACTCTAACACCACGGACTCTGTTTTCTTTCCTTCTGATTGAGTTATCATTGATTAAGTACTTACCTGCATAGAAATTAAGAGAGTAAATTAATTATTTACGTCATTTTGGCGCCCGAATAGGGACCCCTCCCCCACCTCACGCGCCGGTAGGTGCGTTGCAATCCGTGTCCCCTGCCATCAGTTAGACGGACCACACGTGTACTGGCAGGATTTCCTGCATCCCCCTCTGACCCACGGAGGTGACGAAGACTGCGATCAGTGCCCAGACGAGGCGGTGAGGAGTGCGGAGGATCCCGACCAGAGCCCAGCCGAAAGAAGCAAGGTCCGAGGTGTGAAGAGGCCCACCAGTTTTCCGAAGTTTTCCGAAGTATTCCGAAGTTTTCCGAAGTTCCGAGTCGAGTCCAGTCGAGTTTTCCGAGGCCTTCTGTTTCCGTGCTTCCCGGTGAGTACCATTGCTGGGTCGTATCTAGACGGGTTTGGGTACGCAAGTCCGGTCTGCACTGTTTTTAGGCAGTGTATCTGTACTGTTTAGCAGTATATCAAGCATTTCGAATTTCTGCACTGTTATACCAGTGTATCCGTACCGTTGAGCGGTACATTCAGTATAGGGGGTAGGTAGTATGTCTTCAATGTTTTTATGTGATTAATGTTGTGGTATGAATGCGACTGTTTTATTGTGTATTATTGTATTTCTTGTATCAACTAGCAACTCGTATCAAGGAATAAAGATCTAGCGTTCAGTAATAAGTAAGCAGGATGCCGTTCCTCAGCAAGTTAAAACAGATCGGAACTAGGAAAGGGTTACTAGAGGAAGAAATTCCTATCCCCCCTAGGGACACTCCAGGCAATTTTATGTATCAAAAACACGGCATAGATGCCATATTATATCTAGATTTATGGGCCGATTACACCAAGCACCTAGACGAAAGACACAGATGGCCTGTTACCGGAACATGGGATGCCGAGTGCATCATGAGGGTAGAAGAAGCATTATGGAAAAAGAAAGCCAGACAATCTCAGAAGGACGCCATAGAGTTTTGGCGTAAGGAATCACGTAAGCGTGCTGACAAAGCACTCCGTAGAGAAGACAGACTTAAAGAATCAGATAAAGAACGAGAAAACGAATTAGTTACTGAAGGGATCCGAGTAAAAACAGAACAAATAGACCGTGCCCGAAATAATCTTGTAAACGGTATGTATCTCGTAGCAGATGGCACATCTGAAACTGAATCAGAAATACCGAAAAACTTACCGACACCATTAGTTCCAACTAAAGTAATGCATAAAACTACTAAAGACATATTCCTGAATTCATATCTAGAGGATGTAGCACCAGCTTATACCAATCTGCCTGTTCGTGCCCTGCCTACTGACAGGGATGGGGGTGGCACTACGCCCCCAGATCCGGTTCCACCGGTACCGCGACAGACCTCCTCTGTTCCGCCAGCTCCGCCACTTCCCCCACTCAAGACGGACCTACCGAAACCAGTGCTACCTGATCTTACTAAAAGACAAATTCAAGTCCAGATACAGACTCCGCGGAGAGATAATGCCCAAGCATCCGCCTCAGGAGGTGCGACAGCGGGTCTACAGACCCCGCCACCGACACACAGATTGCATTTAAGGGACACACAGAATCCTTTCCAGTCTCCCTACTCATCCCGGCTTGACGCATTTAAAGATAGGATGTCAGTTTGCAGATATGATCCGGTACCCGGAAAAGACGATCTAATGAAGCACTACTGATGGATAGATGGAGAGGTTTTAGTACCAAATTAATACAGATAATTCTAGAGCAACGACGTAAGTATTACAACTTCTTGAGCTCTGAATACGTTCCCGCCCCGCCTCCAGAAAGAAAAACGTACCACATGCAATGCGGTGGTGGCATTGAAAGTCAGAATCCCTTACGAGAAGTACATCCAGTTATGGGTGAGGATCATACCCTGAAGCGTGTGTATGTTCACACACCACTGACTAAGTTAGAACTATTAGAAATGAAGAAATTAGTTCCGTGCCATGATAAAGACCCTGCAGGTTTTCACAGAGAGCTTAAAGACATGTTACTGATGGGAGATTACACGTATGATGATATTATGAAAATGTTAAAAGTACTGTTGCCCACGGGCATTTACGAGAAATTAAAGGAGAAGGATTGGGAAGTGGGAGAGTCAAAGATAGCATGGGCAGAAATAGAAGACGAAGAAAAGAAACGAGTCCCAGGGGTAGGCCTTGGGGATCTGACTAGAGCATTACCAGGTTTAATAGTACAGGTTCTGCCAAGATTATTGACAACTAGAAAGGAAGATTGGGACGCAATTTCGTCCTGCAAACAGAAACAAGATGAAGATACTAGTGACTTTTATTCAAGATTCGAGAAATGTTTCATTATCAATAGTGGCCTAAAAACTAGTAGCGAGTCATATCCACACCTGTTTGTAACAAAATTAGTAGAGAACGCACTACCACTAGTCAAAAATAGAGTGTACAAGGTTGAAAGTACTTGGCAGGCAAATACGCCATCACAGATGTTACAAATGTTACAATATCACCAGAACAGAATTAGGGAAGAACAAGACCAGGAACAGAAACGTATGAAAGACACGAAAATGAAAATGTTAGTAGCTCAGACGATTCCAGCCGAGGGTCATAGAAAAGGTGGGGCCCAGACCAATCATTCTGCCGCTCCCGTTAAAGGAACATGTAATTATTGCAAGCAGCCAGGTCACTATGTACATGAATGCCCAGTCCTGAAACATAACATCGAGACAGGTAAAACTAAAGAAAGACCGCGTCCGCCTAGACATGAACAGGGTCATCAACAGACCTCACAGAACGAACAGCCAATGCAGAATACACAGCCTATGCATGATCAGTCCCATACAGTACAGACAGTAGCAGTACCGCAGCCACAGCATGCTCAGACACAGCCCGCTGCCGCAACCCGACAAGTATCACAACAGATGTACCAGTATGCCCAGTCGGCATATCCAGATTATCAGCGTTATACATGAAACAGCCTAGGGAGGGAAAGTGATTTGCCTCTTATTGAAATTCCTGTAGATCAAGAAGGTCCTTATGTACATAGTCACGTATTAGGAAAAGACAGAAAGTTTTTAATTGACACAGGGGCAAGTCGCACTACTATAAGTCATAATGAAGTTCCAGGGGCACCCCTCTCAGGCTCGCAGAATGTTTCCCTTGGTTTTTCAGGACAGCCTATTGTAAATGAAGTATCAGAACCAGTACCACTAGCTGTGGGTCCATTATCTCGTGTTACAGATTTGTTACTTACGAAATCATGTCCCGAAAATCTGTTAGGAATTAAAACACTGAAGGCTCTAGGAGCTATAATTTGCTGTTCCCCGGAGGGAGTCAGACTCTTTCTACGGGATTTCAAGGGTCATTATGTTCTACGTGACTTTGATGTCAGATTGAAAAATGTACCAGATCACTTATGGGCAAAAGGCCCAGCTGATGTAGGTTGTATGCATATCACACCATACCGTGTTACACTCAAGACAGGAGTTGTTTTACCCAGAATCAGACAAAACAAGTTACCACCCGATGCTACAGTGGCTTTACTGAAAATCATTGAAGAGCTTATTGCCCAAGGAGTGGTCGTAGAGACCGACTCCAATATCTGTAATTCACCTATCATTCCAATTCTTAAACGTACAGACCGCAATGCACCGCCAGTATACCGGCTGGTGATTGATCTTCGAGAACTGAACAAATGCATTGTACCACAGTATCCTGTGGTCCCCGATATCTCCTCCCTGTTAACTGCTATTGATTCAGAAGCAACGTTCTTTACTGTAATTGATCTCAAGAACGCCTTCTTCAGTGTACCTATTGACCCGGAGAGCCAATATCTCTTCGGATTCAGTTTAAATGGACGAAGTTTCAAATTTTCCCGCGCACCTCAAGGATTTACAGAAAGCCCTAGCATCTATAGTCAAGCATTGAAAAGACAACTAGATTGTATCCAAATGCCAGTTAATACCGCTTTACTACAGTACGTCGATGATCTGCTGATCACCGCACGAAGTGAACCCGAATGTGAACAAGCATCTCTGATAGTTTTGCATTTCCTAGCCGACAAGGGACACAAGGTGTCTCCTTCGAAGCTACAATTCTGTGTTCAGCAAGTTGTGTACTTGGGTCACTTGCTGTCCAAAGTGGGGAGACAGCTCACTCCCGATCGCATTCAGTTAATTGTAAACATGCCACGACCCCAGACGCAAAAGGAAGTGCGGGCCTTCATAGGCCTCACCTCGTACTGCAGACAATGGATTCCTCAATATGCATTTCTAGCTAAACCACTCATCCAGTTAACGACACAGGAGGCAGCGACTTCGACTGTCCTCCCTTGGACTCAGGAACACACACAAGCCTTTGAGGAATTAAAGAAAGCTTTATGCCAAGCACCAGTTTTAGCAACACCATGTTACAGCAAACCGTTTACACTCTTTGTTACAGAACGTGACGGTACAGCATTGTCTGTCCTCACTCAAGATCAAGCAGGTTCACATAAGCCTTGTGCTTATTTTTCAAGTACATTGGATTCAGTAGCACAGGCACTCCCTGCATGTTTAAAGTCAGTAGCAGCAACAGCGTTAGCAATCAGACAAAGCGACTCAATTGTTTTAGGTCATCAGTTAACAGTACAGGTTCCACATTCTGTAGAGGTTCTGTTAAACAGAACCCAGACTCAACACTTGACTATAGCACGACTGACAGGTTACGAATTGACATTATTCCAGCCACACATAGAAATCAGACGCTGCAGTATCTTGAACCCAGCAACATTGTTACCTACAGTTATGACAGATCCAGCTCCACATGATTGTATAGAGATTATTAATGCAGTAACAAAGCCCAGACGAGATTTAACAGATGTTCCATTGACAAATCCAGACCTGACACTTTATGTGGATGGTTCATGCATGAGAACAAGTACAGGAGAGTTAGTGGCCGCATATGCAGTGACCACTGAAACTGAAGTTAAAGAAACACATCGTATTGATACACTGTCTGCCCAAGCAGCAGAGCTCATCGCTCTGACCCAAGCCTGTATTCTAGCGAAGAACAGAAATGTTAACATATACACAGATTCCCGTTATGCGTTCGGAGTCGTACACGACTTCGGCATGCTCTGGCAAGAACGAGGTTTTCTGACCTCTCATGGTACAAAGATACAGCATGGTCCTCTCATTCAAGCACTGCTAGAAGCAATACATCTGCCTTCAGCCATTTCAGTCATGAAGTGTAAAGCACATACTAAAACCACAGATTCTGTTTCCCAGGGTAATGACCTGGCAGATCAGACAGCAAAACATACAGCACTGACTCACACTCAGACAACTGACACGACAAAGATAACAGATCCGACAAACTGTATGACAGTCAGAGATCCCACACTAGATGTTATTGACATTCAGACACATGCTACTGCAGACGAAATAAAGAAATGGACCGAACTAGGAGGGATCCAGACAGATCAAGGTTGGATGACGAAGGGAAAATCTACATGGTTTCTCCCTGACTCTATGGTTCAAGTCATGATAAATACAGCACATAGTCCTGCCCACCTAGGAGAGAAAGCAATGCTAGACAGTTTGCAAAATCTCTGGAACAATAAACACTTACGAGCAGCCGCAAAACAGAAAGTGCGTACTTGCATGATCTGTTGTCAGTTCAATCCAGGTAAAAGCGTCCCTGTAGAGCAAGGTGGATTTCATCCTCCCGATCACCCTTTTGAAGTCCTCCAGATGGATTATATCCAGATGGACCGTTGTCGAGGATTTAAATATGTTCTCGTAGTTGTCTGTGCTCTGTCCCGCTGGACCGAAGCATACCCAGTCCCAGATTACACTGCTCCGACCACTGCCAAACAGTTGGTTCGTGAATTTTTCCCACGGTACGGCTTGCCTCGTGTCGTGTACTCAGATAACGGTCAGCCATTCTCATCCGAATTAATGAGGCAAGTTTCCTTGTTACTGGGATACCAGTGGAAGTTCCATTGTGTCCGACACCCAGAAGCCGCAGGCCTTGTTGAGAGGCATAATCAGACATTAAAGATCCGCCTTGCCAAAATATGTCAGGACAAAGGGGTCGACTGGATAGTCGCCCTGCCAGTGGCACTATTCTATATGAGAATGGTTGCCCATTCAAGATCAGGGCTATCTCCGTACGAAGTGGTCTTTGGCAGACCACCGAATATGTGGGGGACGCCCATTCCTAAAAAGATAACCGATGTTGATTCTAATATGTTGACAGATTACCTTGCCTCCTTGATGTCTGCACTCCAATCATGTCGTTCACAGGTTGCCGCAGCCTTCCCTGACAACACCGATGTGAAGGAGCATGATGTCCGCCCCGGAGATGTTGTTTTAGTCCGAAACTTCGACAGGAAAAGTCCGTTGGAGCCCCGCTGGAAATCTCCAAAGACCGTTCTACTCACTACAAAGACCGCAGTCAAATTGGAAGGAAGAAAGGGGTGGGTCCACCTAAGCCATATCAAAACATTCCCAGGACTGAAACCGGAACAAGACACACCCACCCCCACCAAAGACTCTGATAACAAAGACTTTTCCGAATCCAAACGAGAAAAAACTCCTCAAGAACAGTACCGTATGAAATTACGATCTAGCAAGTCAGACAGTTTAATTGTTTAAGTCCTCCCCTAGGTGAATCGGTTAAATAGTTTCTGACATGTATCCCCTAGATCGAGTTAGAGAGAGAGAGGAAAAGAAGAGAACATACTGCAAATCACTTCGTAGTCACTGCATAGTGACACTAATAATTATGTTTATTCTCAGTATATTAATTATTATTGCTAGCATCTTGTTACCTATATACTATCCTATTTTCAAGCGTGAACAATCTGCTTACAATGTCTCTGCTGAACACACTTTTAGTGAGTTACCTCCTCATGAGCTTTCCTACAGACTCGCGCTGCGCAACAATACATTCATTAGTATGTTACATCATTCTCATCAAACTAACAATGCTACAAATTGCTGGATATGTGGCCGACTCCCTCCCTACCAGAATTACAAGGGAGCCCTGCCTCTTTTTCCGTATCCGTTCACTCACAATGGCTCCTGTGGAGCATGGTTTAAGATAATTAATTCTTTAGATCCCGACATTGCTGTTTTCGATGGGGGTTGGGTTTGGGGAAACCTGAACTTGGTCCTACTAGACGTCTGTTACCCGGATAAGGAGGGACTCCCCATTAGAATAGGAACTGATCTAGAGAATGAAGTATATGGATTAGGTAATTATACAATTAGCCTTATGATTCTTACTGTCGAATCCGAAGCCGCACCAGTTCTACCTATTATGTCAGTACTGCCAGTCACTGGTGAATTATGTATCAAGAAGAAAGGTTCAGTACACTTAGGTCATAGTAAATGCACTACTGTGGTCGAATTCAGTGATGATGGAAAATCATCTTTCAAAGCTATCAGTCACTCTTACTTTGTTTGTGGTCATACCGCATACATTCGTCTACCTCCAGATTGGGATGGTACCTGTTACATTGCATTCCTTCTGCCACCTGTTTTTCTAGCTCCTTCTGATTACCATAGAAATAGCAATCTAGTAAAGAATAGACCCAGAAGAGATACCCCCCTTGTCGACTACACAGAAACGGCATGGGAACAGTACACTGATTTTAATAAAGGATTCTTTTTCTTTTTAGGCCCTGTCCAGAATAGTAAATTAATACGCAGATTAACTAGAACACTTGAAGCCGTAGTAAATGAAACTACCTCCGCCTTAGGTAACTTAACAGAAGAGCAGTCCGCTATGCGGGTTGTTGTCCTTCAGAATCGTCTTGTAATTGACGTCATCTTGGCAGATAGAGGTGGAGCCTGTAAGGTCATCGGGTCAAGCTGCTGTGTTTTCATTCCACAGAATGCACCATCTGTATATCAAGCTATCACCCGTCTTCATAAAATTGCAAATCAGATACATCAGAATCCAGGCACCTGGACTTGGTCCGGTTGGTTCTGGACAACGTTAACAGCTTGGGGATGGAAGATCCTATCCTTCCTAGGCATTGGCCTAGTCCTAGTATTCAGTTGCTGCCTGTGCCTACAGTGTGGGCCAGCGATTTGTGGACTATGTGCCACTTCTTGCATTGAACATTCCAGTTTTCACTCAAAACGTAACCGAAAGAAAGAAGAACAAATGATGTTACAAGAACAGACTGATCGATTCATGAGGATCGATATTTCATGAAGGGTCCGTAGGGAACAAGGAGGGAATGAGGAAAATTAAATTTTGGCCATGTTGTGTTCCCTAACGCGTACCCCACCGACTCCATGTATCAGCTTAAAGTGCATGTAACTTCCCTCCTGTGCTAGCTATGAAGACGCAAATACATTTGCGTCCAACGTCAACTTGTCCTCTTTCAGATCCACCATGAATGGATTATATAGTCCGTTCCTAAGTATGCTATGCCACCGTCTTTTTGTAGTACACTTTTCACTTTTTCCTGCTCTAGCAAGAGTAGGCCCTGAATTCCTGCCATCTGAACCTCTTTTGTGGCTCCTGACTCTGCCCAGGCTACCTCTGTACTCGTGAACTCTGTCCTACTTTCAGCGCGGCCCCTCGCGCTCAGCTCAAGCCTGCTTTCTGCCAAGACTGACTATAACCTTCGAGTTATCTGTTCCGCTCCCCGAGAATACATTCCTGCCTACTAGATCCTGTAAACATCCTCTCCAGCTGCAGAGCCAAAAGGGCCGACCTGTCTCAATGCAAGTAATTCATAGCCTCCGTTGCCATGCTTCCATGGAAGGCCCCGTGCCCCCACGCTTCACATGTAGACACTCAGGCGCTTATACACGCATCCACAGTTAGCATAGAATAGCTTCTGCCCTAGAGACCTTTCCGCCCAGATAGTATAGTTCCTAAACATCAGATATCAGATATGATAGAAGTACAAGTTGATCTGACATGCCAGACTTCTGTCTCTTTCCGTCAGTGTAAATGTCAAGACCCCTACACCCCGTCAATCACACGTCATGCAGCTGCGCGCGCATCCAAGCTTCCGATTTCTGCTGACATTGCAGCATTCTGTTAGCACCACCCCTTGGTGCCACCCACTTGCGTCACCTATCAGTGACGTTTCTAGCACACACCTCTAGTTCACGCCTAGTTTACGCCTCTTGATGATGTATTGGTACCACGTGTATACTGTTATCTTGTCTTCTCTCAGCTGTTACGCCTCTTACATTGAACCTTATGATGTAAATCAAGTATATAAGCTATGTATTGTCAATAAACGAGAGCGCGCTCATCTATCCCTTCTGACACCCCTGTGGTGGTCAGAACATGATATCCTGATTCCTTTATGAGGAATAAAACCCTTAGAAACTCTAACACCACGGACTCTGTTTTCTTTCCTTCTGATTGAGTTATCATTGATTAAGTACTTACCTGCATAGAAATTAAGAGAGTAAATTAATTATTTACGTCACCCCAAGGGTGAGCCCTACCATATTCAACACATCCATGACTTCTTTGGCCAACATCGTCAGGACCCATGGACTCAACATTATATCATGCGCAGATGACACCCAGCTTATCCTCTCTCTATCCGCAGAAAAATAAGCCATGAGAGCCAACTTCATCCTGTTCATAACCTACGTTGCCACTGGATGCAAAATAACTGCCTTCAACTTAACGCTGACAAAATGAAGGTACTAATCTTTGTGGGAAACACCTCCACATGGAACAACTCTTGGTGGCCCTTGAAACTGGGACCATCATCCACTTCAACAGACCACACCAGGACCCAAGTCAATACAATATTCTGAGCCTGCTTCCACATGCTTCGCATGCTTCAGAAAATCTTCAATGCACCATTACCCAAGCAGCACTCGTCATTAGCCACCAGGACTACAGAAACACTCTCTACGCAGGAATCACCACAAACCTACTGAAAAGACTACAGACCATGAAGAACTCAGTGACCAGACTTTTCCTCAACCTCTCCAGATGTACCTACATCACACCTCACCTCCGTAAACGCCACTGTCTCCCCGTCCACAAAAGGTGCAAATTCAAAATGCTAACCTATGCCTACAAAACACTGCACAATCAGGGACCAGCATATATCAACCACCACCTGACTTCCATCAATCCTCCAGACACCTGCGCTCTGCTGTAGTGTGGTTTATGGGCCTCTTTTTGTGTGCATGTTAAGTTAGCATGGCTTATTGGGAGTTTAAATGCCATTTTACCTTTTGCTGCTTTTTGAACACGACACTGCTTAGCTGTTTTTGCAGAGTAATCTTTCACGAAGGTCTATAAATGAGAAACGGTTCTTTTTTCGACATCTCCAGACATACATTGTGCCCCTAGTCTGTACAGTGAATGCTGAGCCACCAAGGTTATCATAACGTGCGAGCCTGTTTTTGGGCGTGTCCGTGTAACACATTCTAGACACAACATTTTGGCAGCAGCAAGCGGAGTAGGATTCTGGCGCCTTTATCATAGCACACTTGCCAGAATTGAACACACTTGGAAGATTCCAGGCATGCAGAGAGTCTAGCCGGCCCTGATGTAATTTACACTTACTGAGCGAACAGGTAAATGGGGTCCCCCTATCAAAGCTCAAGAGACCTTCTATAGTTTTATAATACATAGTTCCTATATAGGGAGGGTATTTAAACTAGGTGCTTTTATCACCTGTTTGCACTATCATTATAATATGATTCCAACTTTCGTATTTTATGGATTTGTAACCATGCTGTCCATATTATTTGTAAGGCGCATGTTCTAGGTTGTCTTATCATTGGTTTCTTTGCTATAGGACAAAGAGCTAATGTGACACTGATTGCTAGTCTGGTAGGGGATTTTGGGTACTAATGTGAGTTTTTGGCACACCCTAATTCACTGAGGTCCTGAGACTCTGTGCACAGTTCTGTGTCTCAACAGAATCCCTGCAACATGGCACCGCCACCGAGTGTGGTCTTATTGTGAGACACTTGAGTAGTGCTTATATCAGTCTAAGATCCCCTCACTATCGTTTCCGGTTGACGGTGGTGATGGATAAAAAACCTACCTACAGTTACATAGGGTATTTCAAGCTTGATAATTCTCAACGGTTTACTGTTTGAATTACTACCCAGTTGTGCGTTATAGTATTGTATTGTACTTTTCTATTACTGTTTCGATATGGCTGCGGTTGATATCCCAGCACACAGTTGTGTGGCTGTGCGGAATCATTTGCAGGAATACCTCACTTCTATGGAGGGACAGGCAGTGGTTTTTGTAGTCTCAGCTGACACGGCATACCCGTTTGAGTTGTATTACTCATGGGTCACGTTTCCCGCTGTAGATGCTAATTCTGGTGTTTTTCACACTTACACCCCTGCTGATGCTCCTGCTGCGTACGCTCCATATCGGACAGTAGAAATTACGGTTTCTGCTTGGCAGCATGCCGTTTGGTTTAATGGTGCCCTCCCACACGTTATTACACCAGTCAGACAAGGGCCGTTGTCCATTCCAGGCGCTACTTGGCCTGTTTTGGCTGCTTACACCCCGCATCCTTTGGCGGGGCAGTTAACAGCTCAGCAACTGCGACCTCTATATGCCTCTGCAATAGCAGTTATCAGGGGTCTGGTTCATTACATTATACGCAACCCCCCAGGTTGGGCCTCGGGTGGTGTGATGCATCCAGTTGGTGGTGGTGGACTCAAACTTAGTCCTGTCATGGTTAATGCGGTCATGTGCAAGTTGCTTTTTTGACTTGCCAAGAAATTCGACCAACTGGAAGCAGTGTTCCCAAATACTAGTCCTGTTGAGAAACACAGGATACTCACCGTGAGTTTGCAGAAAGACTTAGGGCCAGATGTAGGTAAATATCATTTACCGAATCTAAAATACTGAATTTTACCGATTCTGTATTTTAGAATCAGTAAATGATATGTAGCTAATGATTCTGTAAATTTTACAAAATCGGTAAAATTCGGTAAATACCGATTCGGTATTTACCAAATCGGTATTCCCCATTCATTTCTGGAGGCCTATAGGAATGAATGAGAATTACTGATTCTGTAAATACTGAATCGGTAATAGGGGGTAGACCTTCAAGGGTGGCAGGGTGACACATTGACACCCTGTTGCACCCCTGTATAGTGCATGGGTGCACATGTGGCAGACATCTATGCCCTAAGGGCATGCATGTCTGCCACATGGCACTGAATAAAAAGCACAAAATTGCTTTTTAAAAGGTATTCGGAATTTACCACCAACTAATAGTTGGTGGTAAATAACGAATCCTTAAATGTAAAAAGCACTCGCTTGAGTGCTCTCTACATTAAGGATTCAGTAATTTACCGAACCGGTATGTTAAGAATTCGGTGATTTACCGACTCCTTAAGTTACCGATTCGGTAAATTACCGATTCCTACAATTTGGCCACCTACATCTGAAAAGCCTAATTCCGGTCGGTAACAGCTGAAATTCGGTCATTTCGGCCGTTACCGACCGGAATTAGGCTTCCTACATCTGGCCCTTAGTGCCTGATGTAAATGAATGTACAACTTGGGGGTGATTTTTGCGGCAGTCTATACTAGGTGCTTTGGCACCCCGTCAATGACTGTTCTGCCCTCTGTGATCAAGCGTGTTCAGGATGAACACGGACCAGAGGTGGCTGTGGAGTTGGGGATGCGGCTTGTAGAAGCATTTTATATGGTACGCGATCTTGTCCTTGCAAATGTCAAAGGGGAAGCGGTGAGTTTCCAAGTCTCTAATGCTCTGCGCGAGGTCCCCAATGCCGACATACCCCGTCAGTTACCGGAAATTATTACGGAGGCATATAAGACCGTGGGCCGTAATAGTTTTGGCGTTAAGCTTTTTGCTAAGAAAAAGAAACAGCAGCAAGCTCAACAAGGGTCATCTGATAAAGATGACCACCGGAGAGTTCAGAAACAAAATTGGAGTAAGAACAAAAAACAGTGAAAGCAGCAGCCGAAACAGGGCTCCTGTCCGGCTTCACCTACACCTGCCCCTGTTGAGCGTAAATATGATTTGCGCGACAGCAGTACTATTAAGTCACCTGATAGGTTTCAGGTTTCTGAACAACGTTCTCCTCGCTCTTTGCAGGAAACATCGGTAACAGCCACCGGTGGAGGAGGCGGCGGCAGAGGTCAAAGTGCCCAACAGAGCCGTGAGCAGACTCGTAAGGCTGACGGAAAAGGCAAACAGGACGAGACACAGCGTCAAAGACCCTAGTTTCAGAAGAAGAAAGTTGCTGCTGTAACAGCGAGATATGCCACAGATAGTGAGAACGTAGCTTCGGAATCTGACATGGGCGCTGACGCTACTGGACAGCGCGGCGGATATTACCATTGCTCGAGAGGCGCTGCGTCCATACTGAGGGTGACAGCGACTGACACCTTCACTGTAGTGGAAACAGCTGACACTAGAGTGGCTCCCCCTGAAAGACTTTATGAAATTGTCCTTGTAATTGAAGGAGACATAGAACATACCATAAAAGGGGTCTTTTGGGAAAATCTAACAACTACATATGACATTTTATTGGCGGAGGTCAACTGGCCCCCACCTTTTGTCTTTGCCGCTCCACAAGGGGAGGGGCTGATCCTCCCTGCTTTCGCGCACACAGTGCCGAAGGAGCAGGCGCTGCAGTTTGCAGAATATTGCGCTAAGGCTCTTGCGCCGGCGTTGTACCGTACTCACTGTGGATGGGACAAATTTTCCCCTCGACATGAGATCCCTTTGCGTTCCATGCCACAGCCTCAACCCCAATACCCCATACAGTGAGAGGCGAAAGCCTATGTAGCCAAAATCCTTGAACAATTGGAATATCAAGGTGTGATAGAAACGTCTGTTTCTCTGATGAATAACCCACTTTTTTACTGTGACCAAGCAAGATGGCTCGTACCTTTTGGTATTGCATTACCACCACTTAAACTCACATTGTTGTGCGTGTGTGGTGCAGAATAGTCACAGTTCTGCTCTTGTAGACAGTCAAGTGCGTAAACGGTTCAATGCAACGCTTGACATATTCAATGGTTTTTTTGCCCATAATTTGTCCCCCCTTAGTAGTCAGTGGATGAGTTTTACCTGTGGTGGCAAATAGCGCCAATTCCTTCGATTGGCTATGGGCTACAAGACTAGTCCGGGTGATTATGCCGCCCGAATAGTCTCTCTCCTTAAGATGCTCGACGCAGATGCATGTTCGTATGTGGATGACATTTAATCACAGACGATGAAATATGGCTGCATCTGTGCATTGTTGACCGCATAATTTGCCGTTTTGCCGACTTTGGTTATAAGTTTAACTTTGCGAAATCACACATTGCAGAGTACACAGTGTTGTTCCTGGGCTACGAGCTCAACAATGAAGGTAGAGGCTTGGATCCTCACTTCTTGGAGAAATGCGCACTTTTGCACACTCGTACAAACACTGAAAAAGCTACAGTCCTTACTGGGCTTTTTGAATTTCGGACGTACATACATCCTGGAATATGCCCAGCGTATCAAGCAGCTTTATGCATTGATACAACCTACCTTTTCCAAATCATGCAGGCAGCCAGAACATTCAGCCATCTTGCAATCTTTGCAGGCTGACCTCCTTGAATCTAAGTTCTTGTTGACTCGTGATAACCACACCAACCTGGTGATAAGAATTGTGCCAGGGGTGGTGGGTTTCACGTACCTCACTTTTAATGAGAGAGACACAGTCCCTATCGCTTACAAGTCACACCTGTACACTTCGGCTCAGTTGCGGTTTTCTACTGTGGGAAAAGTTTTGACAGCAGTGCAAATGGCGATTCTTAAGGAATGTGCACTGTCACAGGGAAAGCACATTGTGGTTGTTGCTCCGTATCCTGCCTTGGAGGCAGTGACGAAGGTCAGTGTACCAAATTCCAAGGCTTTGCACCCTCGGTGGATACAATGGGCTACATCCTTGACATCCCCGGATGTAACGTTCAGTTTCGATTCCTCTTTGCAGACTCAAGAGTTCTTACAGTATGAGTTTGTTCATCCTGCTCCTCTGACTATGCGCCCACTTGAGGATTTTAGTTGTATCATTTACACTGATGGAAGTGTGCAAGCGGCTAAGGGTTCTAGACACGCGTATTCCGCGGCCTGCGCAATTGTGGTTGGTACTAAGGTGGATGGTGAATTCAAGTCCGATGTCGTGCATACACAGACATTAGGGGAATGTACCGCCCAGTTGGCCTACACTACGTGCTCTGGTGCTTGCTTAGGAGTACGTGGACACCAGTGTGACTACTCTTGTTGTGAGTGACTCTTACTACTGTGTATAATCTTTCAATAACAATCTACCCTTTTGGACTGAAAATGATTATCGTCACTCCAAAGGACGCACTATAAAACATAAAATGATCTCGGTTCGAGTGGCTGAGCTCAAAGAACAACTCCCACTCGTTTTTGTAATTCATACACTAGGTCATCAGCGAGTTGGGGTTCACGCTGTTGGCAACTGTCTCGCCGATGAGGTTGCGAAGACAGCAGTAGCAACATTTGCTGTGGCAGCGGTTAAATGTTGTTCCAAAAGTAAGATTGATGATGACATCTTGGCATTTATTGCCACAACTGAGAAGGGAGGTAATTATTAAGCATGGGCGAATTTTGCGAATCTGGCGTCCGCAAATTTGCGTATTTGCGAACTCGCAATCCGCAAAATCTGCGAATTCTCGCGAACTTGCAGATTTTTTTTTTGTGTTCGCAAGGGTTTCTGCCAGTTCTCAAGGGTTTGGTACCAGTTCGCAATTGCGAACTTACTTGTCAGCTCGCAACGGTCGCGACTATGTTGTTTCTACGTCTGGTTCATCCTCACAGGTTCCCAGCACCCTCTGTTTAACCACTGCCACCCTCTGTTTCACCCATGCCACCCTCTGGTACATCAATGCCACCCTCTGGTTCATCATCACTGTAGATTATGGGGGGGAAAAGCAAGCACACCTGCCCTGCTTCAACTGACATGAATTAATTTGGGGTTGGTTTATTAATGTGTCACTGTTTTAAAATTCCAGTCAGGCACCTGCTTCCTTATCTGTAATTTGCTTTCTGTTGCAGTGCAACTTTTGTTTTCCAGGACCTTTGTGGCCTACTTGTAGCTATTCTATGAGCCTTCTGTGAGGGTCAGAGCAGGGTCATACAATTGTTGCAACTAGCAACTGAACTCTGGAGGGGCCCCAGTCAGGAAGCACTACAGGGAATGGTTACTATTAATAATGATGAGTTTGAACTTTTGCACCTGCTGAGTGCTTTCATTTTTGAAAATTCGTTTTTCTGCAGAACAGCAACTGTACTGCCCCAAACAAACATAGGCAACTGAACTCTGGAGGGGGCCCTCAGGAAGTACTACAGGGAATGGTTACTAATGATGAGTGAACTTTTGCACCTGCTGAGTGCTTTCTGCAGAACAGCAACTGTAATGCCCCAAACAAACATACTTATGAAAGTTGATTTCTAATCCAAAAGTGATCCAAAGAGAGTCAAAAGGCCTCAAATCCAAAAATGTGCAGGCAAATGTCAACCTGAGGAGTTATTCTGATAAAAATCATCATTTTCAGAAGGTCTATGCTGCTTGCTAGTGGATTTCTTGTGCAGAATTGCAAATTTTGTAATTTCGTGAGCGCGAGATTGTTGCTGCCCGCCACACCTACATGTTCACAATTGTGAACTCTCGCGATGCGTCGCCAAACTCCCGCGGGATCCCGTAGCAAGATCCAAAATGGCGCAGCACTCACAAAAATATCAAGAAAAACAACTCGGCAAACGCTGAATGACGGTAAGTGAACGCCGCACGCCGCAAAATTGTATCACCAAGAAAAAAAAATCCGCTGCGTGCAAATTTGCAGATTTTGCGGGAAATTTGCGAATCACGCGGATTGCGAATTTACCGAAAATCCGCAAAATCCGCGAGCGGAACCGATTTTCCGCCCATGCTAAGTAATTATCCTAACGGTTTCCCTTCAAAGTACTCTCATCATTTAAGTCCTGATAAAGTTCCTTATGTGAGAATTAATGACGTTGGAGACAGACTGATTACCAACGCGGACCGCAGACCGGCTTTGATTACAGCAGCCCACGCTGGGATGAGTTTGGCGCATGCCGACATGTCAGCTACTGTATCTCTCCTCCAGCAACGATATTGGTGACGGGGTTTGTACAAACAGATGCATGATTTTGGGCTTCAATGTGGCATTTGTGAGCAAATTAAACCTTTTTCTGTTGCACGCCCGCCCCAAATTCAGTTGTACATATCTAATAAACCACTTGATTGTGTGTTTATTTAGATCACTGCGGTCATTTCTCCTCTGATACTGCGTATAAGTTCATCTTAGTAGCTGTTGACTCTTGCACGCGCTTTGTCTGGGTGTGGCCTCAAAGGAGCGCTGATGCTAGAACTGTCGTAAGGGATTTGCGTGTCTTTGTGGGAATTTTTGCGTGTGGTACCTTCAATTCGGACCAGGGTCCAGCGTTCACCTCTAAGGCGTACAAGGATGCCATGGCTTCATTGGGGTCCAGGTCAAATTTTCGTCTCCATACAGGCCTGAGGGTAATAGTTTTCTGGAGCGGATGAACCATGACTTAAAGCAATCCTTGACAGCGAGTTTTAGGTGTTGGCAGAGACTGGCTTAACCACCTCAATAGCGTACAACGTGCACTAAATAATCTTCCTAGAAGGTCTCTGGGTGGGCGGACCCCATACAATATGCTCTTTGGCATCAGATGTTTGTTCTGGACCTTGACATTCTAGACATGGCGGCGGGATATGCATCCTTTGACGTAGAGGAACATTCTAATGTTTTACAGAACCTACAAAAGACCAGAGACAGTCTTGCAAAGGAACACCTGCCCTCCACGTCTGAAGCTGCGTTGCAGATTCCCGTAGTCGGCTGTCTACCCCAGGCTGGAGGACTGGTCCGAGAGAAGATTGACAACAAGAAAGAATTTGGTCCTTCCTATCGAGCTCCAGTTGCCGTGCTTGGTGTGCAGGGTACAAGAACAGTCATTTTACCTCCTCTTCCTCGGCGAAAGGGGAACAGGTACATTTCAATTGACAATGACAAACCACACAGGGTGGCCGATTCTGTATAGTATGACGCCTGCGCTTTCGTGTCCAGCAATGGTGCATCACTCTGTTTTGGCCCCGGATCCTGCCATCGGGCCTGATGTTGCCGTTGAAATGAGTCCACTTATGAATCCTTTATTGAATCAACCTGCTGGTGATTATCTTAATGACACTGAATATACTTACCCCACTGACTTGTCTATGCCTGATTTGGAGACCCGTGTGGCTAATCAATCCAGTTTTTCATTTGACACTGGCTCATCCACATCAAAGTCCCCTTCAAAAGTTTTGACTTTTGCTACCTGGTTTAAAAAACATTTTTTGATTCCGCCTTGGATTTACATTTGGCTGGTGCTGATTGCAATTTTTCTATTCATGTCCATAGGATTTGAGGTATATTTTTTTCGTTTTATCACTAAGTGGAAGAAAGAACTTCAATTCGAGTGATTGATGGAACTTTGGCTCCCCATTCCTCTTTGCACATCATGAAGAGGGACCAGACATTTGTGAATATAACTGCTTGGCCCGTTTTAGATGGGATTGTATGGGATGCTGTAAAGTTCCAGATACATGGTTCTACAGAGGTTATTAATGTTCCCAATGTACTCCGTGTTCTATGGGGGATGTGGTTAAACAAAATATTTGCTCTGATGATTGGGACGTTAAAGCTGTAGAGGCTTTATTTACTGATTTGAAATATTATGCTGCTTTCGATGCTGAAGATTTATATTTGGAATGTGCAAATTATGGTGATTTGTACGGTTACCAGCATTTTGGCAATCACTTTCTGCATGAAACTAACTCATTTAGAAATATGGTTAATTACACACAGTGGGAACATTGTCCCGCCCCAGTGGAAGGCAGCTCGAAAACATTCTTGAAGAAGTTGTCCTACTTTACTGATTTTGATCAATCCAACCCTAATGCATTTTATTTTAAATTGACTGAAGAGTCATTTTCCAAGGTTAGACTTACCCACACAAAATAATTACTTTATTCGAAGTCCTTTATTGACCAGTTGGCTGTTGTGGGCTATGAACTGTGGAGAGATAATATTGATCTTAAATCTGTTTGGGGTTCTAAAAGTTGGCAAGTGCAAGGCACTGAGGCTCTGCATCGTGCATGTCTCATCCCAAACCATATGTTGTTTCTGAATGACACTATTTCACAGACCACAAGCTTTGGATTTGCTACTTCTAAAAAATGTAATGCTCCTTCATTTCCTGATTTGGGTGAATTTCCCGATTGGAAAAATTATACCAGTACTTCCCTGAGTGAAATACAGGCACTATTTAGAAATTCCTTTTTTAATGTTTCGAGCATTAATCCCGAAGGCTGGTTGCTATGGCAAAAAAGGTGCAGTTTCCTGCCAGCACTGTTTTCTGGGTCTGACCACTGGTTATACAGAGGTTAGAGTTAATCCCCCGTTTTCAGACTCACCACTCAGTCACCACCTATTCTGTAGGTAAATTGTGCAAGAGTTGGCTCGGACATTCATCCTTAGCGTCTGTTAGGTTACATTTGTCCAAACTCACTGACACTGTCGATTTAAATGATTTTGTAAAAAGGCCCTGCGGGTGGCAGATCGAAAAGATGGATATATGCTGCTTACAATGAGGTTTGGAAACTGCCACAAATTGAAGCTGCTTCTAGGCTTAGAGCTACTGATCAGGCCAATTTAGAAAAAGTGCTTGCCGTTGTAGATAATAGCATTAACATTCTTTCTTCACCCATTTACACTCTAGATAATATTGTGTCTTCTGTGGTTGATATAGTGCAAGAAGATGTTGCAGGTTGCAGTATTGTATCACGGGCAAAATCAATGTGGTTCTGTTATGCAGTTTGCCTGGACTATGCAAACATTGAAAAATGGCCGGGTTCCATGGGATTAAATGAACACAAGTTTATTATTTCTGCCATTTAATTTGACTGTTAAACAGCAATTTATGTCAATGAAAGATGCCATGTTTTCACTGTTGCATTTTTTTTAACACACTTTATAGTCGACTGCAGAAGAATCAAGAGTAAGATACAGAGCAATGGGAAGCATCATCAGTCATTTTCCATTTTCTTCCCAAATTCTAGATCGATCAATTGCAGCAATTTACAATCATTGCCCCCGTACAGTATAACTTAATCACGATCTACTTAAACAACAGATTCTGCTGTCCCCCCACAAATTAGTGCAATACCATATAGTAGATAGTTCGATTATCAATACAATGTCGCGTATTCATTTCCCTTTTCAATAAACAAATCTGCTAACTGAACTTAACCCCAACAATCTCCTTCCCACCCTCCACCCCTTCCTGGTTGTTCCAGCTCAAACCCTCACCTCCCGCAGGTATCCTCGGCAGTCCGTAGAGTACTAGGTATGTAATGCTAAAAACTATGTGTCCATTGTTCCATAAAGGGGATCGTAAAGCACAGCATGTGGAAAAGGAGACATGTCTCACTGGGGCCCAACCAGAGAGTTTAGGGTGAGGTCCATCGCCTCTAGGGCGAGCAACAGGGCTTTCCACTCCAGAGCTATTGGATGTTTACGTAGCCCACTCTCTTCCTCCCTACGAAGGACCACCCCTTCCGCCCATCCCCACTGCAACAAATCAGCCTGTCATGCTGTTATGAGGGGGGTCTGGGGGACTTCCATTTCATAGTTATAGCCCTGATAGCCAAAACATACGACAAGTCTGTACATTTTAATCCAACTTTCTGCTTCCCAGATCATCGCCGTAACCCCAATAAGCAGGGTAAAGCCTCCGTAGGGGCCGGGAATTTTGTAAGGGTATTGAGAATGCGGCAAATCTCATTCCAATAAACACGTAAGCGTGGGCAGAACCATATCATATGGATAAAGTCTGCTTCGTCCTCCCCACAGCGAGGGCAGCATTGAGGGGTGCCCGGGAACATAAGATGTATCCTCTTAGGGGTAAGATATGCTCTATGGAGTATCATTGTTTGAATGAATTTAAATCTTCCATTACGAGACACCTTTTTGGGATGTTCTAGTATAGTCTGCCATGCTCTACCTGTAAGCTCTGTGTTTGTGTCATCTTCCCATCTAGCTCTCAAGGCCATTTAACGGGATCGCTGCGTGAGCCCTCATCCCAGTATAGAGCCAGCGGACCAAGTGTCTGCCCGGTCCCATGTAGTACAATAGGTGCACTAGCTCGTGCTGCGTGGGTTTAGGTCGTTGTGGTGCCCAGGTGGTTCTAATAAAATGTGCAACCATTGCTTGTAACAGATACAAACGAGGCGGGCGCCCGTAATCTGCAGGAACGTAGCATGATCTAGGAGCGTCTCATCTCCAAAGAAAGAACCAACCTCCTCTATCCTGCTATCCGTCCACTCCTGGAGCCTAGTTCGCATGAGCCTGCCCTGTGGCGTGGGTATTCCCAACAATGGGATATTCGCCGCAAATGGTGGGGTCGACGATGTATAGGAAAGGGCTTTCCTCCATCAAGTTAAGGCACAACTCAACAGAGGGGGACAGTCTGTGGGGATCCTAGCTTTAGGTAACAGTAGGGAATGGAGCTCTCCTCGTCCTAGTCTCTCAGGCGTAAATCCAATCTCGTGTAATTTCCGGCCCGCAGTCCAATAGGAGAGCCACTGAAGCGTAATAATATCCCCGGAAATCGGGGGCCCCCAATCTGCCTGCTTTCGTACCCAACTGGAATTTCCAGAGACTCCGACGTTTCCGGCCTGTCCCCCATATGAGTTGGAGTAATAGAGTATCTAAAGTATTAAAAATAGATTGGGGTAAGATCACCGGAATATTTACAAAATAATAGAGAAGGCTAAGGAGCATCACCAACTTGGAAATGGCAATGCGGCCCATCGCGGACAGGGGCATAGAATTCTAGAACCCCACACTGACTCTAAGTTTGGTTATCACCCTCTGAATGTTTCTATCGATCTGCTCTATGGGAGATCTGATGTTTTCACTGTTGCATATTGAAAAGTTAGAACCTTTACCTTTTTATGTAACAGAAGCCAATTCGGCAGTTTGGCTTATCCATGCGTTAATAACTTTACCTTTTTCCCTTTTCAAATTTGAGTCCTGCATGACACATTATGCCATAGGCAGATTTGAGCCCCTGGGTGGAGCTTATCCTGATGAAGTTTGGAATCTCCTATTCACATATAGATGTTTGAGGGATGGTAAAGAAGTTTTTTTAAATGGTGAAGATTGCATCACAACACCAGATCATTCATTAACATGCAGAAATCCCCAATTGCACGGCTTATGTAATGTGCTTGCACCAAATTTAGCATATGTTCTGAAGGATACTCCAGTTCCGGCCGCTTCACTGACATTCACATTGCTTGCTAATGGTAGTTATTTATTATTAAATAATGAAGAGTGTTGTGGGATGCACTCAGGAATTGCTTATATTGTTACAGTTTCCCAGCGTGTAACTTGCTGCAAGAATGTGTTGTTCCCTCCTCCGCATGGCAGGCTTGATGTTTCCATCTGGCCCTCGATTTCGCCCTTGAAGGCAGAGTTCAACAAGATGAGCAGAATAAGAGCTCTTTTGTCCCAGAAGGAAGTCCCCCTTACATCTGCACATGAGACATTTGTCCTTCTCGTTGCAAATACTCGTACTGAGGTAAATGCCTTATTAAACACAGACCTGCCCCTGCACTTCGGTGCTTTGATTCACACAATCTTGAATGCCTCGTCGACTACTGGCCTGGCACATTTTTTAAAGTAGTATGCTCTGGCCTTGTGACCTCATTTCAGACTATATTGGATGTGATCCCTGCATTTTTTCATTCAATTTTTTCAAATGTCTTTGGGGGTTTCCCCTTGCTCCTGGCTTTAGGCGCCAACATTCTGCTATTATTTTAGTTACTACAAAATGGATGCGCAGTTTGTCCCCCACAACGTACTGTCCTGGCTGCTCCACCTTCGTAAACTGGATGCTAGAATGCTATGGAGAGCAGCCTTTGGCGACTCTGAGTGTGGCGTATGGTTTATCTTTCCGGTTCTCTTTCTTCACTTGCGTGCAGCCTGTTTTCCATTGCCTGTATTGTGATTTTGAATGGGCCCTGGATTTGTGTCTCTGCAACACGGTGTCTCCTGACCTGGATTTTAATCTACTAATGTGTCCCGAAGTTGCTCATGAAATAGATTGTTCTAGTACCGGGATTATGGCCTGCGCAGTGGCACATGGGTTCTGGGCAACTGGAACATTTGGACTGCGGCCAATGACTTTCTGGATCCCAGTTATCTTGAAATAAGCCCAAGTTGTCCTCTAATGATGCAAGAGGCTCCGGCAGTTGCAAAACATGTATGTTCTTTCCCTTTGCTTAATTGGATAGCTGAAATGTTCATGGGTGAGAACAACATATAGTGCTTACACGTTGTTGGACTGAAGTATGTTTTTTTTTGCTTCATATACACGTGCTGAACTCGTGAATGTTTTTGATCTTTATGTCTTGATTTTTCCTTACATGTTTGAGGTCTTTTTATGCACTATAGCCACGTGTGATTGTTTTCGCTAACTTGGGTTTTTGAATTTTCTTTCCTTATTTTCAAGTTTGGCAAAATTTCTGAACTTGGTTCTGTCTCATTCAAACTTGAACTCTGCATTCTATTAAGTTTGCCCTGAGTGCTGTATGTTCCCCAAATATGGGGGGGATGTAGTGTGGTTTATGGGCCTCTTTTTGTGTGCATGTTAGGTTAGCATGGCTTATTAGGAGTTTAAACGCCATTTTACCTTTTGCTGCTTTTTTGCACACAACACTGCTTAGCTGTTTTTCTAGAGTTAGCTTTCACGAAGATCTATACATGAGAAAAGTTTTTTTTCTTGACATCTCTAGACATACATCGTGCCCCCAGTCTGTACAATGAGTGCTGAGCCGCCAAGGTTATCATATCGTGCGACAGTATGTCACAAAATGACTTCCCCTTTGGACAGATTCTAAGCAGACAGAAAAACTTGCATCTATAACATACACTAGCATACACTAGTCAGTTAATACTTTCAATTTTGAGCAGCAATCAAGATGATGTAAAAATAGTCAGAAATTATACAAAAGTACACAATTTATTATACCATTAAAAAGTTCACAATAAAAGGGATAAACAATATATCCTAATATAATACATGCAGGTAATAATCACAAAGTGGGAACAAAACAACACATTGGTTAAAAAATATGACGGGATACTGTGGACTGACTTATGTAAATCATAATCCAAATTTTGTATAAATATCTTTGAATTGGAGACGTTGTACAGTCCAATGATTTTAGTGTATCCCAATACACAAGGGCATCGACACGTTTCGGTTTTGGCAACTTGGTTTACAAGCCAACACCTTCATCTGGATAAAAATTTAAACATTCCCACAATATAAGGAAAATCTCGTTATTATGGTATCAGGCCTATTTAGGTGCTTTCCATATTTGATCTCGAATTAGGTGAAAAAATGATGCACCTCCACCTGCTGCCGCCGTTGGGACTTTAGTATAATTTTCGTCTCTCAGGGCTTTGCCGGGTATATAATTGTAGATACTTGTTCAGAGGTCTCAATTTATTCGTAATTGCACGTGGTAGCTATTTTGTTCCGGTACAGCTTTCACCCAAAATGCAAGACCGCCTGCAGTCTGCTCGCGGGTGGCGTGCCTCCGTCAATATGGGGTTCTGTATCGTGCGAGCCTGTTTCTCGGCGTGTCCGTGTAACACATTCTAGACACAACATTTTGGCAGCTGCAAGCTGAGTAGGATTCTGGCGCCTTTATCATAGCACACTTGCCAGAATTGAACACACTTGGAAGATTCCAGGCATGCAGAGAGTCTAGCCGGTCCTGATGTAATTTACACTTACTGAGCGGACAGGTAAATGGGGTCCCCCTAACAAAGCTCAAGAGACCTTTTATAGTTTTATAATACATAGTTCCTATATAGGGAGGGTGTTTAAACTAGGCGCTTTTATCACCTGTTTGCACTATTATTGTAATATGATACCTCCTTTTGTATTTTATGGAGTTGTAACCATGCTGATCATATTAATTGTATTCATATGTATGCTTATGTTGACTAAAATACTGCGCTTGAGATCACGTCGTTAAAATAAATATTTTAACCTTACTGTGTCTCTTTTTTACTCCTGTTGTGGACTGGTATGAGAGTATAACAAAAGAGTGTTCTCACTTCCCACCATTCCTGAGATGATCCTAAGTCGCATGTTCTAGGTTGTCTAATCATTGGTTTCTTTGCTATAGGTCGAAGAGCTAATGTGACACTGATTGCTAGACTGGTAGGGGATTTTGGGTACTAATATGAGTTTTTGGCACACCCTAATTCACTGAGGTCCTGAGTCTCTGTGCACAGTTCTGTGTCTGAGCAGAATCCCTGCAACACTGCCTCCCCTCCATCTAGGGACCTCACCATCCCTGCAGGAATACAGAAAGCAACTCAAGACCTGGCTTTTGGACTAATTCCACCACAGCAGCAGAAACTCCAACTCCTCAATGCCCTCGGGTAATTAGCAGTGCTAAAAAAATCCTGAATGATTGACTGATTGATCCAGACACTTTTGACTCTGAATTGAAATTCACTTCATTGTCAGCAAGCTGTCTTGCCCCTGCAATCATGTGCTATTGAAAATTATTGGTGGCTTTCATGACAATTGTTGAATCGTGATCATCACCTGCATAGCACATTAATGTCAGTCCAAATGACTATATCAAATAGACCAGAGGACTAATATAAAGAGTAAAAAGTGTTAGATAGGAGATGAACCCTGTGGGACATGGCTTTGGCAGATGCCTTGAATAACATTTACATTGCATGGTCATGGAGTGAGTGTACTGTCAAGCAGGTGTTACAGCATCTACAGAATGTGGTTCCAATGGGTGACAACATCTTAAATAAGGGGATTGACAGTGAATTTGTTGACTACTGTGAATAACAATCAACTACTTTCAGGCTTTCAAAGAATTTCTAAATTGTGTGAATAGACACATAGGTTGACGAAATGGACAAAAATAAACACTTAGAAATATCTGCAATTTGAGATACCTTTGACATTGTTACTGTCATTGGCAAAATATGTAATCATGAGACTTCTAGCTCACAAACGTTTTGGCATTTATTTTTTCAAAGGCATGGGCAGCAGTGGTTGCTTTCTCCCTGGAGAACATTGTAATTGTTACATTCTGAGAGATAACATGGAAACCATTACTGGTGGAGAACACCCTGCTACTAATACCCTCGAAGGTCACATGATGTGGCCTTTGGCATCACAACCTGTGCAGCCTGTAAAGTGTTCCTCATTCTTACTAATTACAAAAAAAGTATATTGGACTCAAAATTGGTGGACTGGACTAATGTAGGCATTGTTGATGATATCTGTTTTTGACATAAATGACTGAATAGAGATGATTGCAGCCACTGCCAACACTAACAATGTCATGGATACCTTCCTCTCTTTAATGAATGCCACCTATGTTTTTTTGTATTTGAAAGCTTCCTTTTGCAGTGTATGGGGTAATGCTGAAGAAGACAGCTCTCAATGGCCTTTAGACAAACCCTAGAGACAAGAGGACTGAAAATATTCTATTAAAAAAGGAAGCAATCATGATCATCAAGCTTAAAAACAACACCCTTTGGATTGAGGAAAGCATCTACCTATATAAAATAACATAAACAGAGGATTTCTTTACAAAACAAGTACTCTGTCTCAATATCCAAAATCATTATGCAGCAACAGAATGTAGCCCACATCACCCAATCTATGGTACATCTGTTGGAAGGATAATCATCACAGTTGCAGCACAATTATGCCATGGAGTTAGTCCTGTCAAATAAAATATATATCCGATCACTAAAGACAGACTTCTAACTCTCTTCCCTATCATTGGAGGCCTTTTGTAAATAATGCTCTGCTGCCTGTTTGAGGCTTTTTCACTAGCGATATGAGAAAAATAAGATGCCACCAAAGACACCACTATGGTAATTGGTAGCAGGGATTACTGAAGTTGATATGATATTGAACCCTCCAGGAAAATCAACATATGGGTTGATAAAGTTCACAGTATCTACAACCTTCCTAATCAGTCCTCTTCATGAAATAAAATCAACTTTACAATTTATTTATACAGGCATACACCTTATTACCCTATGTTCAGAAACCAACCTTTTTGGATTGCAGAAGTCTTTCCTAGATTTCTAGACTAAAAAGGCTTTCAGAAATCTCTCTTCAAGTGTCTTTAAGAAATCAGGTGGAAACTCCCCAAAGGATTCTAAAGGGAAAAATCACAATTGTTCCTTCCAGCTTTACAGACCAAAATTGTCTGAAGTCTCGTAGGCCTTCTCATTCCAGAAGAAGTTTTTCTTTCCTGGCTCATGTTTCGAATATCTTTCTTTCTTGATTCTTATTTCAGAAATCTTTACTGACTTACAAATAGATCTTGAGTAACTAAAATGTTCTGTCTTTGAGATAATCATTAGTGTCCCCTTAATTGTCAAGCTTACCGTCACAATTTGGCCATGAATTAATCCACAAATAAACAAATTCTAAATCTCACACATTCAGGAAAGGAGAAAACATCTAAAATGTCTTATCTGGGTTTGCGGGAAAGTCTCCTCTCCTTTTTACAACCAAAAAGGCAATCTCACTCTTCTGAGTGGAAGCGTGGTATTTCCCAGAAGCTACTTCTTGATATTGAGCAACCAAAGAAGGGCGGGGTTTCTTTAATTACTCGGATACCACCTAAAATGGCTGTAAGATCTCACGAGATCTTGCAAGTAGCACGGGATGTCTTTAAGATCTGACAAATAGTGAATGATCTTGTGAAATTTCACGCTTTTCAAAGAATATAGGCGTAGAGGGGCAAGTTGTACAGAACTATGTCCCCCAAAGTCTCTGATGTGCAAGTCCACACCATAGCCAAGTACATCACTGACTCAATTTTCACAACTTGCACCAGATGTGAGATTTGACAAAGCCTTATAGTCATGTGAGGAAGAGAGGAGGAGCAAGTGGGCCAGAATTGGTGAGCCCTGACACTCTACCTTCTCAATCAAGTATTTTCTTCACAAACCACCCATGTCCAGCGATGAAAAGAACACTCACAGGTCAAATAGTCACCTTTTAATGCCAATAATGTCAAGAGCCGAGGAATAATACCCACAAACATTAGGCTCAGCATGTAACTTCTTGGATGGCATTGGTGGTTCTTACTTGAGCTGATCTAACTAGGCACTCTGCAACAACCTTGACACAGAACACCATTTATACATTTGTTGTACCAATTTATGTAAATGAGGTAATAATACATCCAGGTGCCACCATAATAATACACTTCTTTTTGCATGCTGCATACTTGTATATCAGATCACAAAAATGCTTTTATTACACATTTTTTTTTATTATTGTTAAAGTTTCGTATTATGGTAACATTTTATCTCTAAAACATAGCTTCCTAAAAAACCCACTATTCCTTGACTTCAGCACATTTTGGTTCTTGAAAAAGAGAAGAGAAATGGCCACAGACAATAATATTGTCAACAGAGGGTATGAAAGACGTATCCCCCTTACCTTCACTGTATGTATCCATTCCAAAAGCCAATGTGGTTAACCTAACAGTGCTCATTGCTCCTGAACCCCTAGCGACACAAGATTCTTGATACCAACCTCGAACCACATCCCTTGAAAAGTCTCATTCAGTCACACGTATGCTACGCAATTAGCAGTGATATGTACACTCACGTTGGCGTAAAGGACAATGCCATTGCTCACTTTAGAATTCCTTTGTTTACACACAAAGGACCGGACTGGCTGCAGTGGGCACCGGGCGTTTCCCTGGTGGACCGCAAGGTTGGGCAGCCCATTTAGGACCCCATGGGCCAGTCGTTTTGGTTACGGGGGCTGTTTTATTAGCCCCTGTAACAAAAGCAGCTGCAGTGTTTTCATCGCTCCCCCCCCATACGTTTGGACTCAATGGCCAGGGCCAGTTTGGTTTCCCAGTCTGGTCCTGTACACACACAGGAAAGGATGACACCCATTACCAGTCTTGAGTAGACCGATCAAATATTCACGCGTCAACACTCATAAAGGAGAGACTGTATTACTGTATTAAAACAGAGACTGTTGTAAAGGCCCTTATTGCTATTTTGTCAGAAAGAGGTGGGGGATATTTACCACTTATGGTACATACAACCATCAAATGCTTTCGTACCCATGGTTCTTACAGGCACATGCATCAATATTGCTTTTTTCGATTCATTAATTGCGAAAAATAAGGAATCGTAATTAAGGAATTGCAAAATACAATGCATCAAGAAATCGCTAAATAAATTGCGATCTCTTAATATTACTTAATTGCGACTCGCAAATTGTGAGTCGCAATTAAGGAATACCTCCCCATTCATTCCTAATGGGAAGACATTCTCAATTTGCGATTCGCAATTAGCGAATCGCAAATTGAGAATGCGATTTCAAGGGTGTAGGGGTGTCCAAAGGACACCCTGTTGCACCACTGAAATCAATCTGTGCACAATATGAAACTTTGAAAAATGCACAAAAGTGCATTAGTTTTCGCAAATTACAATGAGGTTCAACCTCAGGGTAATTTGCTCCCCCTAATTGCGAATTCGCATTTTTTTAAAGTTTCATGCATTGCATTTAAGGAAACGCAAAATGCGATTCCTTAAATGCAATCGCATTTTAGCATTTCGCAAATATTTGCGAATTCTCAAATTGCGAGGGCCTTCACCCTTCATGCATTCCAAAAGCAGATTTTGCGATCGCAAACGGCCAATTTTTGCGATTCATATAATTAAAAATGAATCTGTGTTACATTGATCTGAACCATCCATATGTTATACATTCTAAATGCCAAAACAGGTTTTTGATATAGTCTACTTTTCACATGCTTTTCTTCCTTAATCACTCACAAGCACACGCTTGCACGGGGAGCTTGCTACTATTCTTCTATATATGTTTTAAACTGACTAATTGCTTTCAAAGTTTTGATCACTGTATAATACATTTTCTACATGATTTGATGGTCAATACACAGAATCCATGTGCTGCAATATTACAATCCTAATTAATAATAAACCTTTATGGACCTTTCATATGTATTGAAGAAGAAGAAGAAAGCAGAACATCTAGGTGGCCTCCTATCTTAGGTGGAAAACACAAAGTTAAGGGTGGAATTCTTGCAATTCCTAGCTACTAGCAATTGCTCAGGCCACCTTCCGTGATGCCTGTTAGACCTGGAATCCTTGGCAGGGTTTCCCCAGACTTTTTGCCTATACCTCCTGTATTTTTGATGCTGTGCTGGATTTTGTTTTTGCTGGCTTAGATGCTTTGGGGACTTTGCCACTGCTGATCAGTGTCAAAGTGCAAGTGCTCCCTGTGTAAATTGTTATTACAATTGGTTCTTACTGATTGACATAGTTGATTTACTAGTGAGTCCCTAGGTGTAACCATAGGACCATGGGAAAAGCCAACAAAGATTATATTAGTCTCAAGTCACGACCCCAGCTCATAAAGGGCTGCCGGATATTTATAGAGTTATCCCCAGTACCGTCCTGGTCTAGGCGGGCCATAGAAAATCAGTCCTTAAGCCAATCTTCTCTCTTTGGGGGTTGGGGATCTTTCAACGTCATACATATTTCTCTCCTGGCGAGCACCACCAGGTATAATAGCAGCCCGCTATGAATCTGTGATAAATTCGTAGTAGATAAGCCATCATTCCCAAAAAAACACTAGTGGTAAATTAACCTCGATGTTTACTTTAAAAATGTCGCAGAAAGAATCTCCCACCCCCTTTCAGAAAGTTCCTAGGTCAAGGCACTCATAGAAAATATGAATATTGTTGGCGTTGGATGTCATACATTTGGGGCATTTTGGAGTAGGCAGCGGGGAAAACTTGGCTATCCTGGCAGGCGTGTAATAAAGTCGATTGGTGACAAAAAAGTGATTCTTTTTTAGACTAGCTTGTTTAATAAATTTGTATAGTAATTTCAAAGTGGGTTCTAGTAGATCTACAAGGTTAGGCTCAAAAGGGGATTGGTTCCAGACCAAAGATTGTGGTGGAATTTCTATGTCTTCTGCATCTAGGGACTTCTTATACTAAGTGGAGATTTATTTCTTCATTGGCTGTGCTGATTGAAAAAGAAACTCTGTATCCCAATCTTCACTTATATCCCCCTTTTCTGCTTCAAACCAAGATTTAAGTTGTATGTACTTAAACTTAGAAAAACCAGGGCAGATCTTGGCTCTTAGTAGCTCCCAAGAGTGTATTCCGTCTACATCCACCAAGTCAGACCAAATCGTTATGCCTGCTCTCCTAATTGGTACTGCCAAATGATCTTAAAGACTGAATGGTGTCCCAGGGGAGCCCCATATTGGGGCAAAATCTGAGTAATATCCAATTCCTCAGCCACATCTCACTTTATACCAGTTTTCCAGGGCAACCTTGAGGACCTTCATACGCACTCGTTTAAAGAGCCTCGGGCCCCAAACTTATATATTATCGGACAATAGGAGTCAGATTTTAGTAGGTCCTTTCTGGGTTTTAATATCAGCACAATGGTTGCTTCCTTCCAGGAGCTAGGGATCTGGCCTGTTGAGCTGTATACTGAATTAAACCTAGTACCGGGGCCATGTCATCTGATAGAAGTTTGTAAACTTCATTTGGCAGAGCGTCAATTCATGATGCTTTATTATTTTTAGATTTCTTTATTTGGCTTTTGATCTCTTCTAAAGTTATAGGGGCATCAAGGAGATCACAACTGGCTTCAGTTTGTGTTGACAAAGTTTTACCCCTCAACCAAGTTTGTATTTGGTCTAGGGAGAGGGGTTAGGCTCTCTTTATAGAGGTCTGAGAAAAGAGAGAGGAGGCAGGGCTGCATATCTTCTATACTACTAGATTTATCCCCATTATTATTAATTATAAGCTCATTGATGTATAACATTACTGTTGACAAAACAATATATAACGTCTCCTATTTAGAAATGTTTGCTAGAGGGAGTGACCAGAGTTAAATCCTTGCCTACAAGCTTTTCCACAGTGTAGTAGCAAACTATTGTTAAAAGCCTGTTGGATTTATCATACGCATTTCACAATAAATAAGTCAAGCCTACTTCCTTTGTCATAACCTTTCCATGAATTCATATCTGACATATGGCACGTGACATGGCTTTTCCCAATGAACCTATCAGGCCAACAACTGGTTCGTCTACAGGACCATTACAGGCCAACCCTATGGAGCCTCAGCTTTCATAAATGACAGATAAGTGCAACATATAGTTGTCAAACCAATATACAATCCCTTATAGTAGATCTAAAAGGGATTATCAGAATGCAAATATTTTACCCTTAAGATTTGTCAGAGGGGGGTAACAAACACCAAAACATGTGCTAACTATGGGAATCTGCACAATACACTGTATTGAAGTACAGGCTTTTCCACAATGTAATAATGGTTGAACTACTGAATATTGAGCTCAAGAATATCGACATACAAGAATATCGTGGACAGAATATTACAGGAAAAAATATCAAAAGGTAAGTGCATATAGAGAAGTATGGATTAACTCTGTTTTCGATATTTTGGATAATTGCAAGCTTCAATATTAAGGATAAAATATTCAGTTTGCACACTGTAATAACAGTCAACCCTTAAAAGGCCTACTGACTTTAAGATATCCTTTTCACAATAAAAATGACAGACTAACTTTCTTTGCTTTAACTTCTCATTATTAGCAGTTCATTTCTAGAGCATCTAATATATGACATCATTGGCTTGTCAGCATAACTAATTCAACCGCAACCCTTTCAACCCTACTGTACTGAGCATACATGTTCCAGCAAGGTTTAAAGCATACTACAAGAAATAATTCAGAGAGAAAACACACATCTTCTGCCCAATCACTTCTACTGTACTTATGGGAATAAACATGGAGGTATATATCAAAGTTTTTCTCTCAGCTTTTTTTCTGTTGATCACATAGGGCATAAATAATTCAAAACTGCACCTTTGAATAAGTTTACATGTTTGTGTAAGTTTCGTACTTTTTGGTATTCACAAACTGCACTTTTACAGTACCATACCATTTTGTTGTAACTTACATTTTTGTTATAATTGGCCAGCCAATGGTTCTGCAATATCTTCCTATTAGAAATAATAAAGATGCAGACTTAAAATATAACCTGATAGGAAATGATGTTAAATTATTATAAGTAAAAACGAATATTTAATTATTTCATTAAACAATACATATGTACTATTTTAATATATTTTTATAAATAATGTATATTTATTTATATTTTTAACTATTGTAAATAAGTTATTCAAATGTAGCATTATTTCCTACTGTGTTTTAATTTTTTAGTCCATACCTTAGTTACTTTCTATTGAAGGGTATTTCTGTACCAGTTGTTGGCCATATGAAGTGCTGGACGTACTAAAAAAATGTAAGTTACTACAAAAGTGCAATGTAAATGCTGAAAATTAGCAAACTCAATCAAAAGTGCAAACTTACTTAGAAGTCTAATGTTACCTCTAGGGATCAAGTCTAAAATGTTTAGCAATATCTGTGCTATCAAGTCAACCTACAAAGGATGTGTGGAATGTGTGCAAGTAGGTGCTTATTCAAGATTCTCACTTTCCTGAAAGCCATGCCATCTTTTTTTACCTAGCATTTGGAAAGTCAATAGGTCTTAGCTCTAGGGGCTATTGGCCTTGCCAGTGCTTTTAGCTGATTATATCTGAACGCATGCATCAAGTCCCATGCACACTTATGACACACTTAATTGCAATTGGTTTTCTATTAGAAACCCCCATTCCAAGATGACTGCATGTGTTTATCGTGATGTGATCTAATATGAGAGATGGCTGTGTTGAACTATATTTTAAAGTGTAAAAAAAGTGAAAAACAAGTGCATGTGAAGCACAAAAATAGGTGGAGGGCCCTGCAACACTTTGCAGCTTCCATGACTTAGTAAAAATAAATAAACAAGCAAGCAAATAAGTAAGTAATTAACTAATCAACTGACTAACGAAAAAATAAATTATAGATTTTTTTTCAAATTAACACTGGAAGTGGAATGGGCAGCTAGGTGGGAAGCATTTGTGAGCGGGGAAGTCGCAAGTGAAAAAAGATTGAGGAGGCGGCAGTGGAAAAAGCAGTGGTAGAGAGCAAGAAACATGTGTATTCCCATGGAGGGCTGAAAATATAATAAAAAAGAGTGTAGACAATAGACACAACTCAACCCGTCAGAACACTGTGAAACTTTATTGATCATGGGTGGGACAAACTTAAGAATGGAGAGGAAAGCCACTTAATCAGATAACTGGGATAGAAAACAATGCAGTCAGTCATGAGCAAGGAGCTGCCCAAAGCTCAACATAGGTATATCTTTGTTATGATGCTGCTCAGCCTGGGTGTCTGTGTGAGAGAATGTTGGTGAATGGAAATCCATGTTTGTGAGAGTCAGTTGGTGATGGGCTGAGCAGCAGTGAGGCTGCTCCTGGTGGGGTTCTCCCTTTTAACATCTACTTAAATAAATCAACTTTAAGATACTACATGGAATGGACCTTACTTTTATTACAACAATCTTAAGTATTGGAAAAAATAGGTCTGCCAGCGGACAGATGAATCTGTCTGTAAAGGCGACCTAAAAATGAAGTAGCAAATTTACTACAACACATTCTGTAGCAAATCTTGTGGTGTTTTCATGCTATTGACCAAATCAAAGTGATATCTAGAAGGATGCTCACAATTGGTGGCAATCTGTGGTTAAATTAAAAATTAATGGTGAACTTGTGAAGTTCTTTATTATTGCTGTTAATACTAAAGATTGTAAAGAAATTAGGGAAATATAGAAACAGTGTTGCTTATATTTCGTGCCAAGTAAGTGAATCACAAAGGATGTTTTGTTTATAAATTGACTTTCCTTGCCACTGGCTTGAATGCCTCTTTTTACTGATTTTTGAATTAGTTCAGGAATTGTGAAGTAGCTAAAGGTACATGTACATATGTGTTTTTGAGTATGTGGAGGTCAGTGGGTTCTGGCTTTGGCTCTGTAGAACTATAAGTTGACACCAGTATTACTTCCTCTTCTATGGAGTTCTACGGTAGTTGGACATTGATGGCTGCCCAGAGCCAGTTATTGTTTCAATTTATGGTCTCAAAAACTTTAAGAACACTACCCCTCACATTACTAGCATATCAGCAATATTACATATCAAAAGAGGTGTAATGTGCTACGCATTACACTCATGCCTAAGTGGCTATGCATTTCAGGAACAGATTTGGTATCAAAGTTTAAAGCTGTATTGGACTTTCTAGACTTCATTTAGAATCTATGAGTGTAAGATCGAAACTAGTGTCTGTAGAGTCAATAGCATTGTGATGCCATGTGGGTGCATGTACGCCAGCCAACTTGGAATCATTTTTTATTAAACCATGAGAAAAAACATTCAAAGATGGCTGACAGGCGTACACTTTGTGGCCACCTTAGAACAGTTATTGAACAAGCAATGTCACAAACAGAAAGGCATTCCCAAATATAGTAGGTTGATTCCATGGTGTCACATGAGGTCATTTTAGCTGCCTTTGGCAATGCTTGCTGCTTTATGTGGTTTTTTTGTAATGTATTGTTCTTGTCTCTGTCTTATTCAAACATTGAAATACTTATTACATGTCTGAATATAGACTTTAAAGCAAAACATGTTTCTTAGTTTAGGGGTCATACTGAGGCTTCCATGATTATCTTTTTTGCATACTCAATTTGATTTTTCCTTAAGAATTGTGCTTTGTGACCCCAGTCCTTACATGAAATGGTGTAGAGAGGTTTTAGTTTGTATGCTTGTATGAGGACAAAAACTCTAAGCTATATCTTAAACTTCTAAATCTACTCTTTGTATGTGATCCCAGCCATTTTGGCTAGTGTGTCGACTTTTTACGTAATCTTGTTAATCCCCATGAGTATTCAAGCACATATACGGAAATCGTATTTTGCCATATGTACTCTTGCTGCTTTATACTGACACTCATGTGCAGCCCACTAGGAAAACAATCCATGAAAAATAATGTACAAGAAATGTTCATTAGAAACATGCTGCCAATTTGTTTCCTTTCATTTCTCTATCTGAAAAACATTTTTCCTTGTGTTACAATCACTTCCCATAGTCCCATTGCAAATATGGGCTGTTTTAGCGTTTTCCACACCAATTGTGTGTACTTACCCCTGCTTGTTCACCTATGAACATTGCCTGTGAAAACCCTTGGGAAAGTTTGAGACTATCCATAAAATTATGACTTTGGTGGTGTTTACTGCATACCTAATAGTCACCACTGCACCTCTCCTGGAGTAGGTTGAAGATTAACAGCCCAATTTAGAGTTTGTCAGAGAGGATACTTTTCAGTTCCAAATGTGAAAGAGTACCCTGCTTGCCAAACCCACACTCCGCCCACCTAATTTAGAGATGATAGGTACTTAAGTATTCTTTAGACAGAACTACAGTTATCTTCATCAACAGAGTACTTCATCCGATGACTCAATAGAGTCGAGGCTGTTGGAGGAAGTACATTACACCATCCACCCTATTTAGGGTGGACAGTGTAATGTATTTTTTTCCTGTCCATCGCTGCCAGGAAAAACCTGATGGTGGGGGACAGTAAAAAAAGTTTTATTGACGCCAAACCCTGAGAGAACTCTCCCAGGATGTGGGCAAGGGAGGCATTCGTTTTTTGATTTTTCACAAACAACTCTACTTTGTTATTTTGTTATGTTATGACGATTTGTAGAGCACACTATCACCCAAGAGGGTATCCTGGTGCTGAGCAGGTGTGAGCCTAGCTAAACCTAGTGCCTAGTGGGACTTCTTGAAATGCCAGTTCTTCAGCTTCTTGTGGGATTCAAGAAGTGAGGAGGAGGCACATGTGTGTCGTTGCAGGTCGTTCCATGCTCAGAAGTGATGTAGGAGAATTCTTGACCCCTAATATGGTTTTCTGTCAAAGCGTGGGCTGTGTGCAAGTAGGAGCCTGGAAGAGTGGAGGTGTCTGGAAGGTTTGTGAAAGCAGATTTGATTGATGAAAGCATGAGTTTGCTGTTGGTGATGATCCACGGGTTCTTGGCATGGGTGGAGGTTGTATCCTAGTTCTGTTGGCCACCACTTTGCATCCCACAGCAAATGACCTTCAAGAAGATCACAATTTTGATCTTATTGGTGTTCAGTTTTAGGCGGTTGACCTTCATCTATTGGGCGATGCAGGGATTGAGCTTGAACCTTATAATAGGCATATTGTCCATGAGAGAGGGAATGAGCTGTTTATTATCGGCATATGAGAAGATGTTGATGTCCAGAGAACCAATAATGCTGGCTGGAGAAATCATGTATGAGTTGTCGAGGGTTGAGCTCAAGGAGGATCCTTGCAGTACTCTGCAAATGAGGTAATGAGTGTCCAAGGTGTATGGTGTGAGGCTGGCTGTGGGTCCTTCCAATCAGTAAAGAGCCATTCCATTGAAGTGCATGTGCATGAATTTTAATGTTGTGTAGGCATTGATGAGGATTAGGTGAGAGCCGTGTCAAATGGTGGAGAGAGGTCCAGGAGGATGAGAGCCGCCATGTCTCCTCTTTCCAGAGTCATGTAGATGCCATCTGTGGTGGCCATGAGGGCAATTTCTGTGCTGTGGATGGGTTTGAAACCAGAATGAGTATTGTTAAGAAGTTGGTGGTACTTGAGGTATTTGGTGAGGTGTCTGTTGCTGATTTTCTCTAAGACCTTGGCTGCGAATAGTAGCAGGGATATTGGTCTGTAGTTGGCAAGTGTGGAAGGGTCCAGCAATGTTTTCTTTAGCAATGAAAGGACAGCTGCGTGTTTCCAAGCATCTGGGAATGTCACGAAAGAGGAAAAGACATTAGGAATAGGTGTGAGCATGATGCTGATGGGTTGCAGTCGTCTGGGGTAGGTGTTGTGGGGACAAGTGTCCGATGGGACTCCTGAGTGGACGGATTTCATTATGGTGGTGGTTTCTTCTGAGAGGATGGGTCATGTGGTTAGTATTGGCCCTTTAGATAAGATCAGGAGGCATTTGTTGAGGTCTGTTGGTGCCAGTTGTAGGATAAAGTTTATCTAAAGGGTGATGATTTTGTTGCTAAAGACTTGAGAGGGATTGTTGCAAAGGTCCTGCGAGGGGGTGATTGCATTGAAGGAGTGGCTAGTGAGGGGAACTCCTTTACAGTGGCGAAGATTCCTTTGCTTCTGTTTGTGCTGGCATCAATGTAGCTAGTCAGAGCAGCAGTGGTTTGGATTATTTGGTGATTGCTTTTCAGGCCATATTTGAACATGCTTCTGTTTGTATTCTCCGAGCTCATTCTCCAGTTGCGCTCCAATTGGTTGCAGTGGTGTTATATCAGTCTGAGCTCTTCTGTGTAACAACTGGCATGGGTTTTATATCTTGCTCTTTTGCTGTGTTTGAGGGGGGCCAAAGAGTCAGCACAGGAGGTTATCCAATTTATAATATTCTTGATGATTTTGTGAGGCTGTTGCAGTGTTCAGGTTGGTGAGTGTTGAGAGCGGTGTTTCGGTCCTTGTCAGTGATGCTGTTCCAGTTTTGGTGGGCTGGTCAGGTGGTAATGTGTATGCATTCTGCCAGAAGACTGCAGTGGGCTCGTCAATGCTGATGTTGTTGAAGGTGGTGAAAATAAGGGCAAGAAGGTGTCCAGAAATATGGGTAGGTCCCTTAACTCATTAGGTGAGGCCCAGGTTTCCAAGTTCTTAAATGAGTGCTTTTGAGTTGGGGTCAGCATGGTTTTCCAGTTGGAAGTTGAGGTAATCCGAGTAGAATGTAAATGCTAATGCCAAGGGCGAGTGGTGAGACAAAGTCCATGATAGTGTCTATAAAGTTGGTGCACGGTCTGGATGGTCCGTAGATAAGAGTGCCACTTAAGGTTAAGTTGGTTGTAACTTGGTGCTTGAGCGACAGGTGTTCATTTTTGGAGTCTGATGTGTCTGTGGAGATGGTATAGCTGATGGTTTTCTTGTAGGTGATTGCGTTTCATCACCAGGCTTGTCAAGTCTTTCTTGCCTGGTGATCTTGTAGCTGCAGGTGAGATAGATGTGGCAATGACAGGTGCTAATACAGGGGTCAGTCAGGTTTCCATGAGGAAAAGTAGGTTTAGGGCTCTGTTATGGAGCAGGTCCCAGATCTCTGTGCGGTATTTGGTGGATGAACAGATGTTGAGAAACATGCATGCAAGTGTGGAGTGTTGTGTGGGTGGTTGTGACACTGTGTGAATGCAGGAGAATGGGGTGTTGGGTGCTGTCAATGCAGGTGCAGTGAGTCTTGGGTGCAGGTAAGTGCAAGAATACTTACAGGAAGTGTATGAGTACGCTCCCCCAATGTTGTGTTGTGTGAAGAGGGAGCAGCAGATGTAGCAGTGGTCAGGGTTGAGGCACGGAAGGTCACAGCGTGGTAGCAGTGGCAGGGTAGAGGAGCAGGGTTCCTGACAGTGGGCACTCTCAAGGCATGGAAAGACTGGCTTGCCATTGGTTTTCCTGGTGCCAAAGCCCAGATGTACTGCAGCCTCCATTAAGTTGGTCATGGGAGAAAGGAGAAGTGATGTTACATTCTGTGCAGATGGCTGAGGTGAATTCCTGTGATGTCTGTTCCTCTGCGAAATGATGAATTGGAATACTAATGATGTCACTTTCTGTGTAGATGGATAATGTGAAATCCAGTGATGTCAATTACTGTGTAGATGGATGATGGAAATGATTCCTCTGACTTGGCTTCTTTTTTTTAAAGTCCAATTTGATGAGAAATCAGTTAGGGTCTGGGGGTTTGTTTCTGAAAAACAAAAAGTTTGTTGGACAGCCATCAAACTGAGGGCAGCCATCTACCAAACTTTTAATTCAGTGTACCAAGATCACCCTGGGCAGGTGGTCATTTCTAAATTTGACAGGCAGTGTTATGTTAGATTGGCAGAGATAATGTCCCCCACAATCCTGAAGGACGGAGTACTGTCTGTCAAATTGTAAATAAGGCCCTATGGGGCATAGATATGAAGCCTTTTTCCCGTTCGCAAATGGGCCAATTCTCAGAATCGGCCCGTTTGCGAACGGGAAAAAAGCCTTTTGGGATGTATCATCCCAAAAGGCCCTTGCATAATAGGGAATCATAAAATTTGCGATTCCCTATTCTGCTAATGCATTTAAGGAATCGCAAATTGCGATTCCTTAAATGCAATTCTGGAAGCACCCAAATAGTGTGATTTTGCCTTTAGCAATCACAAATTACTACCAATTTCAAGTTGGTGGTAAATTGCGATTTCTTTGAAAAATGCACCTTTTTGCATTTTTTAAAAATTACATGTGGTGCATTCTTATGCCCTTAGGGCATGTATGTGCTCCACATGTGCACACATGCCTATTT
Source organism: Lissotriton vulgaris (assembly GCF_964263255.1). Lineage (NCBI taxonomy): Eukaryota > Metazoa > Chordata > Amphibia > Caudata > Salamandridae > Lissotriton > Lissotriton vulgaris. The sequence continues at coordinate 164,679,688 of NC_141698.1, forward strand.
CAGGGGTGCAACAGGGTGTTGTTTGACACCCTTGAAATTGCATTCAAAATTTGCAAGTACCTAATGGGTACTCGCAAAAAGCAAATGTCTTCCTATTCATTCCTATGGGCCTCTAGGCCCATAGGAATCAATGGGAAGGTATTCCTTAATTGAGAATCGCAATTTGCGATTCGCAATTAAGGAATACCCAGGAATCTCAATTAATATTGCGAATCCTATATACATTGCCTTTTGCGAGTCCTTAATAGCAAATCGCTAAAATTCACTATTAAGGATTCGCAAAATGCTTTCTTGATATATATGCCCCATATGTGTTACCGCATGTAACTTTTGACTCACTGCAAAGGGAAATCCATCATACTGTTTAGCATGAGACCAATTCTCAAATTAAAATTCCCTGAACCGGAATTTGTGAACTGTGAGTCTTAGGTCCAAAGGTTTGTCAGAGAACCACAAAATCCTTTCTGAATAAGGCTTTGTATGTTTTAAAAAAATGATTGGTGATGTATTAGATGGTCTTAAGATCATCAATAGTTATATATTCTGGACATTTGTATTTTGTTTACAATCTTTGCAACCTTCCTATCATCCTTGAAGACCCCTTTACTCCTCTCTTCAACCATCTTCTCTCCACTGATTTACTGTGTATTCCTATGTATTTTTTGCTTGTGTTGGCTTGAGCTCCAGGTTTGCACATAATGTCGGTCTCTCTTCAGATGTATGCTATGTATCTTATTGCTATGTAGATCACGCTACTGTCCTTTGGGGCTATGGTAGTGCTTTTATAAACAGGCCCAATAAAATAAATAAAAACATAAACATCCAAATAAAGTCCTAAAGCAAAAAAAAAATATATATAAACACCTACATGGCAAGTTTTAATACAAAGTATTGCAAAAAAAACATTTGTTTTCCACTGGTTGCTTGTGTTTACATTGTGATGAAATAATTATTTCACAACCTAATAATTAAATACCTAAATTTGCCTTTACTTCATCTTTTTCATCTTGCTTAGTTATTTTGTAGCCCTCGATGGCCATTTTCAGAGTTTGGATTACATATTTCTGGGCCAGATGTATCAGCATTTTTCCCGTTCGCAAACGGGAAAAAGCCTTTTGGGATGTATCATCCCAAAAGGCATTCTCAAAATATTTTGAGAATGCATTTAGGGAATCACAATTTGCAATTCCTTAAATGAAATGCATAAGCCAAAATAATTTGTGACCTGCCTTTAAGGAATTGCATATTACCCCCAACCTCAAGTTGGTGGTAATATGCGAATTCCATGAAAAATTCACTTTTTTGCATTTTTCAAGGTTCCTTAGGGCATGTATGTGCCCCACATGTGCACACATGCATATTCCAGGGGTGCAACAGGGTGTCCATTTGGCACCCTTGAACCCTTGAAATTGCATGCGCAATTTACGAGTACCTATTGGGTACTCGCAAATTGCGCATGCAATCCCATCCATTCCTATAGGCCTCTAGGCCCATAGGAATGAATGGGAAGCCATTCCTTATTTGGAACTCGCAATTTGCAAGTCGCTAATAAGGAATATATAGGAATCGCAATTATTATTGCAAAACCTACACACATTGCATTTTGTGATTCCATATTAGAGAATCAGTAAAATTCCCAAATATAGAATCGCAAAATTCCATATTGATACATCTGGCCCTTTCTGTTTTGCCTTTCTGTACAGATTTATAGACGAACTAGCAAGTGTTTTGTGCGGAGACCCAGAATCAATTAAGGCACAGCACCTTCAGGGCAATATCCCCCCTGGATTGAAGACACCTTGCAACACCCAAGCTAAGAATTGAAATTAGGAAAGTGTTTTTTTTCAACATTAATTAAAACACTCACAAAAAAAAGAAAACAGATCCACTCTCCTTTGAGGAAGTTTCAATGTTTATTAAAAGTCTCAAGCCAAGGGATATGAAGTGATGACAATTCGAGTTAATTGTGCAGCAGGGCTGCTGATGACCTGCAAAATCCTGCCAGTTGTTCTCAGTGGCGAGGCTCCATCCCGTAAAAGATACCAGCCCCAGCTGTGAGATGAGCATCTGCAATTAGCGGTATATATTGCTTTCATCTATCTGCAGTTCCCAGGGGAGCTGGCTGTCAGGACAACTCCAGCTGTTTTAATAAAGCTCCAGCCTGTTGCAGAAAGGTTAGGCCCTTCTAAGCTGCACATTGTCACTTCAGGGGGCCAGGCTTTGTGGGCTATGTTCACAAATGACTTAGTTCTACTGCTTTCTTTATGAGTAACAACCAACAAGTGGATAAAAGAGAGGGGGTGGTGGGTGAAGAGCAGAGTGCGAGGTGTTTATATAATGAAGATTTTAAATCCACAAGAAGTTTGCGTGGGACATTTCCTATTAATTTGTTTTCAACTTGCACTTAATTAAAGTTGTCCATGCACTGTGGCACAACTTGTTTCCTCTGAGGGAACAAAAGGTATTTTCCCCTGCATTCCAATTATCCTTGGTATTTGTTGAGCCTAAAACAAATATAATATACGACATACATATACATTCAACGTATCCTCTATGTAGGAAATTGGGTTACTGGTTGAGGGGGGTGAACAGTAGCTGCTGCAACGGAGCAGTAGTGGTGGGGTGAAGGGAAGCGGGGGTTAAGAAAAGAAAATCATTTACCTGCGCTGCCGGCCGCAGCTTCTCATCCGTCCTCTTCAATCCAGTAGGAAGAAGACTTCCCTAGACATCAGTGTCATGATTGATCTGAGCAGTGGGAGCCTGTGTATATTCTCCACTCAGGCTGTGCATTACAGCCTGGTGAAGAACATGCTAAGTCGCATGACTGTTTGGCCAGCCCAAGACGGCCGGCCAAACCGTCAAAGTGCTCACAAATCTTCCCCCTGCTCTGTCGGGAACCCTGCCGCACCTTCAGAGCCTTCTGTTGGGGGTGACACCCTTCGAAAAACAGTAAATAAAAATCTTTGTCAGGGTGAAGCACAAGCAAACCCCAAATTAACCTGTGCTTGCTCTCTGGTAGTTTGACACAAAAGCAGTCAAGCTTAACTAAGACCCAATGTGTAAACTATTTATGCAGCACTTCACACAGTAATAAAGTGTACAAATAATGCAAGAAAAATCCCACACTGATTTAGAGAAATAGAGCAAAATGTAATAAATAATTTTAGACCAAAACAAATGACATTCATCCAGTAGAACCAGAGATATGCAATTTAAAGGTTTTAGGTAGTTAAAGCATCTGAAAACACAAAGCGCCACTTGCGGTGAATTAGTGGTGCGAGACCAGGTGAAAGTAACTAGCTCATGCTGACCACTATGGAATATTGGCCGGATACATGAACGAGCTTAGTCCTCCGGAAAGAGTTACCTTCAAAAGTGTAGCACAAAGAGTTCCATTCGCGGTGGAGGGAGGAGCAAAGAGCATGGAGAGCATTGTGGATGATCGTTGATGTAGTGGGAAGAGCAGGCTGGGCATCCTGGACGGTTGTCACTGTAGTGCGAAGAACCTGTTAGGCATCAAAGACGATTGTTGCTGGTGCCTCGCGCTTGCTATCACTGCGAGCTGGGACCTGTAAGGCAAAGGGCAGACCACGCGTTGCCAGGTGTTGCAGGCAGTCCCTGTGGCATGGTCAGATTCACTGGGACTTCGAGTTGGCAAGCGGGAAGAACCCAGTGCCAATAGGCCCATTTCCGTATGTGAAGAGCCAAAAAGTTCATGATTTCCCCTTTTCTTTTGAGAGGGACTCAACTGATGCTGCACCAAGTGTCAAGGACCTGCGTAGCCCCTCTTGGGGGCCAGGAACTCACTGTAGCAGAGGTCATAAGGGCTCTGGCAGGTCCAGACAGCAGCTCAGCTGGGCAATTGAAGGAAAACTCTGGAGCTTGCTATGTTCCCAGTACCTTCAGCTTGTGATGAAGGCACAGTACCAGTCTTCATCTCAGCAGCAGAGCAGCAGGCAGCAGGGCAGCATAGTAGCAGGAAACAGAGTGACCGTACTTTTGTGAAGGGAGAGCACAGCTTATACAGTTACAAGTTTGGCTATGCCCAACTGCACTCTCCCATCCTGACAGTGGACTGCCTATCTAGGCACACCTAATCCCTCTATTGTGTGGCTGTCTGAGAGGAATAAACTAAGTCCAACTACATTCAGTCCTGTGACCCAGGAGTGGGCACTAAATAGGGACGAAAATACAAACTTTCTAAAAGTACCATTTTCAAAATTGTAACTTAAAATCTGACATTACCATTAAGGAGCATTTTTATTACAAACCATGAACTGTCTACCTCAAAAGTTAGCACTTATTGCATGTCATAAGGCAACCCATTGTTATATACTATGGAAGAGGTAAGTCTTGCAGTAGTAAAAAAGTAATTTATGAGTTTTTCACTACCAGGACATGTGAAAGCTAAAAGTCCAAGTCAATGTATTTTTAAGTACACTGAATCCTGCCCTATGGGCTATTTAGGGCCTACCCTATGGGTAACTTATGCGTGTTAAAAAGGAAGATTTGGGCCTGGCAAAGGGTTTATCTTACCACACTGAAATAGCAGTGAGGACAGTGCAAATACTGGCACTACTGACTCACAACTCTAATAGAAACCTTCCAGATTGAGGCACAAGTTCCTCATAGTCACTTGTATTCCTCCTGTTGATCTCACCCAGCCTTTGGGTGCATCCATACATGTTACATTATGGTGGGTGCACACCCGTTTGGCCACTACAATTATGTTTACAGATGCAATTATTTTAGTGTGTCATGCTAGTAAAAGTAGAGTGTAATGTACTGTGCTCCTGCACACAAGTGTCAATTGCTAGCTAAAATGGCCATTTTCACTTTCTTACTACAACTCTTACTCTCAGTGGAATGTGCTCCTATTTATCGTGGTGGATGTGGCTCTCTCATTCTCCTTTGCTACAGTTTACCAGGAAGCAACTCTGGGAAGAAAATGTAATTCTTGTAGCTTTATTTGAGATTTGAGCATTTTTTTACATCAAATAGGCAATTCATTTGTTTTGACCTAGACTACTTATTTTGTGTTCATTTTAATTATAACTACTTCTGCCAATGTGGTGTACCAAAGTGTTCCTCTAATGTCAGATTTCATCAGGCTTTTATAATTCATTGTTTGTTATCATTAATGACCTTGTGCAACCCAAGGACAGTAATGTTTTTCGAAACATCTTTATAGGCAATCTGAGCTAGTTCCAGTGAGGCTATGTGGTCACTCATTTCTTGGATGTTTTATAAAGAATGCAGTCTTAAATTGATCCCTTTTCTGAGTGGCTTACAAGTATACATTTCAAATTGGATGGAGTACAGGAATTCGTCCTTTCAGTTAAAGTTGCACACATTCTTTTCTAAGGGATTTCAAAATGTATTTCTCATTTATTATACGGATTTTTCATACAGCCCTGGTTTTAATGTAATATGGATTCATTTAAATGATTGCCATCCTATAGCAATCTTTATTCTTTTGTGAACAAAATGCTGTCGCTAGCAGACGTTGTTACAAGGTCCAAAGTTTTCAATATTATGCTATGTCCTGCATGTCCCAACTCGTTGAAGAGGTATATTCTCTGCTTCTGCAAATCATATCATCTGATACATATATGGCTTATCATAAAAGCTTTATGTTATAAATAATATTCTTCTGTTACAGTCTGTTTGTTGACAGCATGTCCATTTCAGCTTTCTTTGTTGAACGCTATATTTCATGTTTAATGAGTAAGACTAGGAAGACAATACATTTATGTTCAGAGTCTCATGTTGATAGTTATTTGTGGTCCACATTGTCATCATGTTGTGACTAGAGGTGGGTGGAACTGGCCAAATTTGACTCAATGGAAATCCGCGGTGTTACCTAAAAACTCCGCAAAATTCTGCGGAGTTCCGCCAACGGGTGGACATAGGCTCATTGCGCTATTCACGCTGTGATTTCGCTCTGGTATCGCATTGTGGGCTAAAAAATCAGCACAAACCGCACCAAACGGTTACTCAAGCTGATGAGTAGTGGCGCAGCTCCTGGAGCTGATTTTGCGGCCACTCAAGTACATGCTCTATTCGAGCTGCAGCCTTCTGACCGCGAACTACTTTTTCCATTTTCTTCCAATAGATTGTTCTTCTCTATCCTCATCTCCCCTATTTGTTGCTTCACCTTCACACCTCCAATCCCCATGTTCTCTGTGTGGCTCCTCCACCTCCAGCGTGTCTGTTGCTACCCATAACCCTCCATTTCCTCTTTTTTAATGCACCCTCTGACTCCTCTGTTTCTCCCCCAGCCCCTCCTGCTCACCGCCCATCATCAGCATTGACTTTGCTCCTCAACACTGCTCTTCTGTTCACCTGCTACCTTTTAGGAGGGCCTGACCACTGCAATGTAGTACTGGGCGACTCCTTTCTCTAAATGCGCATTTGCACATGTTTTGTATGTTTTTAATTGACTTCTCCAGGGTGACTATTTGCAAACTCAGAATGGTAACATAAAAAAATAAAAAATGGCTAGCACATCATAGCATATGTTTGTCATGCACATACATTATGCTGGAGCCAAAGACAAAATGGCCTCTGCATCATCAGGTACACATGAATGTAAATTCTGACACCATGATGCAGGGGCTGGATTTTGACACTTATTTTTGCCAATGCAGTTCAGCATTGCCAAGAAACGATTTATCTTTTTTGCTGAAGCTTTTCAATATCATCAATAAGCATTGGGAAAATCAAAAGCTCACCCAACACCTCTCAATGGCAAGAACTATTTGTTTTGCCAATGTTTTTTTGGAGCCGTATTTAATTCCGGACAATTAAAAGTGGAAAGGGTGTTCTTGGGTATTTATCATGTCAATATTTATTTGGCCAAATGTTGTAATGCATCCCTCTTTCTTCCCCATTGGTGGCAAGAAAAAAATCCAAATATTAAAATACCACAAATGTTATATCTATTGAATAGTTGCCTAGTTGTAATCTTGATTTTAATACTTTTTTTAAACAATTTTTTTCATGAATGTTAAAATCATCCCTAGGGAACAATGGGTTATGGAGCGCTCTCCTCTCATAGTGAGGGTTTTTGTAAATACAGGATAATGAATCCGGTTTAAACTGATATGATGTAACAACAGTGGAAAAAAACACAAGTTACTTTTCCAATATGATGACTTCAGTAGGAAGCAATCACTATTCCAGGATTCTCCTGCCTCTCCGGGTCTTAAGAGACCTGAGAGAAGCAGTGGAATGGATGCGTGGAGTCCTATCTGCTGTTGCCCCTTTCTTGGTCTCCACATAACACAGGCGTCTTGGTCTCCACAGAACACAGGCGTCTTGGTCTTCACAGAACACGGGTGTCTTGGTCTCCCAAGAACACAGGCGTCTTGGCCTCTGTAGAACACATGTGTCTTGGTCTCCAAAGAACACATGCGTCTTGGTCTCCACAGAACACAGGCGTCTTCATCTCCGCTGAACACAGGCGTCTTGGTCTCCACAGAACACAGGTGTCTTGGTCTCCACAGAACATGAGCTTCTTCATCTCTACTTCACACGGGCATCTTGGTCTCCACAGAACACAGGTGTCTGGGTCTCCACAAAACACGTGTTTCTTGGTCTAGACAGAACACAGGCTTCTTGATTTCCACAAAACATGGGCGTCTTCATTTCCACTGCACACGGGCATCTTGGTCTCCACAGAACACAGGTGTCTTGGTCTCCACAGAACACGGGCGTCTTGGTCTTCACAGAACACGGGTGTCTTGGTCTCCCAGAATACAGGTGTCTTGGCCTCTATAGAACACATGTGTCTTGGTCTCCACAGAACACATGCGTCTTGGTCTCCACAGAACACAGGCGTCGCCATCTCCGCTGAACACGGGCATCTTGGTCTCCACAGAACACAGGCATCTTGGTCTACACAGAACATGGGCTTCTTCATCTCCACTTCACACGGGCATCTTGGTCTCCACAGAACACAGGTGTCTTGGTCTCCACAGAACACAGCACAGGTGTCTCCCTCTCCACTGATCACCGGTGTAGTGGTCTCCACAGAACACAGGGGTCTTGGCCTCCACAGAACATTGGCGGCACTCTGCCTGATCCAACCACCACATTCCTGTGCAGCTGTGGGGCTCAGTTAACCAAGAACCAAAGGGCATTCCAAGCCACACAGAGATGGCTCTGAGAGAGCCTGTTATCATGGTGCCAGCTCTCTGCTCTGCTGGAGAACAGAGAGCATGAATTTGGGCAGGGACGACAGAAAGGCTGGGAAAATGGCCGAAGAGTTGGTAAAAATTAATATCTGGGTGGGCAGGGCAAACCCATTGGGCGCTGTAGATGGGCTTTTGGCAGGTCATCAGGTTCATTTAAATATTAGGGCAGAGGTGGGCTGGTACTACTGAGTGTGGTGAGCATGGATGGCAGGACACCAGGTCACTTTATATGTTTGATTTGAGGAGGGGAAAGCAATGCTGGAGGTGAAGGAGGGGGGTAAAGTTTCAAATGTATGTAATGCACTCCGTGAGGGAATGCTATGTACACCCAACTCACTGGCTACCATATATTTTCCATAACCAATAGCTACAACTGCTTCAGCCTCTCCCCCTGTATTGTCAGTTAATATCTGCAGGACATATATCTCTGATGCAGCTAATCCTGTTTACTTGCCTACTTCCAACCGGGTAGTTTACAAATGAAAAATTCAGGATTTTGTTTTTCATTTACTATCACTCATGCTTCCACCCATACATTTTCCCTAAGTGACCCTACCTTCGTCTTTCCATATCCTATACTGTCTTGCCATTTCTATTTTATATCTCTTTATTCGTTTTTTTGCAGTTGTTCTCAATGAAACATTGTTTAAATATTTTGTTCGTGAATACAATAGAACACAGCACAATCCTCACATTCAGCATTAAGTTTCGATTCCCGTTTCTCGTTTTACACGTTCTCAGATCCTGGGAGTCAATCACCGGTTTATTTTTGCACCAACAAACAAAACACTACACCACCGTGTGACCCTGCCTGCTTCTTTCAATCTATTGCCTGGCAGAGTGATAACTCTTACGCCTCTGCCTGCAAGTATCTGGAAGAGTTCCCTGCTTCCCAACCTGCAGTTGCTTATTCCAGTGTATAATGCGTCTGAAATGTGGAGGTTCTTCGAAGGCTGGGAGTATCTTGTCCTGCAAGTGTGCTTTTGCTCTCGTGCTGATCCCTCGCTTTTATTCCCACTCAATGGAATGCTCTCACTCTTTACTCATTTCCCCAGAGCCTTCCTTTCTTCTTTTTTTTAACCCGAGGTGCTTTTGACACCCTCCGAAGGTCTGCTACAATCAATCCTTTTCACTAAAACCAATGATAGGTCCCATGATCTAGTATCTACCTTCTTATTTTTTTGGTCTGGAGAACAGTCCCAGAAGACAAACTTCTAGTGGGTACAAATCTTTCATATTGAGTGTCTTGTCTGCATGACTCGTAATAGTGTAACAATGGTGCTACAGCTTCAAACCATACAACACACTCCTGTGCTGTGATAGCAGACTCCTGTGCTGTGATAACAGACCCCTGTGCTGTGATAACAGACCCCTGTGCTGTGATAACAGACCCCTGTGCTGTGATAACAGACTCCTGTGCTGTGATAACAGACCCCTGTGCTGTGATAACAGACTCCTGTGCTGTGATAACAGACTCCTGTGCTGTGATAACAGACCCATGTGCTGTGATAACAGACCCATGTGCTGTGATAACAGACCCCTGTGCTGTGATAACAGACTCCTGTGCTGTGATAACAGACCCCTGTGCTGTGATAACACCCCCCTGTGATGTGATAACAGACCCCTGTGCTGTGATAACAGACTCCTGTGCTGTGATAACACACTCCTGTGCTGTGATAACAGACCCCTGTGCTGTGATAACAGACTCCTGTGCTGTGATAACAGACTCCTGTGCTGTGATAACAGACCCCTGTGCTGTGATAACAGACTCCTGTGCTGTAATAACAGACTCCTGTGCTGTGATAACAGACCCCTGTGCTGTGATAACAGACCCCTGTGCTGTGATAACAGACCCCTGTGCTGTGATAACAGACCCCTGTGCTGTGATAACAGACCCCTGTGCTGTGATAACAGACTCCTGTGCTGTGATAACAGACCCCTGTGCTGTGATAGCAGACTCCTGTGCTGTGATAACAGACCCCTGTGCTGTGATAACAGACCCCTGTGCTGTGATAACACACTCCTGTGCTGTGATAACAGACTCCTGTGCTGTGATAACAGACCCCTGTGCTGTGATAACAGACCCCTGTGCTGTGATAACAGACCCCTGTGCTGTGATAACAGGCCCCTGTGCTGTGATAACGGTAGCACCTAAACTTCTGAACTTCTCCATCCGTTGGCCTAACTCCCACTGCCTATCTAGTGTGGTTTTAGACAGGTCGGACCTCACTTCAAAAGAAAAATCTAAGGCTTTCAAGGTCTTCGCTTTCAGGGCTGAGGTCAGAATCTTCTCTTTAAGTGAGTATGTTAGAAAGTTCACCAGGATCTTTCTTGGTTTTTCCCTACCTGGTTTAAGACGAAATGGATCCCGGTGTACCCTCTGAATATCTGTTTCTATCTCAGAGAGGGGTTCATCCAGATTTAGAGAGTCTTTTAGTATAGTTGCTACAAAATTCCTTAAGTCTCCTCCTTCTTTCCCCTCCGGAATTTTTAGAAGCCTCAAGTTGTTCCTTCTAGAAAAATTTTCGAGAGACTCAACCCTCTCTTTGACTGTATTGCCTTCCTGTCGTAGTGTCTGAATCTTCACCTCAGCAGATTTCAATTTGCCTTGAGATCTTCCACACATACCTCTAAACCTCCGGTTCTTAGTGAAAGACCATCTACCTTAGACTCTAAGTTTTCGCACATTGTGCGAATTTCTAGTTGAGTTTGTCTAGACTCCTCGAAGCTTTTTTTCGACTCCTCAAACCCATTTCTAATCTCTTCTCTCAAGCTGAGAAGTATAGCTTGAAGGGTATTGTCGCTACCATTTTCTTCGCAGCCCCCACTACATTGACCCAGCTCTTTTGTCCCACTTCCCGCCACTGGGGTGGGGGCTTGCTGATCCGGAGGGGAAGCTGCATCAATAACTCGCTCAACTGGATCCCCCATCTTTACTCCGTTGGGTAATTCTCCTGCCCTTGTTGCTTCCACCTCTTCTTCTCCCAAATTGCCAGATAAAGATGTAGAGGAAGGTATAGTTTTGATGTCTTCAACTAACGTAGGTGCGATTTGTATGTTAACAGATTTTTGGGGCTCTTGGTTTATATTTAATATCTGGGGCAGGACCTTGAAATAGGACTTCAATGAGTGTGTAATTCGGGAGAGTTTACTAGCTTTTATTTTAGAGTCCCCCTTACTCAGGCTTGTCTTATGTGGTAGCTCTTTCGGGGCAGTATACCTTAACTGATGCCCCTTACCCCTTCTCGAATCCCTTGAGATTGGGTGTTGTGATATGTCAGTCTCTAGCTCGAGCTCGCGTTCTGACTCCGACTCTATGAGGGGCTGTTCCCCTGGGCTCCTTTCAGTTGCTTGCGCTTGACCAGTGTCCCTGAGACCTGCAGGGGCAACTGATTCTTTATCTTTATTACTACCTTTCCCTTTCCCCTTAGCCTTCCGCTTCCCCAGGGTTCTAGTGGTAGTACTATATAGAGGCTCGCTAGGTGCCTGGTTAGAGTCTTGAATTTGTGCCTTAAACCTGGAGACTCTGGGTGTGAGGTCCAGATTCTGCAAAGGGTGAGAATCCTGTGTATCCGCAGAGCCCTGACTGTCAGTAGACTGAGCCTCCCCCCTCAATGCTCTCAACACCTTCCCCCCCTGCAGGCCCGCCTTACCGCACCGAGTGATTGTTGTCACTCTATTTGCAGGTACACCATATGCTGCTGCCCTTCTGCTTCTTCGGAGCTCCACAGCTGCGTCGCCCCAGCGATGGGGTGCAGGGAGGTAAACCTGCCCCCAACACATCAGGAGCTCAGACCGCCTTTATTTAATGCAGCACAATTGTTTTCGGAAGCTCAGGCTGCCTCCACGTAGGCGTAATTTGAATCCTAGGTCAAGGATCCCACGCTCCCTTCTGCCCTCTCTTGCTCTTGACCCCACTCAGCAGGGAAACAGTCTTGTATACAGCTCCGTCTGTTTTAAATCTTGATTAAGCACTTTTTATCCCCGGCAGCAGCTCAGGCTGCCTCAGGCTGCCTCCTTACCACCGGACTCGAGTCACAAAGCTCCCAGGCTCCCGTCTGCTCTCTCACCACTATCGGCAGAGTGCACCATCCACCGTGCTACACAGCGCGACCCAAGCCTGCACTGACCCGCCTCCGATCCGATCCTGACATCAAGGTACCTCTGCAGCACTATCCGATGTCGTATACTCCCCCATGGACATCAAAAACCGCCACTGAATTGAGCCGCGCTGTTTTCCGTGTTGACTCAGCCGAGCGCAGAGCTCCCGGATCCCCCGGAGCCCCGCCTGCCTGCCCGCACACTCTCACTCTCCTCCTGCTGCTCGGACCCGTATCTTCTTCGTCTCGCCTTCTCACCGGGTAGGATCTCCTCAATCTCCCTAGCCTGCCATTTCACCAAACGCCTGTCGGCAACAACCGGCACGGCTAAAACATCCTCAGGGGCACGTCAGTAGGAACCCTCGTTCAGGACGAGCGCGCCGCACTAACAAGCGGACGCCATGTTTTCCGAAAAACAAAACTACCACTTCTAGGGCTGCAGCGCACAGTAATATGAGGGATACACTGCTTAGATGTATGTCGAACCTTGGTCTACAGGACATATGGAGACAAAGAGCTGGAAAAGCCATGGGAGTCTCTTATCATAATTACAAATATAGACATAAATCACGAATTGATTATGCCCTATTCAGCCTCTCCATTAAAGATCAGGTTAAAAAAATAACATATTTGCCTCTACATTTGTCAGACCACTCTGCTATTCTATTTTTAGTAAAATTAGAGCAGAAATCCACTCATCCATCTTGGTCCTTTGACCGAACAATTCTATTGGAAGAAGAGGAGAAAGATTATCTGATGCAGGAAACTTTATCTTTTTTAGAGCTAAATCTAGGATCTGCCAGCTTGGTCACTGTATGGGAGACCTGGAAAGCCTTTATAAGGGGCTGCATTACTGGCAGGGCCTCATACAGGAGGAAGAAATATGGGGAGGCAATTTTACATATAGAGCAAGAATTGACCCGGTTGGAATCATCAGATCAAGACCCTTCAGATAATCAAGAGGAGAAAATAGAATTAAAAACTAAGTTAGATACACTATTGCAAGAGAGGCTAAATAAAAGATGGCAGGCAAGCAAACTTGCCCACTTTGAATATGGCGAATGTGCCGGAAAATTGCTGGCCTGGAAAATCAAAGCTGATCAGTCCAGAAACTTTATTAAAGAAGTCAGGGTCGCTGGGGAAAGCAATAGCAGGTCAACAGATACGGACATTGGTGACGCCTTCAGTGAGTTCTTCCGGAATATCTACACAGAGGAACTTAATGTTAATTTGGACGATAGGAACGAATGGTTGGATAATATAATCCTCCCTGAATTGAAAAACTCTCAAACTGAGAACATAGATAAAGAAATAACGGAGTTAGAAGTTTCTAACACTATTAAACAACTTACACAGGGTAAGGCCGCGGGACCGGACGGTCTCCCAGGAGAATTATATAGGGTACTCAATTCTAATCTCACTCCAGTCCTTACAAATCTTTTTAATGATATACTGATTAGAGGGGAGTCACCACCAAGCTCCTGGGGTGAAGCGAATATAGCCTTAATATTGAAAACAGGTAAGGACCCAGCCGAGTGTGGATCATATCGCCCAATTTCGCTTCTCAATAATGATTACAAGATTTTTACGTCAATTTTGGCAGCGAGATTGGGAAGCGAGATTGGATCGATTATCCACCCTGACCAAAAGGGGTTTATCAGAGGCAGGCAATTGGCCGATTTAACTTATGATTTGGTGGGAGCCGCGGATATCGCCTCAACTTTTGGTCTACCTCTGGCTATTATGACACTCGACGCCACCAAAGCGTTTGATAGGGTAAACTGGGAATATTTAAATCTAGTAATGAAAAAATTCCATCTTGGTCCCAAATTTTGTAGGGCCATAGGCTTACTATATAAAAACCCCAGCGCCTCCCTACTAATAAATGGTACGCGAACATCCCCTTTTAAAATTAGCCGAGGAACAAGGCAGGGCTGTCCTTTATCCCCCCTTCTTTTTAATTTATATGTAGAACCGTTTGCTCAGTCTATCAGGAAGGATATTAATATTACACATTTCAGTTTCTCGGGCTGGGAAAAGAAGGTCGGCCTCTATGCCGATGATATACTCATCTACACAACTGATCCCGCATCGGCATTCCCTATAATTATAAAGAAAGCGGAGGACTTTGGAAAATTTTCAGGATATGAGATAAATGCAGGGAAAACGGAAATCATGGTTTGGAACATTTACAATCTTCAACTCCCGGTAAAATCCTCAATTAGGTACTTGGGAGTTACAATAACCAAAGATTTAGAACATCTGGCTCAAAACAACTTAGCCCGGATCTCCCGAGAATCACAAACTCTGATGAAAGCTTGGTCTTTCCTCCCGCTTACCATTTACGGGAGAACCAGCCTGATAAAAATGAGTATTCTCCCGAAGTTTACTTTCATTTTCAACACCATCCCGCTAACCTTTGACACCAAACAGCTTGCAAAATGTCAGCAAAATATCAATTCATTTATTTGGGGATATAAATCAAGCAGATTGGCCTGGAAAAAACTGAGAAGGAGAAGAGAAAAAGGGGGGCTTGCATTACCAGACTTGGAATATTATGCCTGGGCATTTCATTTGTCCCACTCCAGGATGCTACTCAAGATCCCCTGGGAAAATGCGAACGGGCTTATGTATAAGGCAATGTTATTGGGCTCGGACCTTCCAACGAACGGTTTTCTCTTTAAGTTTGGCCACCAGAAGTTCTTTAAAAAAATCAGACTAAAGACACTATTGGGCACCTTAAAAGAATGGTCTCAAATAAAATCCAAGGCAGGGATAGGATACTTATCAAAACATGCTCCGATCTGGGACTTACCTGGGCTATCACCACAAGAAGCCAACGCAGTTAAAAGAGTGCTATTAGCTGCAGGTATAACACAATGGGGCGATTTGCTTGCGGAAGGAGTACTTATGGGTTGGGATATTTTTAAGATTAGGGTAACATCACCACTTGCTTGGATAGTATACCTACAACTAGGCAGCTGGCTTCGGATTCAAACCAAGAAGAAAGCAATGATGGGAGAGCATAGCCCTCTAGAAAATACCTTCGTTGAGAGACCTGCGGGAAGAAAAGAGGTCGCACTCTTCTACTGGTGCATCATAGAAGATGGAGAGCGTGACTTCAATCTCCCGGAAAAACTTTGGGGTGCAGAGGGTGAACTAAATTTGGAGGACATATGGGAGGATTCTTTTACCCTCCTCTATAAAATCATTAAGCCAGCATGGCTGAGGCGTAATCACCTCTTCACTCTGCACAGAGCATATTACTCTCCCAAAAGGCTTTCGAAATTCCAACCAGGGAAGTGTTGCTGCAAATGCTTCTTCCCAGCAGCCTCAGATCTCCACATGTTCTGTGAGTGCCCGAACATTGCCACGTTTTGGCAAGAAGTCAGGATAACACTTGAATCTATCCTTAGATTATCCATCCCCTGGTCATGGCCTTTAATCATCTTCGGCCTGAATAATAGCATCAAAGGTTTAGAGAGAGAATTTTTATTCTATGCTATCTTACTAGCAAGGAGAGAAATCTGCAAAAACTGGGTCAACACTAATCCTCCAACGCATGTAGAGTGGCTGTCTTCACTATATGCAGCTTCGAAGGTCGACCTAGCTAGATCATGTAGCCCTCGCTCTCTGAGATTTTGGGACCTTTTGATCAATTGGAGAAGGGATAGTTAGCCAACCCGGGGTTTTTTTTTGTTGTTTTTTTTTCCCCGGGTCCGATGATTAGGCCTAAAATATCCCTGTCCAAATGGAGGTATCACACAGTTAATGGACAACTGGCCGAACCGGCCCGAAGGGAGATTTTCCATCCAGGCTCTGCTGGCGACATTGGGGCTGACTCTCTGGGTACCGGGAGCTTAGTACTAGGCTCCTTGGTGATACAGGGGAGGTCGGGCCTAGTGTTGTTGCGGCTAGGAGCACAGTTGGATCGGTTATACGGCTAATGAGGACACCAAAAAAAAAAAAAAAAAAAAAAAAAACAGACTCCTGTGCTGTGATAACAGACTCCTGTGCTGTGATAACAGACTCCTGTGCTGTGATAACAGACCCCTGTGCTGTGATAACAGACCCCTGTGCTGTGATAACAGACCCCTGTGCTGTGATAACAGACCCCTGTGCTGTGATAACAGACCCCTGTGCTGTGATAACAGACTCCTGTGCTGTGATAACAGACTCCTGTGCTGTGATAACAGACCCCTGTGCTGTGATAACAGACTCCTGTGCTGTGATAACAGACCCCTGTGCTGTGATAACAGACCCCTGTGCTGTGATAACAGACCCCTGTGCTGTGATAACAGACCCCTGTGCTGTGATAACAGGCCCCTGTGCTGTGATAACAGACTCCTGTGCTCCTGTGCTGTGATAACAGACCCCTGTGCTGTGATAACAGACCCCTGTGCTTTGATAACAGGCCCCTGTGCTGTGATAACAGACCCCTGTGCTGTGATAACAGACTCCTGTGCTGTGATAACAGACCCCTGTGCTGTGATAACAGACCCCTGTGCTGTGATAACAGACCCCTGTGCTGTGATAACAGACCCCTGTGCTGTGATAACAGACTCCTGTGCTGTGATAACAGACCCCTGTGCTGTGATAACAGACCCCTGTGCTGTGATAACAGACCCCTGTGCTGTGATAACAGACTCCTGTGCTGTGATAACAGACCCCTGTGCTGTGATAACAGACTCCTGTGCTGTGATAACAGACCCCTGTGCTGTGATAACAGACCCCTGTGCTGTGATAACAGACCCCTGTGCTGTGATAACAGACCCCTGTGCTGTGATAACAGACCCCTGTGCTGTGATAACAGACCCCTGTGCTGTGATAACAGACTCCTGTGCTGTGATAACAGACCCCTGTGCTGTGATAACAGACCCCTGTGCTGTGATAACAGACCCCTGTGCTGTGATAACAGACTCCTGTGCTGTGATAACAGACTCCTGTGCTGTGATAACACACTCCTGTGCTGTGATAACAGACCCCTGTGCTGTGATAACAGACTCCTGTGCTGTGATAACAGACTCCTGTGCTGTGATAACAGACCCCTGTGCTGTGATAACAGACTCCTGTGCTGTGATAACAGACTCCTGTGCTGTGATAACAGACTCCTGTGCTGTGATAACAGACCCCTGTGCTGTGATAACAG
Source organism: Lissotriton vulgaris (assembly GCF_964263255.1). Taxonomy (NCBI): domain Eukaryota; kingdom Metazoa; phylum Chordata; class Amphibia; order Caudata; family Salamandridae; genus Lissotriton; species Lissotriton vulgaris. The sequence goes on from NC_141698.1 coordinate 164,697,135, forward strand.
ACCCCTGTGCTGTGATAACAGACTCCTGTGCTGTGATAACAGACCCCTGTGCTGTGATAACAGACCCCTGTGCTGTGATAACAGACCCCTGTGCTGTGATAACAGACCCCTGTGCTGTGATAACAGGCCCCTGTGCTGTGATAACAGACCCCTGTGCTGTGATAACAGACCCCTGTGCTGTGATAACAGACCCCTGTGCTGTGATAACAGACCCCTGTGCTGTGATAACAGACTCCTGTGCTGTGATAACAGACTCCTGTGCTAACAGACTCCTGTGCTGTGATAGCAGACCCCTGTGCTGTGATAACAGACCCCTGTGCTGTGATAACAGACTCCTGTGCTGTGATAACAGACCCCTGTGCTGTGATAACAGACTCCTGTGCTGTGATAACAGACTCCTGTGCTGTGATAACAGACTCCTGTGCTGTAATAACAGACTCCTGTGCTGTGATAGCAGACTCCTGTGCTGTGATAACAGACTCCTGTGCTGTGATAACAGACTCCTGTGCTGTGATAACAGACTCCTATGCTGTGATAACAGACTCCTGTGCTGTGATAACAGACTCCTGTGCTGTGATAACAGACTCCTGTGCTGTGATAACAGACCCCTGTGCTGTGATAACAGACTCCTGTGCTGTGATAACAGACCCCTGTGCTGTGATAACAGACCCCTGTGCTGTGATAACAGACCCCTGTGCTGTGATAACAGACCCCTGTGCTGTGATAACAGACCCCTGTGCTGTGATAACAGACTCCTGTGCTGTGATAACACACTCCTGTGCTGTGATAACAGACCCCTGTGCTGTGATAACAGACCCCTGTGCTGTGATAACAGACTCCTGTGCTGTGATAATCACATTTGAGAATCTTTAGTGTCAGAGCCAAGCATCAAATGTATCCTTTTGAATGTCACATGGGTAGCATGTAAATAACTGAACTGAGTATGTATCAATCTTTCAGTCTGTATACTTTCTATATGTGAACTCCAATGACTACCCACATCCTGTGTGAAGTCTCTGCCAATGCTCTTCTCATGTATTGATCTGGTTTTATGTTGGCTGTGCTTAGTCATGTTCAATAGGGAATTACAGAACCAGGTCAATAACTTTTGGCCCTTGCTGCACTTCATGTGTCTGTGGCTCCGCCAAGCCTGTTTCCCACCTGAGCCTCAGGTTCCTCGCTGTTTGTTAGAAATTGTGATGGACATAGTCCATGTTCCTCGATCAGAGTTGTCAAGGAGATTAATTCCTCGATTTGATAAGAACCATACACCATAGGTAAGCCAGCCTCTGACCAAGCCACCAGGAGCCCTGCCCCAGGCAATCCCTTTGTCCTCAAGAGGATCTCCCACTATTACAGAAAAACACAAAAACAGAGCTACACACGCTCCATGGTTACATTCAGTTCTAATTACCCCCACTTCTTGGTATTGACCCCATCCAGTCATCTCGTAAACCTCTGGTGGGGACTGGCAAATAATAAATCTCACATAAAAAGATGACAACATCCAAGGCTCCCAATCCTTTATTGAGGTTTGGCAATTTCAGAACATTCATGGTTACCTTGAGTCTACCTTCGCTACCAATGACGTCTCTCAGGAGTACCTTTAATTCCCCGACAGCACCCAGATCAGTAAGCTGAGAAAATAATGTAAAAGTAGCATCAGCATTTTAGTTAGGGGTAGCTGCCTCACCTCAGACAATTTTAGGGTCTTCCAAAAATCAGTAGCTCCTCTCAGAGAGCCCAGTGCGACTCCCAAGTTCCCTGCCATTAGATCCTCATCTAGGTGGTATATGCTCAGCCCCAAGTATCTAAGCATGTGTCTCCCCAATTCAAGATTCCAGGTCTGTAGTTGCTGTGGTCCCACAGTTAATTTTGGGTCCATGGTTTATGCGCATGTTTTGGGCCAATTTGCTTTAAGGCTGGGTAATCTCCCAAATTCCGCAAGGAATTGTACAGCAGGGCCTACTCCTAAATTCCAATCTGTCAGAAACAATAGTCTATCATCAGCATAGAGAGATATGATGAGGTGTCTCATCTTCAGTATTGTGTTTTCTCTGTCCCCTATTCTAGTTTCTTCAGCCAATGGTTCCATGGCCAGTGTGAAGAGCATGGGTGACAGAGGGCACCTGCTGATCCAGTTATGGCTCCCTGTGCTTGTGTTGCAGAACTGCTATTACTAATTTCCAGCGAAGAGTATCAATCTGTTTTTCGAGATCTATGGCCTTTAGCATAGTCCCCTGCCAGACATCCTTTGGTGTATCCTCAATGACTCTAGAAAATCTCTTAATTTTTATGTAGACATTTCTCTGTCTTGCTCTACTTTACCAGACTTACTCTGCTTACACCTCCCAAGGGTTCCACTATGCAGCCCTATGCACTACGCACACATACTTTATGAACAGTGGGTATTAGTTGTGATCTACAGCTAACAATCCTGTTTTTTTTTAGCTAAACATGGTTCCTCACCTCTGCTTCAAATTCCTTTCACCACCAGGAACCCACCCCCATTTTCTGTTGTTTTGCTATTACTACATTCTTATATCTTACTGCTCAATGTAAAAAATCCTAAACCATTCTTCAACTGTTATTGGTAGACGAAGGCAGGTAGCAGCTGCAGGGGAAAGAGATAACCAAAAGTTTAATATTTTCCATTCTTTCATCCATTCTTCCCCTTTCTTATTTTCGTTCTAGGAGAGGACTATTTGCCCCAAAGCTTTAAAAGACACATTTAGGGAGGCCTTTTAACATCATACCCAGTTTGGATGGGTGCTTTAAAAATACACACATGCCTCTTGCTTTACATTTTTCTGTATAATGCTTAAGTTCCCATTTCTTTGGTCCGTTTGGACACATTGGTGCAACATTGGATTTGATTTTGAATTCCATGTAGGGGGTGTCTGAGTTTCTGCCAGGATTCTCTCCACATTTCTATAGGTGAAAATTCACCAGAATGTTTTCATGGTTCAGCTAGGTTTTGTTTCTTTGATGAAGCAGGCTTCAGCTATACCCTTTATGCATCTTTAGTAAAGTCTATTTTGCTGAACCAATCAATCAATCAGGGGAATTGTAAGCACACTACTCACCTGTGTGGCTCTCAAGGTGCGGGGGAATAAGCAGCTCCGTTCAGTTGAAGAGCCAGTTCATGAGCATCTTCCTGTAGATGTTCAGGGAGGGGGCAAGTCTGATGTCAATAGGGAGCTGGTTCTAGGTCTTGGCTGCGATGTAGGAGAAGGTACTTCTGCCTGTTCTAGCTCCGTGGATGTGCAGGATTCCGGCGAGGGCGTGGTCGGCGGATCAGAGGTTTCTCTTGGGTACGTGGAAGGAGATTCTCTCGTTGAGGTATTGTGGTCCGGTGTTGTGGAGGCATTTGTAGGTGTGGGTGAGTATCTGGAAAGTGACTCTCTTCTCAACGAGGAGCCAGTGGAGGCTCAGTTGGTGTTGGGTGGTGTGTTCGTGTCGAGGAATGCTGAGGACAAGAATGGCTGCGGTGTTCTGTATGGTCTGGAGCTTGAGGACCAGAGACTTGTTGATCCCGGCATAGAGGGTGTTTCTGTAGTCCAGTCTGCTGGTTATGAGTGCGTGGGTGATGGCCTTTCTCGATTCAGGGGGATCCACTTAAAGGTCTATCCGAGGATTCAGAGGGTGTGAAAGCAGCTGGAGGCGACTGCATTGACCTGTTGAGTCATGGAGAAGGAGGAGTTAACTATGATGCTGAGCGTGGTTCGTGGGGATGGGGGGCTGCCGAAGGTGGTGGGCTACCAGGTGCTGTCCCATGCTGTGGGGGAGGGTCCAAAGACGAGGACTCTGAGTTGAGCTTAATGCAGTTTCTACTTATCCAGGATGCAACATCCTTCATTCCTTCCTGGAAGTTGAGTCTGGTGATGATTCGGCCCTTGGTGAGGTAGAGAATGAGCTGGGTGTTGTAGGCATAGGATACTATGCTGAGTCCGTGCTGTCTGATGATGGCGGCGAGGGGGGCCATGTAGATGCTGAAGAGTGTGGGGCTGAGCGATGATCCTTGGGACACTTTGCATGTGATTTCTGTGGGTTCGGAAAGAAAAGGAAGAAAAGGTGGTAGTCTAATTCTTTGGTTTCTGCCCATGAGGAACGTGCAGATCCATTCATGCGCGGTTCCTTGTATGCCGGTGTTGTGGAGTCTGGTGGTGAGTGTGCGATGGGAGATGTTGTTGATTGCTGCAGAGAGGTCGAGGAGGATCAGGGTCGTGGTGTGTCCTTGGTTGAGGAGGGTGCAGATGTTGTCTGTGGCAGCGAGTAGACCGGTTTCAGAGCTGTGGTTGTTACGGAATCCGGATTGGGAGCGGTCGAGGATGGAGTTTTCTTTGATGAATATGGTTAGTTGTGCATTAACGGTCTTCTCAGTGACTTTAGCCGAAGGAGGAGGGAGATGGGTCAGTAGTTCTGGAGGTTGGTGGGGTCTGCTGAGGGCTTCTTGACAGGGGTCTGACTTCTACGTGTTTCCACTCGTCGGGAAGGATGCCTATCTTGAAGATGGCATTGATGGTGCGTCATAGTTGGAAAGCGATGGTGGTGGCGGCTCTGTGGAAAATGTGAGGGGGTAAGGGTCCGTGGGGGCTCCTGAGTGGATGCCTTTCATGGTCAAAGTGGTGTCTTCGGTGGTGACTCAAGTCCTGGAGGAGATGGTGGGATGGATGGTGTTGCTGGAGAAGGAAGAGTTTTCAGGGTTGGGTGTCTGGTCACTGAAGTTGTCGTAGAGTCCCTTGATTTTTAGATGGAAGTAGGATCCAAGCTTGTTGCAGAGGTCCTGGGAAGAGATGATGTCCGTGGTTTCGCTGGGGGGCTTGGTGAATTCCTGGATTACGCTGAAGAGTTGCTTGGAGTTGCAGGCATTGGTGAGGATCTTGTTATGAATGAAGTTCCTTTTGGTGGATCTGATGCGCTGGTGGTATTCCGTCATGGCGTTTTTGTAGGTGGTACAATCTTCTGACGTTTTGCTGTTTCTCCAGTTCTTCTCGAGACGTCTGCAGATGTGCCTGGATTTTTGGAGGTCAGCAGTGAACCAGGTGGCTTTCCTAGAGTGCTGTCTGTCCAGGTTGCTTGGGGGTGCAAGTTTGTCTGCATCTGGGGAGTCCTTTGGCTGCGAGGTTGGCGTCCGTCGAGGTGTTGGGGCGTCGCGGGTGAGGGTGGAGTTGAGTTGTTCCTCAGTGACTTTGCTCAAGTTTCTTCTTGGAGGGCATGGTGCAGGTTTGGGTGGCGCGGGTTTCTTGATGTGGAAGTATTTGCAGTGGTGATCTGTCCATGGGGGTTGCGTGGTGTGGCTGAGTGAATGTTGTTACTTCCTGCAAAGATGGTGTCGAGGGTATGTCAAGCCTTGTGCGTGATTGTGGTGATGAGCTGTTTCAGTCTGATGTGGGTGAGGTTGTTCAGGAGGGTGGTGGAGCTGGGGTTGCTGGGGTTGTCAAGGTGGAAGTTCAGGTCTCCGACAAGTATGTAGATAATGGAGGCGATGGCGTGGGGTGGAATGAGGTCAGCGACGGTAGTGGCGAACAAAGTGCGGGGTCTGGGAGGTCTGTAGGCAAGGGTGCAGTGGTTTGTGGTTCTAGGGCTGGTCTGGATCTGGAAGAGAAGGTGTTCGTGGTGGGGATAAGGAGTCGGAGGTAGCACTTGTGTAGATTGGCGAGTCCTCCTCCTGGGTGGTCCTTTCTCTGGAACTTGTATCCATCGGAGATGGCAGTGGTGATGTCAGTGGCGGAGGAGACATTGGTCCAGGTTTCTGGAAAGAAGGCGACGTCTGACGAGAGGGTGTTGAGGAGGTCCCCGATCTCTAAGGCGTGTCTGTGCAGAGAGCACACGTTGAGGAGGATGCACCTCAGGGCTTTGGAAGTGTTGGCATTCGGTGCGGGGGCCGTGGGGGTGCGGTCAGAGGTGCAGGATTGGCAGCAGTGACGGTAGGAGAACTGGCCATGGGTGGTGTCACAAATCCAGGGTTCCTGGTACTGGCCGCGGTTGGGTTGCGGACGGGCACAGACGGGCTTACCTTAGGCGCGCCGGCAGCACGCCCCGCTGCGCGGCCACACACCAGCCGCCATTCAGTAGGGGGGGGAGTGCAGCCGGAAGGCGGGAGCGGGAATCAGCAGGGGGGAGGGGCCACGGGGGTAGCAGTGGAGTGAAAAGGGCACGGTGAGCAATGGGCACAGAAAGGCAGAACAGTTGCAAAGTTAGACACAGGAACAATACAAGACAGACACAATAACAAGACAGTGAAGAGGCTAGAAGGAAGACAGAAAAATGGGCACAGAAAAGAAGAAAACGGCACAGATAAACACAGGCAAAGGCACAATAACAAGCCAGGCACAATAACAAGCCAGTGGAGAGACTAGAAGGAAGACAGAAAAACGGGCGCAGAAAGACAGAAAATGGCACAAACACAGAGACAGACAACATCGACCAGCAGAAGAGCAAGGCTCTCCCACTGGACCACCAGAGATAAGGCGAAGGCAAGAGCCTGCGGGTGGAGGAGGGCCTCAGACACCTACCTGCACAGGGGCAGCGGCAGCAGCACAACCGCAGAACTTCTGGGGGAGAGAGCAGGTTTCTGATTGATAAATTAGATGAGAACATTTTATTATGGACAGTTTTAGGGCTTTGTCTACATCAACAATTCCCAAAACTTCAATAGCCCTCACATTGTTTCTCTTAAAATGATTTTCCAAATGTCTCAAAGGTATCTTGACTACCTCCTTCTGATTGTATAGTGGAAAAAATACCAACTGGATCCTCCATGGCCTTGGACTCCAGGCTTATAAAATGTGTGCTCTTCTTCATGATTAACCTTGTTTAGTCCTGTTGACAGAAAATTATATGCATATCATGTAGTAGTGCTTTCATAATTTTTTGATAGCCAATCAATTTTGGGTATTTGAATTGAATGCCTGCTGAGCTCAAGGATTGCAATCATACCATCATTGACAGAGAATCTGGTCTCAGTCATCCCTGTTTGCCCAATATGTCACCGAGAAAAATTACTCGAGACACAGAAAACTTTACATTAAGCGTTCCCACAGCCACATTTGTTTTTTGTCTAGTTTGAGCCTGAGTCTGTGCTTGTGCAGGATGTTGTATCTCCTCATATAACAAAGAAAGTCTCCTCCAAACGATCATATTCCTATTTAAAATCATCCTCAACATAATCATCACTGGAGTTCAACTTAAACCTTCCCTAGATACAAACTAACCGAAGATTTCAATATGTTTATTGTGATGTATATCCCAGCTGAGTATTTCTATGAGTCTCATTAAGAGGGTTACCTTTGGTCTGTAACTCTGGACTTTCCTCTTTTTTCACTTAGATTGCATATTTCGGCAACATTTCCTGATTGCTGAAATTGCACTTCTCCCTCTGATGGAGCCATTTTTAGCAGTTTAACACAATCAGTAGCCTCAAATTTCAGGTTTCTTATATGTTTTTCTGTGGGTTTTTTATTCTCTCTTTTACACCACTAGAGTTATAAAACAAATGTCTCCCTTTTCGGTGCATTCTCTCCTGTTTGCTTTAAAATATGTCTTAGTCTGTCTAGGCATCTGTGTCATGTTGTTCATAGTTTTTTCCACCTAGTGCTGGCTTTTGTTAGGTTTTGCAGCGGACTTGGTTTATTTAATAGGGTTAATGTCTAGTTTACCCAACAATGCAAGGTGCACTGCCAAACCTCAGGCCTTATCAGTTATTTGAGTCCTGGATAAACCGCTCTGTCTTCTTGTAGGCCCACCATGACTCAGTAAGGAGATAGATCCCCAGGCTAGTGCAGCTGTGCTGATACCCCCACTGAGCAAAAGACACAAAGATAATGGACAGAATGCAGAGCAAATCAAACATTCTCCCCAGTCAATAGATTTGGGTTCAATACATTGTTCTTTAGCTCACCATGCCACCCCAGTATAGACCCAGCCATATGTAAATCAGTCTTGACCCTGTGGCTCATGGGAACAGTCCAGACTGAACTGACAAGCCAAGTCCTCCCTGGACTAGAAACAAGCAACCTGGGACCTGTTTTGGGCCATCACCACATATCAGCCAGGCTAGCTTGAATCCAGTGACACAGTGAGTCCGGGACTCAAGCCTAGGCATACCCAGCGCACTTAGAGTGTGCAGGCAAAAGACACACAGATGATGGACGGAATGCAGAGCAAATCAAACATTCTCCCCCAGTTAATAGATCTGAGATAAATCCATTGTTCTTTTGTTCACCATGCCACCCAGTTTAGACACAGCCATATGCAAATCAGTCTTGACCCTGTGCGTCATGGAAACACTTCAGACCAAAGGCCAAGCCAGATGCTCCCTGGACCGGAAGCAATCATCCTGGGACCGGTTTCGGGGCATAACCCCTCAACAGCCAGGCTAGCATGAATCCAGTGGCACAGTGAGCCCAGGACCCACGTCTGGCCATACCTAGTGCACTTAGGACGTGGAAGCAAAATACACACAGATGATGGACAGACTGCAGAGCAAATCAAACATTCTCCTTCAGCCAATAGATCTGGGATAAATCCATTGTTGTTTTGCTCACCATGCCACTCCAGCCATATGCAAATCAGTCTTGATCCTGTGCCTCATGGGAACAGTCCAGATTGAACTGCCAAGCCAGGTCCTCTCTGGACAGGAAACAAACATCCTGGGAATTGTTTTGGGGCATCACCCCTCATCAGCCAGACTAGCTTGAATCCAGTAGCACAGTGAGCCAGGGACCCACGTCTCGGCATACCCGGCACACTTAGGGCCAGAAAGCAAAAGACACACAGATGATAGACGGAATGCAGAGCAAATCAAACATTCTCCCCCAGTCATTTGGTCTGTGATAAATCCATTGTCCTTTTGCTTACAATGCCACCCCAGTTTAGACCCAGCTATATGCAGATCAGCCTTGACCTATGCCTCATGGGATCCATCCAGACCAAACTGACAAGCTAGGTCCTCCCTGGACCAGAAACAAGCATCCTGTAACCAGTTTCGGGGCTCACCTCTTATCAGCCAGGCTAGCTTGCCTCCAGTGGCACAGTGAGCCCAGGACCCACGTCTGGGCATACCCAGCGCACTTAGGACGAGAAAGCAAAAGGCACACAGATGATGGATGGAATACCGAACAAATAAAAAATTATCCCCCAGTCAATAGATCTGGGAAAAATCCATTGTTATTTTGCTCACCATGCCATCCCGGTTTAGACTCAGTCATATGCAAATCAGTCGTGACCCTGTGCCTCATGGGAACAGCCCAGACCGAACTGCCAAGCCAGGTCCTCCCGGGACAGTAAACAAGCATCCTGGAACCGGTTTCGGCGCATCCCCCTTTATCAGCCAGGCTAGCTTGCATCCAGTGGCACAGTGAGCCCGGGACCCACGTCTGGGCATACCTGGCTCACTTAGGGCGAGAACGCAAAAGGCACAAAGATGATGGACAGAATGTAGAGCAAATCAAACATTCTCCCCAGTCAATGGATCTAGGATAAACCCATCGTTCTTTTGCTCACCCTGCGACCCCAGTTTAGACCCAGCCATATTAAAATAAATCTTGACCCTGTGCCTCATGGGAACAGTCCAGACTGAACTGCCAAGCTGGGTCCTCCCTGAACTGGAAGCAAGCATCCTGGTACCGGTTTCAGGGCATCAACTCTCATTAGCCAGGCTAGCTTGAATCCAGTGGCACAGTGAGCCCGGGACCCAGGTCTGGCATACCTGGCGCACTAAGGGCGAGAAAGCAAAAGACACACAGATGATGGACGCAATACCCACACTGAGGCATGGAGCATGGTTCATCCAGCCTAGTGGGATCCACATAGCAAAGAGCGAACTCGCGTCAAATCGCTTGCTCTGATCTAGACAACAACTCCTCTCTCAGAGAGTTATGAAGGAGGCATTAGCAGCAGGGTGGTGGTGAAATGGGGAAAGATCAAAAAAGAAAAACTATGAACAGTGGTAAGTCCAGTGTTTTCAGAATTTGGTCTGGGATAAGGTAAATCTGCTATTTGCCTTTAAACCTCATATTATTCTGGGTGGATTAAATGTGAGGCTTTAGTGGCTCCAACTGATGCACCTGGGAGCCTTGCGTGGAGCCGCCTCAGACTGCTGCAGTCTTGTGCCCTCAGTGTGGCTCTTTTCTTGTATTTGACATGACCTTAAAGTGGGTTGACAGCATTATAAATGCACCATTTCTCAAAATATTTAAATAAGTTGATTGCACAATGTGTTTAATTTCATTAATCATCTTGATTAAAAAATATTTATAGAGTGCAATCTATTTATGGTTGATAATGAGTTTCTTTAGTGCATTCATTGTATGTCCTTACAGGGACCTTTGTCAGACCAACAATGAAGCACCTCCCTATCACCATCACAGGACATTGATAATGTGAATCATAATTTATACCTCCCCTAAAATATAATATAATGGATGTCTTGCTTACTTATAATGGTAGTCATTGCATTAAGGTTCATAGAAAGACGGTTGCGCTCACACTCAAGGTCCTAGCATTGGATTCGTTCAGACATGGTTATTTTTGAATGATGATTTAAAAAAAAATCTTTTATGTTGTTTGCCCTTGCCTATATTCCTACATTTTGTGTTAAGCTTTTTTAAATGCTCCTAGCTTAACTTCATTTTTCTTAGTCTATCTAATTTGTAATGACATCTTTACCCTCCAATACTGGATTATATGTTATTTTTCATGGAGTTAAGGATTCTTTTGAGGTTTTAGGAACTAATCCTCACATTTAGCAGAGTGTAAGTTAACTATTATGTGCAGTTCAGAGATTGTTTAGTGTTCTTACATTTAAGGGCCAACTTGTATCTCAGGTAATGTTTTGAACTCATTTATATGTTTATGTCTGTTCTTTTAGATGTTTACTGAATCAGTATGAGTGCTGAAGTATTCTGGTAGTCCTTTGTAGCTCAAGAAGTATTCCACTGAAAATACTGTAAAGTCTCTCTTTTCGCAAACCTTTTCGAACCACAACCCACTTTTCAGCAAGACAAACGTTTGCGACCCACCTTTCTTTAATGGGCATGGGGTGGGTGACTTTTTAGTGTAACTGAAGTATCATGCTGTAGCACACTGTTGTTTATGAAGAACACATTTTCTGCTGAAATGCCCATCACATTTGCACAGGCATACAATTTTACTGATACAACTACGCTGCACACAAATGATAATGTTTGGAAATCGGTTGTCAGTGAATATTTATCATTTGCACAGTAAAAGTGTCTTGATTTGTTTTGATCCTATAAGAATCTTAGGGCCTGATTACGAGTCTGGATGAGACTTTCGGAGGCACAGGAGTGGCACTCCACCATTTTGCCAATTACGACTTTGAAAATCGTATCGGCGGTGGACCACCAGCTGCGCAAAGGAACAGTCAATTCTTGGTGGTGGCGTAGGAGCGCCACAATGCATTATGCTGGGCAGGGACTGGCATGATCACACTTAACATATTTTTAGTTCCTGGACTGCCAGCATTTTTATGGTAGAGCCCCTCCATAAAAAGGCTGACGGTTCAGGAACAAATGGGGCCCGCCTGGACCCCCATGCCCCCCGCCATGGGGATACATTCAGGCAGGTACAACATGTGCACCCCTGTCTGTATTCCCCCCAGTTCCAGCCCGGCATGGACATCACCGCCCATGCCGTGCTGGTACTTCTTGGCCGTTCCCATTGCGGTGCCTGTTTTCAAGGCACACCCCTGGATAAGGCCAAAGAACGGCTGACCGTATTATGAGTTGTACTTTTACAACTCGTATTACGGCCGGTAGTCCATGTGCGGGTTTGGCGCAGTGGAGGTGCCGGTGAGCCGGAGCCACTGCACCAAACTCGTAACCAGGCCCTTAGTTTCAAACACACTTCAGAATTACTGTGCTTTATTTTTGCTTTAAGAAACTGATGAATGTGTACAGTTCATTTACAGGTGTTTACATACGTCCTACAGCCTTCCCTTTCACGATCTCATTACCCCAGCAAGATTGTTGCATAATTCACTTTACTTTCTTCCTCTGATTGCAAAGTGAGTGGAGTTTGTAAAAACCAGTCCCAATATTAAAAAAACCACAGAAGCAGCAATTTGTTAGAAGACATAGCTGGACATTTAACCTATATCTTGAAGCACAGTGAATGTGAGAACAAAAAAAACAGATTTTAAATGCATGTTTATTTCTTTCTTTGACTTTCACGAACCACCACAATTCAACTGGCGACCCACAGTTCGGGAAACACTGCTCCAGATAGTTCATAACTTCCTTTAGTAACTAAGACAAACAATCAGCATCTTTTAGGAGGAAATAAAAGTATGTTTACAATCAAGATTTCCATAAGCGAGTGTCTAGATAAAAGAACATGTTATTAGGACTATATGGTTCGTCTTGCTCCTCTCCTCTTTGGAGATCTTTGATCCTGCCACTGATAAAATTTGTATTGGAGTTGTGTTTTTGATTAATGATGTTAGGGCTGTTTGAACCTTTTTACGAAATTGAATAAAATTGGGCTTCTCTGTCTTATCTCGATGAGCCACTCAGAACGGCTCGTGAATGGGACACGTTTTCTATAATCATTTTAGTTGCCTCTGATTCGTCTGTTTTTGCTTTTAATAGTGGTCTGCTTTAAATGAGTCTCCAAAGGGAGGTAGAGAGGACTGACAACAGAAAAATCTGATCACTTTGAAGACACAAACCCTTAAACAGAAGTTTGAATAACAAACTTGATCTCGTCTCACTGTGAGATAATCCAGATTAATTGGCTGACATTCCTCGTTCATTAATGCCACCGCAACTGACTTTAAGAAGGATTTTCGTCTAAGGAAATAACAGAGAGTATAAAATTGCTTTCCTTTCTGAAAGGCATTTTGGTAACTGCACTGTGAAATCTACCGAGGCAGGTGCTGCGCATTTCACAGTTCACAATTTCACAAGATTAATTTGGCAGCGATCACGAACAGGTGGATGGTAGAAAAATAACACAGCATTGCAGTGACTTTCTGATTGCCACTTTTGAAGTTTGTAAGTATTTTATTTTGTTACAAATCGTTTCCGGTGCAAGCGGTTCACCCATAACTCAAACTGGGGTCGAAGGAGCACAGCACATTTTTGCTTCATTAACGTAATGGCCAAAATGACTGCATTGGGTGTTCTCTGAAAATATATGGTCTGTTGGCAGAAACAGGGAGCTTGCAATTTCTAAATGCACCATTGATTTTGGCAATAATCCTTTGGTCTTTGCCTAATTAAATCTCATTCGCAAAGAATATTTTCAATTACTGATATAGTGTCCTCCTTTGCTGTAGTCAGGGTGATAGTAATGCTTGACCCTAAGCACGTGTTTTGAATCTTTTGACACCAGCAGAAATTAGTCATGAATTGAGTAATCTTACTGTAGAAAACCTTGTCTTACTACAAACGATGACTGAGGCAAAATAGTTATAGAATTATTGAGAGGAATGATTCACCTTGATGCCTAAGCAATTATTCTTGTAGTACTCCCAGTGCTTAATTTGTCCCGGTGGTTACTGACACTTATCTTTTGGAATTCGGTCCTATTTTTCCCAGGCCCTATCACTTTGGGGCTGGGAACCAAAGACAAGTGAAAGATAAAGAGAGCACAAAGAAAGACTGAAGGAAGAAGAGAAAGATAGAAAGATTGTGACAAATGGAACAAGCATTTGCAATGCAATCGGTCTCCTTTGTGAAAGTTAGAGCTATTAGCGTTGTAAATTATATTGTTTTTTTATTTCTGTTTTTTGTATGTAGTGATGTGGATGTATGTTGTTTGTAGTGCAATTCTGCAATGGAATTAGGAGGTTAGTAATTATGTGTTATTAAGTGTAGTGGACTTATGTGTAGTGGTATTGTATGTCCTGAAGTGACATGTAGTGAGTGGAATTATGTGGCATGATGTGGAAATCTGTGGTGTGGTTTGAACGTATGTGGTATTTAGTAGAATAATGTGTTGTGGAGTAGATTCATGTGCTGTGGAATTGTGTTGAGTTGAATTGTGTGGCATTGAGTGAAATTATGTTGAGCTGAATTATGTGACATGGTGTGGAGTGTGCTTATGTGGAGTGTTTCTATGAAGCATGGGGTAGATTCATGTGGAGTGTAACTATGTGGTATGGAGTGTGGTTAAAATTCTGTAGCGTGGTATGGAATGTGTGGCATTCTATTGGGCGGTGTGACATTTTCTGGAATTGTGTGGCATGGTGTGGAATTATGTGGAGTGTTAATATGGGGGATGCTGTGGAGTAGAATTTTGTTGCGTTGTAATTATGTGTTTTGGAGTTGAGTCGATATATGTAGAGTGCAATTATGAGGTATGAAGTATAATTTTGGAAGTTGGAGTGGAATTATGTGAAGTGGAATTATCTGCAGTTAAAATGTGTTGCGTGGAGTGTAATGAAATTATGTTACAGGGGAGGGTAATGTGTATTTTGTTTTGCGGGGAGTGACCAGCTGGGAAAGACTGCTTGGGTTTGGAACATGCACTGATCGACTTTTAGGATGTTCTGCGTGCAGGAGTATGCCTCGGCTGCTAAAGGGACTGCTGTCTTTTCAATGCAATCATGATATTGAAATTTACTTGTCCGGGGAGTGACTTTATATAAGTCTTTGACGCTTAAGTGTGTAATGCTTTGGGACCAATGCAAATAATTAAACAAACAGGGACAGGAGGGAGGTGGTGTGGGGTAGGGAGGGCACAGGAGATAAAGTGAAATTAATGTGCTTGGAGTGGCGTCTCGCTGCTCGCTTTACCAGGATGTGGTAGCCGCCATGCCGTTCTCCGTTACGAATGCAAAAAATCTGTAATGCAGCGTCCCAGCATCTCTGGAGGGAGGAAGACAAATAGTTAAGGAAGCAGCGATGGGTGGGGTGGGGTGAAGATGGTAGGGCACAGGAGATAAACTGCAATACAAGCAGCCCCTAAATATTTTTTTCTGCAACTGAAAATAGCAGCTGAAGTGTGCAATGCTTACTTAAAGCTGCTTGGATTTCATTGCTCTGTGATGGTGCCTGGAGTGGCGCCTCGCTGCTGGCTTTACCAGGATATGGTAGCTGGCCATGCTATCTCGTGTACACGAGAGACAACCCCCGGGAACCACCAGAGGAGGGATACCTTATCACGGCACACCGCCAAAAAGGAGACGCACCCGTTCCTTTTAAGCAGCACAACTGATGGATCCCCTCCCGGCTTCCGCCTGAGACGCATCCGTACTCAGAGTGCCAACACTCGTAGCTTTATCACCGATCATTAAGGCGGGACTTAACGAGTCAAAGTGTCTATTACACGTGACACGATCGGATAGACGCTTCTATACCAGTCACAATTCTGATTCTGAATAACATAGTGTACGCAACCACGAGGTCCAGACTAGTTTCAACCCACACATTTGGAGTTGAACTTTAAGCCCTGAAGAGTCGTGTTGACTCAACCGTACACGACGAAACACGTGTCGGCGATTGTGACATTCCTCAAGTCTGGAGAAAATAAACCAACTTCTTGCTGTGACAAGAAACACACAACAGAATCTGCTTCTGTTCATTAATTCTCATCAGTCATTGTACTTTTTATGTGACAACATATTGTAGTTGCGAGAGCTTAGCTTTGTAATTTTGCTTAGTCTGTTGACTGTTTTGGACGGTTAAGGGTGTTTGCCGTCTGCTCTTCACGCACTACACAGCAACAATTTATATCACACACAGTAACGTACTAACTAAGGCAGTGCGCCCTTGAGTTCTGAATTTCCTAAAAACCCCTTTTCAGTTCATAAACAACATTGGGCACAGCTTCCTGTCATAGCTCTAGACAGGAAGTGAAGTGAGAGGAATAGGAACAGAGTCCAAAGTAATCCAGTGCGTGGATAGATTTGGGTATGAGTAAAGCTCTCCCTAAGGTAGAGTATAATATAACAAGAGGCCATAAGCATAGAGAGAATGATTTGTCTGTGCTTGGTGCACTTAGAACACAAAACAAATTAAGTTAGCAGAAACCCAGCGATCTCCCAGTACTAGGCTATGTCATCCATTTCTTGTATGATGAACAAAAAGAGGAGTAACTGTTTGTGTGTGTGTTGGGGGGGTGTGCATAAATTACTGTGCATGAATAAAACAGAACTTGTTCTCCTGATGAGTTGCAATCCAGTGGTATTGTCCAAGTAAGTTTTTTTCTAACCAACATATGAAATGAAAGAAATGAAATGAAATGAATGAAATGAAAGAAGAGACTTGGTAAAGCGCACTGCGGCCAAGCGGCTTCCTGGCGCTGAGGACTCATCAATACTTACAGAGGGAACCCAAGGGGACTAGCTGGGAAATGCCTGAGAAAAAAGAAAGGTTTTGAGGGCCTTACGAAAGTTGGTGTAAATAGGAATAGAACGGATAGAGAGAGGAAGACTGTTCCAGAACCGGGGGGCCAAAACTGAGAATCGGGTGCCCCCTGTGCGTGATTTACGGAAGCGAGGGACGTGGAGGAGAGAAAGTGATGAAGAGCGGAGAGTGCGACTAGGGGCGTTAGGGGTGATGAGAGAATTGATGAAATGCGGGGCGGAACGAGCGTGCGCCCAAAAGGCCAAGCAGGCTAATTTAAAGTAGGATCTGAGATGGACCGGAAGCCAGTGAAGGGACTTGAGTGCAGGGGTGATGCGAGAGGATTTGGGAAGGCGAAGGATAAGGCGGGCCGCCTGGTTTTGGATTGCCTGGAGGCGACGGGTTTCGTAGGCAGGGATGCCTACGTACAAGCCGTTCCCGTAATCCAGGCGAGAGGTGATAAGGGCCGTAATGATGGTTTTGAGAGCATCTACAGAAAAAAAAAAACCGGGAAATCTTGCGGATTAAGCGAAGGGATAAAAAACAAGAGGACACAACGGAACTAATTTGGGCATGCATGGACAGATCATTGCTGACCTTGATGCCCAAAGTCCGAACAGAGGAAGCTGGTGAGGGAGGGGGACCAAAGGAAAGGGGCCAGTGTGACGGGGACCAAGGGTTAGAGGAACCTCCAGTGAGGACGAGCTCTGTCTTGTCCGGATTGAGCTTCAAATGATTGAAGCTCATCCACTGGGAAATAAAAACTAGAGTGGAACAGAACTTAGGAAGGGAGTCAGCAGGGGATGAAAGATCAAAGACGAGCTGGAGGTCATCTGCGTAGTTGTACACAGAGACCCCCAGCTCGAGAAGAGAAGAGATAAGAGGGCGGATATAAAGGTTAAAGAGAAGTGGGGAGAGGGAGGAGCCTTGGGGGACCCCACAGGTGACAGGACGGGGGGAGCGGAAAAACCAGAGAGGTGAACTGCTTGCGATCTTCCTTGGAGGAAGGACGCGATCCAAGAAAAGGCAGTGCCTTGGATGCCCGCTGCGCTGACACGATCGAGAAGAATGCATGATTGATCGTGTCAAACGCAGCGGACAAATCGAGAAGGACCAAAGCTTGGGGGAGGTTACTATCGGCTTTCCCCTTGAATTCATCCAGGACCGCAAGGACCACTCCCTCAGTGGAGTGGCCAGGGCGAAAGCCCGCCTGGTGGGAGGCCAAAAGGTGATTCTCCTTGATGTAAGTGGAGAGGCAAGATGTTACGTGGCTTTCAAGGATCTTCCCTAGATAGGGGAGCAGAGAGATAGGCCTGAAATTAGATAGGAGAGAAGGGTCAAGACCGGGTTTTTTCAGAATAGGGAGAACTATAGCGGATTTGAATTAAGAGGGGACAGAACCCGAAGCCCGAGAAGCATTGAGGAAAGTGAGGGGAGGGACAGGGCAACTAGTATAGAGAGTTCTAAGAATCCGTGCGGGAGCGCAGTCCGCAGGAGAACCAGACTTGACCTTGATAAGCAAGTCAAGGAAGAGCTCAGATGAAATAGGTTGAAAGTGGTCCAAAGCAGAGGAGGGCAAAGGAAGGGAACCAAAGAGTTCAGGTTGAGGCACAATGGGGATGTTGGTCTTAATGTTGATGATCTTGTCGATGAAGTAGTCATTCAGTGAAGAGCAGAGAGATTGAGATGGAGCGGGAGAGGAACAAGTGCGATCGGAAGTGGCGAGGCTATGAACTAATGAGAAAATCTCTCGAGATTTATTGGCAGAGAGGGCCACTCTCTCGGTGAAATATTTAGTTTTGGCCGCTAGAATTGCTTTTTTGTAATCGTTGAGAAGAGCTTTATATTTGAGGCGGAGGGTGGGGCAGTAGTTCCGTCTCCAATGACGTTCCGAGCGCCTAAGATCTAATTTAAGGGATTTGAGGTCGCTAGTAAACCACTTATGCGCATCATAGGGGCGGACAGATTTGACCTTTTTAAGTGGGGCGACCTGGTCGCAGGCGGAAGAGAGCCAAGTGCTGATGACATCAGCCTGACTTTCCAGGGATAGGTCAGTCAAGTCAGGGGCAGATGAAGTCAGGGAAGAAGAGAGAGCATTAAGGTCGGTCTGGTTCCAACTTCGAGCCAGAATGTTTTTAGGCAGAAGGGCTTTCTCAGCTTGACCCAAGTGGATGGAAAAAGAGATCATGGAGTGGTCCGAACAGACGCAGGGAAGAATGGAAGTAGATGAGAGGTTACAGCGTGAAGACCAGATTTGGTCCAGGATATGACCCTGGATGTGGGTGGGGGCCGAGACGTGAGATGAGAAATTGAGACACTGAAGTGTAGCAGAGAAATCTTTAGATCAAGAGTCCTCCCTAGGGTCGCCCGGCCAAAAGTTGAAATCGCCAAGCAGTAGCAGCGAAGAATTATTAACCACCGGTGTGGCCAGGAGATCCTGCAGGATGGACACAAACAATGGCATAGTTTGAGGGGGGCGATACATGGGGACAACGGTGGGAGGTGAAGGGAGATTTAGAGAACGGGCCACCAGGAAGTCTACATTGGGTATGGGGGGGTGAGGGAGAAGTTGGAATTTCATGGAAGAGCGAATTATCATCACCACACCCCCTCCAATCTTGCCGTCAGGGCGGTCTGCTCGAAGGGCATAGTAGGTATTGGGAAGGATAGCCGAGAGGTCAGGAAGAGAGTCCGAGGAAAACCAGGTTTCTGTGAGAAATAGAAAATCAGGGGAATCAGTGTTGAGGAGATTGAAGAGAGCTATTTGATTTTTGGCAGCAGAGCGGGTGTTAAGCAGAATAGCAGAGGCTGCTGAGAGACTGGAAGAGGGGCAGGTGACAGGGGAAGTACAGGACGTAGAGGGGGAGGGCTGGGTAGGACTGGGGGGGGACAGGGGGAGTGGGGGCGTAGATACCAAGAGTGTTTAAATGCTGTACTAAGGAAGGGGAGAGTGGGACAGAAGCGAGATGTGATGACAGTTGGGCAGAAGTGTATACCAGAGGAAGGGCAGGGTCTGCGGCCCCTGGTCCCGGCCCGTCGCGGACGGGCGCAGACGGGCTTAAATTAGGCGCAACTTCGGCGCGCCTTCGTCGCGCCCGCTGCGCTGCCGGGACTGGCCAACCAATATATAGGGACACATAAAGGGGAGTGGCAGGGGGGAGGGGCACAAACACTGCAGCGCTGACCCAGAGCCGCCCAAGATGGAAGACTCGCCCGTCCCTACTCCGAGCAGCAGCCCGGCAGGAGGAGACGATCAGCGGGAGGCGCTCTGGGTGGCGTGCAGGAGGGACAGGCTGCTAAAATGAAGCTATGCGTGAAAGTCCAGAGCGCAGCTGAAGAGCACAACGTGCGTAGACCAGAGGTCAGTGATTGTCCATAAAAAGAAGCGTTGCTCCCGGCGAAGCCTCGGGAGGTCTGTAAGAGGAGTGAGGATAGGCGCGAGGTCCGCTGGGCGCCTGAAGTACTTGTCGGGGGGGGAGGGGCCCAAACACTGTGTTATTGATGGTCCATATCATCATCTGTGTATTTAATCTTAAGACGCGAATGAGCGGTTTATTTGTCTAACATTTCTCGAATTAAACAGTGAGGGGGCAGTAATGATAATGATTTAACTCTCAGGTTGAGGCTCAAGACGCAGCAGGTTACCAGGCCATACAAGAGTTGCAGCTTGCAATGCAAATATAACAAACAGTGCACTCACTCTAAATACTTAGCCTTGTGTTTGGGTGTGTCGTCGCTTGTGTACATGTGCAGGTACGCCATCTTGGTTTTGTGGTAGTGCTGAAGGCAAGTAAGATAATTCCCATGTTCCATGAATATCAAAATTGGAAAGAAAGAAGTCTTATATATGTAATAAAACAAAAGGTTAATAATAATTTTGAGTCCACCATTTAAGAAAGCTGAACATCTACGAAAAAATGGTTTTGCCAGATGGTCCCTGGCCATCTACCGCGAATAGGTGGAGCCAACAAACGAATTGGCTTTGCAAACACAAATGGCAGAACTTTCAGACAACTTTATGAATCAGAATATATTTTTATTATCAAAAGTTGCAAGATTGTCAGAATCTGCCATGAGAACGTTCAGATATTTTGTAAAAAAAACTAAATTAAGGTGCTGAGGTAATGGGATGTTCTGTGAGGTACTACTAATCTATGAAGAGGCACCTTACTGCTATCAACTATTGCTCATATTTAATGTCAGTCTGGATCCTCTTTTCCTCTTGCCGCTGCAGATGGATTGTTATCACTGCAGCTTCATGTCGCAACGACAGGACAAAAGTCTTTTTCCAGTTGCGTAACACAGGCCCCCGCAGCCCCCATGGTGTGGGGCTGGCCCGGACTGCAGGACGCCTACTCAGCACTGTAGTCTGGCCTGACAGGTTTAGATTAAATTGGAAGCGGGGGCCCCTCCATGTACCTTGCAAGGGGGCCCTCTCAGGTTTCGTTACACCATTGTCTCTGTCCACTATGGCATTTTAACAAACTGGACCATTTCAAACCAGTGGTTTCAAATGTAGGCTGTTACATTTTTTTATATTGTACAACTACAGAAGCCACAGGCAAACAGAAACAATTACATTACGTTCTAGAGAAAAAAAGAGGGTAAGAGAAATTAGAATCCTTGAACCACAATCTAGTCAGAAAAGAAATAACTCATTTTGAACAATCACAGCCTTCTTAATCTACTTGGTAATGTCAATGGAACCACTATTCAAAATGCAACAGAAAACACGGTCAAGGAAGGAATCATGCAGGAGTTTTGTGCATAAAGGGAAATGGGGTGAAAAAAAGTCCTGCACGTTGTACTTGTATTACAACAAACCTCCTTAACCACAACATCTTAGAAGTATGGTAAATGGATCTATTAGGTATACAGTTCTAAGCATCATTATAAAATATAACTTCATGTCATTAATGCTGCAGGACACTATTTCTAAGAAGGCCAAGAATTAAATTCTGAAATTCATTCTGCAAAATGTAGAACCTTTTAGATTTGCAACACGTCTATGTACATCAATTATATTTATGCAATTAAATACTTAAGGGATTATTTGACTCATATAAACCTTAAACTATTTAGATCTGTGTGGTAATTTTAACAAGTTATTAAAACATGTAGGAAAGTTACCTACTACGACCACTTGCAGCTAAGTGTATCTTTTCTTAAAAATGATTAGTATTATCCTTATTGTTTAATTTAAGTTATAAAATATGAATGAAAAATCTGTTACATTATTGGCACCAAGAGCAATTACTATTTTCTTTGAACTTCAGTCTGGAAGTATTGCCAGGTGCCCAATATGTTTGGACTACTGCAATGGACTTATGGCAGGGACCAAAAAGTCCACTCTCGCCAAACTACAAAGTGTCTTGCACACTGCCGCCCGGCTTGTCTTAAAACTTCCACGGAAATCTTCAATCTCCTCAGCCCTTAAAACCTTACATTGGCTCCCCTTGCACAAGAGAATCCTCTTCAAGATTCTCATTGTAGCCTTCCGAGCCTACAACAAATCCGGTCCTTCCTACTTGACTAGACGCTTCCCCCACTATACTCCGTGCCGCTCCCTCAGATCTTCTCAAGATAACCTCATGACCCCCTCTAAATTCAACCTGAAATCTAAAGGCGGCAAAACTCTAAGCACCTTAGCTATTAAAGCCTGGAATAGTATGCCAAGGCATCTCAGGCTTCAAACAATCGAAAAGCCATTCCGGAAGCTCCTCAAAACCTGGATTTTCAATCTTCCCAACGACTGGTCTAAAGCTGCCATCTAGCCTCCCTCACTTCACTCTGTGACTTGGAAACAGGACTCATAGCGCCATGATGGTCCTTCCGGAGCGACCGTCTGCGCTTTAGAAATACCTTTCCAAATTCCAAATTCCATATCCTGTTGTGTGAGAAGTGTATTCAGATTTGAATTTATCCTACACATTCTTGCTAGATTTTGCTAGAACAAAGATAATCCAAACGTTAGAACCAATATGCTTTGTTTTTCCCTGAAAGTAGCATGTGTGTGTCCAAAATTGTTGTACCTGGCCTGTTCTGCAGGATAACCCCCAATTTTTTGCCTTTACCCTCCTGTTTTCTGAACCCTTTTTTGTTGTCTTCTAGGACTCTGTGCACTTTACCACAGCTAACCAGTACTGAACCTCTCTCCTTTAAGCATGGTAAAATTGAGTTACACCCCATTGACACATTTAATTTACTTGTAAGTCCCCAATAAAGTGGTACTGAATCTGCCCAGGGATTGTAAATTAAATGCTAGTAGTGAGCTTGCAGCACTGGTTGTGCCTCCCTTAAGCATGTCTGAGGCCTACCATTGAAGACTGTGTGTGTAGTTTTAAACTGCCATTTTGACCTGGCAAATATTTTTTTTTGCCAGGCCTAAGTTTTTCCTTTAAATACATATGAGCCACCTCTAGGGTAGGCCTTTAATATAGCCTTATAGCTCTACGTAGCAAGCCGAGGGTAAGGCTCTTTAACAAGGGATGGGACTTTAAGAGCCGGTATAGCCCTGCTACGAAGGGCTATAAGGCTATTAGAACATTCTACCACTAGAGGTCAGAATGTTCTAACAAATAAAACAAATGCTTTTCGAAGTTCGAGGGGATATAAATCCCCTCGAGCTCTGAGAGGCCTTTGAAAAACATTGGAATGTTGCTCTGTGGGCCTTTACCGGCCTGTAGAAGCAGGGAGCCCTCAATTGTCTTCAATGGAGCTCCCAACATTCCAATGTTTTAATAGCCCATAGGTCAGGGTGCAGTGTATTCAAAAAGTTGGACATGTACATTTAAGTTTTACATGTCTTGGTAGTGAAAAACTCCTAATTAACTCTTAATCAGAATTAACAAATAATGGCAACAAAAAATCTCTGACTGCCAATAATTTTTTTTGTGATATTCTGGCAAAATTCTTCTTAGAAATAGTAGAAACTATTTTAATAAATTCTCCACATCTAAACACGTGCCCATCATATCATCTGCCAATATCAGCCTTCAGAGAATACCAAAATTCGGAGAGAATGTATTGCTTCATCAAAGAAGGATACTAGATATCTACTGGAAAATGCTACCTCATGTTTCCCATATGATCCTTGTCCACTTAACCTAACATAACTAAACCGGCAGCAGCAGTTATTGCGTCCAAACTAACACTTATCTTTTAAGCCATGTGTAAAATGGGCATCTTTCCTAGTATTTAGAAGAAAGCAGCCTTGATTCCCTTTCTAAAAAAAGCCTCACTTGACCATAAGGACCCAACCAACTACCGTCCAATCGTCCAATCTCCTGTCTTCCATTACCAGCCAAAATAGTTGGCATATTTTTGACATATTTTTGAATGACCAACTGGTAACCTTCATTGAGTCTAATAAACATCTAGATTCCACCCAATTTGGTTTCCGGAAAGACCACAGCACAGAGACAGCTTTGCTGAAGGCAACCAAAAAGATCAGACAGGTTTTGGATCAAGGAAAAGGAGCAGCTCTTATCCTGCTTGATCTCTCAGTGGCCTTTGACACTGTAAACCATTAATTACTACTAGCTCTGTTAGCAACCTGTGAGGTCACATGCTTGGCCTGTGACTTGTTAAAATCCTATTTAACAGACCGGGAGCAAATGGTAAAATTGAAGAACTTTGTCTATCATCCTTTCTCCCTTCCATGTGGAGTCCCACAGGGGTCTTCATTGGGCCCAGCCCTATTTAATAGTTATGTCTCCCCATTGGCAAATTTGATAAGAAGCTTTGGATTTTCACTTACATTCTATGCTGACGACACTCAAATCTTCATCTCTCTAGGAAAAAATGAGGCTGACACAGGGTTTAGATTTTATGACTGCATGCTGGCTGTTCATGATTGGATGGACAGTAACTGCCTTAAAATGAACGCAGGAAAAAGTCCTACTTTTTAGACCACAATCGCCTTTTTGGAGTCCATCAGCCTGGCCAGCTATAATAGGCTCTATACCCCCTCCAGTTCAAAAAGGCTTAAAACTTGGGTGTGGTCATTATTCCTAAACTTAACTTCAGAGATCAGGTAAACAAGCTCACTTCATTCACGTTTAAAACCCTTAGAATAATTAAAAAGGTTCTGCCTTTTATACTTCACAAAATGCAAAAGACACTAATCACCTCTCCAATTCTATCTAAAATAGGCTATTGTAACAGTGCTGTTGACCACCCACAAGTCCAATATTAATAAACTTCAGGTCCTGCAAAATGATTAAGCTAGACTTCTATTAAAAATTCCCACATTTTCTCACTATCTCAAGACCTAAAAAGAAATGTGCACTGCCTTCCTATTAAACAGAGAATTACCTTTGAGGTGTTCTGTCTAGTTTATATGGCATTTTATGATCTTGGTACTGACTCTTTAAACCATAGCCTCGAACAGTATCTCCCTGCCAGAAAGCTCTGCTCAGGAAATGCTAATTTAGTAATACTTCCGCGATTCAAACAAGTACAATGGGGTGGAAAGAGCATTGTGCTGGAAGCATCTAAAGCATGGAACATACTGCCTCTCTGCATAAAACATTACCCAGTCTACTTGCTTTTATGAAAGCTGTAAAGACCTGGTTGTTCAGGTCTGGGTAACTCTGCAGTCCTGTGATACTCTGAGTCAGAACTGAATAGCACTTAGACGCCTCTGGGCAGTAATGCGCTATACAAATCTTGTTAACATAACAAAATAACAAATTCGTTTTTGACTGCTGCAAGGCCTACCTCTCCAGTAGGAGAGCATTGGCTTACCTTATTACATTTAATAAGTGATGACTTTTAATTGGGAGCAGATACAGGTCTTAAGTTTGGTGTCTAAAGAATTGTAATTTAAATCCTTCTTTAATGATAAAGTCCGATTTTAAGTCACAGTTCTCTGAATGCCAATTTAGAACGTTGATGCACAGAATGCAGAACAATGTCATACATTCACCTCAGTACAGAGATCTGGGCCTAAATCCATTGTTTATTTTGCTCCCCATGCCATTCCAGTTTTAACCCAGCCAGATTAAAATCAGTCTTGACCATGCTCCCAATGGGAACAGTCCAACCCGACCCACCAGGTCAGGTACTCCCTGGACTGGAAACAAGCATCC
The DNA here is from genome assembly GCF_964263255.1 of Lissotriton vulgaris. Classification (NCBI taxonomy): domain Eukaryota; kingdom Metazoa; phylum Chordata; class Amphibia; order Caudata; family Salamandridae; genus Lissotriton; species Lissotriton vulgaris. Next base: position 164,722,543 of record NC_141698.1, read on the forward strand.
TAGGACCAGTTTCTGGGTTTCACCTCTCATCAGTCAGGATAGATTGACTACAATGGCATGGAGAGCACAGTATCCACGTCTGGGCATACATGCTCCACTCGGGGTGACAAATGCAAAAAGAATAATTGATGGACAGAATGCAGAACAATGTCATACATTCAGCCCAGTACAGAGATCTGGGCCTTCTATAGTTTTTTTGCTCCCCATGGCATTCCAGTTTGAACCCAGATATATGCAAATCATTCTTGACCATGCTCCCAATGGGAACAGTCCAACCCGAACCACCAGGTCAGGTACTCCCTGGACTGGAAACAAACATCCTAGAACCAATTTCAGGGTTACACTCCTCATCAGCCAGGATAGCTTGATTCCAGTGGCATGGAGAGCATGGGACCCACGTCTGGGCATACCCGCCACACTCAGGGTGACAAATGCAAAAAGAAAAATTGATGGACAGAATGCGGAACAATTTTATACATTCACCCCAGTACAGGGAGCTAGGCCTAAATCCATCGTTTTTTGCTCCCCATGCCATTCCAGTTTGAACCCAGCCATATGCAAATCAGTCTTGATCCTTTAGCTACTGGAAACAGTACAGCCCGTACTGCCAGGTCAGATACTCCCTGGACTGGAAACAAGCATCCTAGGATCGGTTTTGGGGTTTCACCTCTCATCAACCAGGATAGCTTGACTCCAGTGGTATGGGGAGCACGGGACCCACATCTGGGAATACACGCCCCCCTCGGGGTGACAAATGCAAAAAGAATAATTGATGGACAGAATGCCGAACAATGTCATACATTCACCCGTACAGAGATCTGGGTCTAAATCCATCGTTCTTTTGCTCCCCGTGCCAAGCCAATTTAAACCCAGCCATATGCATATCAGTCTTGACCCTGCACCCATTGGGAACAGGATGGCCTGAACTGCCAGGTCAGGTACTCCCTTGACTGCAAACAAGCATCCTAGGACCGTTTTCGAGGTTTCACCCCTCATCAGCCAGTATAGCTTGACTCCCCATGCCATTCCAATTTGTTCTGTATTCTGTCCATCAATTGTGTGTCTCTTGCGTTCTCACCCTAAGTGCGCCGGGTATGCCCAGATGTGGGTCCCGGGCTCACTGTGCCACTAGATTCAAGCTCGCCTGACAGAAGAGGGGTGAAACCCTGAAACCGGTCCTAGGATGCTTGTTTCCGGTCCAGGGAGGGTGGCATGTTGAGTAAAAGAATGATGAATTTAACCCAGATCTCTTGACTGGGGGTGACTTTTTTGATTTTTTCTGCAATCTGTCCATCAATTGTGTGTCTTTTACTTTTAGAAAGTTTGCATTTTCTTGTCCTAACCCTTTTGTGCCTGAAGCCTGCATTCTGGGTCACATGATTAGGTATAGCTGTCAGTTGGTCTTTGTGTTTTGCACCCAGACAGTGAGACAAAGAGGTAACAGGGGTTGCCTCAGGTGCAGAAAGGCTCCAACCACCTTGAATTCAGCCCATGGACTCTATCTTCTGAGAGTCTTTCCCCCCAGGTGGTGCCACCCCAGTCATGGACCCTTGGAAGTGGACCTGAAAGTGCTATACCAGCCCACCTGTGGTCCAAGCAGAATATAAACAGTGCAACGCATCACCTCGCAGCTCTGCTTTGGAGCCTCCGCTGCACGACACATGCCCAATGCAGGATCTCACAACTCTTTGGAATCACTGCTGCTGCATGATGCCTCCTCACAGCAAGACCTCACACTGCAGCCCCACAACTCATCTGAACCGCAGCTGCATGAAGTTGACACAGGACCTCACATCACAGCCCTGCAGCTCCAAGGAATTGCGGTGGGGCAATGCATTCTTGACGCAGGGCATCGCATTGCAAGCTGCAGCCCCTTGGAACCGCCGCTGTACGATACATCTTCTCTGCAGGATATGACAATGCTCTGCAACCCGGATTAAAGGTACGTTGATCAGTTGCCTAACTTTGTCCCTGAGTCTGAACTGCATTGGCCTGAACTTGTGACTTTGTCCTAGTTCGGCATGACCAGAAAACCACTTTTTGCCTTTAGGAGCTCTTTTTTTCACTTAAATCTTTAAAATTGCATATCTCTGGTTCTACTGATGAGATTTTTGTTGTTTTGGTTTCAAATAATGTATTAAAATTACCTCTAGTTTTCTAAATTGGTGCAGTATTTTCCTAGTGTTGTATTTTTACATTATTAATGTTTGAAGTACTGCACAAATACTTTACACATTGCCTCTAACTTATGCCTGACTGCTTTGTGCCAAGCTGTCAGTAAGTTAAGCACACGTCTAATTTGTGGTATGCTTGTTTCACAGCCCTCAACTAGTAACCCAATTGCCTACATCTTCTGCTAACTTGATGATGTAAAAACATTTGCTAGACCTTTCATAGCAAGTGAAAAAATAATTTGTGTCTCTGTTGGTACATTCATCCATTGATGCTACTTAATTCAAGAAAATGTTCTCCAGTTTGGTAAAGAGTAAATTATATGATTATTTGATGGTGATTAACAGAATTATCTTTTCCAAAACCAATTGAATCGATAAAACTTTCTCCGAATTTGATTATAATTCAAGGTTTTGCTAGGTGTAAGAGTATCTCTGCTGTAATTAAAATTTATTCTCTTTGGATCACAGAAAGAGTTTGGTAAATGGATCTAAAACAGGGGTCTCCAACAAGTAGCTCATGAGCTACTGTAGCTCTCCATCTACCTCTGAGTAGCTCACCTGTGTGCAGCCCAGCGTATTAAGTTGGAAAGCTTTTGCTTGGTTGAATCAATACACAAATTAAAAAAACTGAGAATATGCAAAGACTAATCATATTAGTAGCTCAAAATGCATTCCATTGAACATCACTAGCTCCCAGTACAGAAAAGGTTATAGATCCTTGATCTAAAGGGATCTTTACCCACATATTGTGGCAAGACCAACTAAAAAAACTTTTGCCTTGTTGGATCACAAGATGGCCACAAGATATGGTTTCTAAGATTGCTTTGATATCTGTGCAAGCGTCATGCATCCGCCACAAGTAAAATGGTCAACTGTCCTCAATACTTCTGGCTTACACTCAAGACTCTGCTTGGCTTTTATCCTGCTACCTTCAGGCGATTGCTAAAACACACATACACCACCATGTGCTTTCATTCAGATCTGTGAAAGAGTGCTTACTAGAGAACACCCATTCCGTAAACTTACTTGAGGTAAAAGCAATTCAGTAACCGGGAAAACTGTGATGACTTCAAACTGTGAATATAAATTACTATAGAAACAAAATCCTGACACTTAAGCCCCCATTACGAGTTGAGGGAAAAGGGGATAAATGGCTGGTGATTACAGTGCCCACTAAAAACAATTACCATGGGTGCAGTGTTTACTGAGTGATGTTGTGCCTAGTCGAATCCCAAACTCTGAATGAGGCATAACAGGTAGCATCAGTGGTTTGTGCACTGATTGCCCCATGTTTGATCCTATTGACTGCCCATTTGAATTCAATAATTCTCACATCTGGTAACTACGACATATGTATTTACTGCACAACTCAGAATCCAAATTTATGTACACACTCCTGAATTACCATAAATAAGAGTTTCCCTCTCTACTCAGAGTGATGCCCTTAGTCATTTATCTTTCATGATGCCAAATATTTAGACACACACGTTCTTTTTGTATATTAGCACATTAGGGTGGTTCGGTCCATTGATAATCTGCTCACTCACTCACTCTCTCAATCCCACACTCACTCACTCACTCACTGGCCGAATGACAGAAACAGTGTTTCTGTTTGTGGATTACACGTTTCTTTTATAGTTTGTACAGTGTAGCTTATGGGAAGAAGCACAATAGCACCCAGGTGCAAGTCTATATACTTACCAAACTAACCCACAAGATACGAAGAGTTTCAATGTAAAGAAATTGAAATTTGCTAAATCTACTGCAGGTAAATTAGCTTCCACAACATAGACTTGTAGCCTCTCTTTTTAAATTAAACTGACACAGAAGGAGAAGAAAAGGAGAAACATAAAAAGAGGGAGTGACAGGGAGCTAGAGAGAAAGGGAGGTTCATTTACAGATTCATGGAGGGAGATCCCATTCTTTTTTCCTTTTTATGGGATATTTACAGTTAGGTTGGATAGTCTTTTGTGGCGCTATGCTTTTCTGTGCAATATTTGCAAGATCTATCCCATCCTCTAGTAACAGTAACGGAAGTAGGAGATGATATAGTCCTTGTATAGAAGCTTTTACTTACTGCATTCCACCTTATGTAGATGTTCTCCCTGCATTTTTATAGATATTGACCGCTGGCCTTTTGGATCACTGGGCTGTGATAGGTTGCGGAACAGCCCTAACTGCATGAGCCTTTCCCTCCTAAACTTGCTCGTCATTTTCAAGAACTTAATTATGGTGGACCATTTTGTATTAGTCCATTGTAAGTGCTCACAGACAGCTCAAGTGACTTATAAATCCCCAATGGGGGCTGCAGCGAGGCTTTATCCACTTAAACATGGAACCCAAACCCAAGCCAGATATAAAAGATGCACAAGGTATCTATGTACATGTTTAAAAGGAAAAGATGAATTGAAGGTTGCATGTTACACTAAATCAACCCCTTTGTTGATGGCCTGTATTTCAAATAGTAGGAGCTAAGCACAGCCTTATAAACAACACAAAGCATCTCTCCCGCTGAGTTCACGCTTTCTACAATAATATACTTCGTCTACGATACCATATTAAAGGCACTGTTTAGGTTCCTTTGACTTTTGGGTCAAATACAAAGTTAGATCTCTTGCTCGATTTTACTTGTAAGCATCAAGTAAACATTCATAGTTTACAAAACACATTTCTGTTGTGCCGTTGTGACCTTGACCAAATGAGTCTAATAGAAGTGCTCAAACACTATTATTATGAGAGGACGGAAAGTATCACATATTCTAGTAACAAACTAACCTATGTTAACAAAGTTTGTGGGGACAATGGCACTTTTGATTGATATGTAGGGGGCATAACCACTTTTATGTCACAGTCTCTTAGCTATCCTGATTTGACCTTTTACAGGGAAAAACTCAAAGGCAGGGATTGATAGACGGATACATGTCTTAAATGTCAAATATGACGTTGTGTTGCTAATAATGATTATCAGCAGTATCCATCCGCACAACTCCCTATCTTGGAAGCCAACTAGTTTTGACTCTTGTCTTGACTATCATTTAGGCATTCCTCTGGACAGGGATTTGGTTCTTCATCCAAAGGTCTGTAGAAACATGCAATGATTGTATTGTTGAATGTTCTATTTGTGTTGCACTTTTGTGTTTATTCATGAACGCATGTCATTCAGAAAAGGAGGCTTAGCCCAATTGAAGGGATGTCAGGCTGTTTCATTAGCATGAAGCATAGGCTATTGGATGCCAACAGGAAAATCATATCTTAGAAGTACATTGTGATGAATATCCATTACATCTTACTATATTAGAACAAGCCTCCCTTGGCTTCATGTTTTGAGTGTCCTAAACAGGGAAAAGGAGGATCAACCTTTATATTTGGTGTTTTGGTTATTATATTTTGTAGTTTTTGATTGGTACATAGAAATGTGCATGCCTGACTTATGAGTCTTCATGCCATGTTATGGAACACAGGTTCTGGGCCTGGAACTGAAAACCAGTCTTAACGTCTTTTGTTATGCATGCAAGCGTTGTGTTCATTGATTGCCCGACCTATTGGTGTGAACACTGCCAATAGTTTCCACACTTGCATGCGTTTTAGGAAATATCTATTTGGCTAAGCATTAGCTCATGTATTTATTAGTTTAGACTGTTTACTCAACCCTCATTCCACAGGTTACAATTGTAATTATTAGTCAAGCCTCTTTTTCTAAGAAGCAGAACATTCACATTGTCTTCTATTTATTTTAAATTTGTGGTAAATTCTAGGTTGTCCTGAGGTCTCCAATTGCTCTTTTGGTTGAGGGGGAGGGGGGGGGGGGGTGGTAAAGTTCCAATAATCCCATCCCTCATTCCTCAGACTCCTTATCTTTTTGAGAGCAAATATTAGACTGTCCAATGGAATTTCAATTGTGCTTATTTTAACTGATTGTTTTCCTCCGTGCATTAGTGTTGGGTCTAAGTGTTGGGTCTATATGTTGTGATGCATGCAAGTAGCATTAGACTTTTGACTGTGATTACTCCTGAGGCATGAAAATGGCCCTCATTCGCACATTAATAGCAATTTGGCAGGGTACTATCTTGTTTTCACTCTGTGGATGAGGTCCATCAAGATCTTTATTTAAACATTCCGGTTGGAACATTTCTTAGAAATTGTCCGTAGAATACATGTTCATGAAGATTCCTTTGATGGAAACCACAGTGACTTCCGCAATGAAGTAAAATGTTTTTCATACTCAGGTTTATAAAACAAATTGCAAATTCTAGTGCAGATAAGCTACCTACAGCTTTTCCTTTCAACTGAATAGAACAAATTTCCTCAAAGAGAAAGACGTTATCCTTGAGTCATTATGACATTTTCAGGAATGAAGTGTATAAGAACACTGTGTGGTCTGTCTCTTTCACTTAAGGTAGAGTACAATGCCTTCTAGTACAACTTTTTGCGAACTGGGGGGATAGTGACTAGACTTTAGTAGCTCATATCAAATGCTCAATATTTCACCAAATTGATTCCGTGATTGTGTCCTTAATAAAGGCGAGTGCAGTTGATACCTGTAGCCGATGATGGTACCTTAAGTTAGATACATTATTGTAGACAAGAAACAGTGAATGCAATTCCTGTCAGTTGTTTATAAAGTTACAGTGAGGTTACAGCAGCTTCTCCTGTACAGGTCTGTTTGATTTCATGAAGACATTTTTTTTATGTTTAGATTGGATGTAGCTAAAAACACAATTTTTGAGGCATTCTTTGCGTATCAAGTTTAGACTCATTTTCTCAGCTAATGAGAAGATTGTTGATGGGTCCAAAGCACACTGGGGCTGGGTGAAACAATGGGATGCCACAAACCATGAATCAGGAAACATGACCGCACAATGACACAAAAGTGGAAGGCGGAATAGACCAGACCCTCTATGGATCACAGATCCTTTGAGTACCCAAATGGAAATGGAAAATAGAGCAGCTGTGTCCATGGTCAGCATCTGGCAAAAGACAAATCCAAAGTAGTAACTGGCTTGTATGCCCCTGTCTCCGATACTGAGGAAAAAATAGAAGATGCCCACACCTCATGAAATAAACAATTATTCAAAAAAGCACGTGTAACTGAATTGCACATGTGGAGGTACATTTATTTATACCAACTACTAGTATTTTTTTAAATTTTTGCAAAATATTTTTTGAAAAGCAGAAAAAGGGGTAAACCCACACAATCAACACAGTGGTTATACAAATACATACAATTATTAACAATTATGAACAATAACAATTAAAGAAAAACATAAGAACACAGAACAAAAATATTAACACATTTAGTAATTCATGGTTAAATGTGAATGCCTGTTTTGAAACCACCAAAGCAAAGTGAAAAGGGGGGCAAGAGCTTGCACAATGTTCATTAACATAGATACATTTAATGTGTTACTGCGCTCTTGCACAATGCCGACGCGTTTCAGGTTCGAGCAGAACGTATTCGAACCCTCATCAGGGCTTTGTAAATTGTCTGTGTAGAAAAGAAAATTGAAAACAATGTTGAAAGCCAAGGCTCACATGAATCAAATGAATTCATGGGGTTGTGAAAAAAAGGGGGGGTACCTGTGGTTATCAGGCTCCCAAGAACTGATCGATGGACAGGGGGCGGTACCGCAAAGGTTTAATTCTAAAATGAATAGAGCATATATTGTTTAAGGCGTTTCATGTAATTACAGTCTCATTTACACCAAAAATGGGTGGGGGAATCACAAATGGAAACCTACCTCTATGTGCACCGTCTGGCGCCCCGTAGAGGGAGGAGATCGAGGTTAAAAATCTTTATGTCCTGTCGATTAAAAGCAGAGGCTAGTGTTGTAATATCGACCTCACAAGGACAAATTTTGCATTATTTGGAAAAACGGGGGGGCTCCATACCTTGCGTTTTATGTGGAGAAAAAGTGGTATCCCTCTAGGATTAAATAAGCGTGAAACATCTACCTGAAAAAATTAAAATAAACGTCACACCGGCTAGACATAGCCAATATTCATAAACTGAATCAAATGCGGGTGGACAGGGGCCTACCTGGGTTAGCTGCGGGAGTCGTGGCGGCCCAGGAATCGAAAAACTGAGTATTTCAATTCGTCTCCGTATGTGCGGCGCGCTGCAAAATGGGGACAAAGGCGCGAATGAGTTACACGGCTGAAAACCATCGGATTTGACGTGAATGGAGGCTCCCAGAGGGAGCGGGTTTCTTACCTGTCCTCGGACAGTCAATATTCGAATGCGAGGCTTCTCAGAGAATGCCCGGCGTTACGTGGGGCCATTTTGGACATACTAGATAAAGAGCAATCAGCGTCCCATTGGATTCTGGGATATGTAGTCCCAATTGGGAAAATTCAAAAACGCACCGGGTGAAAGTGAATTAAATTTTACACTCGCGGATGGGAAAAAATGAAACACAGAAAAGGCAAAGAGGAGCCATTGTGTGGAGGCTCATTATGGCTGCAAAGGGGGTCCACCATATGAATACAAAGGAGGCAATGCAAGGCAGAGGGGGGCAAAGAGCTATTCGCAACTGAGCCATTGTCGGAAAAACCAGCTAAATTCTTGATAATTCAGACATGCTGTTGAGCCCTATAAGGGTGCTATTAAACTGGAGAATCAGGTATGCTTCCTTTTGGAGTAACACCTTGTCGATGTCTGCCGGGCGCTGTGTTGTACCAATTGTAAATAGTACTGACCATTTAAATTCCAGTTCTGAATGAGATTTATCAATAAAATGTTCAACCATGGGGGCCGTAAGAACTTTCTTTCTGATCCTGGACCTGTGCTGGCTGATGCGGAAATTGACTTGCTGATTTGTTTTCCCGATATAAATCTTGGGGCAAGGACACTGGATGACGTATATGACGTTTTTGGTTTTACAGTTGGAGAAACCGGAATGCTTCCATTTAATCCCCTGGTGTTCGAATTCATTGCCTTCAATCGTGCTAGAGCATGCTACACAGTTGCCACATCTATGGTGGCCGTCAATTGGTTTCAAATTCCAACAGGACAGAATATCCTGTTTGGATTTTGGCAATGACACATCAGCTCTGACAATTTGTTGTCCAATGCTTTTGTTTTTCTTATAGGCAAAAATAGGCCGGGGAAAGGGGCATTCTAGGCCATCAAGGAGATGCCAGTTTTTGAGAATTATTTGTCTCATTTTATGCGTGTCAGGACCAAATGTGGTCACGCATACCAACCGGTCCAATTCTTTCTTTTCTTTTATTTGCAGCAAGCACTCCCTCGGTGCAAAGCGTGCTCGTTTGTAAGAATACCTGAGCAGCTTCTTGGGGTATCCTCTGTGTGTCATTTCCCCACAAAGGATTTCCGCATGGTGGTCAAAATCACTGATCTCCGTGCAATTCCCGCGGATCCGCAGTAATTGCCCATAGGGGAGATTGGTCTTTAGATTTCTCGGGTGGTGGCTGCTGTGATGCAGAATGGTATTTTTGTCAGTAGCCTTCCTATAAAGGGAGGCCTTCAGGAGTCCGTCCGAGCATGTGACTTCTATGTCCTGGAAGGTCATTTTCGTTTTACTGGCTTCCATGGAGAATTTTATGTCGCTGTGTCTCGAGTTAATCCATTCGTGGAAACTACTGAGTTCGGTCTGGCTCCCCTGCCACAGGAGCCAGACGTCGTCAATATAGCACCACCAATGGATAATGTTACCACTGAATGGATTATTGTTATCAACGAACTTCGTCTCATATTGTGCCATGTAGAGCACTGCCATTTCTGGGGCATAAGGACACCCCATGGCAGTGCCCTTCACTTGCATGAAGAATTGATCGTCAAATACAAAATAGTTCTTCTTGAGGGCAATTTCTGCCAATTTCAAGATGAACTGTGTAGGCACCCGGTGGGGACGCTCTCGCATTTCAAGGTACAGCTCAATGACCTCAAGAGCCTCTTCCTGAGGGATCTGTGTATATAAGGACGTGACGTCCATTGTGACCATAACTTGTGTACAGGGATCAAAAGGAGTACCTTCTACCTTACTCAGAAAATCGGTAGTATCTCTCAAATATGACTTGACGTTCTTAATGAAAGGCTTCAAGAAAAAATCCACGTATTTCGAAATGGGTTCTAGGCAGGAGTCAACGCCAGATACTATGGGCCTCCCCGGAGGGTCAGCCAGGCTCTTGTGAATCTTCGGAAGAAGATATAAAATTGGAATGCGTGGAAACTTTTTTGTGAGGAAATCGAATTCCTTGGGTCCGAGAAAGCCTTGTTCGTGGCCCTCAGTCAGTGTCTGCGAAATGAGACTTTGTATGTATTTTGTTGGGTCTTCTTGTAATTTGCGGTACCATGTGGTGTTATTGACATGTTTCATACCCTCAGCAATATATTGGTCTCTTGGCCACAGGACAACTGCTCCCCCCTTATCGGCCTTCTTAATGATTAAAGAAGAATCTTCTTTGAGGCTCTGAATCGCTTTGCGTTGGTACGGACTGATGTTCTGTGGTACATATTTTTTGGATCTCTCCATTTGGTTAATGGATGCTAATAGTACCTGTTCGAATGCCAGTACCTGTTTGGGGATGTTCTGGTGTGGAACAAAACTCGATTTATTCCTTAGGCCAGTCGTTTCTTTATCAACGCGTGTGGGTTGGTGAAAGAAGAAGGCTCGGAGCCTCAACTTCCTACAAAATTCAAGGGTCTCAATCTTCAATTTCGTGAAATCCGTCCTTTGGCTGGGGACAAACTTTAATCCCAAGTTTAGTACGGACTCCTCGTGTTGTGTGAGAACTCTGTCAGATAAGTTAACAATCACGTCTGGCTTCTCTATGACTTGTAGACCCTGTTTCTGGTTCGCATTTCCCATTTCCCTCCGGGGAGGCCCATAGTATCTGGCGTTGACTCCTGCCTAGAACCCATTTCGAAATACGTGGATTTTTTCTTGAAGCCTTTCATTAAGAACATCAAGTCATATTTGAGAGATACTACCGATTTTCTGAGTAAGGTAGAAGGTACTCCTTTTGATCCCTGTACACAAGTTATGGTCACAATGGACGTCACGTCCTTATATACACAGATCCCTCAGGAAGAGGCTCTTGAGGTCATTGAGCTGTACCTTGAAATGCGAGAGCGTCCCCACCGGGTGCCTACACAGTTCATCTTGAAATTGGCAGAAATTGCCCTCAAGAAGAACTATTTTGTATTTGACGATCAATTCTTCATGCAAGTGAAGGGCACTGCCATGGGGTGTCCTTATGCCCCAGAAATGGCAGTGCTCTACATGGCACAATATGAGACGAAGTTCGTTGATAACAATAATCCATTCAGTGGTAACATTATCCATCGGTGGCGCTATATTGACGACGTCTGGCTCCTGTGGCAGGGGAGCCAGACCGAACTCAGTAGTTTCCACGAATGGATTAACTCGAGACACAGCGACATAAAATTCTCCATGGAAGCCAGTAAAACCAAAATGACCTTCCTGGACATAGAAGTCACATGCTCGGACGGACTCCTGAAGGCCTCCCTTTATAGGAAGGCTACTGACAAAAATACCATTCTGCATCACAGCAGCCACCACCCGAGAAATCTAAAGACCAAACTCCCCTATGGGCAATTACTGCGGATCCGCGGGAATTGCACGGAGATCAGTGATTTTGACCACCATGCGGAAATCTTCTGTGGGGAAATGACACACAGAGGATACCCCAAGAAGCTACTCAGGCATTCTTACAAACGAGCACGCTTTACACCGAGGGAGTGCTTGCTGCAAATAAAAGAAAAGAAAGAATTGGACCGGTTGGTATGCGTGACCACATTTGGTCCTGACACGCATAAAATGAGACAAATAATTCTCAAAAACTGGCATCTCCTTGATGGCCTAGAATGCCCCTTTCCCCGGCCTATTTTTGCCTATAAGAAAAACAAAAGCATTGGACAACAAATTGTCAGAGCTGATGTGTCATTGCCAAAATCCAAACAGGATATTCTGTCCTGTTGGAATTTGAAACCAATTGACGGCCACCATAGATGTGGCAACTGTGTAGCATGCTCTAGCACGATTGAAGGCAATGAATTCGAACACCAGGGGATTACATGGAAGCATTCCGGTTTCTCCAACTGTAAAACCAAAAACGTCATATACGTCATCCAGTGTCCTTGCCCCAAGATTTATATCGGGAAAACAAATCAGCAAGTCAATTTCCGCATCAGCCAGCACAGGTCCAGGATCAGAAAGAAAGTTCTTACGGCCCCCATGGTTGAACATTTTATTGATAAATCTCATTCAGAACTGGAATTTAAATGGTCAGTACTATTTACAATTGGTACAACACAGCGCCCGGCAGACATCGACAAGGTGTTACTCCAAAAGGAAGCATACCTGATTCTCAAGTTTAATAGCACCCTTATAGGGCTCAACAGCATGTCTGAATTATCAAGAATTTAGCTGGTTTTTCCGACAATGGCTCAGTTGCGAATAGCTCTTTGCCCCCCTCTGCCTTGCATTGCCTCCTTTGTATTCATATGGTGGACCCCCTTTGCAGCCATAATGAGCCTCCACACAATAGCTCCTCTTTGCCTTTTCTGTGTTTCATTTTTTCCCATCCGCGAGTGTAAAATTTAATTCACTTTCACCCGGTGCGTTTTTGAATTTTCCCAATTGGGACTACATATCCCAGAATCCAATGGGACGCTGATTGCTCTTTATCTAGTATGTCCAAAATGGCCCCACGTAACGCCGGGCATTCTCTGAGAAGCCTCGCATTCGAATATTGACTGTCCGAGGACAGGTAAGAAACCCGCTCCCTCTGGGAGCCTCCATTCATGTCAAATCCGATGGTTTTCAGCCGTGTAACTAATTCGCGCCTTTGTCCCCATTTTGAAGCGCGCCGCACATATGGAGACAAATTGAAATACTCCGTTTTTCGATTCCTGGGCCGCCACGACTCCCGCAGCTAACCCAGGTAGGCCCCTGTACACCCGCATTTGATTCAGTTTATGAATATTGGCTATGTCTAGCCGGTGTGACGTTTATTTTAATTTTTTCAGGTAGATGTTTCACGCTTATTTCATCCTAGAGGGATACCACTTTTTCTCCACATAAAACGCAAGGTATGGAGCCCCCCCATTTTTCCAAATAATGCAAAATTTGTCCTTGTGAGGTCGATATTACAACACTAGCCTCTGCTTTTAATCGACAGGACATAAAGATTTTTAACCTCGATCTCCTCCCTCTACGGGGCGCCAGACGGTGCACATAGAGGTAGGTTTCCATTTGTGATTCCCCCACCCATTTTTGGTGTAAATGAGACTGTAATTACATGAAACGCCTTAAACAATATATGCTCTATTCATTTTAGAATTAAACCTTTGCGGTACCGCCCCCTGTCCATCGATCAGTTCTTGGGAGCCTGATAACCACAGGTACCCCCCCTTTTTTTCACAACCCCATGAATTCATTTGATTCATGTGAGTCTTGGCTTTCAACATTGTTTTCAATTTTCTTTTCTACACAGACAATTTACAAAGCCCTGATGAGGGTTCGAATACGTTCTGCTCGAACCTGAAACGCGTCGGCATTGTGCAAGAGCGCAGTAACACATTAAATGTATCTATGTTAATGAACATTGTGCAAGCTCTTGCCCCCCTTTTCACTCTGCTTTGGTGGTTTCAAAACAGGCATTCACATTTAACCATGAATTACTAAATGTGTTAATATTTTTGTTCTGTGTTCTTATGTTTTTCATTAATTGTTATTGTTCATAATTGTTAATAATTGTATGTATTTGTATAACCACTGTGTTGATTGTGTGGGTTTACCCCTTTTTCTGCTTTTCAAAAAATATTTTGCAAAAATTTAAAAAAATACTAGTAGTTGGTATAAATAAATGTACCTCCACATGTGCAATTCAGTTACACGTGCTTTTTTGAATAATTGTTTATTTTATGAGGTGTGGGCATCTTCTATTTTTTCCTCATTATAGTATGGTCCAGCCCCCCTCAGTCCCGATCAGGACCTGACTCCTTCTTTTCGCCTGTCTCCGATACTGGCACAGAGAAAAAGACTCTAAAACTGACTATGATAAACAATCACAGCTCACCTCATGGACCGCAAAGGTGAAATGACCCTAGATGCATCTCTGGAAGTGACAGTGTTGGTGGCTAGGTATATTGCCCATAAGAATAGTTGATCTCAATTACAGCTGATACGTCACACCTTTATGAAAACGCCAAATGTAAAAGACGTGAGTTTAGATGTGCGATTAAAAGTAACTCCTTATGCGTTAATATTAAGGGGGATACAGCGGATTTATGGTTAGCTTTAACAAAGTGATAAGAGTAGCAATAATGAACTCTTTAGAACCTTCCGCTCAGATTTAAAAACAAACACATGTTTTTTCACACAGCCACGAGCTCTCACTACCCGGGTGCGCCAAAGAAACCAGCTAAAAGAGACTATTGATTTTTAAACAGGTAAGCATCCGGAATAATATAGAACTCTAGTTGCGTACTTAAAAAGGGATAATATTTTTAAAAACTATATATGTATACTTTATAGAACCATCGTCAGAACGTATATCCGTCTGAACGGGGAATAAAGAACGTAGGAAACCTCCGAGGTAAATATTGGTTATCTCTAGTGTCAGTAATAGTGCCTATGTAATATAAGAGAGTAATAAGAGCACTTTATGCCAACAGGTTGCTTTATGATAATAGGAACCTGAAGAGAAAACCGAAAAGAAACCAGTGAAAATTAAAATCGGTTCCCTTTCTTTTACACCGAGGTAACGATGTAAGGACCTTTATATAGGTTGTATTCATCTATTATATAACTATATTTCATTAATGTAGTGTTCTCCTTTATAAAAGATAGGAACATGGGAAACCGTAAAACTGAAAACGATCCCAGAATAAAGAACAAATAGCACAAAAGACTCACCAAGATGCTGTTGCATCAGTCAGTAACGAAACGATATGTATAGATGTTGTATGAATGTTGTGGCAGAACGTTTGACCGGCTGGGTTTTCACTAACTAGACAGAAAATTAATTGAACAGTGGGTTATATAATGAAGTAATGTATATGAAAACATTGATTAGAGATTGTATGAATAACAGGGGGTAGCAGAGTGAGAAGATACAAGTCTTTCTAGAAATGCTTTAGATATCGAAATAGGTGTGTAAAAGCTATGTTTTATTGTAATGTCAAGCACAGAAATGTAATGGTAGTACTTGTAAATGATGAGTCAGCATTAATATTTCTTTCTATTGTTAGTAGGCATATGCTAGGAACTAAAGCTATGTTTTATTCATGTATTAGGTGATATACAGTGTATTGGATAAAACAAATAGAGACTGTCCTAAAGAAGGGGGCCACTATCAACTAAGGCTCCCGAAACGCGTCGACGCATTTAAAAAGTGTCACATTCGGAGTTGCCAACAAACTTTTTTGGTTGTAAGGAAAAACTACTACTCCCATTGTTGTCAAACTAGGGCCCGAAGTGACCAGATTAAGACAGATACTAGTGTCTTTTCCCATCTTTTCTCCATTTCCACATTAGGTGGTTTTAACTTGTCTTACTATATGTTTTTAATCACAAATACATAAGAATTCATATGTTTTTTATTATAATAAATGGTATATTTTTACTTACACATTGTTTTTTCCTTCTGGTAAGTGTCTCCCAAGCCAACAGACTGAAAGTGGGGTGAATGTTGTGGATTGAGTATGCTAGAACTCTGAATCCTGTCTGGATCTGAGTAAATTGGATCTCCCATTGGGAAAACTCTTTGTTTACTTGATAGTATATTGGTGCTCCATTTCCCTTTGGATAATTACGAGCCCCTCTCTTTTGATTACAACACATTTTTTATGAACAAATAATTGGAGCCAGTTGGAAACACCTGGACAGGGAAATCTAGTGAAAACCGCTATTGATGAACAATAGGACATTTGGGCCTAGATGTAGGTAATTTAATTTTACAACTTCTTAAATACCGAATTTTACCGATTTGGTATTTAAGAAGTGTTAAATAGAGGGGGGTATGTAGGTATTACAGAATCGGTAAATACCGAATCATTGAGATTCGGTATTTACCGATTTTGTAAATACCGATTCGGTAATGACCATTGATTCCTATGGGCATTGAAGCCCATAGGAATCAATGGGCATTACCGCATTGGTATTTACCGATTCAGTAAATACCGATTCCAGCAAGGGTGCAGGGGGTGTCACTTTGACACCCTCTAGCACCCCAAATACAGGCATGTGTGCCATGTGGCACACAGACATGCCCTAAGGGCATGTCTGTCTGTCACATGGCATAGGTGTGCATGCACACATGTGCATGCACACCGGGATCCGGTATTTTACCATCCAATTGGATTGGGTGGTAAAATACCGATTCTGAAAGGCCTTTCGGACTCAGAAGAGTCACACCTACATCTAGAAGTTACCGATTCGGTAAAAATACCGATTCGGTATTTTACAGAATCGGTAAATTTACCGATTCGGTAAATTTACAGATTCGGTAAAATTGGCCCCCTACATCCCAAAAACCCATTTACCGGTCGGTAACGGCCGAAATCGGCCGTTACCAGCCGGTAAATGGCCACCTACATCTGGCCCATGGTCAGGATCATAGATGAGAAATGTGTGGCTGAGCAGGACAAGGAACTAAGGGGCATATTTACCAAAGTAAGTAAGTAAGTAATTTTTATTATGCATGATTAATTAAAACTGTTGCATACATTAAATAATCTTTAAAATCAATATTCGTTATTATAAACATTTTGACCAGTTAATAAAATAATTCACTGTTGCGATAGAAAAATTAATCAACTTTAAAATGATCCAGTCTGTATCTTACATAAATCTGCACAAAATATAATTAATATTCTAATCAGGATAAAAGTCTGTATCATAAAGGTTATTTTGTTGAGCAGTATGCTCACAGATTCCATTGTCTAGAGTTTTTTTTTTGCAGTATATTAGTGTCTTTCTCCATAGAGTTCCCTTACCGCTCTGGTTATTCGAGGCAACATAAGCAGCTTCAAGGTGTCACTGCTGGAGTGGTCCTAATACTATGCTCAAGTTATTAAGGTTAGTTATCCTCGACTAACTAGTTTAGTTCTGAGGACCATCATGTAGGCCAAGGCTAGTACAGATATGTTTTCCAGTCTCTGTTCAGTGAGATCAAGGAATTTTGTAAGGCGGTAATTCAGCTCTGTTAAAGTTGAATTGAAGCCCAGGATTACCGGCGGTCTGCAGGATCTGATGCCATGCTGGTTAAAAAATGGCTTCAAGAAAGTTTTCCTTATATCTTTTAGTTTATCGCAGATACAAATGATGTGGATGAGGTTCTCGACTCCACGAGCACATAGGCTGCATAACTGATCTCCTCCTCTATTTTCCCAAGGGGGTAAAAATGGATTAATTGCACCAACTCCCAGACGAAGCTTCAAAAAATTTTCTTTAGTTGTTATCTTTATTCCTGCATTTAAAAAAGGTTGAGGTTTTCCGGCTTCGTAATTATTGAGCAAAACCCAGCCATGAGCTTGTTTTGATAGTGCTTCCTTGTCCTCTGTAGTCGTGACTAGTTTTTTGAACACACAATGAGCCGTTGAGGTATTCCAAAGGTTTGTTAGACCCAGGGCCTGGATGGAATCCAAGAGGTATTTGTTAGCTGGTGATTTCCCTGTGCGTGTTAGTTCTACCCAGCGGTGGTTATTTAGGGAACCCTTTTCCGCAGCTCTGATTTTGTGCCAACATTTTGCATAGACTCCCATTCTCTCTGCCGTTTGATTTTGTAGCCCGAATTCCAGTCGTATTTGGGCTGGAGAAATGTATTTAGGGAGCTGAAATATTGCTCGGTAAGAGGTTCTTATTATGCTGTTTAAAATTCCAGCATCTCTTCCTCTCATTGATTCACTACCATAGGTGATCGTGGGCTGCAATTTGGCTCGCAGGACTTTTAAGAAAGGTTCTAATGACAGGTCCGGCAACATCTTTTCAGGGGTTTAAGTGCCAGATAGGTCATAGCACCCTTCGTTCGCAAGGATTGCAGCTGCGGCTTGAAGGAGTTATTTTGATCTAAAAGTATCCCCAGGTATTTATAGCTTGTTACTTGATGTAGACGTTTCCCATCAAGATACCAGTTTGGACTTGTCTTCTTATGGTAGTTTACTATCATAGTTTTGGTTTTAGTGAGATTTATTTTTGAGGCGTTCCATTGAGAAAAGTTGCTAGTTACGTCCAAGAAATGTTGAAGACCAATTAGGGTCCGGCTGATTAGAACTAAATCATCACCATGTAACAAATTTGTCGGTGTCATACCTCCTAACTTTGGAGCATGGGATGAGCACCTTGTTTATATATAGGGCTGATAATTGAGCCTCTCCATGATTCCGGGAGTAAAGGAGTTCTTAAAGCTTGTCTGAAGACTGGTACCAGTGCGTTACTCCAGAACTCAGGATCCTGCTTGAACATTATTGGTGATATGCCATTGGGACCGGGAGCTCCCGTCCGTCTGCCTTTAGCTATTTGCTTCTTTATTGCTAGAGCCGCAGGGCTATTATGCTCTTCGGCTGCAATGGATGAGCAGTTTTGGTTTGATGAATCTTTTTCCACCTGCATTGACCAGAAGCTGCTACTGTTCTCTTTGCAGGGAAAATGTAGAGTAGTTACTTCTTCTTTTGAGCTGATAATGCGAACATTACCCTGGCGAGTAAAAGTATTGTCAAAAGTTTTAATTGAGTCGTTGAAGTGATTAATTAGATATTCATTCCAAACCGCTTCTGTGATGTTGGAGTTGATACCAGGATGGTTAGGCCTCTGTAATCTATTCACTGATTGCCAAAATTTGGTGCTGTTTTTCTGTTTTGCATCATAGAGAAGTTTAGCCCATGCTTCATTGTTCTTTGCTCTTTTAATTGCCCATCTCCTCTTGTTTAAAGACTTCTTTCCTTCGTGGAGGGAGCTTTGTAGTCTCGGATTGTTTGGAAATTTGCGGAGCTGTCTTAGTGTGTAATTTATAAATTGCTTCAGTTTTGCCGATACTGGACTTTTTGCCATTTTACTAGGAACTTGTGAAGCGTTCCTCCGTTTCAAACCTTGCCTACTTAAAAAGGTTTCTCCAAGCGTCTTGGCAAAGTTTTCTCAGTGTTCCAAAGGCTGAGCTGCCTATTCTCCCCCTTGATTGTACAAATCTTTGGCAATATTTGTTATTTCCTCTAAATTCGAGGAGTTACACCTTATTCTTTTAAGATTGCTGGTTTCATTTTGCACAATTATTTTGCTGACAAGCAATGTCTGACTTGAGTTTGCTTGAAGACATAATTCTTGTGGCATGTGGTCGCTAAGATCGTTATTGCCAATCTCGAAAGAGTCTATGTAGTTAATTAGTGTCAGAGTTGTGAAGATGTAGTCCAAGTGGGATGAAGATGTGGTTGAATGATACGTGGCAGCGGGTGGATTGTCGTCCTTAAAGCGGCCATTTAAAGCTCTCATATTTAAGTACTCCAGCTCCTGAAGCAGGTATCTCTCGCTTCGAACTGGCTTGGAGGCTGTAGATTGGGCTTGCATCAGGATTCCCTATGCATCAGAAAGATCCTGGATTTGGTTGTCATCTTGAGTGTTTCCTAAGAGATGCATGTGGAAGTCTCCAGCAAGGATAATATAATCTGTTGCTTCCTCTTCCATCAGCCTTGTTAATTCCATTGACAACTCCTTTGCTGCTTGTAGCTTTTGTTTTGGGTGTACATAGATGTTTATTATTATTACTTCCTGTGGGATCTGGTTAATCTTTAGCTTTACTTTCATTCCCTGAATGCAACTTGGGGATGATAATTGAATGTTCATTGGATCAGTCTGACCTATTTCTGTTATAGAGGTTAAGAGCAATAAGCCACCCGAGCGGCGGCCAAAAACAGATCCCTTTAGTTGCCGGAAGTAAATGAGAGATATAACCCTGTAGTTCAAAGGACTGGTCTTCCCAAGTCTCCTGGAGCAGGATTATGTCAAAGGATTTCAGGTAGTTTAGGAAATCTTGGTGGCATGTTTTGGAAGCTAAGCCATTAATATTCCAGACACATATTTTGAGCTCATCCCGCTCGATTTCAGGTAGTTGTTTCACGAGCAACTCTTGTCAATTTGTGCGTACTGATGTAATTACACGATGTATACCTGACCAGTTGTTGTTTGCTGGGGATTGTACTAATGTGCATTGGGTCTCAGTTGGCAATACTGCAATTAATAAATTTGCCTCGATCTTTGTGCCTGGAGTTCTACTCATTGCTCCTTTCAAGACTGAAAGCGTCCTGAACTTGTGTTTTTTATATCGTTGATTAGGAAGGGAGTTGGATATAATGGTTTTGGGATTGGTTTCATAATTATCCCCCAATTTTGGAGGCGATCACCTTCCTGTAAAATTCTGCCTGCAACATCAGAATTTTTCCAGCTAGTTCTGGGTTTTGGCTGTTATTATTTGACAAGAATTCAATTGACAACAAGTCAGACGACATAATATCAGTTAAAGTTGGAATAGAGTGTAAGAGCCGTAGCACGTTTTGTCGATTTAGTATATCCATTCGGCCTCACGATTCCTATTGAGGAAGTAGTATAATAGTGTCAGTCTCTGCCACTTTTGGTAGTTTCGACTCCAAATGCACAAAAGCTTACACCTATCTTAAAGGTGCCCTTATTGCCAAACCTAGGGATCACAGCCTAATTAGGGCTTGTAGAAAGACCTATAATTTAGCCCGGTCTATTCGGAAAAAAGGAATAAAAGAAGCAGCTTGGCAAAATTTGCTCAAAGCGTCGCAGCTTAGAGACTGTAAATTGTTCTGGCAGGCAGTAAACGCACCCTATTTTACCTAACTAGATATTGCAAGAATTGAAATCGCCATAGAAGAAAGCACGCGGATAGACTTCTTTTCAAATGCATACAAAAAGGAGGAAAGGGATCTGGTTATGCCTGTAGAGGCAAACGAGATGGACGCATCAGAGCAGAATCATTTCCCGATAGCCATCGAAATTTCATACACGCAATAAATAACAGCAAAGGAAGTAAGGCCCTGGGCCCGGATGGGATCCCAAATGACATTTTTAAGCTGACCACTGAACTTTGGGGCCCAATCTGTACATGTGTCCTACAGGCCTGTTGTGATGAAGGTTTTATCAAAACCTGGGCCAAATCGGTAATTATACCCATTTATAAAAAAGGGGACAGAGTGTGTCCAGCAAACTATTGGCCCATATCTCTCCTGGACTCCCTTATGAAGATTGCAGGTAGGGTAGTCCTATACAAACTACAAACTTGGGAAAACGAAAATAGTATTTTAAGCCCGGTCCAGTACGGCTTTAGGGATGGGATTGGCACGGTGGAGCAGGTTCTTAATTTTGTGATGATTCAAGGGAAATATACCCGAGCAAAAAAAGGTTGTCTCTAAGCTATATTTGTCGACCTCTCTGCCGCATTCGACTGCGTGGACCATGATAAGTTGTGGCAAATTCTGGAGGAAACCAGGGTGGAACCGGCTATAGTGCACTTCCTCCATCAGCTGTACACAGGTACAACTGCGAAGGTGAGACATTGGTTGAGGGGAGAATGCACTGGGTCTTTCCGCATAGAGAAGGGCGTTAGACAGGGCTGTGTTTTGGCTCCATTCCTCTTCTCCATATATACGAACGCTTTGGAGGGGGAATTGGAGGCCACCATAGTGGATTCACCTAGGTTTGGGAAAAAACAGGTGGTCTCCCTTCTCTATGCGGATGACGCTGTGCTAATGGCCAGAACTAGGGTAGGTGCCCAGAAGGCATATGTAGAGTTTATGGAATCAAGGGTCTGAAAATAAATGATAAAAAATCCTTTGTGATGATGTGTGGGAAAGGAAGAGCTAAATGTAAGGCCATCAAAGCGGATGGCCTCTCAATTGAACACAAGCTTTTTGTACTTGGGGGTACTAATAGAGGGCTCTGGCTCGTAGGGTGTAGCAGTTAAGAATAGAACCTTATTGTTCAAACGTTTCATTGCGGCACTAATGAATTTTGTAAAACAATTGGGGAAAAGACCTCCTGAAATCCTTTTAAAAATATATATGGCAAAATGCAGAACTATAGCACTTTATGGGGTGGGAATTTGGGGTTTTCATAATGCAGCACCCATTCAAATAGCAGAAAACTGTTTTCTAAGATATTTGTTAGCGCTCCCTCAGGGTATTTCAGTTTTTAACTGCCATTCAGAATTAGGAATGGATTTTATCTCTGATCTCATAAAATTGCAAGCAATCTTGTTCTGGCAGAGAGTATGGACCTCAGAAGCTTTGTCCCTTAATAGGGAAATTATCAAGGACGCAATGGCCCTTGATAACGCCAAACAAATTCCATTGCTAGAGTACTTTAGGAAAACATTCATTGACTTACAAAGGCCAGAACTATATAACAACCCTGAATTGATTACTGGATTACCTAGAAAATAATTAAAAAAGCTGTGTATGAATCACTATGAAATGTTAAGGTGGTCGGTTGAACTTACCAAAAAATTGTAATTCAACATCAGATGTCTTTGGCTTGTTACTGTACTGTATGGGTTTTGAACGTTTCATTTTGACCAGATTTGATTTATTCCATCACCTGGTAACTTTTCCTACAAAACATAATTGGTCCAGGAATTTGGAATTGGGCCCCTGTGACAAGTTATCATCACAATCCACATTCCATGTAACCCTATTCTGTAAATACTATGAGAATGAACGCAGAAGATGGATTAGACAATATTTGAGACAGGGTTTCTGGCGGCAATGTAGACCAGCGTACTTACGTTTACAGCAATTGGGAAATGGAAAATGCATTATGATTATGATTGGTTTTTTAAAAAGTACCCTGAGGAAACGGAACTCTATGATCTGCTAAATTTTATGATGTGAATGCTTTAGATTGATTATGTACCAATTTAATATTATTTTTAATGTTTTTAAGATTGGGAGCTATTATTTATTATGAAATACTGTGTGTATATATATTGTCGCTTTTATGATTTTTATCTACTTTTAAAATCGAATAAAGCTAATCTGAAATCTAAAATCTACTATGTTTGGAAAACATCCCTGATTTGGGTCGAAGGTGCCTGTGTTGCTGGTAACTGCACGGGTAGAGAGGCCCAATCGAGAGTCGTTGTTCGTTGGCCGTTTTTGTTTCCCAGACAGTATTAATATGAGCGGGTTCTAGTTGAACAGATGTAACTTGAGTTGTTTCTTGTTTAGTTGATGCTTGCTTGAGGGTTTGGCTCGACGATAAGCTTAAGCCTATATAATTCCCTTGAGGGCTTAAACCTTGGTTCCGCCCTGTGACTTGTATACCCTCGGTTAAGGTCTTGCTTTTTAAAGGTGAATTAGGTGGTTCTATGATCAGACTATTTTTTACAGAGTTACGTTCATTGGTAGAGGGGGTTGGTATGAGGTTAGAGTCAAGCAATTTCCTGGTTGGTTCTTGATTGCCTAGCCTGCTATTGGTAACACTGGCTGTGGGTCTAGGGGCTATTTGCTGGGCCTCTTGCCTGGCTTCTGTCGGAGCTGGTGCTGGAGGAGTTAGTGCTGGAAGATTTGGTGTTCCCTTAGTTGTGTGGTCCGGTTGAATAGGGGCAACTGAACGTAGGAATTGGAGATGTGTTCTCTTCTTTCTTCCTTTCCTTTTTTGCTTACGCCCAGTTTTTACTGTAGAAGCTACTTCTTCTAAGGAGTCTGGGTTACTGATTTGCCGGCACCCACCACATACTGTTGGTGGTGCACTGTTTGATTGTGGCGTCTTAATGAGGGATGTGGCCGATGTGGTTTTCTCCAATAAGGAGTTGTCATTTCCTACAGCATTCTGCTTAATAACAGTTGTTTTCAGAACAGACATTAGGTCGCCTAATATTTCCGGAAGGGTCTGTAGCTTGTCCACTATTGGGGCTCAGAAACATTCTAGTTGCGATTGCTGTACGTAGTAGTTTGCTTCCTGCCCTCTCTTTATTAAACCGTTCAGGTCGGCTAATTTCCTGTCGATCCCCGAAGTAAAGTCAGCTAAAGTTTGGAGTCCGCTGGAGATCCATTTTGTGTGACTGTTATTGTAAAGCCGCTGTTGAATATTGCATTGTACTTAGTAATGATTCCCAGATTAGGTTTTTATTTGAGTTGCTGCTTTCCAGGGGGGGGATTTTTGGAGGTTTAGGGTCGTGGTTGTAAGAGGTGACTAATTCCTCCCACTCTTGGGAGGCTAAGAAGGTCATGTTGCCATTACCATTGGGTAAATCTCCATTAATGGGCGGCTGACTGTGCTGCGGTGTGACTTTTTCAAAGAGTGCGTCCAGTGCCGAAAGGATCACAGGAGATGTTATTAATCCTGGATCGGAGATTGATAAACAATGAAAAGAAGAATTCTTTAGTGGTGATGATACAAGTTCATTTACTTTATGTTCTTTTATTTTCTGTTCTTCCGGCTGGGCTGCTTTGGACAGTTGGCCATATTGGAGCTTTGATGCGAGCTCCAAATTTGATTTTACTTGTTGTGGGCTATCCTGGACTTCTATATTAGGAATAGTCACTGGTAATTGAGGGGTGGCTTGGCGATGCTTTGGGTTTGGTCTAAGCATTTCCTCAACTTGCTTAGAAGGCGTTGAATTAGCTGTCTCTAATTTACCCTCGAGTCCTTCCGCAGGTGCGTATAAAGTCAAAGGAAGTTTCTGAGGGCTGTGTTCAGAACATAAACTAACCAGTGAAGCATTTTGATGAGTTGGAGAAGTGATTTGAGTATTTTTCTTTTGGGTGATGATGTTATTTTGGTGAGCAACTTGTCGGTCGTAGTGGACCTCTTGTGGAATTGGAGTAAAGTTTCCTAAGTTAGTCTATTGGGTGAAATTGCTGTCCTTCTGTAAATGAGTTGATGATTTTGGTGGTCCTCATGTATGTTATCATGTTCATCATCAAGACATTTTACGTTTGTTTTTTCTGCTGTTTGTACCAATTCGCGGTTTTGCTGAAGGTGCTGCTTCTCTGCTTTAGTGCTCCTATTAGTTTTTTCTGGGGGACAATCGTTAGAATGAACTAATGCGACTGTTTGTGAGGTCATTGTAAGTTGCGAGATTTGATTGGTGCGGCCTAGTTCCATTTTAGGCTGGAAGGTACAGAGGTTTCTTCTTGACGGGGGCCATTCCAGTCTGGTTAAGACCTGATCTTCTAGCCCTCTCTTGTTCACTGTTCCAGTTGTTACAGCCAGGGAAGAATTACTTCCTTCCTGGCTAACAAAATCAGCATTGGTTGATGCATTAAGGGACAAGGTGTTATGGGGGTTGTAGAGCATGCTGGTCAATGGCTTTTCCTGTTTCTCGTCAAGTTTTTCACGTTTTGTTTTGTGGTTGTCAGGATCAAAGCCAAAAGGACTGGCATCTCTGTGCATATCATTGCTATCATTCTTCCGTTTTGTTGCTTTGGTCTGTGACGGTGTCTTCCGGACTCTTCCTGATCTCATGGTTCCCTGTTCTCTAGTTGTGGTCCTCGGTGATGATTGACTTGCAATTGCATCTGCTGATGTCTGAGTTGGGGCTGGTGTGTGCAGTTTGCACTATGCAAGGAGTACACTGCAAGGGAGGGAGGGAGAGGGGGGAAGGGATGTGGGAGCAAGATATTGATTCAGCTCACCTCCCAGTTCCGATCACCGGCACCACCTCCACCTTGCAGTCTCCGTTGCTCCGCCTGACCGCCTCCGGATTACACCCCTCTCAAGTCCCCCAATCCTCTCAGCCTCAGCCCCAAGCCCCAAGCTCCAGTCGTCTCGGCCTCAAGCCTCAGGCCTGACTCTTGGCATTCCCAGAGCCTCATGGCGATAGAGAGCTGACTGTACTTGCAGCAAGGGGCTCGGCGGCTGGTCCAGCAACCAGCTCTGCCCGCACTACAACAAAGATGGTCCCAGCCCTGGCCCCAGCCATGGCCCTCACACACAGTCCTGACCTCCCAGCCTCGCCCCCCGCCCGATCCTAGCTTTGGTCCGAGGCTCGGGGGTTTTGAGGATTTTATAAGAGAACTGAAGGGCTAAGGCTGAGGGCTTGTGTGGGGTTGGAGCTGGCTCGAGCCGCGGACGACCCACAGCTGCTGACGCCACCGCCGATCCTGCTGCTGCCTGGCTCCCGCTGAGGATTTGCCTGATTTTCGCTCCCGCTTCCGCTCCCAATCCGATCCGCAAGACCGATCCCAATGACCACCAGGGGCAGGGGTCCAATCCGCTCGGTACCCTCCTCCGGGCAGTGCGTTGTATCCAGGTCTCAGCGGGCCTCTTCGGACCTCTCCAAGCCCCTCCGTGCTTCTCTGGGCCGGCCGGGCTCCTCGCAATGAATGCGGCTGAGATGAAGATGGAAGGCAGTGGGTCGGAGTGCTGAGGTAAGCACTCACGGCTCGCAGCTGGCACAGCAGCTCAACAGGCAGCAGCGGCAAACAGCGGCAACCGGAACTGGAACCGGAGCTGAAACTAGCAGGAACACGGTGAGTTGCATCCCTTTTGCACCTCACAATTGGGCGCAAAAGCGAAGCAACCCTTAAGTGCGCTTTAACAAGCCAGGCAAGGATTGGCTTGATAAATTGGGAGTAACGCAATGCAGCACAATTTGCTCCGTGGGTGGTGTGTGGGTCTTTCCACACAACACCCATGGATTTTGGTGCATTCCCATATTTATCATAAGTGGTAGACCTAGGAATTCCTCAAAACCGCCACGCATCCCCAGGAGAGGCATTACGAGAAGAAAAATGGGGCAAATTTATTAACAAGTCACGCAGTGCCGCAAGTGACCTTGATGAGCTGTGTACCAGGGAAAGGGCAGGAAGATAAATTTAACACTGCACAGTGCATTCTTGTCTTTTCCCAGCACCGATGCTCAATGTGTTGACTAGTGCCAGTGCAGACACTCTTGCACCATGGTGCAAGGGTACCTGTGCTGTAAGCAGGATTTCTTTTGTGTAGGAAGGGAAGCCTTCCTGCACAAAGACAATCCTAAGGGGCATTTTCCTTTTTCTATGTGTGCCTCAAAATGCAGCACACCTAGAAAGAAGAAAAACCAAGGCGAAATAAACATATTTCTCCTCGTTACGCCTTCCCTGGGGATGCAATAAGTAATATGACTGAAAGACAGAATTAGTGTTTTAACTACAGGGAATTCATGTTATGCTGGGATAAAGCCAGACCAATCTTGACATAGCTGATAAAAACAGAGCTGTTACACCATCCTGTTGCAGTATTGCAAAAACCTGATTTATGGTGATACATTCCTAAAGAGAGATAAAATCACCCTTCCATTACTGTTACAAATGATTTTACACCTCAGGCTCCCAACAGCTGAGCTGCTAGAGTAGATCCGAGCTAGTCAACTATGAAATTTAACACTGACAAAGGTAGATACTTTCAATGTGCCACTGACTGAACCTGAAATTAATTCTATGATCAAATGACTGCTTGGTGGCAAATCTTTAGCAGTGAAGGAATTCCTACTGAATTCTAAGCTACTTATTAGGAATTTTTGGCACCCAGACTGCAGGAAATGCACTTAAAGCCAAATGAGATAGATTAGCTGCCACCTTTCACTAAGGAGGCAATATTGATTGCTTTGTTCAAAACCCAGAATAATTCTTTGGGTACAGTTTCATATTACCCTGTGTTCATGCCGAACTTGGACATCCTCTCTAAGATCTTAGGGGCCGATTACGATGGCGGGAAATCCGCGACCGCCGGCCCGGCGGTCGCGGATTTCCCGCCATCACCCTGAATATTCCCACCGCCATATTAGGATGGCGGTGGGAATGGGAAAAGTACTGCGGCCGACAGAAAGACCGTCCACCGTGGTCCCGCAAGGCGGTCCCTTTCCGCCCACCTTGCGGGACCCTGTACTATGGGGCTATGGAGGCGGTGCCGTGCAGGCACCGCCGTGGGCATTAGGATGCCTGTCTTTTGCGGCGGAGTTCCCACCGCAAAAAGACAGGTGGAAAATGCCCCGGGGGCCCATTGTGGGCCCCCAGGGGTGTGGGGGGGTGGTGTGCTGCACGTGGAGGGTACCCATGATACCCTCCTACATTTGAATGTACAAGGTGGCAGGCACCGCGCAGTGCCTGCCACGTTGTACATGCAAATGTAAAGCATGTATTTTTACATTGTGGCGGGTGCTGCCACCCGCGACAATGGAAAAATTTAGGTCCCTTTTCCACCAGCGATCGCGGGCGGACTTTGTCCGCCCGCCATCGTAATCGGACCCTTAGTGAGGATGGTGGTGTGGGTGCATCCTGACCTAGTGTATTGGGACCAACCCGGATTCGTACCAGTTATGAGCACCTCCCCAAATATTAAGTCATTGTTCTAAATGCTTAATACATTTTTTTTAATGCAAGGCTCTCTAGCTTGGTTACATAGATATGGAAAAATCTTTGACACACTGAGTTAGGACTTTATCTTTGCATTCATGAATGGCGTTGGACTCCGGAATAAGATGGTCTTTTTGATTCTATTGTTATTTAAAGAACCGAGGGGATGGGCCAAAGTGGGTCAAATTATCTCAGGCCTCTAGAAGATGAGACCCAAAATAGTAGCCCACATTGACTTTTCTTTTTGCAATTGCAATGGAGCTATGGGTTGCCACTTTTTGACATCAGGGTTCTGCCAGTAAAAAACGGGATGGATACATGCACATGAATTCAATGTACGTGAACGTTATGTTATTTACCTCAAAGATGTTATTACAGATTTGCAGCCTAACATGTGAGAACTGAGTACAATTGGTAGACTATTGGGTTTGTACTTTAATGGATGTAAATCATGTGTTCCCTCTCAATTCACTGAAACATTTAGGTACAAGGGAACCTTTCAACCATGCCCTTAAATAGGAAACGACCACTTTTAGATATCTAGGAGTCAAAGTTCATCATAATGACACAAAGATGACAAATTGGAACACAACCTTGGCAGCAACTAAGGAGTCGATTGTGCCCTGGAAGAGACTTCCCTTCATGGAACATGTAGAATCTTGCTCTAAAAAATGGTAGTGCTACCTCTTTTCATTTGACTTTTTTGCAAACATACCCATGGCACTGCGCCGACTTATGTTCAGGACCCTCGAGTCGCTACTTCAATTGCAGTTAAGGGGTGAGGACTGGGAGCCCCCAATAATGTATCATACTAGTTGTCAGTGCATTTACTATGGGTGACTAGATGGGTTGCAGGCACAAACACAGACAAAATATCTGAGACGGTCAGCACCCATACCTCACTCCTTGAGCAATGGTACTGAATACTTTATGCACAATAACTACTACTTTTCTAGTCCTGGCTGGTGAGACTGTACCTAATGAAGGAAAACTAACAAAGCATGTGCACCTGATCTAACACTATGATTGTTCTATGAATTTAGGCTTGCAGCACTGCATATGAATACAAAGATTTTGACAAGTGTTAGGTATAGTGAAAGTATGTGAATGGTTTTTGAGGATGTACATTGGACATGTTTGAGACTACACAATTGAGGAACAGGGCATTTCCCTGGAGTTACTTAGGAACAAGGAGAGAGAGACTTAGGGATTGATTTATCAGGTGCTTAGTTTTATGCCTGGGGTTTCCAGAATAGATAGATTTAGCACAATATTTTACAGCAAAAGTAGTTAGCACTGCAACATGTGCACAAGATGTATATATGGGTAGTAAACATCTGCAAAAGGTCTGAAGAAATTGGTGCTGACTTATTTTATTTATTTTGATCATGCCCCGATATAACACACTAGGTAAACCTGCACTTTGTCTGGTAAGTAAGTGCATTGAATATAGTTCATTAACACTGATACAAAATTTACAATAAAAAGAGCGTTAAATGATGCTCGTGTGTGACTAAGACAAGCAATTAAAATCAGATAAAAAAACATTTGTTGATTAAAAAAATTATTGTGCAAATTGCCAGGCCCAGTTTAGACAACGTTCATGAGTCCTAGGGTTGACCCCCTTTCACTTTTGCTTGATTTCTTCTTCAGCCGGTGTGCATTGCATTGGTCCAAAGTCTGCGTCAGGTCAGCCATATAAAGGTTCAACATAGTCGGCGCAAGCACACAGCCTTGTTTGAGTCCTTTGGCTATTGGAATTCGCCTAGACAGGCTTGGGCTGTCACCCAGTTTGACCGGCACCCAGGAGTCTGTGTGAAGGGATATTATTGGGCCCAGCAGTGCCTGGGGGATCTTCCAGTCTGTCAGTTTTTCCAAAAGTTTAGCTCTCACAATTATATCAAAGGCTGCCTTATAGACTAAAAACCACAGATGAAATAACTGTTCTGTTGCTGTTGCTTTGTCCATTAGTAATGACAATGTGATAATGGTTAAAGTTCCTGTGTTTTTAGCGACGCCAGTTTGGTTGAGTGATATAATTCCTTGTTCCGCTTCCCATAGCTAAAGATCCTCTAGCACGGTGTCTGTGTAGTATTTAGCTTTGTTGTCAATTAATGCAATTAGGCTGTAGCTTCTGGGAGCAGATTTCTCACCACTTTTTTATATAGGGGCAGTAATGGAGCCCTACCAAGAGGCCGGTAGATGTCCCAAATATCTAACTTCCTGGAATAAAGGAGCCAATACCCCTGCCCAAAAGTCAACGTCCTGCTTAAAAAGAGCGGGGGATCCCATTGGGCACTAGCGCTCCTTCTCTCCTGCCTTAGAAAATCTGGCGCTTAATTGTTGTAATGTCAGTTTGGTCTTCCATGCCCTTATATAGTGTGTCCATTTTAGTTTAGTCCTTAAATTCAGAGGCTTCATTCATCTTTAAAGCCCCTGTTTCCTTGCGCCATCTCGGCTTATCCCGATGGTTGAAGTAAGATATTACAAACTCTATATCTTCTTGATATATGAGGTTTGTCTGCCACACATTGTCTGAGTTTGCGATTGTTTGCTATTCACAATCGGATTTACGAGTAGTATCTTCATGAGTGCGTGGTTTCCACACATAAAAATATAGATCTTTTTATGTGCAGAGGCACCGTACTCCTAAAGAAACTACTTGAAAATCTCTTTGAGAATAGCAAACAGTCATAAACTTACACTGAAGTGTATGTTTACCTTTGTGAATCAGGCCCACTATTGGAAGACAGCCATAATTGAAGATCTAGAACCAACAATCTCTATGTTTGAAACCAGCCTGCTTGGCATGATGCCAAGCCCAAAAGATGGAAAATTAGAATGCAAATAGTACACTAGTCTCTTTTGCTAGCCAACAGTCAGATTTCCATAGCATGGAAGTCGCCACAGAACCCATTGTTGCAAATGTGGTGAAAGGAACTCTTGAAATTAACGGAAGCAAAAAATAAATTTGCAACACAACAAAGAAGAAGTTGGGTTGAGGGCCAGCTGATTAGTATCTGGAGCACAATGCTGTTCTTGTCCATCAGTGACCCCTGTCCACTTCTACACTTCGGTGCACCATTATTGTTGGGGTATTCCAGTGCCTGACAACAGTATAGAACCAGTGTGGAAGGTATGGAATCCTCTACATAACTATTCTGGAACTAGCGTATATGGATACTCAACTAGTCCTTTTCTCCATGTACATAGTTGTTGTGCTGTCCAATGTAAATCCATTATGTTTTATCATGCATATTAAGACTAGCATTGAACTATGCATGTTTATAATTGTTAAACATCGTTAAATGTGTGGTACAACCCCATCTTTCAAACACTGTTTATAATATATCAGCATCAAAATATCTATAAGTGCCTCAAAGTTTAAAACTATAAAATGAACAAACATTATTTTTTTATAAAAAAGATATTCAACTTTCAAAGTGGCTTTTTATTCTACCACTCGGGTTTTAGTGTTGTTCCTGTATTTTGATACTGTATGTTTGAGACATTCTTTTTTTTTATATATATATATTTTTCTTAAACCAAACCCTTCGACTGCTGTAACAGTGTTGGATGGTGACCATCTGTAATACCTGGAAAACGTTTGATTTCTGAAAGTCGAAACAGAGCATGAAGAATATTGAAAAAAAAGTCAATAACCTTGGAGAATTCAGATTCTAAGTTTGTTCCACTCTCAGCTCCTTTGCACGGAGTTTGAAGGTCCTGTGAGACCAGACAAAAGAAGGTGCCTGTCCTTGTGCAGCCCTGCTTGCCCAGGAAACAGTCTTATCTATAGGTAGATGTGGACCTCTGCTTTGCTTGTCAACAACATTTACTGTATTACCAAGGATGATTCAGTGGTGTAACAGATGAAACACACCAATTTACACCTACCCTGAAGACGTTCCAAGTCATAGAGGAATTAAATGCATTGGCTTAATAATGTTAACACCTTCAATGCTACAGTGATTCATCTTGGATGATACACTCCCTTGAATCCCATTGTTCATGACAAGCTCAGCTCGTCATGAGCACACGAGCAGTGTACTGCATGACAAGCTCGTCATGAGCATGGAAGGTGTTAAGTATGTCATGTGATTGAAGCTTTGTACACGATAAAGCAAGAAAGGTGAAATAGATTCAAATGTATTAAACTTCAAACTTGCCTCTTAGAATGCTTTCCTAAGTGTGCGGCCCAGATTATTGCTAATACTTTTATTCTTTCAGTTGAGTATGTGAAAACTGAATGAGGTGAGGTATGCAGCTAAGTTGCCTTTGGGCGACCAGCGCCTATTTTGGAAATAATTGGGACCTCATTAGGGTGTGGGTATTTGTGCTGTTCGCTGCAAATTGTAAAATGTCAGATAAAGGTTTGTTGGGAATATATCTTATTCTGGGTGCTTTACCCTCAATCACTCCATCACAGTCTCTGATAATAACTTATTTTCCAAATGTTTACAGTTCTGCTGAACTTTTTTTTACTGAAAGAGTATATGATTGTTGTATCTTTCAGTGTATAACCTACCGAAAACATGGGAAGACAATGGTAGTATTGCTCGTTCTTTTGGCTACAATTTGCTAACTTGTTACAAAAGGAAATGTGTTGTATAAGCATTGAAGTCAGTTATCTGTGGTTGTATGACTTCAGGTATGGTAAATCCGGTTCTCCTCTTTGCAGGTATTATTTGGGTCACTTCACAGCTCTGCTTCCCTGGAATGTGTGTAACGAATAGATCTCAATTAGCAGCTTGAACTCTTTTGAAATATTAATAGGTTGAAAAAAGTGTCAGTGATTATTCAAAAGTTCAATCTTTATGTCTTTGTAAATTTATGTTTCCCTTTCTATAGAACGTTTGGAGTTCCAAGGAGTGAGAATTTTTGTAAACAGTTTTCAGTTAACCAGAAGTGAAAGAGAAAATAAGAAGCTAAGGAAGCGCACAATGCCTCCTAACCCACATCTGAAAAGCGGCAAGTATGATTTAAGAAAAGACAGAGAATACGACTGGGTGCATCCTTCTTGGGTCACAGGATGAATTAACTATAAAGCAAACACAATCTTCAGTGCTGGGAAGCTCATGGGCAGCCATGCACTCTACAAATCTCTAAACATAAACAAGGAGATGATGCACATAGTGCTGAAACTTATAGGACACTCAGCCCCAGTCACAGACCTGGGTTGAACCCATCATCATTCTTTAGATCACTTCGCTATCCCAGCTCAAACCCAGCAATTTGCAAATCAGTCTCGACCCTGTCCCTCATGGGAACAGTCCAGCCCGAACTACCAAGCCAGGTCTTCCCTGGACTGTAAACAAGCACCCTGGGACCGGTTTTGGGGTAACACCCCTCATCAGAAAGGCTAGCTTGAATCCAGTGACAAATTGAGCAAGGGACCCATGTCTGGTCATACCCTGCCAACTTAGGGCGAACAAAGTATACAGAAGGAGATGATGGATAAAGCACTAAAATTTTTCAGACACACAACCTTAGTCACAGATCTGGATTGAATCCATCATAGTTCTTTAGATCACTCCGGCACCCCAGTTCAGACCCAGATATATGCAAGTCAGTCTTGACCCTGTTCCTCATGGGAACAGTCCAGCCTGAACTGCCAAGCCAGGTCTTCCCTGGACCGGAAAAAAAACATCCTGGGACCGGTTACGGGGTAACACCCCTCATCAGCCTGGCTAGCTTTAATCCAGTGGAAAAGTAAGCAAGGGACCCACATCTGGGCATACCATGCCAGCTTAGGGCGAACATGGCAAACACAAGTAGCTGATGGTTGGTGTGTTTAATCTTTTCAGACACTAAATCTCAGTCAAAGATCTGGGTTGAATCTATCATCGTTCTTTAGCTCACTTTGCTACCCCAGGTCAGACCCAGCCATATGCAAACAAATCTTGACCATGTTCCTCATGAGAACAGTCCAGCACAATCTGCCAAGCTGGGTCTTCCCTGGACTGGAAGCAAGCATCTTGAGACCGGTTTCAGGGTAACACCCCTCATCAGCCAGGCTAACTTGAGTCCGGTGGCAAAGTGAGCAAGGGACCTATGTCTGTGGTGGCGAAGTGAGCTAAAGAACGATGATGGATTCAAGAAGCTGATGGATGGTGTGTTTAATCTTTTCAGACACTCAATACCAGTCAAATATCTGGGTTGAATCTATCATCATTATTTAGCTCACTTTGCCACCCCAGGTCAGACCCAGCCATATGCAAATAAATCTTTACCCTGTTCCTCATGAGAACAGTCCAGCAGAAACTGCCAAGCTGGGTCTTCCCTGGACTGGAAGCAAGCATCTTGGGACCGGTTTCAGGGTAACACCCCTCATCAGCCAGGCTAACGAGTCCGGTGGCAAAGTGAGCAAGGGACCTATGTCTGGGGTGGTGAAGTGAGCTGAAGAACGATGATGGATTCAATCCATATCTCTTACTGGGGTGAGTGTCTGAAGAGTTTCAGCGCTCAGTCCATCATCTCCTTGTGTTTGCTTTGTTCACCCTAAGTTGGCAAGGTATGCCCATACGTGAATCCTTTGCTCAATTTGCCACTGGAGTCAAGCCAGCCTGGCTGATGAAGGGTGTTACCCCGAAATCGGTCTCAGCCAGGCTAGCTTGAGTCTAATGGCAAAATGAGCAAGGGACCCAGTCTGGGTCGGCGAAGTGAGCTAAAGAATGATGATGGATACAACCCAGATCTGTGACTGGGGGTGAGTGTCTGAAAATGTCAGCACACCATCCATCATCACCATGTGTTTGCTTTGTTCATCCTAAGTTGGTATGGAATGCCCAGACGTGAGCCCCTTGCTCACTTTGCCACTGGATTCAAGCTAGCCTGACTGACGGGGGGTGTTTACCCTGAAACCAGTCCCAGGATGCTTGCTTCCGTTCCAGGAAAGACCTAGCTTGGCAGTTACGGCTGGACTGTTGCCATGAGGAACAGGGTCAAGGCTGATTTGCATATGTCTGGGTCTGAATTGGGGTGGCAAAATGAGCTAAAGAACAATGGCGGATTCAACCCAGATCTGTGACTGGGGGTGAGTGTCTTAAAAGTTTCAGCGCTCCGTTCATTATCTCTTTGTGTTTGCTTTGAATTAACTACAAACCAGTGAGACTACCCCCTACTGGAATCCATTCATAGTTTCCAGCTAAGGCAACGATTAGGTTTTTGGAGTGTTAGTAGGAGTGGGGGTAGGCATTGCTGTTGAAAACAATCATCCTGGTATTTTTTTATTTTACTTTGTTCAGTATAATCACTTTGTTTGTTCAACATGTATTTTTATAGTATTGTCGCAGCCTACAGTTCAGGCTGCTTTATGTGTTTGCTGTAACTGATCTACTAAAATATTAGACCACCATTGTATTAGAAACAAGAAATGTTAGTCGCTGTTGTCGATTAACCAAATTGCCATAGGTGGGCAATGTAACATCATACAAACTGTGTCTGCCAAGGACATCACTGCTTAGACTTCTTGTCCCATATCTATGCCATCAACAGACTCTTATGTGCTGCAGAGGGATCTGGGGCAATGGAGAAGACTGGAGTCTTTAGAAAATAACAACCCTGTATACTTTCTGTTCCTTTCTCTGCCTATGTGACACCAGGAGCCAGTGGGTAGGAAGACCAGTGCCAAGGGTGCCTAAACCGGAAGCTAGGTGTACAGCTGCTTCCCCACCTCTTCTAAATTTATGTTCATGTGCTTAATGTTTAACACTGTGGTGCTTGGAGTGTAGTGTTTTGTGAGCAGTTAAAAACTGCGATGCTTATCTTGAAGCTCCCTGAGTACCAGCTGGAAGTGTAAGATAGTGGATTAAAGTCATGGTGAGGCTTCCGTAAGAGTTGTTTCTTTGCACTTCTGCTTTATGAAGATCTTATTGCCCCCTGAAAGAGTAGAATTCACAAAGCACCTTTTGTAAGGTTCTCATGAAAATGAGATAAGGAACTCCTCAGGATTCGAGTGATGCACAAAGCTGGCCACCTTGTGACATCCCTAACTCTGACATCTTTAACATCACAGAGTATTAGGGTGATCAAGTGAGGGAAAGGGAATTAGAAAAGGACCAGCAGGGAAAAGGAAATCCTAGAAAAGAAAGAAAACAAATGATGATTAAGTGGAGAAAACATTCTACTCTCAAAATGTCTTGCTAACTACCAAGAGTTACCTTTAATAGGTAGCTGCTACATCAACCACATTTCAGAGTCTGAACTGAGCTGCCAGGTATCTATTTCCCTGCATGTACCTATAAAAGAATATAAGAAACAGAATCAATCTTCATCCTTTTCACTCAGGAAAAACAATAAACTCTGTTCGACTACTGCAACATACATACACACCCAAAAGAAAACATAGAGAGAAAAATGGTATTGATGGAAAAGACTGATGGACACCACTTGACATTCAAAAGAATTGCGCCTGTCAAATTCCTTCATTTAGTATATATAATAAAAGGTTTCCTCTTCTTCTAGTATCAGAGTCCAAAAGAAACTATAAACACGGAGGTATAATCAAGTTCCTCTATTCCTGATGAGGATTGATTAATCATACCAATATATTATCCAAGACCCGAGGGTTCAATGTCAAAGTCATGAATCTGAACACTGTCTTTCATCCAGAAAGACTTACTATCTGGAAGTAGCTTGGTTCCGCTGTGTCATGATCGAGAAATGGAGAAATAATAAGCAGGAAAGACAACCCGTCTTACAGCTGCTTCTAGAACTAGATACTTATTGCCAGAATTTGCAATCTCGAGCGGTCAAGAATGCCTGTCCCCAGCTGAACTCTGAGCAATATCTCCCGTTGCCCTTGCACTCAGGTTGAAGACGCAGTTGAGACAGCTTGTCTCCCGCTGAACTCCGAGCAATACTCTCACTGCCAGGACACTCGGAATGAAGCTGCGGTCAGGACAGTTCCTTACCGTGGAAACAAGAATACTCACAATCTCCGATAGGGAGATTATTTTCCTACGTTCAAGGATTCCAATCTCTCACCGCCCATGAAACCAGGAAACTCCAGAAGAAAGGGCAGAAAACACAGGAAAGAACCGTACAGCCGTAACGAGTCAGAACGAAATAATCCTTGCAAGATCGAATTACACACACTGGCTGGCGTCTGTGTCTTGTTTTCGTCTGTCAGATTCCTTCTGACAGTGGTGAATTTTTGGATACTGAGGCAGTAGCCTCATTACTCCACCTTCATTTTGAATTTTTTAGTCGCTGTTTAGGTTGTCTTATTGATGTGTGACGCTTTGTCACAGGCATTGGCTGGCTTGCAGTTCCTCAATATATATCCCATGAGCCTCAATACCATTCTACACAGGCATCATGGGAAATTTAGTTTTTGCTGAAAAGAAAGACATGTTTGGTTGGAAAGGCGCTCATGTTTCCGAATCCTGACGCCTTTCATTTGCTGAGTCTCTTAGGAGGGATACATTGAAGCTTTGCTTCTTCATCAGTCTCCCATGTAACGTGTCTTACTTTGATGTTTCATTCACTGTTACAGCAGACACTAGTTAGCACTATAGACTGACTTTTGTTTACTTTAATCATGCCTGTGGCCCAAAGACTCTTTCCCTAGTGCAGACCTGTTCCAATACCATCCAGGGACCCTTTGAAATCCACAAAACGGATGCCTTTAACATTGCACTGTAAAAGGATTCAAAGTTTCTAAATTCTTGGCCCACAAACAAGGAATTGTATATAAAAACAAATCAAGAATGAACCCTCATTTTTAGAGGTGAGTAGGAAATTAAAAACTTGAACATTACAGGTAACACCACTCATGGAGATTAATGAAATTCAGCTAAATATTTTTCCTCCTACTTTCAACAGCGTCTATTGATTATTGAATTTATAGACTGCACTTGTAAATAAATATAAATAAATAAATAACCATAAAGATCTCTGGCTAACAAACACATTCTTTTTTCCTGTCTTGGTACATATGTTTGAATACCATTTAATAGGCAGATCACTCATTTCACAGTGGGCTGGAACAGTCAGTGGAGGTACTGGATGTAAGAATACATTCTAGATGGCATGTGGTCTTCTTACTATGAGCAGTTGACCCACTTTCTAGCTATGCAGGAACACCAGCCAGAGTCAGTAGCTGCTTATCATGTATCAGGGATGATACCATATAGATAGGAATCCTTGTGAAACACTCAGGAAATAGTAGCATGTGATGTTCAACAAAGATGAAAGATGTGGAGCTATTGTCAGGAAAGGGTCTGGCTAATTACCTAATTGGCTTAAGCATGGACGGAACTGAAAGAGAACTTAGATGAAATGCTAGTCAGGTGTTTTGCCAAAATATAGTCGAAAAAATATTGTGATACATCAATATAATTGCATTTCTATTGTGATGACAAAAATATTGTTGTTTTAAATATTGCATTGTTTTCTTAGTGGATGTTTCTATTATAAAATTAATTGCTGAATATCATTGTATGTAATTTATCATTACATTTGTAAAATATTTAATGAGTGGGATTTGCAGTTTTACAGTGGAATACAGTAGGGAGTAATTTTGAAATCTGATTTTAGAAATTTTGCTAAAATAATAATTATTGTACTTTGTGTGAAATATTTAAGGTTAAAAAGTTAACATTTTTATTTTTTTTAAAAAGAATTGAATGTAAATATCTTTTTTTTTAACAATATTTATTTGTTAATACTTACTTTTATTTTAAGTATTTATAGTTGGTTTAAATGTTTAAAGTGTTTAGATGCAGAATGTAGAGTTTGTAGGGGAATAAGGTAGGGACTAGGGAATTTTTAAATCAGAATTCTGTTTTTAATTTATTTTATGCTAAAAATTAACATTTTTGTAATTATTTGAACAAATTAAAAAATGTGTTAAATAATTGTTGTTTTTTTAAGTATCTTTATCAGTTTTTTTTCCAAATTTACAAACCCCCCTTTCCCCCCAAGTCAGACAACTTCAACAAGAATATTTCACATATAAACACAGAGAAATTAGAAATTTTAGATAAATTCATAAATCATACATTAATGGCTAAATAGGTAAATAGGTTAATCAATCAGTCAAAGCATTACCAGTCTATTTAGGGAGATACAAACAGCATCTAAATAATTATTGATTTCAAAAAAGTTTACAACCATAACAAATTAAATTTCTGCAATTTTTGATCACGCTGGTTATGGTCTTATGCTACAGAGAATTACCTTGGGATTGAGACCATTCAATTAAGGGATTCCAGATTTTCAATCCCCTGGCCCTCCGTCTTCTGCCTTTTCTTTTATATATAGCCATTTCTAAGTTAAACTTAGAAGTGTTAAATAATTGTGTGTGTTATAATTTATTTTATCTACTGCTAGAATCTGTTCACATTTTTTTATATATATTTATGTGCAGATGTAATTGTTTTATTTTTGTAAAATCTTTAATAAAGTTTCAATAATTATTATTTTAGTGTACATCAAAATATTTCAAATCTATTTTTTTAAATGTGCTAACATTGCGATTATTTTAGACTTTCTACATAAATATTTGTTTACAATATGGTGTAGTTTGGACATTTTTTAGATTAATACGTACACAATTCATAAAATGAAAAAATGGGAATACAGCATGGTAAGAGTATCGATAGTACACTCATGAATCAAGCACCTCATACCTTTTTCTAATTGACAATGCCCTTCTAATGACAGTTAGAACCACATAAAAGGTCTCTATGGCACAGAGTTTCTGCCATAACATCAGGCCTTCCTAATGTTGTCTCAATTTTAATCCATGCAAAATGGGGACCAAACAAGAGCACCCTACTTCTGCATATAGAGGGCAAAGCATTATAAAGTGACATGTGCTTTTATTTACAACATTATTGAAATGACATGGGGTAAATCAGGTGACCATACATACTGTAAAGGGAAAGCAACCTTAAAGTGTATAAAAGCAAATCTAAAAAGGGTTAGGTAGAAGCGTAATATAGGGTTTGCAATAAAGGACAAATAGGGTCCCAGATTAGTTGTATTTGAAAGTTTTGCGTATTTTACAACTGCCACCAATGCCTGAGCTCTCTGTAACCTCAGATCCATGCAATGGTTGAGGAATTGTTGTTTAACTTCCTCTTTAGATTTTTTAAAGTAATCACACAAGGTTTATCAAACAACTCTTTCAAGCCTATTGACTCAAAGGTTTTTTTCAAATATGCAACCCAAGGGATCCGAGCCACCCCATCCAAAGACAAACAATCTGAAATGCAGGATCGTACCAGGGCTGCTTCTGGGTTTCCACAAGTCTTAACCCACTGCAAAAAGGGAGCAAGTCCCATGTGGCCTTTCACAAAAGGAGATAAAGGTAGCAGTCCAATTTGGAACTGCAAGTAACCTGCGCATAGAACTGATTTCTACCCGTTGAAGGTTTCCTGGGTTTGAGTGAGCCCACAATCCTGCTCCATATAGCCCAGCTGAGATATATTTTTTTATAAAGGTTAATCATCTCACTAATGGGTGTTTGACCAAATCTATGGGTAAATCTAAAAATGACCTCTATATTCCTACTATGCTTCTGTACCCATACCATTAAAAGAGTGTTTCATTTAAAAGAAGAACTAATAAGAATTCCCAGATAATTAAAATCATTCACCTTCTCAATGTGAGTTTCTCCCATGACAAACTGTTTAGATCTTGTGTTCTGGCACCCACAGGTCATTATTAACAATTTGGAATGATTAACTTTTCAATTCAAATCTTCCATGTAAGAGGAGAAGGAGTCCAATAAGACAAGTAAGCCATTTGCTGTGAGGGCAATCAACACTGCGCCCTCCGCTTCCAGAAAAATGGGAATTGTTGCCTACCAATTTGAAGAATGTGTTTTTGTCCCACAGTAAGATGTTTAGAAACATGTTTATGTATGGTTATGTTTATGTAAAGAAGAAAGATAAAAGGAGCTACAAATACCCCTGGCTCACACCCCACGTGGATCTAATTTGAGGGGTAGTTTCACCCAGAAGACTACAATGAACCCTGATTGATAAATCCTGGTGTAGGCGTTTAATAAGGGTGAGGAGTTTCGTCTCAACCCATATGTTCTCCATCAAAACCCAAAGTTTTGATCACGTAACCAGATGAAAAGCAAGGGATAAATCAATAAATGCCATATGAAGGGCTCCTTTCTTGGCCATTACATATTTCCCCGCTATCATATAAAAATGTAGACACTGGTTTATAGTCCCAATGCCTACTCTGAAGCTGAATTGCACATTAGACAGAATCTTATTATCCTCAGCCGAGGATTCCAGGTGCGACAAAAGAACTTTACCTAAGATCATCATACTAGAATCAAGCAGGGAAATGGGTCTGTAACATGATGGGAAATTCCGATTCCACCTTTTTTTGTAAATCGCGGACAATTGTGGTGGTCTTCCAAGAATCAGGGATCGGACCGTCACAGCACTCCTGAACACATTGGTCAATAGGGGCACCTATAGTTCAATGTTATATTTTCAAAATGTCTACAGGCACCCCAATTGGGCCAGGCACTTTTCCAAGTCCAATTTTCCTAATGACGCTAACTACTTCCTTTATTTCTAATACAGACAAGGAGACCTGGACACCTAAGTCAAACATATTGGTGTCATTTTCTAAAGTGATAGGTATTAAATAACTATCACCTGATTAAAAAGTTTCTGAGAAACTGGACACCCATAGATCCACTGAAATCAGAGTTTCTACCTTCGTGGCATGTAGATATAAAAAGATGCAGTACACACACCTTATTGAGTCGGTAAGTGTATCAAGCCAGGTGGTTGTTACCTATGTTTATCTGCTCAAAAGAAGGTGCTTTCAGTGAAAATGGAGTCTGACTTGGAGCATAGAAGCTTTTAAAGTCAGTCATCATAAGCAAAATATATGTAGAAATTGTTTATCAATAACTGAAACAGTAACTTGCAAAACCTATTTTCAAAACTGAAAATCCATAGCTTAGGAACATGTATGAATTGCAGAATATTATCACTTCACAGAGGTCTCCTTGTATGTTATACAACCTGAATACCTTGGACTCCAAATATTGTGGCCAAAACATTGGGT
Source organism: Lissotriton vulgaris (assembly GCF_964263255.1). NCBI lineage: Eukaryota > Metazoa > Chordata > Amphibia > Caudata > Salamandridae > Lissotriton > Lissotriton vulgaris. The sequence goes on from NC_141698.1 coordinate 164,765,104, forward strand.
GTCAAAATATTGTGATGTTAAGTATATGTAGGTAAGTGCAGATTTACTATACTTAGTTCCACATATCTATACCTTGCCAAACTATATACCTTCCTCAAGGCACATGGATGTGGAGGAAAGAATATAACATTTATACTTACCTATATGTACTTCACTTCATGATATTTAGTTATCAATAATGAGGACATTATATTATTGTGCAGAAATATTTGTATCCTTGATATGTATATATTACTTTCTAGATGTTATGCCCCAACAGCGGCGAACTGATGAAGTAGTTGTTTGCTTCAGGCCCAGCTTGAAACTTGGCCCATAAGTATGGCTTACAGCTGCATGTTTAGAGTGGTGTTAATATTATGACCATCAGTGGATGGTAGCAGCTTTGTGTCAAGATACCATGTAGGCTCCTCAACTAACTGACTGGATGGGACCTCACAGGCCCTGCAGCTGTACGCTAGTAGTATTGCACTCTTATGATTATTTCCGGTGCTTGAAATAGAACTCTAGAAGTTTAGGTACTCACTATACCAGGGTTCCTGTTTGCTAAAGAGAAGTGCTGGCACTCTCTGATTAAAGGTATTGAACCTCTGCTGAGAAGTGCAGGTACTCTTCCCCTCAAATCAAAGAAGTGCAAATTCTCAGTACGTGGCAGTACATACTCATTTGAAGCCTTGATTATCCCCAGGATAGTTTTATATCTGTGATGCAGCTGAGAATCATTTTTGCAGGCAGAAGCTGGGGGTGCTGCGAATTTACATGTGAAATGTCTCCCATGCAAATTGATTAAGCTGGCGGTGAAGCTGCAACTATGATATACCACTCTGGTATGGGTACCCCAAACATTGGGGCAGATTACGACAGCGGTAAATCCGCCACTGGCAGCCTGCCGGTGGAGGATTCACCACTATCGTGTGGCCATTCTCCACCTGCCAGATAAGGATGGCAGGGGATTGCTGGCAGACGGGAAGTCCGTCCGCCACAGGTCCGAAACAGGCAATCGTTACTATTGCCTGTCGGACCCACCCTGCATTTACAAAATGGTGGCGATGCCTAGCAGGCACCATCCGCCAGATTAGAATGCTGCGTCCCCGCCAGTCTTTGTATGGCGGTTCAACCGCCATTCACACGCTGGCGTGGATATACTTTGATGGCCCGTAGCAGGCCTCCCTTAAGCAGGAGCACTGAAGTATTGCACTTGGGAGGCACCTATGGTGCCCCCCAACATTTCCCTGCAATATGTGGCAGGCACCGCATGGTGCCTGCCACGTAGTGCAGGAAAATGCAAAACGTGGATTTTTACCTTTGCGGAGGGTACTGCAGCCAGCAGCACCCGCCGCAATGGTAACAATGCACAATGCGACCATATAGACGGCTGATCCCAATCCCTGTGACGATGGGGGAAGGACTTAAGTCCATCCACCATCGTAATGACCCCCATTGGCCCTCCTGACTTGCTGCTCCTCATTTCCATAATGATCAATTTTGGGGGATTGCTCTACATCACATAAACTAGTGCAAAGTTTTCAGAACCACAACCCACTTTTTAGTCCAACAAACTTTCGCGACCCACTTACAATTATTGGACAGGAGAAGGGAGATTTAAGTTTTTTATGTAATAAAGCATCGGTGGTAGCGCATTTTCCATTGAAATGGGCGCTAAAGTTGCAAAGAAATATAATTTAATAGAAAAATTGCACACACATGATAATGTGTGGTGATCTGTTTTCAGGGAAAAGTTATTATTTCTTCTTCACCAAGTGAAGTGGCTTGATTTGTTCTGATCCGACTAAAATCTTTGTTTCATCACAATTCAGAATTACAAAGAAAGTGTGCTATATTTTGGTTTCCTAACTGCTGAATGTGTACAGTTCATTCCATGTATTTAACATTTTGTTGTAAAGGGGGAAAGCAGACGGAATATGTATAAATAAATAAGTAAATAAATAATACCTATTCCGTCATCCATCGGCTCCCCCCCCCCACCCCTCCCCCCTGCGCCCTGCCCCATCGTGCATACCTGAGCTGGCAGCTGCTGAAAAATTACATCCACCAGCTTCTCTTTTACACTTCATATACCCCACGAGGATAGTCACAAAATTCACTTTATTTGACTTTCTCTGACTGCAAAGTGAGAGGATTTTGTAAACACCAGTGTCTGTGTTAAACAAGTAAGCAGCAAAAGACATAGCCTGACATTTGACCTCTTTCTTTGAAGAGAAGCACTTCTGTCTCGATAAATATAGAATAAAAAGGCATCTTTATTTATTGCCGGGACTTTATCGACCCCCGAATCACTGATCTAGCAAAGACTATCACGTTTTAAAGCAAATGTAAAAAATTGATTGCATCATACTGAAATGGATATCCAAACAATATTCAGTGATGCATTGATAAAGCACATATTTTTACTTCGAACCAAAACACTCCATCAACACTTCTCAGATAGAAGGCCCTGATTGGTCTCGCAGTCACTAAAAAGTTAGCCGCCTTCCAAATCCAAATTTTGTAAACAATGTATTAATGATCTCTTCATCAAACAAGCACGCCCTTGCTCATCAACATCCGCCCTAGGGGTTCAAAAAAGTAAGAAACAGAGTAGTGAGAAGCTCTGTAAGTTTTTAAAACAAAACATGAAAACTCCCACGTGAAGCACTCATGAAAAGAAGCATATAGCTAGAATCCCAAACAACATATGTTCGGGGACTGCTTCTAGCAAGATCAGAAGATATTCAAATGTGCATTTTCTCTCTTGGGATGCATACAGAATTAATATTTTAGAGAACACTAAATATTTTTACTTAGATTTAAATGTGTAGTCTGGAAATAAATCAATGTAAACTTTGTGGAGCAATTTCCATTCTGACCGACTGAAAAATGTACGTTCTCTTAATAAGAGAATACATCTGGATGTTTTACAAAGGAAGTTTGGGAGCAAATTAACAGAAAAGGAGCCTCCCCACGGTAGACTCCTTTCATGAAGATAATAAAAACAGATCCAGCATTTGCTTCTGCCTTATGGATACTTTTCCCAGTGTGACCTCGATTTTCAATCACTTGACCAGAGAATAGTCAAAGCCACTGAAGATCCAGAGTGGGGAACTATGTAAGAATATATTAATTGTAAATGGCACTTCATACTACGGTGTTGCAATTTCTAAGCATTGTACCATTACCTGCAAATTAAAGACAAAACTACGAGTGCTCAACTTCCATAATCTGGTAAAGTAAAATGAGGGAATCAATTTTTGTCATAATGTATTTGATGTTCTCTGACTTTCTTTATACATTCTGGCTTCTTGCTTACAATATGTTTCGCTTAAGGGATTTGTTGTATGAAATTCTTTTTACAATATACAATGCTTAAATAATTCATAGTCATTTGAAACGGTTGGTTTATTTGCTGCATTTAAACCTGCATACATGTTAGCATCTATTGCAAGTGCCCTATGCTCTAATTATCAAACCCAATAAAATCCAAAACCCAGTGTGCAAGATGGATCGGGTTTAATAATACCCAGTGGATTCCATAAAATGAAGTATGATAAAAAGATCAGCATATCCTGGTATTTACCATGTAATTTCCACAGTAACTACAGGCAAGTTTGACCTGCTGAAATGTATCCAGTTGATGTGCTTTTTATCTCAGCTGGTATTTACCATGTACCATAAAATCTGGAAAACCTTTAGTGGTGATACCTGTGCAAAGTCTGCATATCACATTTGTTTATAATTGTTAGAGGGTGTGCCTGAAGCCTCATACATTTTTTACTTGCTTCCAGCAGTAAATAATTCACAGAATCAATCTTAATTTAAGGGGACCCAAAGAAATTACTTTTTTACATGTGGGGACGCAACCTTAAAACGCATTAGGACTATTGCAAACGGCTATCGATATTGATAATAATGGAAAATAGCCTTTACAACACAGGCATTACCACACAATGCCTTTACCAGGCATTGCCTAAACAACGCAATGCATTTACCATGCAAATGCTTTTACCATGAATTTCTTTACTACCTATGCCTTTACCACGCTTTATTGGTAAGTATATGTAAGTATGGATAAGTTCTGTTCAATCAATCAATCAGCGAATTTATAGAGCGCACTACATACCCGCGAGGGTTTCAAGGCGCTGGGGGAGGGGGTTGCAGCAGCTAGTGGTCGAAAAGCCAGATCTTGAGTAGTCTCCTGAAGGACAGCGGGTCTTCAGTCTGTTGTAGTAGGAGAGGGAGGGAATTCCAGGTTTTAGCGGTGAGGTGGGAGAAGGACCTACCCCCGTAGGTGGTTCTGCAGATGCGTCGGACGGCGACCAGTGACAGGTCGGCGGAACAAAGTTTTCTGTTGGGTGCGTAGCGTGAGAGTCTATCGTTGAGGTAGGCCGGGCCGGTGTTGTGGAGTGCCTTGTGTGCGTGGGTCAGGAGTTTAAATCTGATTCTTCTGTCAACAGGGAGCCAGTGCAGGTTTCTTAGGTGGGGGGTGATGTGGTCTCGGCGCGGTACGTCGAGGATCAGGCATGTGGAGGCGTTCTGGATTCTTTGAAGTCTGTTGATGAGTTTGGACGGGTCTCCGGCGTAGAGGGCGCTGCTGTAGTCGAGTCTGCTGCTGACGAAGGCGTTGGTGACCGTTTTTCTCGTGTCGGTCGGGATCCATCTGTAGATCTTGCGGAGCATGCGGAGGGTGTGGAAGCAGGTGGAGGATACTGCGTTGACTTGGTTGGTCATGCTGAGTTTTGAGTCGAGGATGACTCCAAGGTTGCATGTGTGGTTTGTAGGTGTCGGGGGGAATCCCAGTGATGCGGGCCACCAGGAGTCGTCCCAGGCGGAGGGGTTGGGCCCGAGGATGAGGATCTCTGTCTTGTCCGTGTTCAGTTTGATCCGGCTTTCTTTCATCCAGTCTGCGACGGCCTTCATGCCCCGGTGGAGGTTTGCTTTGGCGGTGAGGTGTTCCTTGGTGAGGGAGAGGATCAGCTGGGTGTCGTCGGCGTAGGAGATTATGTTGAGGTCATGTAGTCTGGCGATGCATGCGAGAGGTGCCATGTAGACGTTGAATAGCGTCGAGCTGAAGGAAGAGCCTTGCGGGACGCCACAGATGGTCTTGGTGATTCCGGAGTAGAACGGGGGGAGGCGGACTCTTTGCGTTCTGTCAGAGAGGAATCCTGATATCGTCTTTGGCGGCGATGAGGGCTGTCTCGGTGCTGTGGTTCTTGCGGAAGCCTGACTGGGAGGGGTCGAGGATGCGGTTGTCTTCTACGTAGCGGGTGAGTTGGGTGTTGACGATCTTCTCGATGACCTTAGCTGGGAACGGAAGCAGGGAGATGGGCCGGAAGTTCTTGAGGTCGCTCGGGTCCGCCTTGTTATTTTTTAGTAGGGTCTTGATCTCGGCGTGCTTCCAGCTCTCAGGGAAGGTCGCCGTCTCGAAGGAAAGATTGATAATGTTACACAGGTGGGGTGCGATGGAGCTGTCGGCTTTGTTGGCGATGTGGTGGGGGAGAGAGTCAGATGGGGCGCCTGAGTGGATGGTGCTCATGGACTTGATAGTGCCCTCCGTGTTTACGTTGGTCCAAGTAGTGAGGAGATCATGGTCGGTGGGGTTCGGTGGGTCTGTGTTTGTTCGAGGATTAAAGCTGTCGTGGATGTCGGTAATCTTGGGGAGGAAGAAGGCAGCAAGGGTTTTGCACAGGGCTTGTGACGGCGGGATGTCGTTGGTGCAGGAGCTGGGGTTTGAGAGTTCCTTAACGACGTTGAAGAGCTCCTTGCTGTTGTGTGCGTTGTTTTCGAGGCGGTCTTTAAAGGAAGCCTTCTTGGTGGTCCTGATGAGGTGGTGGTGGTTGCGTATGGCGTCTTTGTGGGCTGCGCGGCTGTCGGGCGTCTTCTCTTTGTGCCAGATGTTTTCTAGTTTTTGACAGGTGAGTTTGGAGGCTAGTAGTTCCGGGGTGAACCCATTGGCTCTCTGGCTGGTGTCTCTGTTGGCGTGCTGTCTCAATGGAGCTAGCGGGTTGGCGCAGTCTTCCATCCAGAGTCTGAGGGTTCTGGCCCCCTCCTCACGGTTGGTGGGGTGGTCGATGGGTTGAGTGCGAGGTGTGTTTGTAGGGGTTCCTTGGTGACCTTGTCCCAACGACGTCGGGGGATCTGCAGGGCGCAGTGACATATGAAGGGTTTCCGGAAGGTGAAGTGTACGCAGTTGTGGTCGGTCCAGGTGAGGTCGGCGGCGTGGCTGAAGGCAACGTGGGGGCTGGAGGAGAAGATGGCGTCGAGCGTGTGACCGGCGATGTGGGTCGGTGTCGTGATGATCTGTTTCAGTCCGAGGGTAACGAGGTTGTCAATCAGGGTGGAGGAGTTGCTGTCGTTGTTGTTTTCCAGGTGGTAGTTCAGGTCGCCGAGGAGGATGTAGTCTTTGGAGGTCAGTGCATGTGTGCTGATGAAGTCGGCGATGGAGTTGCAGAATTGGGGGCGGGGTCCGGGTGGTCTGTAGACGAGGGTGCCTCTTAGGGTGGTCTTGGGGTCCGTGTGGATCTGGAAGTGCATGTGTTTGGCGGGGTTGAGGGTGTCTGCGGTGTTTGTGGAGATCCTGATGGTGTTCTTGTGGATGATGGCGATTCCTCCGCCGACTCCGTTGGTACGGTCTCTGCGGGTGATATTGTAACCGTCAGGGATGGCCACTGCGATATCTGGGGCGGAGGCTCCGTTCATCCAGGTCTTGGTCAGGAAGGCTATGTCTGGTGCTGTGGAGTCGAGTAGGTGCCAGAGCTCGACGGCGTGTTTGCGTGCGGAGCGAGTGTTGAGCAGGTGCATCGGAGTTGGTTCGGCTCTGTTGTTGCGGGAGCCTCGGCGTCTTTGATGCAGGAGAAGCTGCAATTCCGGCAGGTGAAGGGGCCGTGGGTGCGCTTAGGGGCGGCCTTGTGGAAGGCTACGTGTTTTCCCCATGTTAATTTCCATAGGGCGGTCGACCTCACTTTTAGCCCGAATGGCTGAATGGATTTCCACCAAACTTGGCAAAATTGTAGGGACTGGTAGCCCAATGTGCCTTTGCTATGTCTCAAGATATGTGCTCCAGTGGTTTTTGAGTAATTTAGGTTCAAAAAAAAATATATATCTACTAGTTACAACTGTAAAACCGAATGTGCTGTTTGCATTTTGACGTGCCCTTGCGGGCTAAACTACATTGGTAGTACTAGCAGCCAGTGCACTTCAGAATATTGCAGCACATAAGGGCAATACTGCATAATGACCCTGCCTATCCTGTAGCTAGGCACTTTGCTCAATGTCATAACAAGGACATTAATTTTCTGTCATATTATGTTGTCAGTGCCATTCCTAAATCTAAGAGGGGTGGCAATAGAGAGCGTCAACTCCGACAACTTGAAACCAAATTTATATTAGAGTTTGACAGTGGCCTCAGGGATTGAACAATACAGAGGATATGCACACTTATCTATAGGGTCTCATTATCATTTATTTTTGCCAAGTATTGTTAAAGAGTTTAAAACAGTTGTTCTGCCACTTTGATTTATGATATCTCTACATAACGGTAGTTCCATTGAACAAGTCAGCACCCTTTCCTTGCCTCATCTTGATTACTATTTTACAATATGCTCATTTTTAGCAATAAAGCTACATTCGTATAATTTTATCAATTTTAATGTTTTACCCGGACGGAGTATCTTATCATTGATGAATTGTTATACATGCTTGCTATGAATTTGTATATTGTATTTTATAATATTAATCAAGGTTTTATTATATTTATTGCACTGCACTTCTTCATGCTCATTTGCACACCACTGTTTTTTGCACTGTCTTATTAGTCCTTTTAATAGGAATTGTTTGCACTATGCACTTTTATTGAGTACTTGGTTGCTTGGATTTATCCGGTTATCTTTATAACACAAAGGTAGCGCAGATTTATTATGTTACATTGTAACATTGATACAATGTGGATTTATCCAGTTAGAAATGTTTTGTATTTAAATAATTCGACTTTGCCAAAAAACGCTATAATTTATAAAATTATTGTAGGTGCAATACACGAACATTTAGAAATATTTTATAAATTATTTTAATAGCGACTAAAGCATGTATTGATGTCAGGTACAGAAGAAGTACTAGGCACAGTATGATAATATAGTCTTTTTTCACTGCCTCACAATCTTGTGAATATTACTATAATGCAACTCAGGTGTGCACTTTCACTAATTGTATATAAAGAAAAAAATGGCGCAGTTTTAGCTGAATGTGATCAAGGGCTGCACAGCCCGAAATGCGTCGTCGTGAGGAGTGACAAATAAAGTAATAAAGTACTTCTTGTCTGAAAAACTTTGCTGCAGAGGCCTGAGTTTCCTTCTTCGCCAGGTGCTTGTCTGGAAGTGGTGGGAATCGTTTCGAATATATATATATATATATATATATATATATATATATATATATATATATATATATATATATATATATATATATATATATATATATATATATATATATATGTTCCCACACAATCCACTCCAATCCGGCTAGAAGAATGACCAGCACACCGATATCATATGGGGATTTTCTTTAATTCAAGCCCCTACCCCCACAACAGACACGTTTCGCCAAAAGAAAAAAAAAATATATTAAAACATATATATATATATATGTATATATATATATATATATATATATATATATATATATATATATATATATATATATATATATATATATATATATATATATATATATATATATGAATCCACAATCCTGAGGTGCCAGCAACCACGCACAGACACGAACCAGGTACAGACCACAGACGAGGATTTTAAAGGTGAATAGAGTGCTTTATTCCATCAATGGGGACGGCAACATGACGCGTTTCGTCCGGGAAACCCGGACTTGATCACATGACAAACCCAGAGAATCATGTGGTTAAATACTGGTTACACTAGCACAAGGCTCCTCCCATAATTTAACAACATAGAAAAAAATACCATTTATCACAAACTCGGCTGAAAAACACCAAAATTGTAACAATACAAATAGAGTATTTACAATAAAACATTAATCAATTCATCCTCAATGAAGGGCAAGTGCCCAATTTTATGAATCGCCAGTGCAAGCTTCGGATATGATAAGATGGCATATAGCGCTGTTGTGGGGCCATTGTATAAAACCAGTAGACAAAAGTTAAAACCACATACTAAAACTGTGCAAAAAAATAGTGCAAGAATATTATGTCCAAAACATTGGAAGAGAGCAATATAATATTCAGGCATATAGTCTATAACAAGATGTTACAGTAGTGAAAAAAGTGCAAAGTGCAAAGAGTGCACATACGGCAAATTTGTAAACATTTGGGGGAGGAATAATTTTCTTCTAATGGGATAAAGTGCAAAGTTACTGTAAGAATTAAAGTGACGAATGACACATAGCAGCAGAGATATGTATAGATAGGACGAAAACTTCAAAACATCCTATTAAACCAATTTACAGATGATATATACCAAAATAGTATTATTGCAATTGGACCACAGAGATTAGCAATTCATTAAATTTTAAACCATCCTCAGCACAGTAAGAAAAATAGATAAAAACCATATAAATAGGTATATATATATATATATATATATATTTTACCTACTGGCGGTCGCCAGTAGGTAGTTATAGTTAGGATTATTTTCAATGCAAAATCTCAACATTCTATTGGGAATAACTTTGGCGCCGGTAGAGGAATCTGCCTGAAAATTTCCTCAAATTTGCCTCGCGGCGTCTGGTCCTTCCCTGAAAGTTTTGGGGGGATTCGTCAAGCGGGGGCCGAGATAAAAGGGGGGTCCCAAAACGTGTTTTCCCCATGTTAATTTCCATAGGGCGGTCGACCAGCGATGTGGGTCGGTGTCGTGATGATCTGTTTCAGTCCGAGGGTAACGAGGTTGTCAATCAGGGTGGAGGAGTTGCTGTCGTTGTTGTTTTCCAGGTGGTAGTTCAGGTCGCCGAGGAGGATGTAGTCTTTGGAGGTCAGTGCATGTGTGCTGATGAAGTCGGCGATGGAGTTGCAGAATTGGGGGCGGGGTCCGGGTGGTCTGTAGACGAGGGTGCCTCTTAGGGTGGTCTTGGGGTCCGTGTGGATCTGGAAGTGCATGTGTTTGGCGGTGTTGAGGGTGTCTGCGGTGTTTGTGGAGATCCTGATGGTGTTCTTGTGGATGATGGCGATTCCTCCGCCGACTCCGTTGGTACGGTCTCTGCGGGTGATATTGTAACCGTCAGGGATGGCCACTGCGATATCCGGGGCGGAGGCTCCGTTCATCCAGGTCTTGGTCAGGAAGGCGATGTCTGGTGCTGTGGAGTCGAGTAGGTGCCAGAGCTCGACGGCGTGTTTGCGTGCGGAGCGAGTGTTGAGCAGGTGCATCGGAGTTGGTTCGGCTCTGTTGTTGCGGGAGCCTCGGCGTCTTTGATGCAGGAGAAGCTGCAATTCCGGCAGGTGAAGGGGCCGTGGGTGCGCTTAGGGGCGGCCTTGTGGAAGGCTACGTGTTTTCCCCATGTTAATTTCCATAGGGCGGCCGACCTCACTTTTAGCCCGAATGGCTGAATGGATTTCCACCAAACTTGGCAAAATTATAGGGACTGGTTGCCCAATGTACCTTTGCTATGTCTCAAGATATGTGCTCCAGTGGTTTTTGAGTAATTTAGGTTCAAAAAATATATAGATCTATGGTGGCGCCCCGGTACGCGCACTGGGGAGCGCACCGGGCGTGCTACGCGACTTGCGCGCGGAAAGCTGATTGCTCTCAGGTGTCTGTAAACATTCGAAACAGTCCCGAGCGGGCGCCATCTTGTGTCCCGGTAAGATCGAGACACAAGAGGTGGCAAAAACAAAGGGGGAAATGACCATAAGGGGGCAGAGTAGACCCCCCTGACCCCATAGGTTTGATGTGGGGGCTTTAAAAGGGCCCCGGGGGGCAAAAACATTTTTTTAGTTTTTTTTTGATTTTTGCGGGGGGAGCGCCGGTACGCGCACCGGGGAGCAGACCGGGGAGCGTACCATGAGGAAAAAAGAATGACAGAGTTTTATAAAAATGAACCCTTTTTTAAAAAATTGGAGGTAGTTCTAAAAAGAAGTTTTTTTGATTCTTTTTGTTTTATATTTTTTTATTGTTTTTTTGAACACTTTTTTTTTTGGCTTTTCTGAAACAGTTTTATATTTTTTTTGTATTTTTTATGGGGAGAAACAAAAAAGAGGGAATTGAAAATGGCTCAACTGGAGCACAAAAAAAAACAGGAAAAATTATGGTTTCCTCGGGCATTTGGGTGATCCATTGCAACAGTGATTAGTGTAATGCTTTTTCACCATAACTAATCGTTTTGTTACAATAAATACAAACAATTTTGCATCCCCCAAACTTTGGAGCCTATTAGTATCGCGGATGGACTTGCGTCCGTCCGCGACCCCAGAGTAGGAGGGAACCTCTGCATGGCATGCGGAGATCCCTCCTGTGCAATTAGGATGTGACCGCCACCCTGGCGGTCACATCCTCTATTTTTAACATTGCGGCGGGTGCGGCTTCAAGCTGTACCCGCAGCACTGTTAAAAATGCAAGCATTGCATTTGTATGTAGAAAGTGGCGGTGCCTGCCGCTTTCTGCATACAAATGCAGGGGGGTACCATAGGTACCCCCCATGTGCACCCCCCCCCCCTTCACCTAGGGGGCCCGCAACGGCCCCCGCAGTGAAGTTACACATGCTTTTCCACAGCGGAAAAGTCACCGCGGAAAAGCATGTATCAGAGCCCATCCTAATCTGGCTAACGGTGTCTGAAAGACACCGTCACCATATTAGTGCTTTTCCACCGTGGTTGTAAGCCAGCCGCGGCGGAAAAGCTGCGTACGGAAACCAGGACCCACCAGCCATCCTAATGTGGCGGTGGGTCTTCGGTGGGTCCGCTGCGGATTTTCCGCATCCTCCTGGCCGGCGGTGGCTTCCGCCGGCCCAGAGGATGCGGAAAATCCGCAATCCTAATAAGCCCCTTAGTTTGTATATTTGGAATCACCTCACTTGCTTCTGGACCCGATGGAGTGGGTTCTTTAGTTGTAGAGGTTCTGGATGATGATTGGGGTAGGTTACTGCAGATTTCCCTCACCTCTGCTGCAGAATAGTTATTAGGGTGTAAACGCTGCATGTGTCGTATCATAGTATGATTCCCAAAGGAATATTTTTTAGCAGGGTTCCCCCTGGATAGCACAGCTTTACAGATGAGACAACAAATAAAAAAAAAAAAAAAAATAGTATTACATAATTATAAAATATAAAATTCATCATTAAAAATATTACATTTCATACCTATAGAGATTTGCTATTAAAAAACCTATGAAATTCTCTGAAAAAACCATTGGTTTTACACCAGTTATAGTTAGGAATTAGCATTTAAAAAACCTGTGAAATTCACTGAAAAAACCATAGGTTTCACACCAGTTATAGTTAGGAATTAGCATTTTAAAAACCTATTAAATTCACTGAAAAAACCATAGGTTTCACACCAGTTATAGTTAGCTGGAAATTTTACTTGCATACAACCATTGAAATTCCAACGTTATAGTTAGTTGGACTCACTATAACTTGCGCGCCTCCAATGCACTGCTGATGACGTCACATATTACTTCACTCATGACATGGTCAGTGACATCACTCATGACATCACTGATGACACCATCCTTGTGACAGAGTAACAGACCTCCTTTCTGTGTAATGTAACCCTTGAAACACATATTCAAAACTAGAAACTAACATTTTCAAAAAAATGGAGATACACATACCAGTTACAACAACCAATTCAGTAATTCCACCATCTATATACACATCCACTCATTCAGCAACAGTTCTATATAGTCACTCATACATATACTCACTCATCATATGTAGTGATACACATATACATCCTGCTACACACCGACAGTCTTCCAAAAGTTACTCACACATGCAAATAAACTATTGGACATCCATTTATTTGCATATACAGCTATACACACACTAGCACATTACTTCTAAGGAAACTTACACATACTTACTGCCAGATTCATCAAAGACCCGTTTTGCGAGTCTGTAATAGCGATTCATAAGGAATCGCTATTACAGACTCGCAAAACGGGATTCATGTAGGAATCGCAAAATAAATTGCGATTCTTATACAGTCCTTATTTGCGATTAGCAAATTGCTAATCGCAAATAAGGAATAACTCCCCCTGAATGGGGAGTTATTCCTTATTTGCGATTAGCAATTTGCTAATCGCAAATAAGGATGCGATTTCAAGGGTGCTAGGGGTGTCCAAAGGACACCCTGTAGCACCCCTGAAAGGTAATCTACATTGGTGTTGCGCACACACATGTCCAAAGGACATGTGCGTGTGCAACATGCAACTTAGAAAAATGCTTTTAAAAGCATTTTTCTAAGTTTTCGCTATTTACTACGAGGTTTGACCTCGCGGTAAATAACGGCCTGAAATTGCGATTTCACAATTTAAAAATGGATGATGAATTGCATTTAAGGAATCTCAAATAGAGATTTCTTAAATGTAATTCCTCGCAAATTAGCGAATTCGCTATTACCGATTTTTGCATTTGGGATGATGAATACAAAATGCAATAATTGCGCTCGCAAAGGGCCAGATTCTGAGAATCTGGCCCTTTGCGAGCGCAATTCAGCTTCATGAATCTGGCCGTTACTCTCTTAAACAATAACTTATAGAAACACATACTTATTTAAACAGGAACTATTTCAATCTCTCACTCTCACATATACTTACTTATATACATCAATACTCACATATACTAGATTAAAACATATGTAGTTACTCATAAAGACACTAGTGAGGCAGGCATTCACTCACTAACACACATATATACACACTCATCCACCCATACAGTCCTGCACATATGCTGTCTTCAAAACACATACAAACAGTGAGTCAGTCACCAACCCATGCAGCCACTTATACACAAAGTGAAACACTGATACATATATTTAAATATTTAAAAATTACTCGCTAATATATGTATTCACTAAGATACACTTAATAAGCCAGTTAACCAATCAATATTTTATTTAAAAAACATCCATTTACACACTTATTTAAACATTTATTCTTCCATCGACCTTTACAAATACATATATAAAACATATTTATTTTTCAGAAAGACACACATTCACTGGATGGTGTCATCAGTGATGTCACTGACCATGTCATGAGTGATGTAATATGTGATGTCATCAGCAGTGCATTGCAGGCGCGCAAGTTATAGTGAGTCCAACTAACTATAACGTTGGAATTTCAATGGTTTTATGCGAGTAAAATTTCCAGCTAACTATAACTGGTGTGAAACCTATGGCTTTTTCAGTGAATATATATATATATATATATATATATATATATATATATATATATATATATATATATATATATATATATATATATATATATATATATATATATGTATATATATATATATATATATATATATTGACCAACAAATACTCAAAAGCTTTTCACAGGATGCACACAACTGCCAGCTTCCACCCTCTGGTTATTTACTTTAATGAGACCCGCTTCAACAATCCAGTAAGTCGGTTAATAGCACCCAACGCGTTTCAAGGCTCACTGCCCTTTAATCATGAGCTTCTTTATTTCAAAAACGTCTCACAGAAGGCTTGCATTTTATTGTTCCTCGGCATGCAGTTCTTAATTGGCCAGCAGTGGGCCACGCCCAGTGCAGTCACTCACTGAATGTTGGGACTGGTAGTCCTCCTCGGAGCGATGTTTCACCCTCAGAGCGCTCCGTGAGTTTGTTTCCACTTCACATTATTATTTCTCCCTTGGTAGGGTCCAGAAAGTCACTGCGGGCATTGTTTCTCAAGCTGGCTGTGCCGACAGGCCTGGGACACAGTTCCCAACCACAGCCTCTCTCTATAACCAGATGGTGCTGTCTCGCACTGCAGAGCGACCATGTAACCAAATTGACCAACAATTGCTCAAAAGCTTTTTACAGGACGCACACAACCGCCAGCTTCCACCATCCAATTATTTACTTTAATGAGACCCGCTTCGGCAATCCGTTAAGTCTGTTCATAACACCCAACGCGTTTCCAGGCTCACTACCCCTCAATCATGGGCTGCTTTATTCGTCTCACAGACGGCTCGCGTTTTATTGTTCCTCGGCATGCAGTTTTTAATTGGTCCCCAGTGAACCACGCCCATTGCAGTCACTCGCTGAATGTTGAGACTGGTAGTCCTCCTCGGAGCAATGTTTCACCCTCAGTGGGCTCCGTGAGTTCATTTCCACTTCACATTCATATTTCTCCCTCGGTGAGGGTCCAGAACGTCGCTGCAGGTATTGTTTCTGAAGCTGGATTTGCTCTGAAAGAAAATCATTTAAAAATCCAATAAAAGTACGATGTAACTTTTAACAAATTTGAAATATTCACTAGAAGAACTATAGATCCTCTATTGCATCACGATGTGCTAACATGGATAAAGACTATCAATACAGAAACAAAGGATAGACTCACATTTACAGTGAACAAGACCCGGCAGGGTTGAAACGCGTAAGTGGTGGTCGTGGGTTAATTTGCACGATTGAAAATAAAGCTAATTGAAGAGTCCTTTGGTGAGCGGTGAAATCCTTGACAGATACTTGGTGAAATATATATACATATATATATATATATATATATATATATATATATATATATATATATATATATATATATATATATATTCACAGAAAAAACCATAGGTTATAGACCATATATAGTTAGGAATTTGCATTTACAAAACCTTATTTTACTCGCACAAAACCATTGAAATTCCATATATAGTTAGATGCACTAACTATATATCGCGGACCCGCAATCCACTGCTAATGATGTCACATATTACATCATTCATGACATGGTCAGTGACATCACTGATGACATCACTGATGACATCTCAAATGACATCACTGATGACATCTCAAATGACATCACTGATGACATCACTGATGACAACACCCAGTGACTGTATGTTTCTGTAAAGTTAAAATATGTCTTACATATTGAAGAATGAGTGGATGTATAAGTGTCTGGATGAAGGATTTAGTAGGTGCATGACTGACTGTATGAGAGAATGATTAAATGTGTCTCACTAAGTGCATGGGTTAGTGATTAAAGTGTCTTAATTTGGCAATCATTATTTATGTTCTTCTGTAAACTGCTGCATGTTTAAATCAGTAGCTATATCAGTAACTATATGGGTTATTGAATGGTTGCCCAAGTATTTGTATGGGAGACTGAGTATGTGTGTGGGTGGCTGGGAGGTGTATAACTCTGTGCATAGATGTGTGAGCAGTTGATTCCCTAGGTGTATGGGTTCAAAAGTGCATGTAGAAACAGCTGTATGGACAGTTGACTGTGTGCATGAGTATATTGGTGAGTGAATGGATATCTCAGTTCTACATGTCAAAGTAAGTACATATGTAAAACACACTCCATGTGAGAGTTGACATATATAAATAACTGAACATAAGAGCCAGTGAATTTGAGAGTGGCTGTATGAATCATTGTGAACTTGTATCAAGGATTGTATAAGAGAGTAAATATGTGTTAGTATATGTTTGAATAAGTAAGGTGTGTATAACTGTATAGTTGAGGAAATGGAGGTGTGATTGATTCTTTGCATGACTGACTAGGTGTGTGGGTAACTCCATGGATGTGTGACAGTCTGTGAGTGCCTGTTTACACTGAGTGTATCTAAGGTTATATTAGAGTCTGAAGATGTATTATCACATAAATGATATCATCAGTGATGTAATCAGTAATGTCAAATGAGATGTCAGTGATGTCATCAGTGATGTCATTTGAGATGTCATCAGTGATGTCATTTGAGATGTCATCAGTGATGTCATCAGTGATGTCACTGACCATGTCATGAATGATGTAATATGTGACATCATTAGCAGTGGATTGCGGGTCCGCGATATATAGTTAGTACATCTAACTATATATGGAATTTCAATGGTTTTGTGCGAGTAAAATAAGGTTTTGTAAATGCAAATTCCTAACTATATATGGTCTATAACCTATGGTTTTTTCTGTGAATTTCATTGGTTTTTTAAAAGCTAATATCTATAGCTGTAAAATATATTCTTTATTAAGTGACGTATCACGTAGCCCGTGAGACACCTCATGATGCATCGCATAACCGTGACGTATCGTCTCTGCAGCGCAAACCAAACCCAAAACGTAAGCGCGCCAGAACACGCTTAGAGATATATATATATTTTTTTAACCTTAATCAGACAAAATCCACACGTGCACATATCACAAACATTCAAAAAACACAATATGTCGGACTCCCGTTACGCTGCCGGTTAGCTGCCCGGTTAACGTACCAGGAAGCACCTTTACCGCGAAAAATCGCAATTTTTTTTTTCACCCCCCAGGGAACTTTAATAGCCCCCTCATCAATCCTAGGGGTTCAGGAGGGGTTTGCCTTACCCCTTTCATTCATTTACACCTTTTTTTTTTCCACCTCTTGTCTCTCGATCCTACCGAGAGACAAGATGGCGGCCGCTCCGGACTGTTTACAATGTTGACAGCCAATCAGCTACTCGTCAGACTCTCGTTACACTGCCGGTTAGCTGTCCGGTTAGCTGCCCGGTTCGCGTACCAAGACGCGTCTCTACGGCGAAAAAATCTGAATTTTTTTTTTTTTTTTTTTGGGCCCAGCTTGGCTCTATAATATCCCCTCATCAATCCTAGGAGGTCAGAAGGGGTCTACCTTGCCCCTTTCCTTCATTTCCCCCTTTGTTTTGGCCTCCTCTTGTCTCTCGATCCTACCGAGAGACAAGATGGCGGCCGCTCCGGACTGTTTACAATGTTGACAGCCAATCAGCTACTCGTCAGACTCTCGTTACACTGCCGGTTAGCTGTCCGGTTAGCTGCCCGGTTCGCGTACCAAGACGCGTCTCTACGGCGAAAAAATCGGAATTTTTTTTTTTTTTTTTTTTGGGCCCAGCGTGGCTCTATAATATCCCCTCATCAATCCTAGGGGGTCAGAAGGAGTCTACCTTGCCCCCTTTCCTTCATTTCCCCCTTTGTTTTGGCCTCCTCTTGTCTCTCGATCCTACCGAGAGACAAGATGGCGGCCGCACCGGACTGTTTAGAATGTTGACAGACACCGGAGAGCCAATCAGCTTCGCTTCGCAGAGTTCCGATAAGCGAAAAGTACGCAAACCGGAGCGCTGCCCGGAGCGCTGTTACAGATATATATCTTGTTTTAAACGTTAATTTCTCAAAATTCACTGAAGCACATATATTGAGACCTAGCAAAGGCACATCGGGCTAACAGTCCCTACAATTTTGCCAAGTTTCGTGGAAATCCATTCAGCCGTTCGGGCTAAAAGTGAGTCCAACCGCCCTATGGAAATTAACATGGGAAAAACGCGTTTTGGGACCCCCCTTTTTTCTCGACCCCCCCTTGACGAACCCCCCCCAAATTTCCAGGAGCTGCTCAGAAACAAAATGTGCCATTTTCCTGAAAATTTCAGCCAATTCCGTGCACAAACGCCAAAGTTATTAGGCATAGAATTTTCAAAAGTTCCATAGAGAAAAAATCCTAACTATATATACCTACTGGCTATCGCCAGTAGGTAATATATATA
This sequence comes from Lissotriton vulgaris, assembly GCF_964263255.1. NCBI lineage: Eukaryota > Metazoa > Chordata > Amphibia > Caudata > Salamandridae > Lissotriton > Lissotriton vulgaris. The sequence continues at coordinate 164,783,764 of NC_141698.1, forward strand.
TATATATATATATATATTACCTACTGGCGGTCGCCAGTAGGTAGGTATAGTTAGGACCTATTTTCCATAGGAAATCCTCAACATTCTATTTGGAACAACTTTGGCGCCTGTTGATAAATCTGCGCGAAGTTTTTCAAACTAATTACCAGCTCTGGTCCGCTCCTATCCTGATAGCTTTGGGATGATTCGTGTAGCGGGGGCCGAGAAAAAAGGGGGTCCCAAAACGTGGTTTCCCCATGCAATTGAATTTTCCATAGGACCTTTTGTCGTAGCTATAGCCCGAACTGCTGAATGGATTTACACCAAATTTGGCAAAGAGGTAGTCCTCAGTTCAGATTCATGCCTTTTGCTTAAATGGTGTCAATCTGTTCAGTAGTTCCTGAGAAAATGACAGTTAAAATAAATTTATATATCTATGCCGCAGTGGATCCGCGCACCCTGAGCGCACCATGAGCGCACCATAAGCGCGCCCTTCCAATCAGACGCTGAATGCTAATTGGCTGTCAAGTGGTTGTCAACATTCGAAACCAGGAAGTGTTGGCAGCCATTTTGTGCCTCGGTAGAAGCGAGGATCTAGCAATTATTGTAACAATTGTTCAAAATGTATAATGTGGGCAGGTAAGAAATATTTTGTCCCTCTAGACATGCTGAGGGGTCCCACAAGGACCCCTAGGGCCCCCCCAATTTAAAAAAAAATTTAAACGGATAAATGTGTGCTGGGTGCATGGATCATCCGTAAAAAAAAAAAAAGAAGCACGGGCTCCTGTGCTTGTTTAAAAATTAGCTATCTGGGAAGGACAAATCCTGTGTTCTAAAATATTGCATTTGAAGTGGGGGCAGAGAATAAAGGGGGGTCCAAAAAAACGTGTTTTCCCCATGCAATTTTCCATAGGAACCGTTCATTGCGGCTACAGACTGAACGGATGAACAGAATTACGCCAAATTTGGCAAAGAGGTAGTCCTCGGTTCAGACTCGTGCCTTTGGCTTAAATGGTGTAAATTCGTTCAGTAGTTTCTGAGGAAATTACAAGTGAAAGTACATATATATCTATGGCCTTGGTGGATGCGCGCATCTTGCGCAGACTATAAGAGCACCGTCCCGATCACACGATGAATGCTAGTTGGCTGTCAAGTGGTTGTCAACATTTGAAACCAGGAAGTGTTGGAAGGCATTTTGTGCTTCGGTAGAAGCGAGGTTGAAGAAATCAGTGGAAAATATAATAAAAATTATAGCGGGGGCTCGCTAGGGCCTCCGCAGTCCCGGGGCTTCAGTTATGTTGAGAGGGGGTACAGTAGGCTGTGGAAATAGGTCCCAGGGGTATTTGTTAAAAAAAATAATAGAGGGTGTTCACTGGGGCCCCCACAGTCCCGGGGCTACACTCATTTTGGGAGGGGGGTGCAGTAGGCTGTGGAAATTATATCAGGAAAACAACAATGAGACATATTGCGGCTTTTCTTTAATATAATGTGGAATAATGTTTATTTATTAGTCAGTGTTCACTTTTGTTACGGATAAAGTCACTTTGTTACATTTATTAATATGTGGGAGGGTATGTTCTGTATGTGTGCATGGAACAAAATTAACGTTTAATTGGCTGAGGTATTCCAACAACAAGCTTAATGTTCATTGGGTGCGAACTATCGAAAAGAGAAGTGTTTTCTGCAATTCACTTCTGCTCCGGAGAGTAACAAGGACATCTAGTTGGCTTACATATTGTAAGGAGGACCTACCTGAGCTTTATGTTGGTTGGTTGCGAACTATGAAAAGTAGAATTGTTGCCAGCCATTCACTTCCGCTCTGCAGAGTACGAAGGACATCTGATTTGTTGACGTGTTCCAAGGAGGACTTTCCCAAGATTAATGTTGATTGGCTGTAAACTGTTGAAAGTAGAAGTGTTGTCAGCGATTTCTTCCCTCTTCGCGGAGTATTAGGGACATTTCATTGGGTAACGTGTTCCAAGCTGGACCTTACGAAGCTTAATGTTTATTGGCTGTGAAGCATTAAAAGTAGAAGTTTTGGCAGTCATTCCTTCCTCTTCTGCGGGACAACGTGGACATTTTATTGGCTAAAGTGTTTTGAGCACAAGTTTGCTCTTTATTGGATGGGAACGGTTCACTGTTATTAGTGATTTTGTGATGCACTTCCAAGGGAGTATGGGAAAAGAAAGTAGTATAGGGGCGGGTAGGAACACTATTAACTCTGTACAGTGGTCACAAGGTGGTGGACAGGGATGTGAAGGTAAAAATTGTTTTTATATGTTTTAAGGGCCATTTATATCATTGCCGTGGGGTGTTTTTTTATCAAGTTTGTGGGTGGGATACTTCCCAGGAGCACTATTTACTTATAATGTGGTGTTTATTTTTCTGATGGGGAGGTGTGGTTGCGCAGCCACAATTTCAGTCTAGGTTTGAAACAGTTTTTATTTAGCAAATACAAATAAACTTTCTTCAGAAACGGACGCTGTATATATGAAAGGGGTGACAAATAAAAATGGAATTTCATAAAATATCAGTTAAGCATGGCCATACCCTCCTTTTTTTCTGCTATAGTTTGTAAAAGTGTTGCCCCCATATTCTTGATAATGTAAGAGGGCATCAGTTACTTTTAGATAAAGTAGAATAGAAGTGCTACAACAATCACTCTGCACTACATTATCTGAGGTCAGGAGAGCAAGTAAAAAACAGTTAAATACAAGTGACTTCATATTACATACAAATGTATACATTTAATATTTTTCAAATTTGTATTTTGTAGAATTCAGGAACGTTCAGTCGTAGTGCTTAGAGGTCCCACACTATTCCGCTAACAAATCACATACTCACTTAAGAATATATAGGATAGTACTATTATAATTAGGGCTCCCGGTTTTATGGTATTTATTTTTTCGACATTTCCATCTGTATTTATCCATGTTTCTTTTTTGCTAATTTTTTCTGTATTTATCAATTTTTATTTTGTGATTTCTGTATAAATGAAGCTTTAATAGGTATTTTTCCACATTTATTTTACTGATAAATGTATACTCGCATTTGAATGCCCAAAAGGTTTCAGTAGTATACAGTGCAATAGCGTTATCTGAAAACACTAGCATTGTAGAATAGCATAATTAACTGTAGATCCGCACTTAATTGGGAAATCTATGGTCTTTTTTCATTTCCCCTACCTCTCAATCTGCGATTCTATTGGCATTCATAATTGACAGTAGAAAAAGTCATCCAAAGAAGACCTATTTTCCATATTTTTCTGTATTAAAAAATAAATACAGACAGGAAAATAAATAGTTTTCTGTCTGTATTTATCTGTAAAAATCAGTAAAAACGGAAAACTGGGAGCCCTAATTATTATATACAGTACTGGTCCTATATATTCTATAGTGAGACGGTGAATAGGAACCGCAACTGAGAAGAATAGAAATTAGAAAATAACATTTAGAAATGTAGGGTTTATCAAATATTTAAAGTAACAAAGTATGTATGAAAGCTATATTTTTTATTCTGCAATTTTGTAAAATATGCTCACTTAAAAAATATCTGATCAAGTACGTTCTAATGTTTCGTAAGCTGTATTACAGATGGCGCTGAAAAATCTCCTATTCCTATTCTGTAACAATAGGGCAATCTATTACAATATAACAAATGATACCATTGTTACAGTAAAAAGAAAAGGAAAACAAAGTTATTTATAGAACAGAAGATCCATAACAAAATACTTTTGAGCAGTAATTATTTTCTGAGCTTCTTTTTTCTAGGACGTCGAAATGTTTGATCTTCATAGCGACGGGTCATACACTTCTCTGAGATCATTATGACTGTGAAAATTATAATATACATATTCACAGTATATGATCAAAAGGGGGAACAGACTAAAAACCAGAAGCTGGTGATGTTGCTTATATATCTTTGCTCTTTGTGCCGACGGGTCATGAACTCCACTGAGATAAGCATAACTGTTAGTATTATAATATGCATATTAACAGTATATGATCCCTAGGGGAAAACACACTGGAAGGTGGTGACGTTGATTGTAAATGTTTAGGGTTTGCGCCGACGGGTCACCAACACCTCTGAAGCGAAGTACAGTGTCAATATTATAATAAGAAAGTCACAATGTATAAGCTGAAATGAGCTAGAAAAGGAGGAATGTTTGTTGTAATCTATCTTTTTCTGAAAACAAGCTGCTGACGTTACAGAGAAAAAGGGAAAAACATGCAATAACACTTTTTTCTAGATATAAATGTTTAAATATTGACAAATTGAGCCAAAATTATAACTATCTACTATGCCTAACTAACTTACAACTCCGGAATATGTTTTGTTGACACAAAACAAGAATCCGATGCTAGAAAAGGGAACCTGCATCACAGATTAGCGACGCAGAAATAACTTGCGAAAATTAAACTAATCGCACAATAGGTGTGGTTTATATAGTTTTTGGTTGTTTAGTAGTTTATGGAAGGAAGATGCGGCTCCTCCTATGTAGATGTCAGGTTTTACAGTTTACACGTGCTCACGTTTTAACTGTTTTACTTGTGCACGTGTTGGGAAAAGTTACAAACTGTGAAGCTGTAAAGGTTTTGATTTCCATAGTAACACGTATAAGGTCCTTATTATCTATATATGTTGGAGAGTTTAAAAAGTGTTATCCAGTAAACTGTGTCCTTTGCATTCTCCTGATTAGAAACATCTAAATAAAAGACATAAAAAAATATTGTTTACAATAGAAGAAAAAAAAACGTGTTAATATATGTTATCACTATGCTGTTAAATTAAAAAAATGCCAGCATTTGTGAAGCGTAAAGCTACCCCCGGAAAGGTGTGCCGGCGCTTGGGGCGTTGGGAAGATTAAGCAAGGTGTTACCTACAGTGAGATAGTGATGGGCTAAGATGCTGATGGACTTTAGAATCAAACTGTTGTTCGAAGTCAGGTATTATAGGTGCTGCGTCATACTTTTACCACACTTATATGTTAATTACTGCTAATTAAGTTGAAAACATTCTTAAATTATAAGTATTGCTTCTTGTTTTATGTTTTTACTGACTTTTACAGATAAATACAGACAGAAAAGTATGTAATTTCCTCTCTGTATTTATTTTAAAGTGTGGATAAATACAGAATTTGGGTTATTTTTTGAGCGATTGTAAATGCTGTCAATGATGAGTACTAGGCCAATAGGTCTGTCGTTCTAAAAGTAAAAGGGTGAAAACAATCAAAGACTTTTAGTAAAGAGATTTAAAGAGAAATGAATATGCTCGTATAAGAAAATGTGCACATTTAAATAGAAGGTTGTGTATAGTGTATCATTTAAGACTGTTTACATGAGTGAAAACGGTCAGTCATTCAGCCATGAGTGCATATTTATCAGTAAAATAAATGTGGAAACATACTAATTTCACATTCATTTTTTTACAAAACCCGAAATATATATGGGTAAATACAGATACAATTATTTAAAAAAAAATGTATAAATACAGATGGAAATGTACAAAAAATAAATACCATAAAACCAGGAGGTATAATTATAAGTTATTAAACACTACTGTTAAGTTTGTTTTTACCATAAAAAGTATACACATGTTTTTAAAATTTACTTAAAAAAACACTATAGGTTATAGGGATATTGTAGTTAGATATTGACATTTAAAAAACCTTTGAAGTTCACTGAAAGAAAAGATAGGTTTCAGGCAGGTTATAGTTAGGAATTTCCATTTAAAAAACCTAAGAAATTCACTGAAAAAAACATAGGTTTCAGGGGTGTTCTAGTTAGCTGGACATTTTACTCATACAAAACCATTGAAATTCCTCTGTAATAGTTAGTTGTACTAATTGTAACTCTCGTGCCCGCAATCCACGGTGCTAATCACGTTTTTTTCACTGAGAAACGTTTTTTATTTTTAAATACACTCACCTTCAGGGACATTATGGATTACTACCTCAAAAGGATGTGTACTGCATATACAATGTTTTGTGTGTCTACCTGTACAGCAGGTGAGGTTCACATGTTGTGCTGGTGCACATAATGAGGGTTTTTGATACCCCTTAACTACCATGTTATGTTCTTCTCTTACAGGAACCACATGATTATAATATTTTTACGTAGGCTCCAGATGCATGCTTAATTCTTTGCAGCATTAATTTATTTAATTTTTGTTTTCTTTCAATAGCTCATTGGAGCTTCTACTAGGAGTGGGGAACACAGGGCTAGTCCCTGTGTAGTCCTGAGGAAGTGCTAGGGGGATGCACGAAACTAGTCGGCAGATAGGAATGGATAGGTACACCTGAGTTCATTGACATTTGGGTACCCTAATCGTTCTACCCCGGTTTTAAACAGTACCACCTAGAAGCCAGAATAAAATTGTTTATAGCTTACTAGGCAGGTAATTTTAACAAATTTACATATTCCAATTCAAAGTATCTTTATTTCGGTAAAATTTACCATAAAAGACATTTATAAAAACATTTCATTTAAATGATTTATACAGCAAGTTGTAAAATTCATAAAAACATCACGAGAAAGAAATCCTTGTATGCTAAAAACAAGTCTGCACTCAAGTCTGTATTTTAAGACACTTCCTTCTGATAGACCAGAGGGCGCCCAAGTACTTGTCCATAGCAAAGAATTCTAGTTTGATGGAATTGAGCCATTTAATTTTTCCAGCACCTGGGATAGCAAGAACCTCCCGGAGACCTTCCCTGTAACTGGCCAATTCTGGAGTTGACCATAGTCTACGCCAGAAGGCCAGTGGGCGTAGAGCCAGATCCTCATCAAGCGGGCATAGGCCTAAGTCCATCCTGAGGGGGACAAGGGGAGTGCTCGGTGGTAACCCAACAAGGTTACGAATGAATTTATTTTCCACCTTCAGCAGCATTGATGTTTTTTCATGGCCCCAGAGTTCAGATCCATAAATGACAGCCCCCTTGGCCTGAGATTTGTATATCTGTAATGGAGGGCCAATGGGCCTGATTGAGGATTTGTTGCTTGCCAAGAGTTTCATTATGCCTCCCGAATGCTGGGTCAATTTAAGTGCAGCTTTCTCCAAGTGTGAGCTCCAGGTGAATTTGTCATTTAGCACAATTCCCAAGTATTCGAAGGTTTTTACTCTTTCCAGCTTGATGTGTGCAATACTTGGACTAAAGTGGAATTTCTGTGGGGGGTTGAGGACCATGAATTTCGTTTTGATGGCATTGATTTCTAATCCATGGGCCTCACAGAAGTCCACAAAGCCGTCGAGGATGCGCTGGATGCCTTTTGCCGACTTAGATAGTAGCAGTGTGTCGTCGGCAAACATGATGGCTGGGACCCTCTCAGTGGCCAGTTTTGGGGCGTCAGAGTTAGGTACACCCGCTAAGTGGGTGATTACCCCGTTGACATAGAGGCAGAACAGGGTTGGTGCAAGCACACAACCCTGCCTTACCCCCCTGCCAACGGGGAACCTCTCGGACAATTCACCCATCCTGCCGCATCTAACCTGGGCAAAGTTAGTGCTGTGGAGGCGGATTATCATATTCAAAAGACCTTCGGGGACCCCCAGTTTGGCAAGGACCTCCCACAGCTTGTTCCTCGGGACCAGGTCAAACGCTGCCCTCAGGTCCACGAATACAGTGTAGAGGCTGCCACCCTCCAACTGCACCGTTTTCCAGTATATGAGGACGAGACGAAAGACCTGGTCCACAGTGGAGACCTTCTCCCTGAAAAATGGAAAAAACAACCTAGGCGGAAGTCTTAAAATGCCTACACAATGGTTACAGGACAAAAACAAGAAGGTAGGGGGGGGACTTAGGCCTATGCCCGCTTGATGAGGATCTGGCTCTACGCCCACTGGCCTTCTGGCGTAGACTAAAGGGGAGGAAAAATTGTGTGTGTCGAGGAACTGTGCCAAATCTTCCACTGGACCGGAAGTTGCTGCAACCCCCACTGGCCTTGAGTATATGTTAATCAATATGAGCTTCCCTCCGTAAAGCCAATCAAGGGAGACACACTGGAAGTCACAAGAGTTGGTTTCCAGATGTGTGGCCCTGCAGCCCAAATGGGACCCAACCCAGGTCGAAAGTCCTCCTGAGGGTCGGCCCTTTCCTCCCCATTTCGCTTCAATATTAAAGATAGCGAATCCCTGGCGGGTGAATTGTTCTCTAGCCCATGTCTCTTGGAAGAGACATATGTCATAGCCCTCTACTAGGTCAGTCCAGTCAGGGGTATCTACTTTATTGGCTAGCCCTGCCACATTCCAGGATAGAATGGAAATTATACCTGGGGCCTCTGGTGTACTACTAGTATCTGATATCTTGGAGCAATCTTGTGCTACGGGATTTCCACATTGGTTGAGTGGGGGGGCGTCCAATGGGGCACTATTTAATTTGGGGCTATGTAAGATGGGGGAATTATGTTCCAACCTCAGGTGGGAATCACTAGTTACACCCTTGGATGAGCATGTGACTTGCCTACCTACCCCTACTCTGGAAACGTTAGTCATTATGTGGGCTGGTGTTGGTGGGAAAAATTGACCGCCCATGTGTGTATTTAATACACTGTTAGTTAATACGTCGCCCATAGACTGTGGGTGGGCGCTGTTTGGGGTGGATGAAGGAGGTGCGGTGGTTGTCGAGTGTAGAAGTCAGTCCACTTCCTCAAGACACCCATATCTATTGGACATCGGGACCCCGTTCCATCCTCCTAGTGTATCTGCCCAACAGCTGCTTTGTACTCCCCATGTGTGGTTCCTCTCCGGGATCCTACTCCAATTCCCACCCTGAGTTGGAGGGAGACATGGTGGATAGAAAAAAGTAAGTGGTCTTGCTATTATTAATGTGGTTGTACTATGGTTGATCCATGAATAAATGGAGTGAGCAGTGTTAGGATCCTCGAAGGAGACAATCACACAGTCGCCACAGGTGGACTTTTGAGTGGTCCCTACCCAGGGTACCCTCCGTACCATAAGGATTTTACTCCTTAGGTGGTTGGGTATTGGTTTATTGGCATCCAACCAGTGGATCACCTTATTCTTTAAGGAGGCAAAGTTTTCCTGCTGGTTGTACGTCAATTCAGTTACCCCGGTCAGCACCACAACATAGGGGCTAACCTCAGGGGGAAGATCTACAAATCCCCTTGATCGTATGAAGCTGGTGCTGGCTCTCTGCGATATTAGAGGGTTTGTATTCTGGCCATTTTGCCTCGGATTGAGATGGTCAGTCGAGGCAGGTACTCTTTGGCCAGATGTAGCTAAGGGGGGTGGCGGAAGAGATACAGCCCCTGATTGCATAGTATTCGACATTGCCCTACTTGGAGGATTATGGGTTTCTACCTTGGTTCGGGGTTTAGGTGTTGGTTTGACCTTGGGGGTACCGGTGAGGCTAGCAGAAGAAGAGGTTGCAGCAGGGAAGGGAGGCGGAGGTGCATTGGTGGTTCCCAGGGACTTGATCTTGGGAGGCGCCCGCGGGTTCGCAGCAACTTGAGTCGTAGGACCAAGAGGTGCTGCTGGCAGCGGGGGTCCATTTGAGCATATTAATTTAGGGTTCTGCATGGAGATAGTTGCCAAATTTAATATGCTTTTTTCTATTTCCAGTAGCTGTGTTTCTATGTGTGTGAATCTCTTTTCTAGTGGGGAAAGTCCTTTTTTAAGTGTTTCCCAAACAACAGTAAGAAATTCAACATCCTTCCCTTTAATAGTACAAAGCGGGGTTCCTACAGTGTCACTTTCTATGATAAGGTCATTGTTTTCTTGGATGACTACTGTGTGCAAGGGGGTATTTTCTAGGCACGTTTCCAGGGGAGAAGATTTAGTTACTGGCAGCGAAGCAAGGGGAGGTGCCTTTGTTGGTAACTGCGCCTTGGCAACTTTGGCCTTTTTCCTTGAGTATGCCGAGGTGAGGTTACGCTTCCTTTTGTTATGTGGGCGGTTTTGAGATTTGGGTAAACTACCACCTTTTTGTTGTGAAGCGGGGGTGGTTTCGGCTTTGGAGGGTAAACCCTCCTCAGTTCCCTTCTTTTGTTCAACAATTGCGCCCAGATGAGATTTTGGGGAGGGAGTGGAGTTTTGTGGGGATCCCCCCTGTGGGGAAGATATACTATCTACTTTTGCTACGTGGATATCGGCATTTGTGACAATCAGGGTGGGGGCGGTGCCGGGCGGGCGCTCTGGTGTTTTCGCCCAGGCAATAGGACCTAAAGAGGATTTTTTGGCGGCAGTTAACTCGACTGACAGTCTTCTAGCAGCTTCGAGTTCTAATGAGACCCTATGTTGCATCTTAGGTATTTCATTGTCGATGGCAGTGTGGGTCCTGGTGATAAAATCGTCCAAGGTACCATTTTTTAGTTTAGATTTGGCCGCTCTGTCTCTAAACTCGCGGGTTGCCATAGTAGATGCAAAAGGAAGAGCATGCAAAGAGAGTGAGGATGAAGAATCAAATGGGCTGGCCCAGTCCAGTCTCTAACTGCCTCTAACGGCCTAGAACGGCCCGCTCTTTGCCCGGTCTTCGCCCCGGCCGTAGCCCCGCGCGCGTCCCGCGAGCGCGTGGCTATGACGGAATATCAAGGGGAGTGACTGGTGGGGGCGGGAAGAGGACCAGCTGCGGCCGATCGGCGCCGCTCAGCAGGCTGGTCCTCGCAGTCCCGCCTCTGGGCTTGGTGTGAGGAGAGTCAGTTACAATCCACGCGTTGGTGCTCCAATGCACAACAGGAGACCAAGAGACCAAATCCCTGCTAAAGTCTTGAGCCTACGAGCGGCGCCCGCAAAGCGGGGGCCGCGAGGCGTGGTGTAGCAGCCAGAGAGAAACAGGCAACCGGGACAGCACTCCCAACACGGCCAAAGGATATTCCACTCCATCACATCACTACCTTTGTACCACACATAGTCATTATTAAAGTGCTCCTGCGTAACTCGTAAGTCGTAGCCCGCCCCAGTCCGTAGAGGGCTGGGAGGACCCCCATGATAAAGCATGTCACCAAGGGGCAACCCTGGTGAGTGAGGGGACACTAAGAAAAAGAGCAACTTCTCCTATTCTCTCATAGGATACACTATTCCAACCCCATTGAGCGTTGTGGATAGGACTACTAACAGCTAGGCTCTTGATCTCTGTTCCAGAGATCATTTATGCTAAGTGACATCACTGATGACATCTCAAATGACATCACTGATGCAGAATGCAGCACACATAGAAAAAGGAAAAACAAGGAGAAATAAAGATATTTCTCCTTGTTGTGCCTCGGGGAGTCATCAGTTTTTGATGCTGCCTCAGAGTTACTATTTCTTGTAAGTCTGGGGCAGTGTCAAAAAGCCTTGGATGCTGCTGGGAACGCCCAGAGTAACACCTATTGCACACCCCTTTAACACAGAAAGCTGCTATAAATGGAATGATATTTACAAGGCAACATTAAAACAAAAAAAGTGGCTTAGTGCTGCATGGTTAATATGGAGCAGGCTCATGCCAAAAGGTGAGGCACCGGCGGCGCAAAGGTTTTATAATTGCTCACCTTGGTTTGCTAATAACTTTAATGTCTGGGTGGGTTGGATCAGCGAGTATCTCGAGAGACTTTGCGGGTGGGTCAGTTTAAAACTAGAGCTTTCTTATTGGCCCAGGGAGCTTTATTGCCCTTGGATCATCTTTCTCCCATGGAAGTCAGACTCTTGTGTCAGCGAACGCTCCAAATGGGTGTGAGTAAAATGAGAACAATGTTGCTGGCAGCCATAGCAGGACTGGGGGACTTTAGTCCATGGTCCTAAACTTAAAAATCAAATATATAAGGATGCAGGATAGGGATACTCTGAACCCCCTAGGCCCCATGGAGGTACTCAGAGGGACCCTACCTGGGACCAAAAAGAAAGAAAAATTGGCAAAAAATGCTGAAATCCTGCAAGATTCTCGTGTGATCAAAACGACAAAAAATCACTCCTGGGGCCCATTCATAAAGTGTCTCCAGAGGCCGCGGGGAGCCCATCCAGGGCCAAAAACATTGTTTATGGTGAGGGGGATATGCCGCCCCCTTCCCAAGCCCTCAAGGGCCCTGGGGAGCCTACCCCAAGGACACAACCATCAGAGGTCCCGGGGAGTCCACCCCTAGGGCCAAATCATCAAACAAGGGGAAGGGTATGTGCAGCCCTCATCTTTGATCCTCTAAAGGTCCTTTGAAGCCTACCCCATAGCGGAAAATGTTCAAAATGGGGAAGAGGCCAAGTGGCCCTGCTCTTCGAGCCTCTAAATGCCCTGGGGAACCCACCCGGAGAAGATTACTTTCAGAGAGGAAGCCCATGTGGCCCCCCTCCCTGAGCCCTTAATGGCCAGTGGACCCCATCCCCCTGAGCCAGCTCGGATGCTTTGTCCCGTGGAGCCCAGCCCCAGTACATAGCGGATTCCCTGCCTGCACCGGTGCATGCAGGGAAACTTGTGTTTGCTCTCTCTTTGCGGGAGCATTTTTACATCGCTCTCCAAATGGGGGCAAACAACAAGCCCACTGACAGAGGGCAGGAGCTTTGAAAATGCTCTCACCCGCTAGAAGTGGACTTTTGATTTGTTTCCCTGCCCGAAATATTTCTGTCGCCCGGAAGGAGCAACATTAGGAGCTGTTCCCCGCTGATGGGAGCAATGCTGGCTCCTGCTGCATGCAGGGAGCCTGCTGGGGCTCTGAGGGACTAGAGGCTCCCCTCGCAGCCCCCAACAAGAGTATGGTGGGTGCCCTTGGTGGACACCAGGGCACCCATTCAAAAGAACACTGGGCCTTGGGGTCCCCAGGGCTGTGTGGCCTCCTCCCCTTTACCTAAATAAGTGCCCCCAAGGCATATGGTCCCTGGGGTCATTAACAGCTTGGGGAGTGGGCTACATGCCCCCCCTCCCTTCAGTTTTAGAAATGGGCTTGGGGAATGGGATTCCAGGGTCTAACAAGGCTTAGGGAGGGGCCTCCTCTTTAATTGAAAACAAACAGCTCTGGGCGATGGTGTCCCTAGAGCCTTACAAGATTTGGAGAGGGGGTAGTGGGCCCCCTCCTTTTTTGACAGATATGTAAAGCTCTGGGGAACGGGATCGTCAGGGACTAAAGAGATTTGGCTAAGGGGACCATGTGGTTCCCTACCATTTTTTATTTATATGTATGAAAGAGGGGTTTAGGGGGACAAGTTGTTACAAACATTACAAATTCTTGAAGACTACATAGAAAGGAACCAGCGACATGCCCAAATTATTTTACTGGGGGAATTTAACACACTTTTGAACCCCTTGATATGGATAACGTATGGCTAGCTAGAGAGGAAGACAAGGTATCAGCCATCCCTCAGATGGTCCCAAGTAGCTTTGCAACTGTGGCTTTATCGTTAAAATGAGAGATCAGGGCAACTAATATTGTGACAAAGGTAGACAAAACAGGGGTATTTCTGTCAATAAACCTTACTGTATGAGTAGTATAGACTATTTTACTTGACTTGAGGTTGTGGCACAATGTGGAGGACATGACAGTTAGCGAAGGAATGGAGAGTGACCACAATCCTTTATGCCTTAGTTTGCAGTCATTATGCGGAAGATGACCAACTGACCCTCTTCCTCATCACGTGACACTGGGCATCATATCCACAAATGACAAACATCACCTTAAATGGCAGCACTAAGTTTCACAAGAGGACACGTTGACCCCTATTAGCCAGGACCTGCATGTAGCTATACTCAATTTAAATGTCATCCAATGCGGGGTTGATGATATTAAAGAAGCTTCAAGTATACATCTAAACTTCTTTGAGCATATTTCATCATATGTTTAGCTCCTGTCTCACACCCGAAAAAGAATGTATGTAATTCTAATTCTTGGTTTAATAAGGACTGTAGGTAAGCAAGGAGGGAGTTTTCCCTTGCTATAAAATCAAAGGATATGGGCTTGATGGGAAACCTAAGAAAGACATATAAGAAAACCTTGTACAAAGCAAAACAGGATATGGATGAAATGAGGTGACACGACCTTTAAGAGACATGCTCAGTTAAAGAGGCTATAAAATGCTGATCTTTGGTCACCTGTGGGGGGGGGGGGGGGCAAAATGATATGTCATAACCAACCAATCATATTTCACCGATAGTCTTGCATGACCACTTTAAAGAATTGTATTCAGATGAATCACACATCTCTGTTCTTGAGGTCCCTTGCTTAGCAATAGTCCGGACTCTGGCTGACCTGATGTTCAATTTATCTGGAGAATGACCTTTACAACGCGGTCATTACAAGGACTTGCGCTGGATGGCGCTCTAAGCTAAGGAATAGTATGATTTACTATTCCAACACCTTCCCTACTGTTACAAAGGCTGGAGTTGGAATAGTAAATCATACTATTCCTAAGTCCAGCGGCCTCCAGCACAAGTCGGTGTAAAGACTTGCGTTGTAACGAACATGATGTAAAATACCATGTTGTGAATGTATGTGTTGTAACGTCATACTTTCATTTATGTGATATTAGCATTTTCTTAGATGCCATCAAGCTCATTAAGGACCCAGGACTAGACAGTATAACAGTGGATATCTTTATGTATGATGAAGAAAATTGGTCTAAAAATACTTTAGTACTATCAAATGCAATTGCAAGGGGAGCAGATTTGTTTGGCTCCTGGAGAGGCGCTGAGGTAGTACCCATTTACAGGATAGGAGATACAAAGCTATCCATTAATTACTGGCCAATTAGCTTAATTTAATCTATCCGAAAGGTATTCTGCCAGCTAGTATTGGCAAAAATTCCGGACTAGATTAATGAAAAAGATACCTTAACACCACTGGAGCAAGGATTTGGGAAAAGATTTGGCACCACTGATCAGGTCTTTTGGCTTTTACTTTTATACTGGAAGATTGTACTCATCGGCAGAGGCAATTTATATGTTGCCTTTGTCAATTTGAAATTTGCTTTCGATCTGGTCCCTCGACAAAAGTTATTGCATGTACTTTGTGGTATGGGCATGCCCCCAGATATTTTATCCTTAGTTGATTGCCTCCACCAGAACAATTTTGCCAGAATTCATTGGGATGAGCTGGGCCAGCTTACGGATCAGATTCCCGTTAACAAGGGTATCCATCAAGGATGGGTGATTGTCTTCAGATGATTATCTCTATATTTAAACGAGGTTGTGCACTTCCTTTCCCAAAAGCTTTTTAACAATCCCTCCCTAGCTAAGAAACAAATGTCTTGGAGATGACACTTCATTAGTGTCTAAAACTCCAAGCATCTCCAGCGGCTTCTGAATCGATTTGAGGAATTTTGTTATATCCGTAGCTTGGAAGTTAACACTGCAAAGACAAGTTCATGACCATCAATCAGCATAAACCCTAAAGAGGGAGGTTAACATGGGGAGATGTGGTGCTAGAAAAGGTGGATGCATTTGATTATCTGGGTATAAAGCTAACTGCCTCTATTTCATGGAAGTCCCATGTTGATTAAATGACCAAGAAACATAGGCAAAAAGTTGGTGCTATTCTAAAAGAGCACAGTATATCATAAAGCAAACCGGTAGAGCCTGCATTTCAGATCTGTGAGTCAAAAGCTGTGGGTTCTGACTTTTATGTTGCAGAAATATGGAGATTCTGTAATATAACATATAAAAAGATCGAAGAATAAATTCATGAGACATTTAGTCCTCCTGTCACCTAGCCCCCCATTATACCCATTAAAATCAGACATGGGAGGAAATCGATTGAAGAAAGAGCTAGGTTACAACCACATTTGTTTTGGAGGAGATTATGATCTACACCAGAATTAATCTCTTATGCTGAGGCCTTGTAGGAGTGATTGATTTGGACAGATGCAACACAATAGCTGAGCTCAGCAATGTGAAAAGGTTACTATATTTTCTGGGCTTACAAACAGTTTGGCATACTTGGACTCAAGAATTTTTCCCCTCAAAAGCGCAACTAAAGAAATGTTACTGGCCATGGTTGGCACAGATTAATACACAGGCTGCAATTAGAGGTACAGTGACAAAGGAT
Source organism: Lissotriton vulgaris (assembly GCF_964263255.1). Taxonomy (NCBI): domain Eukaryota; kingdom Metazoa; phylum Chordata; class Amphibia; order Caudata; family Salamandridae; genus Lissotriton; species Lissotriton vulgaris. The sequence goes on from NC_141698.1 coordinate 164,799,699, forward strand.
TTTTTTGATTTTAAGTCCATTAGCTCATATGAACAATACCTGGACATCACTTCAGATCCAATGGATAGGAAGCTCTATATTGAGTTCAGGGTAGGCTCATTGCCGGTCAAAGCATTCACATTCATTTTTACCATCTTCACTTTGGCCAGCATGTTTGCCCAGCCTTAGGAGCTATTTGGATCAAATCAATTTGAGGGCACACTGCGAATATTAAGTTCTGATCCTAGCCCTTCTTATGCTTGTGCTGTTGCCAAATGCCTTGGTAGAATGTGAATTGCTAGGAGTAGGATTCTATTGTGTCAGATACAAAGTTCCTAGGATGTAAAATGTTATTGCTGTAAAGATTGAAACACCTGTACTTTTGTAAACTATGATGAAAAGTTTTTGGATTTGAGTCTTCTCTGTTTTTTTTCCTTTGATTTTAGTGATGAAATGTTGCTGCATTCGGATTTGTAATCTCTGCATTTTTGCACATTTTTTTCCTCTTGTTCTTCTCCACTCCTTTTGTCTTCATGTAAACGTATTGTGTTTTCGTCTGTGTTCAAAACTTTTATGGCACTTGTTGCCAAAATAAAGTTATTTATAATGATGACTTAAATGCATGGGTCAATGTTACAAATAACACTAGCTTGCTTTACCTATGGAGGTTGCATGTATGATAGCATTAAAGACAATTCATATTAATCTGTGCAATTTTGCACTTACCTCCATAGCTCTGATGGAATACCCAATTAAGGAGCCATGTGTACAAAAGAAACTTAAATATTGTCATTAGTGATGTAATCAATTACGTCATCGATGATATCATCTGAGATGTCATCAGTGATGTCATAAATGATGTCATAGAACATGTCATGAGTGATGTAATATGTGAGGTCATAAGCAGTGCAGCATCCTATAACATCAGCGAAACTGATTTTGCTCACCTCAAATGTTTTTGTAGCAAAGTTCCTAGGTATAGGATTTGCACAGTGCCGTCCATGCTGAGAGAGAAAGGGACAAAGTATTCTATCATTTCTACAGCAAAGTCTTTAAGTATAGGATTTGAACAGTGCCATTCACGCCGACATGTAAATTGACAAAAGCTTTTTACCATTCTGGGTGCAGTATTTTACAGCTTTGGATTGGTAAAATCCCATTCAAGCCAATGTGGAATGAACAAAAGCAACCCCTGACACATGTTTCACTGTCATAGCTATTCCTATGCTTAACATTTTTCTAGTAAAACAGGCATTTGTGGTGAACAAATTCAGAGAGTCGCTGGTGTTATAGGGTGAACTATACAGGAATTGCTCTCCACCTAAACTAGGGAACTACCAAAAGATATCTGCTTCTTTTTTGCATAATTTATCTGGCACTCTAAGCCTGTAAGGGTATTGTTTTATAGATATAAATATATATTCACTAAAATACAAAGGTTACATGGGCATTATAGTTAGGCTCATAACCACTGAAATTCAGCAGTTATAGTTACCTGAGCTAACTATAACTTAAGCCCCCGCAATGCGCTGCTTATGACCTTACATATTACATCACTCATGAGATGGTCAGTGCCATCACTGTTGACATCACTTCTCAAATGACATGACTGATGATATCATCCAGTGACTGTGAGCATTTTCTAAAAGTTTATGAGTGTTAAATATATATACTGACCTACTACACAAGTTAAATGAATACACTAGGTGTACTACTAATGAGTGATTCAATGTTTTAACATAGATTATGTGAGTGGCTTTATTACTGTGTGTATCCTTGTGTGAGTGGCTGTCTGAGTGTGTGTATGGGTGTGTGAGTGGATCTATGGGTGTATACTTGGGAGTGTCAGTAGCTGCATGGGTGACTTAGTGACTGTGGAAGAGCTTATATTGGTGAGTACCTGGGCGTGTCAGTGGCTGTATGGGTGGGTGGCTATGTGAGTGGCTGTATGGTGAGTGAGTGGGTGTGTGAGTGATTGTATGGGTGACTGAGTAGGTTTATGAAAGGCTATATGAGTGAGTAACTGAGTGTGTAGGATGCTCTATGGGTCAATGAGTGGCTGTTTGAGTGGGTATTTGGTTAAGTGATTTGGTGTGTGAGTGGCTGTATTATAGTGTGAGTGCCTGTATGAATGACTGTATGGGTGAGTGAGAGGATGTGTGAGTCCTTGTATGGATGTTTGAATGGGTAAGTAAGTGGTTGTGTGGGTGTGTGAGTAGGTTTATGAATGGCTATATGAGTGAGTGACTGGGTGTGTAAGTGGCTCTATTGGTCAATGAGTGGCTGTTTGAGTGGGTATTTGGTTAAGCGATTTGGTGTGTGGGTGGCTGTATGATAGAGAGAGTGCCAGTGTGAATGTCTGTATGGGTGAGTGAGAGGATGCGTGAGTGCTTGTATGGATCTGTGAAAGGGTATGCAAGTGGTTGTGTGGGTGTGTGAGTGAGTCTGACAGTGCTTGTATGTTTGAGAGAGTGACTGTGTTGAGAGGCTGTATGGGTGAGTGAGTGGGTGTGTGAGTGGCTGAATAGGCAAAAAAGTTGGTGTGTGAGTAGCTGCATGGGTGAGTGTGTGGCTATGTGACTGGCTGTACGGTTGAGTGACTGGTTGTATGAGTAGCTGTATATAGGTGAAACACCAAAACTGCAGGTTTAAGCTCTACATTAATCATTTCATTAATATTGTAATTATTAATCCTATTGTTGTTTTCACTGCTATTAGTTGTTATTATTATGACTAATAATGATGATGATAATGATGATAATAATAATATTAAAAATAATAATAATAACCACAGCGAATATTACTAGCAGCTAATATTGCAGGCACTATTATCATTACTCCTATTATTATTAATGTTATTATTATTATTAATATTACGATTATTAATGTTACTATGTATAATGATAATAGCATCTAATATTATTAGCAACTAATATTACTAGCATTCGTATTATTATTACTTCTAGAACTCTTACTTTAATGGATATTATTATTACAAATCGTAATAATAATAAGTATAATAATAATGGTAATAAGAGTAGTAATACAAACGCTAGTAATATTGTTAATGTTAATGTTAATGTTAATCTCAGATTACAAAAGGTACCTGGTTGAATCTCCTTTGCCAGCAGCTGTAGGGCAGGGGATTGGTGCCTTGCCTTGGAAGGTGCTCAGTGATATTTCCAGTAAAGTCGGCCTCCTCAATTGATGGCCAGTGTGCCTCGCCTGTCCTCCGGGTTTTGAAATCTCTAAAAATAATTGACTTGTGAAATAGACATTTCTTCTTTTACAGCATAGAGAGTAGATTACGGCTGTTGCAGACAAGTGTATTGAAAGCAATATATTGTACATTAAAGGCATCGAGCAGAAAGCGATGGGAATGCGCGAGTGCCCTCCCGAGCGGCTCCGACTGTCAGTGGAAACATAAATAAGAGAGAGTGAAATAGGGCCTGGGATCTCGTGCCTTCCCGCGAGGAAAGAATAACGGGAAGCTGTAAATTGATTCGGCCCTTCGTATTGTGCAGAGGTGAAGGAGATGTGTCTTGGTGCACCGCGCATACTCCCCGTTCAATTCCTTGGGTAGCAAACGGGACAGCCGCGTAGCTAGGGGGGGGCGGGGGGGGCGGTCCGCCCCAGGCGGCACCTTATCTGAGGCGGCTGCGGCCGTGCGGGCGGGCCGTCACTCTCTGACTGACTGACTGGAGAGGCGAGGCCCGGCCCGTTGCGGCCGCTGAGGCCTGCTGTCCTGTGCTGTGTGACCTGCTCTCAGCTGTGCTGTGCTGTGCGGCACGCGGTGTGACCCTGGGCCCGGTGGCCGGGCCCGGGCGGTGCTCTGCTTCAGCTTAATTTAAAAGTTAACATTACACGGTGCACCCACGATATGTCAATCATGACAGTGAGTGAGTTAAATAGGAGGCATACAGATTAAGCGCCTGATCACGACGACGTCTGACGTCAGCAGCTATCTCAGTACAGGCAGGGCCCCCCCCACCACGTACCACCTCCCGCCCAGTCCCAGACTCGCTCACAGGGCCGTCAATTAGGTAGTGTGCGCGGTGCGCACAGCCGCAACCAATGACGGCCCTGTGTAACACTTTGGGCCAGCCCTCGCTCTCGCCGCCCGCCGCACTGCTGGTGACGCGTTACGCGCCCCTCCCGTCGTGTCGAGCCTCGAGGTCCGGGTGTGGAGACCGAGACCAGCACCATCTTGCCGTAAAGACCATTGCCTGCCCTGGCCCTGCTGCAGCTGCCCTGTTGCTTCCTAGTGTGCTACAGTACTAGAGTAGTACAGTACTGGGCTGTGGCGGTGGGGTGGCTGCGGGCGCCGGGCGGCACTCTCTCTGCGCGACTGGAAGCCTGCTGCCATCAAGGCTGAGGCTCCTATCAGAGGTCGTGATGCACTATAATTTATTGAGGTAAGAGGTGAGCTGATGGATCATGGGGGCGGCGGGTGTCGGGGTGTGCGCTGGGGCTGCCCTGCCCCTGCCTCTGTGCCCAGTCACGTGGCTCGGCTGGCACGGATTACAGGCCCTCCTTGTAATATCTGGCGTTGGTGAATGTTTGTTCCTTCAGGGCACCCTTGCATTCTGTGAGATCAGGATTTCAGGGGGAGGAGGAATACCCCACAGGTAAGACTGGGGCTAGTAATCATAGTATTTACAATTTGTATAGCGCACATCGTCAACTGAAACATCTCTTGGCGCTTAATTCCTGTCCCTTGGAACCCCTAACCGGGTGGCTCTCCCGTTTGTAGAGGGGGGAGTAACCTTCCATATGCACTCTTTCCCAGAGGTCGCCGCAGCAGGCGCACAACCAGTGTGAGTGTCTCGCAACAAGGTGTGATAGAGGCCGCGCTTCTGCCTGCCTCTACCCGCCCCCTAAAAGACGGGGTGGCCCGGGCCGAACTGAGACCGGCTACACGTATGCACCAAACAGAACTAACATGTTAAATCGAAGAGCATGAGAAGGAAATAAAATGAAGACGGCCAGGGCACATCATTTCCACAAGTCCCATACAATTTTACACCAATAGTGTGGAACGTTGCACGGACTGCTTTCCAGTGGTCAGCGAGTGAACAATTCGATTTGGCATCTATCAGACGTCAATGCAATTCCTGTCCTGGTCGCCAGAGCAAAAGTTGCTGCAAAACTAACGAGTGTAACATGGAGACTGGAGAGCAGGGCAGTCTGTGGAAGAAATATATTGTAAGGCTTTGAATATATAAAGAGACAGGCTGACTGAGCCAGCATGTGTCTGTGTGCTGTTGGCGAGATAACCTTTCTGCTGCAGAGGTGCCTTGTAAAACAAGCTGCCGTCTGCCAGCTTTTAGGGTAAATCAGTTTGTTCGAGTCAGCAGGTTGTCAGCTGTAGACTTCCGAGTAACTAATGAGGCGACCTCCCCCTTTATCATTACTGCGTCATTGTTTTCTGTTGCTCTGTGAGGCTTGTGTAAACGTTTTTTAAACCACACATTTTCATTTGCTTTTCGGATTTCTGTTCATGCTAGATTCCAGCCGTCTAGTTTAACTGTCTTTAACTGTTTAGGCCATAATAGTTCAATTCTATGTCTGTAAAATTCACATGAGACGATAGATGTCACAAGCACTGCTGATGCAATTTGCATAGCTGCTGGCCAAGGTTTCAAATCGCTACCTATGCTTTGTGTAACAACATCTTCATAATTTCAGTATATGAGTGGCATTTCAACTACTATGAGTGACACGCTGTCTTGAAAGCCATACAATGATGACAAGGGAAACTTATAAATATTTCATTTGAAATTAGACTCACTTGAGCATAGCTGCCCCAGAGCACATCACGTTTGTGCAGATCCACACTGTTTTAATGGGGGGACTATGATGTATGGTCATTTAATGGTCAGCTGTAGATGATGGATCCCTGAACAGTGTCATGTATGTGCATGTTTGCTTTGTGCTGAGGGGTAATTGTTCACACAGCTCTCTGATGGATGTCACATGTGGGTTTTCTGAGTCCCCAGATAGATCATGCAGTCTTGTGTGTTCTCTTTTGTACTGCCAGTCACCGGTGTATTCAACTGTCTAACCTTTGACCGTGTCATGTATGTGCATTTTTGCACACTTTGAACTATTTTTCCATCCTCTCAAGAGCATCCCTAGTTTACAGTATTGTTGCATTTTATGGTTATTGGTCTTGTGTTAAGTCTATGCATAAAGATATGTATTTTTTTATAACTACTTGTGTGGTGTCCCTTTGTAGTGTTCTTCACTGTGTTACTGTGTATGATCATAAATGCTTTACACACTGCCTCTGAGATAAGCCTAGCTGCTCGTGCTACTACGTTACCACAGGGTTGAGCAGGGGTTATCAAAGGGTGTAGGCCCCTTACTCTGACTTAGGAAGAAGGGTCCCCAGTTGGACAGTGGCCAGCCATTTCTAACTAGAGACCCCCATTTCTAACAAACAACCATTCCGATTTTGAGAGGAGTAAACATCTCAATGCCCATTAGATTCCCCATGTTAGACTAATGTTCTGATTTGTTACCTTTGCCTCAAATTGTAAAGCGCTCTGATTTCGCGCTATATAAAACTTTAAAATTACTAAATGTAACTTTCATGATCGAGGTAACTGTTAGCAGCAATACTACGTGTCTCTCTTCGGAGACTCTGACATCTTTCAAGTGCTCACCGTCCTTTTTTCCCAGCAGCCGGCCCCCCCCCCAACCAAGGGGCGGCACTCTGAAGGGTAGCCCCGGGCGCCACAAGCTCTAGCTACGCCCCTGAAACGGGATCTTCGAAACAAAGCTGCGCGTGTCAGATAACTGCGCAGAGGACATGACTGGGGTGCAGATTCTGCACCTCTGTCGCTTACGGCCTCATATTTTTTCCAAATGACTGCTTTTGTATCCAAGAGCAGATAATGACAGCGCAATGCCACTCGCTCACTGCCAGATTGTGAAGGCCCTTGCATTATTAAAGTTTAACCTTTGTACTGGCCACGGGGCCCTTGCCCCGGAAAGTTGGTGAATAGTAGAGTCGCACTGAAATATGTGTGCAATGTTTATATATTCGTCTGCAGCAGCCATTCACGCGGGTGCTGTGGGCCGCAACCATTTTCAGAGTGGGGGTGCTATCATCAACGCGACAGCACCAAACTCAAAGGGAGTGTGAAAAATATAAGCATCTCACAAAGAGAAAGTGCAGCAAATAAGCCACGCCCATTCAGCAAGAGACTGGTAAAGGTGTGGAATGTAGCCAGTGGTGAATTTTAGAGCACAGTGACACACTGTCACAAATATATCACATGGTAAGGTAGTGCACTGTCATTCACAGACAAGACGTTTTTCATTAAAATGGCCACTCAATTGATGACGTTTTATGAACTGAAACTATATGGTGCACAAACGACGATGGGCCCCATTCACAGAACTAACTTAAGACAAAATCCTAAACTTACTACTTTTGGTATTCACAGAAGTTAGGATTTTGTCTTAAGTTTGTCTTAAGACAGACTTAAGACAGACTTAGGTTAGAATGTTGTCTTAAGTCTGTCTTAAGTCTGTCTTAATACAAACTTAAGACAAAATCCTAACTTCTGTGAATACCAAAAGTAGTAAGTTTGGGATTTTGTCTTAAGTTAGTTCTGTGAATCGGGCCCAACGTGTGGAAATGGGGGTTCAGTGAATAATTATTATTTACGCATCATTAGGTAAGTGTGTCTTGATTTGCGTTGATCCTTTTGAAAAGTTTGTTTCCATCACGCTTCAGAATTACAGAAAAGTGCTTACTTTGTGCTTTCTTAATTGCTGGCACAGTTTGGACTATTCGTACAGTCCATTTACAGGTATGTAAATGCTGTGTTAGGAGAAAAATCATCCTGCAACCTTTACTTTCACAATCCCTGCACTCCAGCGTGTTGTCGCTTTACAAAATCCACTGACTTTGCAGTTAAATAACAAAAATAAATGCAAAACTTTATGTTAAACAGTAAGCAACAATTTGTTAAAAGACAACTCCTGACATTTGTTGTGTCTTTGAACACAAAGCAAACAAAAGACCACATTCAAGGCATTTTTAGTGCTCATTCACCTTCTGAATTTCAGTATGTTAATTTCTGGGGTTGCTGCAGCATGCACCCTTCCCACCGCTACTTCCAGTGACTATGTGCCTTTGACATAACGAAAAATGATGGGGCCCCCATGCAGAGTTTGACGAGGGGCCTCAAAGTCTCTCAAATCTTACATATGTACAATGGACTTAGGTTGAATGGGTGCTCTCTGGAAGTAGAGCCCCACCCCCCAGACGGTGGGGGTTCCCATATACTGCAGGTGCTGCAGGGACCTTCGTGCAGCACGGATTCACATCCATAGTGCGTGCAAAATAGGCAAGGTGCAAGAAAAACTGTTAGAAATTAGGGGGCATATTACCGACAACTAGCGATAATTATCGCTATGTTGGTTTAGCTGCGATATTTTTATCGCCGAGCTGCGGCGATTTTTTTCGCTTAGGAACCTTGCTATTATCAAGGTTTAACTCCTAAGCGATAAAAATCGGGTGAAATGCATGAATATCGTTGAAAAGTCAGCGATATTCATGCATTACCGAGCTAATGCTCTTTGCCATGTTATCCACCTACCATTGGATAACATGGCTAAGAACTGCTCTGGGGCAGGTGTTAGCTTTTGGAGAAATTCGCACTTAGCACGAATATCTTCAAAAGTTGGTAATAGAAGATAGCGATGTTAGCGACTGTTTCCAGTCGCTAACATCTTGGCACCCCCACTTTGCATGTCATTAGTGATAAATATCACTGACATGCAAAGCGGGGCCCAAGATGGTCGCTATCTCCTACTAGCTGTCACTAACTGGTGTTAGCGACAGCTAGGTAAGATGGAGTTAATTTTATCTCCGCTTTCTTGGCTTTTAAAGCCAAAAAAGCGGAGATAAACCCCCTTGATAATATGCCCCTGGGTTTCTGGTTGGTAGATATATGCACCCTGTCCAAGCAGGAACCTCTAAATTAACCTGTACTACTTGGGACAGATCAATAAGGCTTAACTTAAGATGCAATGTGGAAAGTATTTGTGCAAAACCTAATACTGTCAAACTGTGAAAACACCACTCAAAAATAATCCACACCAGGTTTAGAACATAGAGCTAAGTTGAATAAATACAACAAGACAAAAATGAAAAACATTCAATAAGTAAAACCGTAGTTGTAAATTTTTAAAGACTATCCTGAAATATAGTGCTCGTAGCATAAAGCACCAACCAGGGCTATCTGGTCGCCTGAGACTGGGTCAAATCTGAAAGTTCAGGCTGACGATTATGGAGCATGTGGTGGATTCAGGGACCAGCCTTTGCCTGGCTAACACAGTACCTTGGTTTGGGGTTGCATCAACATCAAGTATGAGAGGTGAGGAGCAGTCGGAGGTGATGCATTGACGTTGATCCGTGGGATGCTGGCAATGCATTGGTTCTGAGCGGCCGCAGTTGGAGATGCATTGTCGTTGAACCCCACGGATGGAGGCAATGCATTGCGACCAAGCCGTGTAGCCAACACTGCGAAGGCCTGTGATCCTGGCAGCACCGGCGATGCATTGGTGCTACATGAGATGCACTGGTTCCATGCCGTGCAACAACAGTGATGCATAGATTTTTCAGATTGCAGCACTTTAGGCCCACTTTCATGGATCCAGGACCAGTTTGGCACCACTTGGCAGTGCAAGACTCTCAGATGGCAGAGTCCACGTGCTGCTTGAAGAGTGGAGTGAAGTCTTTGATGTACCTGAGACTTCCAACAGGAGGAAAGCAGGCAAGCCCTTGGAGCAACTTTGGGTTCAAGAGGTGTAGGTCCAGTTGTTCTCACCCAGGCAAGCAGGCAGGTCAACACAGCAGAAAACTGTTCTTCCAGAGCAGTCCAACAGAGAGGGAGTCCTTCAGCAGCACAGCAGTCCATCTTCCTGGCAGAGTATCTACTGTTCAACAAGTATACTGAAGTGGTATGTTCAAAAGTCCAATTCTTATATCCAGTGGTGCCTTTGAAGTCGAGGAGATTTCAAAGAGGGGCTTTGGAGTACCCAGAGATCCTCCCTTCCTGCCCTGGCTCCAGATTCAGTACACGGGTTAAGCAGCCCTTTGTGTGGGGACAGGAAACAGCCTATTCAGGTGTATGCGTGAGACTGTGCCCAGTTCCCCTTTTCCATCCTGCCTAGACTGTCCCATCAGGATGTAGATGGACAATCAGCTACACCTAAGCTCCTTTTGTGTGTGGCTGTTTAGAGGAAATACACAAAGCCCAGCTGTCACCCACCCCAGACGTGCATTGGAGACAGGGAGCAGAGCAGGCACACAGGGCTAAGAGCAGAAAGATGCCAACTTTCAAAAGGTGCCATTTTAAAAACTGGAATGATAAATTTGACTTCCCCATTAAAGAGCATTTATCATTACAGTTCTATAAGTACTAAACACGATAGCTCTACCTCCTTCCAATTGGGAATGACATGTATTAGATTTAACAAGGAATCCCTAATGTTAACCTATGGGGGTTAGGCCTCACAGTAGTGAAAAACAAAATTGGGAGTTTTTCACTACCAGGACATGTAAAAGTTAAAAGTACATGTCCTCCTTTTTAATTGCATAGCACCATACACTATGGGCTGCCTAGGGCCTACATTAGGGATGACATATATGTAATGAACGGGGGATTTAAGGCTTTGCAGGGTATTTGAAGTGCCAAGTTGACATGGCAGTGCAAACTGCACACACAGGCTATGCAGTGGCAGAGACATGTTTTAAAGGACTACTTAAATGAGGGGCACAATCAGTGCTGCAGGCCCGCTAGTAGCATTTAACCTACAGGCCCTGGGCACATATAATTCACTTTACTAGAGACTTACAAGTAAATAAATATGCCAATTGAGGATGAGTCAATCAATCCATGTTTAGGGAGAACGCACATACTCTTTAGGACTCGTTAGCAGTGGTAAAGTGCCCTGAGTGCTAAAACCAACAAAACAAGTTTAGCAAAAAGGGGAGGAGGAAGGCAAAACGTTTGGGGGTGACCCTGCAGAAAGGGCCATTTCCAACATGGCTCCCCTCTAGCCGGAGTAGACTAATTAGCACCTTGATGGAGATCCCTGCTTAGGCGATAGAATGTGGACAATGGCCCACTACTGCAGTTCTACGCCTCACTAAACTCAGTTGGATCCCTCTGCCTAATCTTTCTTAAGCTACTGAACTGACCCATGGGAACCCTTCTTCTCAACTGTGGATCCCATGTGTGCAGCAGCTAACCTTAATTTGCTCACAGATGCATCCCAGTAGGCAAACAGTACCACCGTGGCCAACAAAGTAATGTGACCCATCCCGCCCCTCGGATCAGACGTCTGTCCCCAACCCAAGGAACATTTTGTCCACAAGGACGACAACCAATAGGGACCACTGAGAGCTGTCAGTGTCCAGAGCCAGGCCATCCAGGAGTCTCTAACCTCTGTGGTTTCTCAAAGTGGGGGGCAGGAGCCCTAGGTGTCTTGCACTGTTTCTCCACTCTACCTCCCACCAGTTCAGGGGTGACATCCTGAAACTGGTCACTTAGCCCAGGGTCTGTTTCCTAGGGCTGAACAGGGGTCAGGGGTAAGTTTTGCCTCACCTTGCCACTCCGGCCCTCTTACCCTCCGCTGTGGATCGATACTCCCAGAAAAAGGAACATGGCAGCCACCCCTCCCAGTTATTCAATCATTGGTGGCCACTCATTTCCCTTAAGGCAGTCAATGGGCATCTGGGGATTAGCTATGACCCTTTTGGATCACCTTCCCACCCCACTCCAAGGTTACCAGGGCCATAGGGTGCACAAAGTCCTGCCCCTAGACTTGTGTTACCTACATACCAGTCCGGTGTACTGACCTAGGGAAACCAGCCTTTCCACTACCATGGTCTGGCTGGTCCTGGTGTCCCTCAGAGCAGTGAGAGGAACCCCATTTTGCCGATTTGTATAGTGTGAACTCGACCTGAAGGTACTGGAGCGCTTTACATGAGCACCAGTTACGTTACAAAAGGACACATTCATATTTTGGTAGGCACAGGAAGATTAAGGGACCGATTACAATGCCGTTAGGAAACTCTCCCGAACTCATTGGTTCCAGACTAGTTTCCAAACTAATCGGGTCCTGAGAGTCCGGACGACCAATTACGATGCTTCCCAACATCGTTCGGTCGGACTCACATTGACTTCAATGGGAGCCTGTGTTACGGACGAGAACACAGGCTCCCATTGAAAAAAGGGGTGGTTAAGGAAAACCTTGCAACCTGTGACGGGCACCACCCCATTGTGCTTGCCACATTGTGCATGGTTGGGAAGAGGGTTCCCTTGGGTTCCCCCTCAGGCTACATTCGTACATCTCTGGATGAAGGGGGGCCCGCAACAGGCCCCCAAAGACTGATTCCGGCAGCTGTTTCAACTCGGACAAACCAAATTGGAACGGCTGTCCGAATTGGTCATCGTAATCCCTCATCCGGAAACTGTGTCCAAAGAGCTGTATGAATCGGCTCTGAAAGACTCTGGCTGTCTGGATGCCTTTTGAAACCGATTCAGACTGCTCAAATGGTTTCCGGGCATCGTAATCGGTCATTGGGAAATCAGTACCATTCAGTCAGACACAAGGGCTCCCAAAGAGATTTTGCAATACCGAATCCCATCTGGAGCCTTTCCTAATGACATCGCAATTGGGGCCATAGTGATTAGCCCAGAATTACTGGATTCTGAGCTGATGCCAAGGCTTGAACCTGGTTCCCCAGCTCCAAAGTCAGCAGCTGTAGACATGAGGCCACATCCTTTCTCCCTGTTTGGTGGATCGCAATAAAAATATATAGCGAAAAAGTAGACTGAAAAAACGTTGTGTCACAAATGTCTACTGAAATAGAATGAAAAAAACTGTGGTTGTAAAAAAATAAACAAAATGTCACGGAAAGGTAAGTGTACTCGGAGCAGGGGCAAAGGGGCATCCTCCTGCTACAGTAGAGTGAGATGAGGAGGGGGATGGGTAACTGGTAAAAGAATGGTTGGGGGTTTTAAGGCTCAGGGAGGTTGCATAAAATAGGAAGTAAGATTTTTTGGAATCAGGGAAGGGCTAAGGGGTTGTAACTGCTTTTAGGGCTCAGAGAAGGGTAGCAATAAGGGGAGGTAAGGGCATTTAGGCTCAGGGAAGGGTAGTGTTAAGCAATAGTAAGTGGGTTTTGGGGTTCAGGGAAAGGTAGCATTAAGGGGTAGTACAGGGATTTTAGTGTTCAGGGGTGGGTAATGTTAAGAGGTGGTAAGAGTTGCAAGGATTCGTGGAATGATAGCATTAAGGGATTGTTAGGGACATGCAGGGTTCAGAGAAGGGTGCATAAAGGCTTTTAAGAAGATTTTAGGGTTGAGGCAAAGATAGCATTTAGGGGCAATAATGGGTTAGTTGGGGTCAGGGATTGGTATAATTCAAGGGTAGTTATGGGGCTTTTAGGGGTTTAGGGAAGGGTAGCATTAAGAGGCACCAAGAAGTTTTAGAGTTCTGGGAAGAGTAACGTTAAGGGGTAGTTTAGAGGTATAAGGGTTTAGGAACTGGCAATAGGAAGAGTTACTAATGTGTTATTAGGGTCAGTAAGATCAGGGGCAGACTGGCCATAGCAGGCCACAGGTGTTTTCCTAGTGGGCCGGAAGGGTGGGGGCCAGTTTTAGAGCGCTGGGGGCCGGTTTTTGTGCTGCAGTATTGGACCTCTGTAACAAAAGCAGCAACAGTGCAAAAGCGACTGGCAGAAGTGCTGCTCACGAGCACTTTAACACCCCCAACCGAGCGGGCCAGCAGAATTGCCAGGCCTAGTTTGTCTTCCCAGTCCAACCCTGAGTAACATAAATGAAAGAATACAGTTAATAAAACTAATTTCTAAAAGCTCAGGGTCTCATTTATGTTTTTTTTTTGCTGTAGGGCAGCGCAGCAGGCCTTGCTGCTGCGCTGCCCTATGGCAAAAGAAAAGGAAAGGAATGTGCCATATCTAGCAGATACGGTGCATTTCAGACCTTTCCCCTGCACTGGCACACAATGCACCAACGCAGACACCTTTGCAACTTGTTATAAGGGTGTCTGCGTTGCCGGGATGATTATTTTTTTTACAGGAAAAAAAACCTTCCTGCACAAAATAATCACAAGATGCTTTTTCCTTCTATGTGTGCTGCAGAATGGAGGCGGAGCTTCTGGCTTGGGGGCGGAGCTTGTGACCCGGAGGTGGAGCTTCCGGCCTGGAGGCGGAGCTTGCAGCCCAGAGGTGGAGATTTCAGCCATGGCTAAATCCCCACCTCTGAGCCGGAAGCTCCGCCTCCAAGCTGCAAGCTCCGCCTCCGGGCCACGAGCCCTGCCTCTAAGCCGGAAACTCCGCCTCCGGGCTGGAATTTCCGGCCCGCGTGCGGATGTAAAGTTAGTAGTCTTAAATTTATTCTGTGAATACCGAAAGTAGTAAGTTCATTCTGTGAATCCCGAAAGTAGTAAGTGCATCCTGTGAATACCAAATAGTAGTACGTTTAGGATTTAGTCTTAAGTTCATTCAGTGAATCGGGCCCAGAGTGACCAGAAAGTTCTAACTCTAGCATCAGCAGGGGGTCCTAGACCATCAGAACTAGGAAAGCTCATAATAATCAGTAGTGGAACAGGACACATAATAGGAGAAAAATGAGGACAAGGAGCACGAGGACTATGAGAACCAGGGTTGGGAGGATTAAGACCAGAATGGGGAGGACTATAAGCATCAGGCCTGGGAGGACAATTGGCACTAGGGGCTGAAGAGGAGGAGAGCAGGATAAGTAGGAGCAGTGCTAGGGTGACCATGAGGACACAGACCAAGGGCCCAAGAAGGACCAGAGCAATGGGGACTAGGTGGTCTATGATGACTAGTGACTATGAGTGCCAGAAACAATGCTAAGAAAGCCATTGTGATCAGTATGTAAGAATCCAGGTTCTAGAGTACCAAAAAGAGGAGCACAATCATCTTTGTTAGCAGGACCAGTGTGAGGAGGATCAGATGTAACAAGGCCAACCAGAGTCAGGAAGACCAAGAAGACTGTATAAAAGTCACCAGGTGGACCAGAACCAAATGTACCAGGCTGACAACAACCCAAACAAGGGGAAGCAGGAACAAGAGTTGCAGTACAAAGGCATTATAAGGAGGGACAAGAGGACAAGAACAAAGCCAGGAGAACTAGGACAAACCAAACCAAGGGGTCAAGGACTAAGATGACCAAGATGTCAGAAGCCAGATGGATCAGGGGAGCCAGTTGGGCCAGGATTTTTAGTCCCAGGCCTAGGAGGTAGAGGTGAGGAGAACCAGAACATGGTAGCAAGGGCCATGAAGACCAGAAAAGATCTGGACCATATGGGGCTAAGACTAGAGAAACCTGGAAGGGCAAAGATGGCCAGAAAAAAAGAATTATTAGTTGACCATCACAACGGGACAAGAACCAGAAGGACAAGAATAACCATGACCAAGGAGGCCAGAACTAGGATGGCTAGGAAGATCCGGTCCAGAAGAACTAAGGCCATGTGAACCCAAACTACAAGTACCAGGACCAAGA
Organism: Lissotriton vulgaris; assembly: GCF_964263255.1. NCBI lineage: Eukaryota > Metazoa > Chordata > Amphibia > Caudata > Salamandridae > Lissotriton > Lissotriton vulgaris. The sequence goes on from NC_141698.1 coordinate 164,815,256, forward strand.
AGATAAGATCCAGTGGGCACAGATTTACAAAAAGGCAAGGACTATGAAAACCAAAAATTGGAATATCGTGGCTAGGAGGACCTGGGAGTGAGACCATGGACCCAGGCAACTAGACCTTCCAGAAGGTCTAGGAAACAGAGGAAAATTGGGATCAGGACAGAGGAGATCAGACTACCATGACCACAGATAGAAGAACAAGCCTGTGGGGCAAGGAACAGGATGGCCAGAAGGATGGAGATCATGGTGCAGAGGAGGACCAGACCACAAAGGAACATGGCCAGTTGGTACAGAATTATAAAGGGCCATGAGAAGGATTACCAGGGACAGGTGGGTAAGGACCAGATGCATGAGGATTAGATAGACTGGAAGCATGAGGAATATGGCAAGTAGGGCCAGGGGTCCTGATTAAGCAAGGAAGATGAGCTGATCAGTATCAAGGACCAGGGCCAGGTGGTCAGGAACAGAAAAAGTAAGTCTAGACGGATCAGGAACAAGGCGACAGGAAACAGACCTAGGAATTCTAAGATGGCCAGGATCTCTGTACCAGGATCCAGAGCACCATGTGGAGCAGAAAGACCAGGGTAAGGGGATACAAGGACCAGGGTGTAGAAGATAAGGAGGACCAGGAATACCAAGGGTACTGGCCCTGGATTGCCAAGAGGACCTGGACCAAAATGACCAGGGTCAGTAGGACAAAGACACAATCAAAGAGGACTATGAGCAGGAGGATGGAGTCTTGAGGGCATAACATAGGAAGAGAATTTGGTCTCAGAGAATTAGAAATAGGATCCCAGGGCTAGGCACATCAGAATCAGGGAGAGCTAAAGTAAGAGAACAGGATATAGAGGGTCAGGTGAATATGCCTATGCACCAAAAGCCTAACGCACAAGAGCTAAGAAGACCAGGGCAAGGAGGACCAATGAGACCGCAACCAAGGGTTCCAAAAAAAGCAAAGAACAGAAGCCCAGGGGATCAAAACATAGTACACCAGGACAAGGAAGGCCAGAGTCAGACGAAAAAGCAGGACCTCCGCAAGGGGGCCCAGGACAACAGAAACCAGGATAACCAAGCCATTTGGCAGAACAGAACAAGGAGCATCATGGCTGAAAGGATATATAGAACCAGGATGACATGAAGCAAGGGCACTTGGAGGACCAGGGCCAGGAGTATCATGTCCAGATGGAGGAAGACCAGGAGAACTAGTCCGATTAGGAGTGGCTGGAAATGGGGCTTTAGAATCCCAGACACATTGGAGGAGGAATAGGTGGACTAGATTAGTTGGACTAGAAGGATTTCGATAAACAGGAACATGCCTAGGAGGATCGTGGAAAAGAACCAAGGAACCAAGGAGGTACAAAAGGGGGTGGTGATGGACGGAGCATCTGAACCAATCAAACACTCACACCCAGTCAACAGATCTGTTGACCGTCAATCACCACCCCCTTTTGTACCCCTTTGTTTGTCATAAGTTGGCAGGGTATGCTCAGACGTGAGTCCCTTGCTCACTTTGCCACTGGATTTAAGCAAGCCTGGCTGAAGACGGCTGTAATGCCAGAAACCGGTCCTAGGAAGCTTGAATCCGGTCCAGGGAAGGCATGGCTTGGCAGTTCGGGCTGGACTGTTCCCATGAGGCACAGGGTCAGACTGATTTGCATATGGCCATGTCTGAACTGGGGTGGCAGAGTGGGCTAAAGAACGGTGATGGATTAAACCCAGATCTGTTGACTGGGTGTGAGTGTTTCATTGGTTCAGATGCTCCATCCATCACCACCCCCTTTTGTACCGCTTTGTTCGCCATATGTTGGCAGGGTATGCTCAGACGTGAGCCCCTTGCTCACTGTGCCACTGGATTCAAGCAAGCCTACCTCAAGACAGCTGAAATGCCAGAAACCGTTCTTAGGAAGCTTGTTTCCAGTCCAGGGAAGGCATGGCTTGGCAGTTCGGGCTGGACTGTTCCCGTGAGGCACAGGGTCAGACTGATTTGAATATGGCCATGTCTGAACTGGGGTGGCAGAGTGGGCTAAAGAACGGTGATGGATTAAATCCAGATCTGTTGTCCGGGTGTGAGTGTTTCATTGGATCAGATGCTCCGTCCATCACCATCCCCTTTTGTACCGCTTTGTTCGCCATAAGTTGGCAGGGTATGCTCAGACGTGCGCCCCTTGCTCACTTTGCCACTGGATTCAAGCAATCCTGGCTGAAGACGGCTGTAATGCCAGAAACCGGTCCTAGGAAGCTTGAATCCAGTCCAGGGAAGGCATGGCTGGGCAGTTCGGGCCGGACTGTTCCCATGAGGCACAGGGTCAGACTGATTTGCATATGGCCATGTCTGAACTGGGGTGGTAGAGTGGGCTAAAGAACGGTGATGGATTAAACCCAGATCTGTTAACTGGGTGTGAGTGTTTGATTGGTTCAGATGCTCCGTCCATCACCACCCCATTTTGTTCTGCACGGAACCAAGGAGACCACGACCTTAAGTGCCAAGTGTAGCTAAAAGAAAAGTCCTTGAGCTACCAGGACCAGGGTGAAAAGAGTTATGAGGGCAGCCAGAGCAAGGAGGTTTAAGGCAACCAGACTAGGACCAAGATGATCAAGCCCAGCCCAAGAGGACCTAATGAGGAGGGCAAGGACCAGTAGATGCCGTACATGGTGGACCAAGTGGGCAGAGACCAGGGCGGGTAGTATGAGGAAGACCCATGCTAGGAATACCATACCCAGGAGGACCAGTACATAGATATCAAGTGGAGAAGGATCCTGCAGACCCATCGGTTGAAGGTGACGAGGCTCTGTAAGACCTGCACAAATGTGACCATTACCCCAGGGGCCCGGGAAGGGTTAATACGAGGAAAGGGGAGGACTAGGAAATGCAAAGAAGGAGCAGGACCAGGAAGCACTAGAGCCATAAGCACTAGATTCAGGAAATCAATAACAGGGTAATCAGGGCAGGCAGGCCGGGGTCAAGAGGGTGATCAGTAGGACAAAAACAGCCCAGAAAAGGAGGACTTAGACCAGGACCAGGAGGAGGACAATATCAAATGGAATAGAAGGACCGCAAGGAGAAAGAGGAAGAACAGAGTAGTAGGAGACCTGTGTGATTTCTAGCCACATGTATTAGGATGTCCCTCATGTAAACACTTCTTATTCATGCGTCGTATTTTTTAATCCCCTAGAAACCCACATTTTTTCAGCCCACTTCAAAAACTGATCATGAATATTTGCTGAATCAATCAGAGCATGCAAAGTGAATAAAAAGCCATCACTGTTACACTTTGAGCTCTGAGTGATGGTAGATGCTATATTATGCTGGCTCAATGGTGTGACTGCGGATCAGAAGCTGCAGAACCCTAGAAGAGGGACCTAAAGATAGATAGATGAAAAGGACTGTGGTCTGGGAAGGTTAGCAGAAAGGGTTTGAGAAACTCAGAGGACTAAAGTCAGCAAAAATGGTAATGGCTAACAAAAGGGGTCAGAGGGTTTTGGCAATCAGCAAAGGGAAGCTCAGGAACATAGAAAGGCTGTGTTAGGGAGATTGCGTAAAAATGTGCTTAGATGGCCTACAAATAGGCTCTGATTAAAAAAGAGCTGTGATTGGCACCTGTCTCAGCACTGAGAACAAGGCAAGCAGTGGCATTTACAGCACCAGACGAGTGGTCTTCAAAAATCTGAGAGCACATTGAAAGATTGTAGAGGTATGTATGTGACGCTAAGGGCCAATGGAAAAAGTTCAGAGAGCCAAACAAGGTATTATGAAGATGATAGTGAGGTTGTGTGAGCCATAATAGGGGTTCTGTGATCATTGATTAGCAGCAACAGATGAGTTCATTAGTCTGTGAGAGCTGGCAAAGGTATGAACCGACTGATCATAGGCAGCAAGACTGGGGTCATGGAAAACTGAGTGCTCGAGAGCCACAAGGACTAAAGGATGACCTTAATGTCAAGATGTGCAAAGACGTTCACATGCTAACCAAGGGAATGCGAGGGCCAGCAAAGGGTGGTCCTAAAAGATGATTACAGAGTTTTAACTGAGGGCCTCAAAGGGCCAGAAGGAGTTCATTAAAATAAAATGATGGTGGTCTTTGCACTGGTTTAGAGGCTCTCGCTACTGGCAAAAAAATGGCGCCTGAAGGTTTGCGGGCCAGCTGAAAGGTTGTGGTGTAGATGAGATTTTTGAATTGGCATATGGGAGTTTCTATAGATTTATGAGTGCCAGTGTGGAGTAGCAAAGGGACTCAGAGAGCCAGGGGCATGGACCAACAAGGGGGTTCAAAGAGTAAGTGACATCAGCCTTCAGGCTCTGAGAGTTAGTGGTCATGGTCAGACAGATATTAGGGCTGCTAGTGTTTTTATTTTATAAATCTTTTTATTGATGACAGCTTCCACACTTTACAAACACATTATAAACATGAGCTTTATGAAGTTTGTCTATATCAGAACATGCTTAAACTGGAACAGAACCCATGCAATTAATCTATTCATATTGTTTCTGACCTTTGTTACTCACTATGGTGTATGTCTGGACTCCGCTCCGTATGCGGAGCCTCGCAGATACCCCTCCTATATTACTTCCATTTTCCCCATTTGTGTGACCATTTATTGGGACCCCCCTTCGATTTGGTATATTGTCTTTTCCATTAACATTCACCAGTCCATGTCCCTCTTCCATGCAGCAATCGTCTGTGTTTCCTGAGACGCCCACAACCTGGCAAGGTCTCACTTGGGGACTGTTGTTTCCAGCATTACCCATGTTCGTTCTTTACTATTTAGGTCAGTCGGTCCCCAGACATTCAATAGCCATACCGCTATTTTGTGTTTTATTTTAGTCCTCATCACTTACACCATACACCGTATCAGTTCCGACCAATATTTTTTAATGTGTGTGCACTCCCAGACAACATGGGTGAATGTACCCTCTTGACCATACCTTCTCCTGCACTCGGAGTCATCTCTGTAGCCCATTCTCACCAGCGCTGGACCAGTTAAGTAGGTTCTTTGCAGTATTTTTAATTGCAGTGTTCTCAATCTAGAGGATATAGCGATTTATCTGGGGGAGGCCAAAGCCTCCAGCCATTCCTCATCCTCCATATGTGCAAGGTTCTGCTCCCAGCGTGTGCGGAGCTGGAGGAGGGGGTCAGGGATGTTATTGATTAGCTTCTTGTATGTCAGAGAAATTGACTTATTTGTATTTGTCCACGATTCTGTCTTCAAGTGGAGAGGACTCTGGAGGCAATTCCCCTCTTGGAAGGTCATCTTGTAATGCGTGTTGTATCTGCAGGTACCTAAAGTACTCTGTGTTGGCCATTTCAAATTCTGTTTGTATCTGTGTGAAGGGAATTACGTCACTCATTTTCCACAAATCACCTACCTTGGATATGCCAATCATATCCCATCGAGCAAAGCCCTTAGCGTTTCTTAGATTGTCAAATATTTCTGTGTTCCAGAGAGGAATGCCCTGTGTGACTCTTCCAGCCCATCCCAAACTCTTATTGATGGTGTGCCATGTCTGGACGGCGTGTGCAGTTGGACCTGTTAATTGCAATTTATTATGTTTGAAGTAGAATATTCTTGCAAAGTTCCCCTCCGGGAGAAGCAATCTGTCCATTTGATATCACAGGTCACCCTGGGGTGTGTATATGCCTTGGTTAATAACTGCTAGTTGTGCCACCGAATAATACCTTTTGACATCCGGGAGTCCTCCTCCCCATCATACCACCTCCTAGTCAGCTTTTGGATCGATATACGTGGTGGTTTACCTTCCCACAGGAGTTCTCACTGTTCACTTTGAATGTCTTCAAAATATTCAGTTCTTACTGGGTCCAGTGAGTTATGCAAGACATATAAAAAGCGCAATAAGGACATCATTTTTTAAAAAGTGCAGCGCGGCCCAGTAATGACAATGGCAGTGTCTTCCAGTGTTTAACATCGCTTCTGAGTTTATGTAACGGGGGTAAAAGGTTAAGCTCGTAATACAAAGCCGGGTCCTTAGTGATATATATATACACCCAGGTTTCTGAATCCCTCGACTGCCTCCTCTATAGTGTAACCCCCGGATAGGGGAGGGAACTTGCCTCTGAGCACATAGATGACTGATTTGGACCAGTTTATGCTACAGCCTGAGTATTTCCCAAAATTGGCAAAGATATGTAGCACTCTATTTAAAGAGGTTCCCGGTGATGCCAGATATAACAGAATATCATCGGCATAAAGGGAAATACAGTCTTCCCAGCATTCAGAGCTAAATGCTGAGTGCACTGCAAGTTTATATAGTCAACTGGGTATATAAACTTGCAGCGCACTCAGCATTTAGCTCGGATCCAGGGGAGTAGGGATAATGATTCAAAAACCTTCCCTTTAGCGATTCACCGCACATGGACAGACAACCTCGGCAGATTCACGTCAGTTACGGGGTGGTGGGAAGGCCGAACATTAACATTAGTGTCCCGCATGCGTTCCCCATCAAGTGTGTCTCTTGCAAAAGGACCATGTAAGGAGAGTGTTTTTTCAGGTATTGAAGCACTATACCCCTCTTAGTTTGTTACCCAGACAGTTCACGTTCCAGGACAGTAGCTTAATTCCCTGTATTGTGAATGGCCCCATTACTGCTATAGGTTGATTCCTGTCTCTGTGCGGGAGGTCTTGCTATCACTGTACTATACATGTACGATGCAGACAATACTCCAAAACGGGACGGCACATGCTTTTTACTGCAAAGTGTTAAGAAATTACTTAATTCCCTCTGCTGTTGTGAGTTAATGTCAACTAAACTGTGTGTGAAACTTAACAAACACCCTTGCCCCCCACCCTTCTTCCCTGCAATCTGGGCTTAGAGCTTCCCGTCTCCAACTATGCAGAGTGCTTGCTGCCCCATTGAAGAACTATGCTAAAGGTGGTGGGGAGGTGTAACCTCTATACCGTTACCCACCCCGTTACCCCTTTAAGGGCTAGGATATCCATGCATTTACAATAATTTTGATAAGGAAAGTCACTTAGCTGTGACAGATCAGAAGGCCGCCTCTCCATGTGCGTTGGTTCGGTCTCTTAAGGTCTGGTCCTACAGCTCGATAGTGTCCACGGCCACACTGTATTTCAAAACCTAGGACGATTTTATTCTATTAGTTGCTTTGGGTGGGCCTCCGAGTCAGATCGCTGTTTGGGGGATGTCTCCCTTCTGTGGTGGTGTCTGGCTCCTCTGGCTGGCCTCCATCAGTGAAGCCACTCCTGTGCTGATTCTGGCGTTTCCAAGAACCATGTCTTCTCTCTCTTCTGCTTCTAGCCCCAATCGTGCCAGGAACAAAATTGAATATTTAAGACCCTTGTGTCTGAGCCTGCTTTTGACTCCCTGGAAGGAGTGTCTTGCTTCTTAACACTTATAGTGAAGTCAGGGAAGAAAGTCACTGCATTGTTTTCAAGCTTAATGGGAGGAGCGGCGCGGGCTGTCTGGAGGACAGTGTCTTGATCCCTAAAATTAAAGAGTTAAGCGAACAGAGGCCTGAGGCGGCCCTGGTTTCGGCCTGCCCCCTGGAATCCGGTGAGTCCTCTCGACCGAAAAGAAATTGGACAGGTTTTTGGGCTGGAGAGATTTAGTCATTCGTTTTTCGACAAAGAATTCTGGGTGAGGGCCCTCCATTCGCTCCGGCACTCCTATAATCCCCACATTTGTGCTGTGTGACCTTCCCTGATAGTCATCCAGTTTACTCTCCATCACTTTAATAACTGCCTGGAGTTGCTAGATCTGTTGCTGCATCGTTTTGGAGTTTTTGTCAAGATTGGTTGTTACTCCTTCCATTACTTTTACTTTTTCCCTCATCTTTTGGAGGTTGGCCCTGATAAGTGTGACCTCAGTTGTTATTGAGTCCTTTCAACTTTCAAGAGCAGTTTGCATGCCTGTGATGGCATCCATAATGTCTTTTAGGGTGGGATCTTCTGTGTCTTGTCTTCACCCAGTCTTCGTCTAGGCCTTGGCTGCACCATCTATGTCTGTGGTCTTCGACATGGCACATCTCAAAAGCTTTGGCTGGTGAGTGGTCTTTACACCTTTGCTCCTCGACATTGCTCTCCCTTCCAACTGTGGGGGGGTGTCTTTCCCTTCTGAGTTGCCCCTCACCCCAGGGATACTGCCTGTTGCGTGCCTGTGAGGCTTTGCTCCTGCCTACTCCGCATGGCCTTACAGGGTTGTCTTGGGGGGGTTGTTTTCGGGAGTGCAAAGATTATGACAGGTTCCTCCTTGCTTCTTATCTACTACCAAGCCAGTTGAACCCCCACGCTTTGGAGCACCTTGATGTTTGGTCACCCTGCTCAAGATCCCGTCATTGGTGCCACTCGGGCAAGGTGGTATGTTTTGTAGGGGGGCTCCCTGGGCTTTTGCCTCAACCGTGCTTTGCTGCGGGTCTCTGCAGGGACTCATTTGGCTAACAATCACTGCTCTTCTACTTTTCTCCATTCCAAATCCAAACCAGGTCGCAGATGACAAGGGTACATCTAGGCAGTCCATGGCCACTGCACCACCACTAATCACACTCCCGGCTTGTCCCCTGTGTCTCCCATAAGAACTCGCTGAGGAAGGGGGGCTTCGTAGATACTACAGGCCTTATTTACAAGGCCCTTGCGCCACTTTGCGTCATTTTTTACATGGGGAAAGTGACGCAAAAGTGGCGCAAGGGCCTTGTAAATCTGCCCCTACGTATTCAGGGTTTTTTTGTCACTGTTTTCCTTTCCTGTTCGGTGCACACAGTCATTGTGGGCTCTACTGCATTCCAACACTTGGAAGGGGGCACAGAAACTGTGCAGCAAATCTGGACAGGAGCATGTCGGGGTACCACCTGCTCACAGAAATGTTGCCTTCCTGTTGTGGGGGAGCGGCCCGCCCTCCTCACGGCTACCACTTCAAGTTCGGTCCCCTCTCCTACCTTAACCTATGGAGCGGGGACAGATTACTCATGACACTAGTGTCCTCGTCGGGCTGACCTGGCGAGCTCAGCACCTCAGGGTGGTGCACGGCTACCGTCAACGTGTTCGGCTGCTCTCGTGGTGAGCTCCAGTTGGCACCAACACCGGTCTTCTCCTGTACATGGCTCCCTCCTCCCCTTTCAACTTATTGTGGGCCGCCAATATTGGTGAGGTTGTTTCGCTTAGGGGTCCTGCAGTATTGTGCGTGCTGGCCAGCGTACCTCACCGCGAAACGTCAGTGCTGCTCGGTTGGACTGCTCAAGGCTCCATCCAATATGCGAGGGTACGGCTTCCGTCGGGGACCAGGCCCCAGCTCCACTCGATGTTACTCCTCTATTTCGATTGTGATTAAGCTTACAGACGCTGCTCTGGGTGCTCTTAGCTAATGGCTGTCCATTTCAGTGCAAGGGTCGGATCATTTTCTCTGATTAATGGGTGGCAGAGGTAGAAGAGCTGCAGAGCTTCTTTAGAGTGCGTCCATCTTTGCCGACGCTTGGCTACGACCCTCGGGGGGCTGCTAGTGTTGATAGTGGGCTTTGAGGGTGATTAAATGAGGTCAAAGTCACTTTGTGTCAATCGGAGCAGGTGAAAGGCATACAGGGTAAAAATCTGAGGGACATTAGTGGGGGTTCTGGAAGAGGCCATTCGGTGTGGTTTGAAGGGTCTTAGAACTGCTAGAGGTATTATTGCGGAAGCTCATTGAGGTGGTGTAAGAACTGATGGTAGCCAGTGGATGGAGGTGGTTGGAGCATGTGCTCAATTAGTGGGAGGTTTAATGGCCATCTGAAGGGGAGGGGGCTGGCATAATAATAGGATGGGCTGAGGCTTGGCAGAGAATCTCTTAGAAGTGACCTGAAGAAGAGGTGATATTAGCATTTGCAACATTGTCTGATGTCCAGAAAGAAGATTGAAGAACCAGCAGGCAGTGTCATGGGGATAGGAACTCTTGGCAGAGAGACTATAAGAGAGTTTGGATGAATGTTGTAAAAAGAGGTATAGAAGAGTTTGTGATGTAGTTATGAAATTGGGATGCTTGTTGGTGAATATAATTTGAATGGGTGCTATGAGTGTGAACTAGACTTTGCAAAGGCATAGAATTGCACTGTTCAATAAAGACGTTTAGTCAATGTTGGAAGGGAAATTTTCTATGCATGGTATATTGATCCCCCCCCCACCCTGAGTGCCTGACTGCTTGTAAAACTGGTGTCCTACTGTTTTTTGACCTTTCAACCATAATAAACTAGCATGTACCGTTAGACCCAGGCCCGTACATAGAAATGCAAGGTTGACAACCTGTTTTAAAACCTGAAGGGGCACATCACACATTCCCTCATAAAGGAAATGTGACTACAGTCTATGCTCTAGGTTCATCAGATGAAGTGGTGATGGCAGAGTAGCATGCTATGTGACTTATTAGTCTTGTTGGCCAGACCTTTTTTTCTGTGTCAAAGAAGAGTGCGGTCTGCTGATCTTACTTGCATAAACTTCTGCTTTAGTGTGATTCCCAGACTCTTGCGCTGACAGTCCATGTGAGTGTTGACTGCATGTATGTGTGGGCAATGTGTAGCAAATATGTAGTAGAAAAACCCCTTGTGTGGTAACCGTTTGAGTGCTGGAACCAGTGGGATGCATTTTGGGTGTCCCCTGGTTTAGTAGAGCACATGATAGAGTAGATAAAGCTTCTCCATCCAGTGGAAGTGTATTGACTGTATTCTTGTGGCTGGAGGTTGAAGATACAGAAACTGAAGTGATGGAGAATGAAGAAAAGGCTACCATAGAAATCTGATGATACCCTTGTTAGCAAAGGCTTGGTGGTTAGTGCCTTTTGAGCAAAACATTTGGTAGATGGTAGAAGTAAGGGATAGGTCAGCAGTTTCTGTTGTGAAAGGGGAGGTGGGTTGTAAGCAAGGCTTGCCCTTTTGTCTGCACCTGATGACTACTTCAGGAAAGAAGATTACAGTCTGGAGCAGAAGTCCCAAACTTCTTTTACCATTGTTTTGGATATTCCTGCTTGATGCCAGGACCATTGCTACCTGATGTCAGGACCATTGCTACCTGATGTGAGTACTATAACCTTGCACAAAAGCTGTGTCTGAGCTGCAGCCAGAAAATTACATTACCCGTTCTGAAACCGTAGACAGTGGATCCACATCCCTGCCAGGAAAACAAGTATAAAAATTGCATTTTGCAGTCAGAAAGGCTCTGATTTTAAGATTCGGAACCTTACCGACCATATAATTGCTTCAAATATGAGGGGCTAAGTTTCTAACTAGCTATAGTTGAGGTGTTCACTCATATGAGTTAGAACAACTAACTGTTATTACTTTTATGTTCAGTACCCCGTTTCTATTTCCAGTTTGCCTCTATGGGTTTTCCCCAGATGGAGACCGATATTTACATTTTGAATTGTAATATTTTTTGCCACTAGGATTACCCGGATACAGGAGTCAATGCAAACCTATCTTCATATGAAAATTATGTGGTTATATTCATACCTAGAGATGACTGAGGCCCTCAATGTAAGTCATGTTGGGTGTGCCACCTTCCCCTTAAACTATAAACGATAACTTTAAATATTCTACTCGTAATAATGAAATATGTTTCACAGTAGATTATCATTCCTAGTTTTGAAAAGTGGTTAACATGTGAATCTTATAGTAAGAAGGCATTTGTTCAAACTATATGAGTTTACTTGGCTCTCAACTCATAACGCAGACATCAATTGGGGGCAGCGAGAAGTAGCACGTGCTACCACTATCTTGCTCTCTTGTTCTTCCTATCACTGTCATGTCTACCCTTCTCTCAGGAGAGCAGTAGCACAAATAGGAGGTAAACAAGGCCTCCAAAGTACAATTTACTGTCTGTGGTTTGCATTGCTTCTCCATTCCCAGACCCTCAGTAAGTCAAAGGAGATATTCAGGGGAAAGGGGCAGGACAAAGAATAAACCCTGTGATATCATCAGAGTTTAAAGGGCATGTGATGTCAAATCCACCCCCCTGGCATTTTGGTGAATTGACTTCCATGGTGCTGAAACCAACAAAGCTAAACACTGGATGGAGATACTTTAAATAAATCATAAAAAGAGCACACTTTACAAAAAAAAGCAAGCATTAAGTAAAGAAGGAAATTTTGCTTGCAAAAGATATAGAACAACACACACATTTGGGCACCTTTGTTACTAAGGGTCCTATGTAGGTAACCCCAGTTTACTGATTCCGGATTTAATAACTGGCAATCAGGATGAAGGTAATTTTACTGATTTAATTACCGAATCGGTATGATTCGGTAATTACCGAATCGGAGGCCCATAGGAATGAATGTCAATTACCGAATGGGTAAATACCGATTCGGTAATTGGGGGAAACATAGAAGGGTGGCAGGGAGTCACTTTGACACCCTGTTGCACCCCTCAATTGCGCATGGGTGCACATGTTGCAGACATACATGCCCTTAGGGCATGTATGTCTGCAACATGGTACTGTATTAAAAGCAAAAAAAATGCTTTTTAAAGCGTTTTCATTTTTTACCACCAACTTCTAGTTGGTGGTAAATAACTAATTCTTAAACCCCTGTAGCACTGATTACAGTGCTACCTACATGTCAAGATACAGATTCAGTAATTTTACATAATCAGTATTTTACAGAATCGGTGAAATTACCGATTTGGTAAAATTACCGAATCTGTATCTTGACATGCCCCTACATCCCAAACTCCAAATACCGGTCGGTAACGGCCGAAATGGGCCGTTACCGGCCGGTATTTGCCTTCCTACATTTGGCCCTTAATGTTTTTAAAGCTGTAATTGTGGGTCGCATTCCATCTACATGGAAAGAAGCAGTGGTGGACAATTTTTAAAAAGGGAAACAGAAATTACCCCAAATGTTATTGGCCGATTTCCCTAATAGATGTGTCTTGTAAGCTGTTGGGGAGGGTAATCCTTGCACGTTTGGAGTCATGGGCCAATACTTCGGGTATTATTGTGAACACCCAATATGGCTTCGGAAAGAGGAACAAAGGAGCAGTGCCTCAACCTGTCTATGACTATGGGCAAGTACATGAGGGCCAGGGGTGTTTGGATCAATCTGGCCTTCATGGACTTGTCTAGTGCCTTCGACACAGTGTGCCGATATAAGCTGTGGGCATTAATGGACACTATAGGATTGGAGGAACCGCTTGTCACCCTGCTGCGTAGATTGCATGCAGCTACCTCTGTAGTCATCCGGTATGGCCCAAGTGGTGAAAAGACCACGCCAATTGCCTCAACGGAGGGCGTACGCCAGGGCTGTATATTGGCTCCATTCTTATTCTTAATATATACGAATGGTCTGGAACATTTTTTATTACAACAAAGATTGGACTTTCCAATAATAGATGGGGAAAAAGGTACACTTATTGTCCTATGCGGTCGACACAGTGCTGATGGCTCTAATAGCAAACAGCTTGGAAAAATGTTTGAATGCATTTAATGAGTTCATGTCAGGATTGGATCTTAAGGTTAGTTTTAAAAAATCTTTCATCATGGTATGTGGCCCAAATAAAACTAAAACACGTAATTATATGGTCAATGACAGCTATTGACAAAGTATCAAATGTTACTTATTTGGGGAATCTTTTTAATAAAAAGTTGAACGGATAATATCATTACATCTAGATTGCAACAAACTAATAATACCATAGAGGGGCTTTTCCGATTTGCCAGTAAACTTGTCCATAAGCCGATAGCTGGAATGAAAATACTGTACAAATCCAAATGTTTGTCAGTAGCCACCTATGGGGCAGGTGTGTGGGGATATCATAAAAGTGCCCAGATTCATAAATTGGAGAATAAATTTTTTAAACGCCTCTTATCTATCCCCAACAGTTCTCCAACATTATTCTGCCATTCGGAGGTGGGTATAGAATATGTGAGTGACAGAATCCATGTTTCCCCATTGCTTTTATGGGGGGAACATTTGGACTTTAGAAGATCTGTTATTTCCAAGAGGCATTTTAAGACACTGCATGAACCTTGACAATGCAATGGCGGTTCCATGGCTACGCTATGTCAAAGAAACTTTTTATAAGATAGGCCTTGGTAATTTGTATGAAAACCCGGGGTCTATCCAACTTAATATGGAGATGGTCATTAAGAATGCATATCATACTGTTTTAAGTTTGTCTAGACAGAATAGTAATACAGTTGAATATGTAGTTTTGAAACAACAACAATTCTACTTGTCTTTTACCAGTCAGGTTCATTGGCGTTTTTTTAATGAAGCGATTTTGTTTAAATGCACTGCACTGCTGTGTGGCTTTTACGAAACAGGGGGGATGGTGTGAGAGACTTCCCCCTCGCCCATGTAATAAAGCAGCGCAACAGAGCACACGGAACGTTATGCTTTTTTGTTCACTTTACAAAGACCCAAGAGCACGCTTCATTAAACCAATTTTACAGGATTTTCTCCCCTGTACCCACCATGAATGATTAGAATATTTGAGGTCATTATCAACTGCCACTATTTGTAGCTCTGTGCTCAGTTTTATTAGAATTGCTCTTTTAATCAGGAAACAATATGAATTATGAATACTTTTATTGTTTTTATCTATCTTGGTGCTAATTGTTGTGTATTGCCTGCTAAAACTTTCTGTATTTTAAAATATCTTGTATTTTAAAATGAAGGTATGAATTTCTTGTAAACGTTTAGGATTCTTTTGCATCGAATAAAGTTAATTGAACTGAGTGGACTGTTCCCAAGAGGAGCATGGTCAGCACTGATTTTGCATAGGGCTGGCCCTTGTCTACAGTGGCATGGTAGGAGAAAAATGATGGACTGCCATGCAGCCCCAAGTGACTACCATTGTCTGAGATGTATTCAAGCATTCCACCCATCACCTTGTTGTTGGGGTTGGTGTAGTACCAAAAGGGCTGCAGTGTCTATATTATGGCGCTGGTTACTGTTTGGACAATTCACCTCACAGCAGACAATGCTGTTAGATCACTTTGGGCTTTCCAGATTTCTACCACCAGTATCATATGACTGAGACACAGATTTCACTGATTTCATGCATTTACCATTTCTGACTTTAAATCATTTTGATATAGATTAAATGCCCAGATGGTTTAATAAATATATTATTAAGAAGACTGCACCGGCCTCTATCTCTGGTAAGATCTTGGAATACAATGTTCCCGTCGGTGTCTTGCATTCAATCAGATGTGTGATTAGACTGCCAGCCACAGTGAAAAGGACTCTGTCAGAACGCGCTGACTTTATGAACAAAACTTCTGTATTATTGGAATTTGCTTAAAAGATATGTGATAAGGTCCCAGTGCCCAGAGAGCATCCAGATATATTGTTATTTGTATTTATCCATGCAGGAGGAGCAGACATAGACAGAGCTCATTAGCAATGGTGCCCTTAATGTGACAAGAGGTGACAGTGAGGAATTGATATTTAGACTGGCTGTGATAGCACTGCTCTCTTTACAGAAGCACAATCATTCAGAGGAGATACAGCAGTACACCGGCACTGATATCCTAATATATTCAAAAGAGGAACAGATCCCCAGTAAATATTTCATGAGAGATGCATTATGGAAATACCTTGTGTATGTATATTACAATCTGTGGCAGCATCAATTTCTACAGTGTTGACAACTGAATACTCTCTCTGACCCTCCTCCATGAGCATGTGTGTGTGACTGAGCACACATGTGCCTTGGAAAGGGGATGCAATTAACAGATCATGTACAGATATGCCTATTCACACGGTGCCACTGTGTGTCACATAATCTGAGCTATGTTCACACGTTCTTCTGCTGAGGAACTGATATGATAAAGCATGGTGAGCACCAGGTAAGCTGGAAACCCTTGCACAGAGTTCAAGTTCAAGTTCAGGAATTTGTATAGCGCACTACTCACCCAGAGGGTCTCAAGGCGCTTGTGGGAGGGGGTGCATTATTTATCGAATAGCCAGGTTTTAAGTTCCTTTCTGAAGGAAATGTGGTTCTGTGTGAGGCGGAGGTGAGTGGGGAGAGAATTCCAGTCTTGGCCGCCAGGTAGGAGAAGGATCTTCCTCCCATGGTAGATCTGTGGATGCACGGAACTGCGGCGAGCGCTTGATTGGAGGATCTTAGTTGGCGGGTGGGTGTGCAGAAGGACAGTCGTGTGTTGAGGCATTCGGGTCCTAGTTTGTAGAGAGCCTTGTCAGCATGGGTGAGGAGACGGAACGTTATTCTCTTGTTCACGGGAAGCCAGTGGAGGTCTTTCAGGTGGCCGGTAATGTGAGCTTGGCGAGGGATGTCCAATATGAGTCTGGCTGATGCATTTTGGATGCATTGGAGTTTTTTCTGTAATTTGGCTGTGGTTTCTAATGTTTTGTGAGTTTCTAATGTTTCCAGCTCCTGAGAGAAGGCTCTGCACAGCTGATGTCCATTATGGATATTGTAGGAAAGGTGATTAGTATTAGTAGGTGAGGGTACCTTCAGCTAGTAATAAAACCACAAACACTTATAGGTCCAGTCAAGACACAGTAAATTAATCCTTGGTCAACCCTTGATAGCTTGGCAAACAAGCAGCCTGGCTTAATTTAGGAGAGTGGCATGTGTAAAGAACTGAATAACACCAAATCAGTAAATAAGTAAAAGACAGAACACAATAAAAATCTAACACCAATTTATACAAATAGGCAATATTTTTTCATCAAAATGCAACAAACATCAAAAATCCAACGTAGGGATTTAGGCAACAATAGCGCCAAAAGGTGCAAAGCGCCAACTCTGGATATGTAGTTGCGATGGACTGGGACAAAGTCACAAGTTCAGGCTGACCATGATGAAACACTGGCTGGGCACAGGACCAAAGTAGGCCCGCTGAGTGTTGTACCTTATGACGTTTGTGGTGGTCTGCATGGCATTGCTTTGCAGTGCTTCGCGTCATCTGGGATCAGTTTTGAGGAGCTGTGAGAGCTGCAATGCAAGGTCCTGCACTGAGCTGTGTCGAGGTGCGTTGGTTCCAATCAAGCTGTGCAGTGAGGCTTTGCGAGCTTCGCGTCAGCTTCCATCATTTTTGTTGAAGCTGTGCAGAGAGGCTTCATGTCAACTCACGTTCGTTCATTTGAAGCTGGCGGCTGAGTGCAAGGTTATGCAAGATTTTCCGTTGTCTCGCATAAGTTCTAATGAGACTGTCAGCTGTTCCTTGATTACTTTGAGGAGATAAGTGTCTTCTAGCACCGGCCAAGGATTCAGAGACTCTGGGTTGCCACTTGAGGCTAGGACTCAATCTTCCACAATACACTTGCGCAGTCCAGGACAAGTCCAGGTTACAGTTGGTCAGCTGAGGTGTTCTCTCTTTGGATTTGCAGGTGACTTCTACAGCTCTGTGTACCTGTTGCTTTCCTTTTAGATTCAGGCACAGTCCTTTCTTGTGGAGCATTGTGAGTGCAGCAGGTGACGTCTTTCAGAGTGCAGTTCTCTCTTTGGTGCGAGCTCTACAGAGCTGCCTTTTATATCCTTCATGTCTGGGCCATTTCCTAACCAATAGGAACTAAGCTAACCCCCTCTTGTATGCCTACAACCTGTGAAGTACGGAAAATTTCTAGCCCAGAATGCAACATTTTCCCAAAAATCTAAATGGAGAACATCTATCCTTGGAGTGTGTGTTTGTGCACCCCAAGTCAGGTGTGTGGCTATACAATGACTACACTCCCCTTCTAGCCCCACTCCCAAACCCATTAGGGTAGCTCTCATCCGGCTAGAGAGCAAAGAAGTGAGGGTGGTTTGGGTCCTGAGACAACTATTTTCTGTAGCGGTTCCTGCTTTTGAAGTTTGCTTATCTACTCAGTCCCCTTTCTCTATCTCTGGCTTCTCCATGAAGGAGATCTCCTCCTACCAAATGGCTGTATTTTTGCACCCAGGCTTCTTCACACCCCTCAGGGATCAGCTTGGCTCAGGCTGTCAAAGGTTGACCAATCAGAGGAGGCTGCTACAGGGCTGCTTTAGGTAATGTCAGGATAGTAAGTTCTCAAACTACTTTCCTGTAATAGCTGTGCTAAATCCAACCATAGCAAGTTGTTGGGCTTAAGGTAACTAGCATCATTTTGACACTTTGAATGATATTGCTAGCAAGCTCCAATCTAAAGTTAGACTTCATTACATTTATGAAAGACCTCCCCATGTTAGCCTATGGTGCTAGCAGCACTACAATTGGGAAAACAACGTTGGCTGTGTTTCCCCTACCAGGGCATATAAAACATTATTTATATTATCCCTGATTTTTATGACTATGCACCCTAAGCTTGAGGCACCTGGGCAGAGCTTAGGACTGACACATAAGTAATAAAAAGGTAGTTTTGAACTTTTGAAGTGCTTCTAATTCTAAAGTCGAATCTGGACCTGGTTTTATTTTTAAACCTGCCTGCAAGACAGGCTTGGCTTTGACATGACATCAGACATTCACAGGAGTGCATGTCTATGTGCTATAGGGCCACTGGGGTCCCTAAACCTACATGTCCTACCATATACTATGTACTTTTAAAGGTAGGCAGATCTTACAAATTAGAATTATACCTATCAACATATAGCTTTAGAGGATAGAGCAATGGGTCTGGGTCTGGTTAGCAGAGCCCAGGGCACTCTTGGAGACAGTAACCACCAGCATCAGTCCAACACTGGAGGGTGATCAGGGAAAAAAGGATGACTTTCCTACAGATATTTAAATTGTCCTTCGACAAGAGCTTTTTTGTTGTGGGTGGTTGTAAGTGTTTTATTGATAGTGCTTCTATCATTCTGTAAATATTTTTAAAAACTTGCCAAGTCTGCATTTAAGAGCAAATCTTGCTCAAGAACTCACAGAGTCAACAGACCCCAATGTCCCTTCCTAGCCATTTGTATTGTCACCTCTTGTAGCATACAGAAGATCCGTCCAACAGAAGCCAATGTCTAAGGAATGGATGCCAATGTACCAAGCTTGATTTGTAAAAAAGATAAGTGCCAGGACCCAAAGATTTTAATTCTACAACTGGCACTACCCACTTTGACTACTGGTATCTGTTACTTCTAAATATGGCACTATCCGCGGTCTTCTTAAACACCTACCAAAGCCTTTTGTACTTTCACTATATCTTTGAGAAATTGATAGCTTGAGGGTAGGGGAACCCAGGGTGAGTGTGCATGTGAAGGAATTTTTAAATTTGAGCTTAGAATCCTGAACATTGTGCTGCTGAATCAAAAGGGTGCTGACTTGTTCTGGTCAAGTACATTGAACAAAATCCACTATGATAGATCAGTGACAGCTGTGAATAAGGAAAAACGTATCACTGATGATCACAGATGTGATAAAAAGAAATAATAGAAGATACAATGGGAGTGCATGCTGGGACATTGAGAGACGGAGCGTGAGACAGAAGCTCTATTAGTTAAGACCAGGTGAACGGTATGTGGAACTATGATCATTATGTGCAGATGTCTTCCTAGAGGGCACTTTTGGGCAAATGGTGGCCTATAACACATATGTAAGGAAGCAGAATGGCAGTATATATGTGGGACAAGAGGATATCTAGAGTGTGCAGGTGACATAGGAGATGTTCATGGCTATATTATACAAGTATAACAGTATAGTACACCACTGGGTAGTTGTAATTAGGACCATGTTTCTATAGGGAATTGATTTTTTATTTTTTTGCTAACTTTGGTGCAGCTTGAGGATTTTTCACAAAACTTCCCCAAAAAAGTCCCATCCACCTCAAATTCTTGCTGAAAAGTTTCAAGGTGATCCATCAAGTGGAGGGTTGAGGAAAAGTGGGGCTCCAAAAGGCATTTTCCCCATGCAATTTTCCATAGGAAACTCCAACATTGAACCGCACAAAACGGGAGAACTTAATGACACAACATTTTTCAGAAAGCTAAATCTTTACCCAGAAAAAGTGCTTTTTGGGAGTTCAGTAGTTTTTGAGAAAATCGAGTAAAAAATGTATGTATATATTGAGGTTCAGAGGATCTGCGGATCCAACAGATCTAAAAATAAGATCTGATTACCTGCTACAAAATCAGCAAAGATTTTGCAGCAGTCATTTTAGGCCACTGGGACTCAGCTCCCTGTCCTGCAAAAAGAATTTAAAAAAAACATATACGGGCAGGGTAGGGATATTCAATGCCCTGACGTGGTGGGGGTTCCCAGAGGGATCCCTTCTGGTGACGAAAACATAATTATCTTTTTTAATTTTATTGCAGATCAGTGGCTCTGCGGTCTTGTCATAAAATAAAAAAGGGTGGTCTCCAACCCTTTCGAAATATAAGCTCCCAAGTTTGCCAGGGCCCAAGGGTTCGGCACAACAATTTATTTGGGGGAGAGGACTTGGAGTCCCACCTCCCCAAGCCATTTTAAGGCCCCTGGAACTGCAGACACCGGGGCCAATATCTTTATTTATGAGGAGGGTGGTTATCTAATTCCCTACCTGTGCTCTCCTGGCCAGGGAAAGCAGCTCTGCTCACATCAGGTGGGAGCAAACAAAAAGCTGCTCCTGCCCAGGTGGGACTAAAGCAACAGAGCCGGCTCCCAGGATGGGTGATGGCTGTGGAGTCCATAGAGGCTGCTGTCCACAGCCCCTAAACTTAAAAAAAGAGGTGTGGGTGCCCCATGTGGCACCAGGGCACCCACTTTAAAAGTAACAATAGTCGGTTCCCATCATCACCCAGGATGGATGCTGGTTTGGGGTGCAGGTAGGGACCCTGGGGCTCCCCTGTGCCCCAAAGTGTAAATAAAGTGTGGGTGCCCGGTGAGACCTCCCAAAAAAAAACAGATAAAAAGGAATAATATATGAGCTGCAGGTGATGCTTATTTATTATTCACTACTCCAGGCAAGGAGCTCCCTGTGATGCCCTGCAAGGGCTCTTTAATTATATTTTGTATTCCTGGGGGTGCCCCTAGAAGAGTCAAGGGCACCCCCAAGCATTTTTTTAAATGTTGTTGGGAGCTGCAGGGAATGAAGCTGAACCCCAGCAACAGAAAAACAAAATAATAGTAAGTCTCCTGGGTCATTGAATTCATGACCACAAGAGAGCTTACCATTGTGGGTATTTATAAACGGTACCTAATATTGTAATTATTGGTGACTTTTTGGTAAGTCAATGGATCTGCCTTATATATGTTGATGAGATCACCTCCTGATAAACCCAATAGTCCTGAATTTTCTATTTTATACATTTAAAGAAAGGGGGATGGGCGCCTGTGGGTGGTTGGATGGAGGGCCTGGCCCCACGTATATAATTGATACCAACAACTTTGCATGGCGGGGGAACGAGTCAAATAGTCTGGTAGCAGGGAACCTTCTCTGGCACTATTAACAGATTTCATTACTTTTGTCTGCCAATAGTTCACTTTGGTAAAGGAGGAACTTTTTACATTTAGTATACTTGGCTTCTCCAAGTGTTCGTCACAGCCTATCATTATAAGGATTGTTTTCTACATGCCTTAACCAGCTGCTGTTTGCAAATTCTACCATGGCCACAACATCAAGGAGATACTTTAAGTCCAACTTACAGTGAGAGTTCACATGTAGCTTAGTCAACAGCAGAACTGAGCAGAGGCGGATCACATCTTTTATGGGGTTTAACCCAGGTTCCAGCCTGAAGGCCGTTAGTGAGGTGCCCGGCACAGAAGTAGAGCATTACTGAGGAAGCAACGTACTATATTCACAGTCTGTGTATTTTCTGGCAATCCAACATAGTTAAACTATAGGTTGCTGCCATACCTGCTTTCATCTTGACTACTTTCAAGATTTGGATGCCCCACAGTACTGTGTTTATAGCGGAGGACCGCTCTCATGTTGAGTCATAGGGACTTAATTATGAGGGCCATGTGTCACTTTTGCACCATGTAAAGTGGTAGATGCATGACACAGGGCTCTCGTAAAGATTTATGAAGCTACGCAAAGCCACCCTGCGTGGGTTTGAGTGGCCTCAGAAATCATGAGTAAGGTGACGCAATGCAAATCGCTGCGTAGCCTTACTCTGCGCCTGAGAGGTGTATCATGGGCATTGCAATAGGTTTCCTCATGCAACACCCATGGAATTAGATGCTGCCCCAGATTTGCAAAGTGATGTAAGCCTGGGAAAGCGTCAAATCTGTATACCTCTTAAGCTGAGATGTAACAAGGAGAAATATTTCTCCTTGTTTTTTCCTCTTTCTATGTGTGCTGCATTCTGACAGATGCATAAAAAAAGGAAAACTTGGGGGCACCTTTCTGCACAAAAACAATCCTGCCTGCAATGGAGGCACCCTTGCATCATGGTGCAAGGGTGCCTTCCATGGCGCCAGGCTGCCAAAATGGTGCCAGCTCATGCAGAAAAGACAGGAATGCACTGCATAGCATAAATGGGGTGTATTCCTGCCCTTTCACTTTGACATTGGGCAGCGCAGCAAGGTGCCTTGCTGCGCTGCCCTACGCCAAAATGCATAGTGCATGCTGTTTTGTCTCTTTACTAGGCTCATTAAAAGTTTGTTGTAAAGCCTAATGCCTAATAAATCAAAGGTTTAAACTCTGCAGCAGCCTCTACAGTGAATGTTTGTACCAATGGTGCCTTCTGGTCCATGGTCATGAAATTTGCTTTGCTTGCATTTGCAATGAGCATCGTTCTATGGCAATAGAAATAATAGGGATACTAATACTCTTACAATTATGTCTGTAGTGGTCAAATGTACTTTCTAGAGATCATTCAGTATCATAAAATATATTCTCAGATAAGCAATTTGCTCCAGAAGACTCATTCAAAACTAATGTCCAAAGTGACAATATAAACCAAAAATCAATAAACGGATACGGGAGAAATATCTCGCGAACACACATTTTGAAAGCGTTAACAAGTGAAAAATTCCATGAAGCCGCAGATCGCTGAATTTTTGCCAAT
Source organism: Lissotriton vulgaris (assembly GCF_964263255.1). NCBI lineage: Eukaryota > Metazoa > Chordata > Amphibia > Caudata > Salamandridae > Lissotriton > Lissotriton vulgaris. The sequence continues at coordinate 164,838,085 of NC_141698.1, forward strand.
TCCGCGTTCTATCTGCAGAACACAAAATTACACACTTTCCACGAGCGGAACATAATTTACTGCCCAGAACTACTCTCAAGGAGATGTTTCACATATACACCAATTATGCTGAACTATTGGCAGAGAAGGGTGTTTTCAGACTCTAGTTTTTTTTAATTATGTCCACGACAGCAGTCATGTTTTCCTTTAAAATCCAAGAATGCAGTAAATTGTACTATCAATATGCGAACAAAGATCCTCACATTTCTTGCCTTTGGAATTATCACTCAGCAAAAATTATGTAACCACATGGATAATATAGCATTCACAGCCCCTTGGACTGAGAACCATCAGCTAAGCGACACAGTTGGGATGACTCTTTCTTTGATGCCACACAAAGCACCAAATGGTAAATATTTGCGTTTTAGTTCCTGCGCATAAGAAAACAGTGTATCAAAATGGACTAAAAAGTCAATAGCATTCTTTATTAACTCTAAAGATTGTAGAGATGCTTTCAGCATACCATCTAACAAGTGGCAAGGGTCTCTTACAGGTAAGCACTTCAGCTCAGGTATTGATTTTGACAGGTCATCACACAACTTTTTTCATCTACGTAACTGAATCACTGCAAATGCAATCAATATCACTCCAATCTTTGTCGAACTTGGAAAGAAACGTTTTGTAGCAATAGTCCAAGTGACTGGGGTCATGTTTTCACAACTATCCCAGATGCTTGGTTTAGCACTCTATTCACATATAATTGTCACTAAACCTTGCAGTGAATGTTTAAAGCCTGAGGTGTTGGCAATTCACCTACTATCAATACTAACTCACTAGAAACTGGGGGCTGATGTATCAAGGGTTTTTACCCATGTTCTGTGGGTAAATGTGATGGCACATATTGGGAAAGATTCTTATGAAACCAGCCATTTTACCCATCAGTGAAAAAATCAAACATAGCCAAAATATCACATCTAATTTTGATATTTCCTGAGTCTCTACAGTTTATAAAATAATTAAACATGTCCTAAACCATGCTTCTTAACCCTGCATCTTTGGACCAAAGACCACAAAAATGAAAAAAGCAAAAAGGAAAAAGAAACAATATTTTTGTTACATCCCTAAACAACAAAACTCAAGCAGAGTAATGTTAGTCCAGTCTTTCTTGCTGCTAGCTTGTATAACAAAGTTATATTGTATTGGCCCTTTCAGGAAGAAAAAAATAACTCTTTTACTCTACTTTTCCTTTCTTTGAATGGCGTTAAGTTTGTGGTTGTGCAGGTGTTTGTTCAGTGTTTATATGTTTACACTGGTGAGGGCTATTTACCTTTCGGTGAGGTTTTATCAGTTATTATAGGTTTAAACCTAAAACCAGACAGCCTCTACATATATAACAATTCTGATACAAATTGTTAAAACATAACAAATAAAAACAAGCAAAAAAATAAAATACACAACCCCATGCTTGTAGAATAATTGTATTAGTGTTTTGTTTTGGGTGAAACATGTTCTCTGCCATACTCATGAAGTAACTGTGAAGTATATGTTATTTTTGTGAAATAATTGACTTTTCACCTAACAGTTAATTAGCGAACCACAATGTATTTGTGACCTAAATGTAACTCCAAATGAACTTGAAATGAGCCCAAACAGTATGCATAGGATCCAACCATGTTCCATTCAGTAAGTTCAGAAGAGATGTCACGTGCCCAGTCTCCTCTTTTCTGTGGCCAATGAGGCTGGTAAAAAGGTGTGTGCCATCCAATGATATCCCATACAAAACCCTAAGGAACCTACTTATTCCAATTCACCAAGTTTAGTTGGCAGGTCATGTAACTCAACTGTGTCCTTATATAGCTTAGGTCTAGTCAATATCATCTCTTGGACATCCTGTCACCGGCCTCCTTATCAAAATGCATATGTGCAAAGGACAAACAAAGTGATTTATGGACATTTCGCACTGACTCACTCTCGATTGCACTGCCGTTTTCTTTTCTTTTCCTTAGGGGGAGGTTGGAGGTACCCACCTTGCCCTCGCTCCCTACCCACCCTGCTGATGAACATTTTGCCACCTACAACTGCAGCCTTGTTTAATTAGGTGCTTCATTGTTTGGTGGTGAAATGCTCGCCGTCAACAAAAATTCGGCACAAACTCCTATTTCGTCTTGGCAGTTTCTGAAGCAGTTTATCAAAATTAGAAGGTGCAACTGTCAAATCTTCTTAAATTAATAATACTTATGCAAGATGTTTTTGTTCATTGGCTCACTCGATTTTCCTCAAGCATTACAAAGTACCTTCCCATATGTGTATTTTATGTTGCATCCAGGGCTTTAAGTAGGATGAAAAAACTGGGGGGTCTCTCAAAGGGGCGTGGCCAATGTAATTAAGGGCGTGGCTTAAAAACCCGTAAGCTAAAAATCTGAGTTTAGCCTAGTGTGCAGCCCAACTTGTATTTGGCTATATCTGTAATTCCATCCAGATATATGGTGCAACAAGTAACATCATACCTACAAGTCAGGACTATTGGATTTGTCAGTGGTTGTTAGTTGGATAAGATAAATAAGCAGCAACTATGGCTTGTAGATAATATTGAAAAAGCTTCCACTTAAAGCCCTGGGGACACCAGGACAATGTTTCTGCTCCTGAGTTTCAAAAAGAGAAGGGAAATCCAGAGAGAAAATGACTCTCTTTAAAGGATTTCCCTTCCCCCACAACGCTCACCTGGCATGACGTCATGCCGTAACTTCACCACTAGTGAGAGGGGACAGTGTGAGCACGTGCACATCAATGTGCCTGCTGTCACTGCAGTCCCGAAAACCGAACCACGTGTGCCAGGGCACAAAACAGAGCCTCATGGAGACCCGTTTCGAGCCCTCCTTTACACAAACTGCCGGTGCTCAGACCCTGTGAGACCCTGCTCACTTAAAGGCCTGGTTGCATCACTAGTTGATGCTAGTCATTTCTGAATCTCAGTTCTTGCTCGTAGCCTTTTCTGTTCCTGTGGTTTACTATATATCTCAATTCGCAAATTATAAATTATAAATACCTTAACAGATAGTCTCATATCAGAGTGTCATCTAGGCTTTAGGCCAAATTACACTCTGTTTTTCCTGTTGTCTAGCTACCACAAGCGTGCGTGAGAATTGATGTATTCCACCCCTAGGACAAACATGATATCTGTAACATGGCCGTTTAGTTCCGCTGGCTGGCTTAGCAAATAGCATGTGGGCAATTTCTTTTTGTTTCATTTCAATTTGCTGCTGTGTAGTTAACCTTGAAATGTGTCCACCTTGCGAAGCCAGTTAGACATTTCTCCGAACAGTCCTGTCAGAGAAGCGAAATGAGTCTGGGAATTAACAAATCAAACGAGTATGGCTATTTTATGCCTACAGCAATTATCTCAGATTGTAAACTGGCCAAAGGATTTTGCTGGGTGCTAGCATTTTAAAAAATTTAGCAAGGTTTATACATATATATATATATATATATATATATATATATATATATATATATATATATATATATATATATATATATATATATATATATACATACATATATATATACATATATATATATGTATATATATATATATATGTATATATATATATATATATATATATATATATATATATATATATATACACATACATATATATATATATATATATATATATATATATATATATATATATATATATATATATATATATATATATATATATATATATATATATATATATATATATATTACCTAATGGCGGTCGCCTGTAGGTAGTTATAGTTAGGATTTTTTTCAATGCAAAATCTCAAAATTCTATTGTGAATAACTTTGGCGCCGGTGGACGAATCTGCCTGAAAATATCCTCAAATTTGTCTCGCGGAGCTCCGGTCCTTCCTTGAAAGTTTGGGGGGGATTCGTCAAGCGGGGGCCGAGATAAAGGGGGGGTCCCAAAACGTGTTTTCCCCATGTTAATTTCCATAGGGCGGTCAACCTCACTTTTAGCCCGAACGGCTGAATGGATTTCCACCAAACTTGGCAAAATTGTAGGGACTGGTAGCCCGATGTGCCTTTGCTATATCTCAAGATATGTGCTCCAGTGGTTTTTGAGCAATTTAGGTTCCAAAAAATATATATATCTATGGGAGCGCCCCGGTACGCGCACCGGGGAGCGCACCGGGCGCGCCACGTGACTTGCGCATGGAAAGCTGATTGGCTCTCGGGTGTCTGTAAACAGTCCGGAGCGGCCGCCATCTTGTGTCTCGGTAAAATCGAGACACAAGAGGTGGCAAAAACAAAGGGGGAAATGACCATAAGGGGGCAGAGTAGACCGCCCTGACCCCCTAGGTTTGATGTGGGGGTTATAAAAGGGCCCCGCGGGGCAAAATGATTTTTTTTTCTTTCGATTTGCGCGGGGGGAGCACCCGGTACGCGCACCGGGGAGCGTACCCTGAAGAAAAAAAGAAAGACAGTTATTAAAAAATGTAGCATTTTTATATAAATTAGAGGTAGTTCTGAAAAGAACTGTTTTTTTTATTCTTTTTGTTGTTTTATATTTTTTTATTGTTTTTTTGAACATTTTTTACTTTTTTTTGGCTTTTATGAACAGTTTTATATATTTTTTTGTATTTTTTATAGGGAAAACCAAAAAACAGGGATTTGGAAACGGCTCAACTGGAGCAAAAAAAAACAGGAAAAAATTAAGGCTTCTTTGTGCATTTGTGGTTATCACCAGCAAGCATGATAAGTGTAATGCTCCCGCTACGCATGTTGTGCCTCTCATAACCGAGGAGGAACCTGACCATCACTCCCGAGGGGGACGTCTTCTGCCCAACAGCTCGCCGCACGGGACTCGGGAGACCAGGAGTCGGTGCGTGCCTGCAGCTGCGAGGAGCCCCACCCACCCGCACACCGGGGCTTCAAAACTCCTTGCCGGACCCGCTGGGCGGGTCCCGCTACGCATGTAGTGCCTCTCATAACCGGAGCAGCTGCTGCTGTCCCTGGAGGGGTGCTAGGAGGAGGAACCTCCCCATCACTCCCGAAGGGGACTTCTTCTGCCCAACAGCTCGCCGCACGGGACTCGGGAGACCAGGAGTCCGTGCGTGCCTGCAGCTGCGAGGAGCCCTGCCCACCCACACACCGGGGCTTCAAAACTCCTTGCCGGACCCGCTGGCGCGGGTCCCGCTACGCATGTTGTGCCTCTCATAACCGGAGCAGCTGCTGCTGTCCCTGGAGGGGCGCTAGGAGGAGGAACCTGCCCATCACTCCCGAGGGGGACATCTTCTGCCCAACAGCTCGCCGCACGGGACTCGGGAGACCAGGAGTCCGTGCGTGCCTGCAGCTGCGAGGAGCCCCACCCACCCACACACGGGAAGACATAGCTACTTTCTACTCCCGCAGCGCGGGACAGCGCGCGGATCAGTGCCGGGCTAAGCCCGGGCAAAGGGCGGGCCCTCTGTGGCCCTCAGAGGACCGAGAAGGACGGGACGGACCACCCCCCTTGCCTTCACCAGAAAGAGGGTAAAAACTTTCACCTACTAACTCTTACCTACTATTTATCTTACATACAAGGTACTTTTTGTCATCCGTTTGAGCAATACTATTAACTGATTGATCATTCTCCTGTAATCACGATGACACGAAAGGGGGCATTCAATAAAGCTATCCCATATAGGGGCTCGCCAAAAGGGACACAAGACTTACAAGGAATTAAGCCCACTCAGCAATCTCCCTTAAATTCTGGGGTAAATGAACCTATACAGTCACCCGAGTGCATAACTACAAATCATTCACGCGTATCTGTCATTGACTATGGGATTAGCTTAACAGGGCTAGACGAACTAAACAGCCTGTGTGGAACTAAGTAAACTTCAGCGGCAAGCTGCCCTGAACACATCAGCACCCCAATTGGCTCACAAACGTTGAATAACAGTCTGTACGAACGACACCAAATTAACCCAGCAGACGCCCAGAGCACTGTAACAGCACGGCCCCCACCTGGTAAAAGGAAGTGTGAGACAGACAAACAAAATGGGAATCAACCTAAACATCCCAAATTGTCTTTTAACTCCTTGCTGTCTGTGATTACTTCCCCTCCAACTCCAGATCTGGGTGAAACTGTGGGAGGGTTAGATCTCTCAGCACCGCCCTCACAGTCGTCCTTACTGACCATTATTGAACAGCTAATTAACTCCGCCATTTCACCATTGATGGCAAAAATAGACCTTCTGGAGGATAGACTTATGGAATTAGAGACCACGATCAACACAAACCTGGCCCCCATAAAAAATCAGGAATATACCAGGCAATCCCCTTCATCTGCTGTTTCTGGAACCCCTAAACCAACTGCACTAAGCACCAATGCTCAGACTCAGGCCACAGCTCCCAATATACTAGATCCAAAGGACCCTCATCCTCTGCCAAATCGTGTATTTCCACAGCGCAACATCGTCAGTTCAGGGTCAAATATAGCACCTCATATTCACTTACCACCAGATGCTGCTCCGTTTGTCTATGTTCTATCAGGAGTGCCACCAATCACACAGGGGAAAACTGAAACCCAACATGAGTTACAGAACAAAGTTATCCACTGGTTATCTAGGAATAGACCTCTGCCTGCTGAACTTAATGGCAGAATACTAACTGTTAGAAGGGTGGGCTGGTTAGGTCCCCTTCGAAAGGATATCGTCGGGGATCTGGTCTTAGTGAAATTCTGCAACAGAAGCATTGTTTCATTCCTCCAATGTTGGTACCGGTAAGAAGAAGACGGCCCGATACATACTGGGGACCTTTATGACTTTTACCCTCATTATCCCACACTTAGACCAGGAGCAGGCTACACCCATGCTATCGACAAATCTGTTTGGAGAACGATCAATAGCAACCCCCCTGCAACTAACCTTCTCGATATGCTACGCTACAGAGGCTTTTATTAGCAGCCCATGGGGAGGGCGATATCTATGTAATGGCAAGATTGCCAGAATATATAACTGCCTAAATATTGTGTAAAGTTGTTTTCACTATGAATGAGGTATCCACATTTGAGGACCGGGATCCTTTCTCTTGAACAATCTTTTAAAATCTCACTTTTAACTTCGTCAATATTTTGCGGCCCTTGTTAAGGTTGTTTTAATTGTATGTTTTTAATACTGTACGCTTTTATGATTTGTACAACAAAATCGAATAAAGCTAAATTAAAATTAAATTGAGTGTAATGCTCTGCTCACCATAAGTGATTAATTTCCCACAATGTACAATTTTGTATCCCCCAAACTTTGGTTGGATACTTGAAATCAACTGACTTGCTTCTGGAACCGATGGAGTGGGTTCTTTGGTTGTTGAGGTTGCGCCAGATTATTGGGGTATGTTTTTGCAGAGTTCTCTCACCTCTGCTGCTGAAAAGTTAATAGGGTGCAAACGCTGCATATGCCGAATCATTGTATGATTCCCAAAGGAATATTTTTTTGTAGGGTTCCCCCTGGATAGCACAGCACCACAGATGAGACAGGTCACCTTGGCAGCGTTTACTTTTTTTAAACCAGTTGGGATTTTAAAAAACTCCCATACGAAGTGCTCCTTAGGTTTGTATGGTGGAGTGTGTTCTTGCAGGAACTGCCTTGTCCCTTCCTCCTCTTCCTCCTCCACCTCCTCTTCTTGACCACCAATGAGATGTTCTGGTGGTCCATGTGGTGGTGGTGGGTGGTGGGGTAGATGATCCAGCTGCTGCTGCTACTGTAGCCATTTCTGAGTAGAAATAGGTAGAAATAGCTCTGGAAAGAGGTCTTCCTCACTCAAAGTACAAAGTGAGAATGAGGAAAAAAAGTTGGGGGCTTGCATCATTTGGAAAAAAAAAATGTTCTGAACCAATGAAAATTGTTATTTTCAGGTCACAAGACCAGGGGTTTCATCATTATGAAACCAAAACTGTTATGAACCAATGAAAAGTGTTATTTTCAGGTCACATGACCCGACGCGCTTACGCTACGAGCCCCGAGGCGCACCCCGGGGCGCTTACGTAGCGCGTTCGTATGCGCGTGGGTGTTTCCTGGCACGCTTTTGCCGTGCGTATCACGCGGACGCGGCTACGCGATACATCATGATGATGTTTTCGTTCGCGCCAATAGCGCTAACGGGGCGCTCCCCGGTACGCGCCCCTGGCGCGCAGCAAAATTGCGCTGACCGGGGCGCTCCCGGGTACGCGCCCCGGGAGCGCACCAGGGCAAAAAACTAAAAAAAAATAAACAAAAATAATAAAATAGTATTATATAAATATACAATATAGGATTCATTATAAAACATATTACATTTTATAGGTTTGAGGTCCTATATATAGTTAGGAATTAGCATTTAAAAAAACCTATGAAATTCACTGAAAAAACCATAGGTTTCACACCAGTTATAGTTAGGAATTAACATTTAAAAAAACCTATTAAATTCACTGAAAAAACCATAGGTTTCACACCAGTTATAGTTAGCTGGAAATTTTACTGACATAAAACCATTGAAATTCCCACGTTATAGTTAGTTGGACTCACTATACCTTGCGCGCCTGCAATGCACTGCTGATGACGTCACATATTACATCACTTATGACATGGTCAGTGACATCACTCATGACATCACTGATGACACCATCCTTGTGACACAGTGACAGACCTCCTTTCAGTGTAATGTAACCCTTGAAACACATATTCAAAAATAGAAACAACATTTCAAAAAAATAGAGATACCCAAACCAGTTACAACAACCAATTCAGTAATACCACCATCTATATACACATCCACTCATTCACCAACAGTTCTATACAGTCACTCATACATATACTCACTCATCATATGTAGTGAAACACCTATACATCCTTTTACACACCGACAGTCAGTCCAAAAGTTACTCACACACATGCTCACACATGCAAATAAACTAATGAACATCCATTTATTTGCATATACAACTACACACACACTACCACCTTACTTCTAAAGAAACTTACACATACTTACTCTCTTAAACAATCACTTATAGAAACACATACTTATTTAAACAGGAACTGTTTCAATCTCTCACTCTCACAAATACTCACTTATATACATCAATACTCACATATACTAGATTAAAACATATGTAGTTACTGATAAAGACACTAGTGAGACAGTCATTCACTCACTAACACACACATATAAAAAACATACATTAAGACACTTATTTCAACATTTATTTTTCCATCGACCTTTACATATACATATATAAAACATATTTATTTTTCAGAAAGACACACATTCACTGAAAGGTGTCATCAGTGATGTCATGAGTGATGTCACTGACCATGTCATGAGTGATGTAATATGTGACGTCCTCAGCAGTGCATTGCAGGCGCGCAAGTTATAGTGAGTCCAACTAACTATTACGTGGGAATTATAATGGTTTTATGTCAGTAAAATTTCCAGCTAACTATAACTGGTGTGAAACCTATGGTTTTTTCAGTCAAAATATATATATATATATATATATATATATATTTGCTATGTACTTATATTTAATGCCCAAACTATCGCCTGAAAGCAACTTCAAAATACCTCTTGTAACATTGCCCAAGCTAGTACAATAAGTGGGAAATGCAGCTGATGTGGTTAAAGAGCCCAAATATTGATTACGGCTTCCTGGTGCTGTGAAATGACAGACTAACTATAAAAAAACGTTAGGACGTATGCAGAAAAGCTCGGTTTTCAGAATTTTATGGAAGGCTAGGTGAGTTGAAGTTGCTGGACCAGAAAGGGGAAAGAAATTCTATTGCTGGACATTTAGGCCCTCATTACAAGTCTGTCGGAATAAGGTTGGGTATTAACAGTTTATGCTAAATACCATTACCACAGATTGAGTTATTTCCCACATGTGGGAAATACTTATAACTCCGAGTTTTCAACAGGAATGTGAGGCATAAAATGCAAAAATGTTAATATACACAACAAATTCTGAATGTTTTGCCATATCTTCACATAGTTTGTGGCAGAGTTGATAATAGGGGAAAACTTCAAAGTTGTGATAATAACTCTTAATTTCGATCCCAGGAGCAAAAAGACTGTTCTCCAAGGCAAATACAACAAACAGTGCGAAATTAAGTTTTTTGGGGCCACGGGTCAAATATATTTTGAGGCCCTCTGTTCGTAACAACTTTTGGGCATATTTATGAGTTCTGGCGCATCTCTGCAAATCAGCAGGGATGCGCCAGAACAAATGCGTCACATAAAACTACCCTTGCGTCATGGCGGATGCGCCGCATTTACAATGCGGCGCGCTGTGGCGCAAGGGTAGGCAGATGCGTGACGCATCTCATGACGTAAGGGCTGTGCATCACTGGAGTCGCGTCGCAAGCGCAACGCGACTCCAGCAATGCCCGGTTGTGCCCTATACTTAACGTGCTGCATCAGTCCTAACGCCTGCTTCAAGCAGGCGTAAGGAATTGACGTAGCAGCGTCGCCCAAGTGCCTGCTTGAAATCTTGTAGATTTCATGCAGGCACTTTTGCGAGGCGCACCTGCTTCGGAACGCTCACCCTGCGCCGGAACGCCCACATGTGGCGCAGGGCTTTACAACGGGACGCATCTGCCTAGATGCATCACGTTGTAAATGGGTCATAGGGATGCACCACGTTTACGCCGCCGTTGCGTCATGTGGCGCAAGTGCCTTGTAAATCTGCCTCAATTAATTTATTACAGATTTCAGCTAATTTTTACATGCAATCTAGTATCCAGTCAGTCTGCATCTCTATTATTGTAGGAAAGACAGACTAAGGGTGACTTGATGGATGTTTAAAAAACTAGTGCTTAATATTAGAACAAGGCCCGTCTATTGCGCTAAAAATTGTAGCTTTAATTGCTGCATATTGGCTATTACAAATAAATCCTGCTTTCTAACTGTCATTCTCATAATGACTAGGCCAGGGCAGAATTTTTATTTCGTGAGGGAAAGTGGAGAATTTTGGGGACTCTGCGCTACCCTCATGATTCAGAGTTCTGCCAAAATCTCCCAGTCACAGCATGGCAGAGCAACGCAAAGACAACACGAACAACGCAAGGTTTCAGAATGCGAGTTGGTGAGCACAAGCAAAATTTGGCATCCCCTATTGCGATTCCTGGTTGCTAGGAGGAGTTCCGGTGAGATTTTATGAGTGAGGGCAGTCGCAAGATGATCTACTCGAACTGCAACAAAATCAACTCAAAAATAGTTTTACGAGACAGCAAGGGAAGGCTGGATAAAATAAAGGGCAGAGCGGCACCTCGATGTCATCAGTGATGTCACAAATCAGGTCACCAAAAATGTCATAAGTGTTGTAAAATGTGAGGTCTCAAGCAGTGCATGGCAGGGGCACAAGTTATAATTAGCGGTGCTAACTAGAACTGGTGAGTTTCTGGGTTTTTTTTAGTTCAAAATGCTAATGTTGTCACTGACATAGTCACGTAACTATAACGTTACTTTAACCTTTAGTTTTTTCAGTGAATATCTAAGTTAAAAAAAAAAAAAGATCTTTTTATCACCCTAACTATATTGTTACTTTAACCTTATTTTTATCAGGGAATTTCTAGCTTTTTTTAAACGTCAAGGAATATTTTATTACCATATGTAATGTCAAACCCCAGCCTGCATGGCCAGGGCCTGGCTTGCGGTCAGACTCTGCGGCAAAACCCCCACAGGCCCTTATGTCTATAAAAGGGAGGGGGGCACATGGCCCAACTCTCAAAGCTTTATTAAGCCAATTAGGGCCTACGGACCCCATCCACCAGGGTCTTAGGATTTTGAAAAGGGGAGGGGCCATGCGATTCACCTCCCTGAGCCTTATTAAGCCCTGGGGACCACATACCTAGGCTTTTTTTTAAAGGGGAAGGGGGCCAAATCCCAAGCCTCATTAGTCCCTGGAGTCCCCTTCTATGTGTTTTCAATGGGAGGGTGTCAGGTGGCCCCACTCCATGAGACGTATGAAGACTAGAGACCCCATCCGCAAAGCCCATTTTTGTTTAAAAGGGAAAGAAAGGGAGGCCTTGTGACCCTCTCCCAAGCCTATCTTGGCCCCAGGGACCTCATGACATGTTAAATGACATCATTGATGACATCACTGATGAAATTTCAAATGCCATAATTGATAACATCACTGATACCATCAATGATGATATCATCCTTATTACTGCTATTTGCTTTACTCAATAAACTTAAACCTAATTTAAAACAAACATTTACAATGCAATAGGTCTTGCAATTGCGAGATTTTGAGCTATTGGCATTGTAAATGGCAATGCCTTTTATAATATTAAAAGGCATTTTCATTTACAATATCAATAGGTCAAACTTCGACAAAAGCGAGACCTATTGCAGAGGTCTCAAACTTTTGGAATTTGAGCCCCCCAGCTGAATTTTTCTAGATGTTGGGCCCCCCCAACACCTGACAAAAATTTCTGGAATCTGGTACACTACATAATCGACCGCCACGCGCATATCCCGGGCCATATCCGGCAAATAATGTTCAACCTTTTTTAAACCTCTGCGCTATGTGGGTGGCAGAAGGGCCCATGTGAGTGCAAGGTGAGCCATGCAACAGTTTGAGAGTAGGGTATGAGGAGTGACTGCGGGGTGCGTGTGGTGATCATATGAATTTGGGTGCGGATGTAAGTGCAGAGTGGGACGAATGAATGGAAGGTTAGTGCTTATTTGAGTGAGACTGCAGATTCAGCAGTGAGGGGGACAGTTGAGTGAAGTACCACCTGAGTGCAGGTTGAGTAGTGTGCTTGTATGACTGCAGGATGAGGTACAGGCTGAACAGCGCTAGTGCATTGTGAGTGCAGAGCGATCACTGTGAGTGCAGGGTGAGCAGGTGAATGGTGTACGTGCATGGGGATTAGTGTGAGTGCAATGTGATCACTGTGAGTGCAGGGTGAGCGTGAAAGTGAAGGGCAAGAATGAGGAATGACTTGTCTGAATGCAAGGTGCATTACCAGACACTTGAAGTAACTTAGCAAGTTATTGACGGCAGCGGAGGGTTTCAGTACCTTCAGGGCATGAAATTAGAGAGTGCATTGTTGGTATTTCGCTTTTACATAGCGGTGGCTACAGCAGGTTTTGTCATTTCATGCTGCATAGGAAAACAGACCCATCTCTCTGTTTAATTCTCACCTTCATTTGATCTCTATCACACTCTGCCTTGTAGTTCGTTCCTCTCTTTTCTGTTTTATCCCACTTAGTTGCTCTTTCCCGTTCTCTCTCATGCTCGCCATCATCAGCAATCCTCACACTTGACACCTGATTAACGCTACTAATTTATACATGAATAAGCACTGGTGTGGGTTAAAAACTGATGAGGATAGAAGCACACACCAGGTGCTTATGAATAGCCCCCCAAAAGTACAAGAAAGAAGAGTTGCTGGTCTGCTGGGAAGTGACATACTCTTCGTTTCATATATTGCTGCTGTCAGTTCTGTGCCACTAAAAGTAGTTATGTTTTGAAGTATCTGTTCCCACATAGAGTAATGTATTTCTGCTGAACACTGCCTGATATATTGTAAATCGGTTCATTAAAACTATTGCTTGCGTTTGAACAGGGCAGGCACTTCGCACTTGAATATATAAGGTTTTATAGTGACTTACCAGTTCTGTCCCATTTAAAGTATTGCAGTCTTTACTTCAAGCCAGTATTTGCCGGTAGTACCCACCAACACTTATTTTTTCTTAACATAATTTGATCCCAAGTAAGAGAGAAAATACAACAAGCATTGGCATTGCCAAAAGGTCTCGCTTTTGGGACCTTGTAAGTTTTTATTTATGCAGCACAATATCCTTGTTGCAACAACATCAACTGTTGCATGGCTAAACACTTATAAGGTCCTAAAGGCGAGATCTACTGGCTATGCCAATGCTTGTTTTTTTTCCCCTCCCAGTCTTCTACTGTGTTTCAACTTAATTTCCAATATGTTGATTCTGGAAACTTTACTGTTCACCGTGATGAGTTGGTGGTAGTTGAACTGGTCTTATGTAGGTATTTTAATTGTTTGGTGCAGTAGTGTATCTAGCTTTTTAGATCCAGGATCAATTTATATAGTTGAAGTTTCACGGAAACACAAAAAAATCTATGACTTGCTAATTTACCTTGCTGCAAACATCTTAAGTTGCACTTAATGATGGCACAGGTATCTAAAAGGTATTTCAGTCCCACAGGATAGGGACATAAGCATAGTTGTACATAAGTTATTACTTACCTGTAAAGTCTCCCTCGTGACTCCTATTCATCTCACAGGGGTGCCGTTCTGCATAATACTGGTCTATGTACCCAAAGCCTTCATGGTTTAAGAATTTTACATAAAGGCATGTGAGTTTTGTTAAACTACTGCAACATAAGAAACTAATTGACAGGTCAGACTAGCACCTCAGTAGAAGTGCTGAAAGTCTTTGCACATGATTAACCAAGAGAGCTTCTTAAACACCCTTTTGAGCCACAAGTTCACGCAACAGATGACCGAGCTCTGTGGCCAATATCTTAACCATCTATGGCCATGCCCGACCTTTTAAACAGGAGGAAAATGAATGTGAAAGGGTGAGGTAAAGAGGTAGGGAGTTCTGGCGGTGAACGCGAGAGGCATGCAGTGAAATCAACACAACGCAGCCTTAGTATTCACCACCTCGACCATTCTTCTGAGAAATCTTTAGTACTAGCACTTATTTATTCTACAAATTAAGCACTGTCATAATTCGTAGATCTGAAATGCTTCAGCTGCAGTGGGAGGCGAGGAGCCTCCTCTGAAACAGAACGCAAAGAACAGGACTGTCTGTTTGTTTGCTTTCAGTTTTAGTGGAGGAGAGAGACTCCTTGCCTCCCACTGCAGCTGAAGCATTTCCAGCTATACTAATTAACCCCCTCCTTGGACCGTTAATGTGTCTGCCCTTTAACATAACAAAAGCACGGCCACATAGTGCCTCTTCAATTAACCCTCCCTCCTCCAAACCTCTGTTACTGGAGCAGACTTACAAGGTGTGACAGTGAGACAAAGATCAGGTTTTAGGGTGGAGTGCTCGCCCCCCCTGAGATGGTGTCACGCTCCCCCCAGGGGGGGCGCCCCACAGATGGGAAACAACCTTTACAACGCAACTTTTACAACGCACTACCATTACAACAAAACTTTTACAACCCAACATCCATTACAACGCATGCATTTATGACGCAACCATTACAACGCATGACACTACAACGCACACCACTACAACGCATGCAATTACAATGCAGTCATTACAACGCATACCATTACAACGGATAGCATTACAACACATAGTACCCTTACACTATCCAACACTTACCCTACTGTTGCACCCCCTGGAGTTAGAATAGTAATGTTTACCCCTACACTATCCAACACTTACCCTACTGTTACCCCCCCTGGAGTTAGAATAGTAATTTTAACCCCTACACTATCCAACACTTACCCTACTGTTGCACCCCCTGGAGTTAGAATAGTAATTTTTACCCCTACACTATCCAATACTTACCTTACATGCAATGTAATGTTATGCGTTGTAATGGTATGCATTGTAAATGTAGTATGCATTGTAGTGGAATGCGTTGTAAAGGTAGTTTCAAAGTATTCGTTGTAATGGTATGCGTTGTAATGGTATGCGTTGTAATGGTTGTTGCAGTGTAAAAAATGCGTTGTAAAGGTAGGCGTTGTAAAAGTATGCGTTGTAACTTCATACATCCCCACAGATTGAAGAACTCTGACCTATTGTATCACCGAGCGCAGTGTCCGTTAAGCGGGCACCGTGCTCACCATTAAAGTGAAAAAAAACCACAAAAAAATACAGAGCGTTTTGTCCCTGAAGTGGGTGCCATGCTCACATAACATTTAAGAAAAAAGAAAAGAAACAGAGCGTGGTGTCCCTGAAGGGCGTCACGCTCAACAGTAAAGTAAAAAAAACAACAACAGAGTTCGGTTCCTGAAGCAGGCGCCATGCTCACCAGTAAAGTTTAAAAAAAAATGAAAATGAGCGTGGTCTCCCTAAAACAGGGGCTGCGCTCAGAATGGCACGTTTATATAAAACAAAAAAAGGTAAAAGAAAGCGTGGTGTCCCTGAATCAGATGCCACGTTCTTATTAAAAGAATTTTTTTTTAAAGTGATGCCATTATACTATGGTGGTAGGGGGCAGCCACTTTTAAAGTTAGAGCAGCATAGCGCCCCATTCGAAAGCGGCTGCCATTATCCTGTGTTTGCGAGCTGCAAATACAACAAAAAGCAGCTGCCATTGTTCCCATTAGTTAGCAACAAACAAAATAGTGCTCCCTTACTTATAACGCACACTGTGTAACAAGCCAAGTAAAAGGGCCAATCACCATGGGGGGTTACAAATGAAGACAAGGTGGTGCTAACAAGCCTATTTTTGAATCAGAAGCCAGCATTTTCGAAGGACAGGGACACAAGCCAATGACAAATATGAGCGAAGAGTGGGCGGGCTTCTATTCCAAACTCCAGTACAACAAGTCTCGCAGAGCAGTGCTTGTGCGCTGACTCTAGGCTTGACCTAAAAAGATAACAGTGAAGGGGTATAGTCACATACAGTGCACATTTACTATGTGAATAGAATGAAGGTAGCCTAAGTCCTAAAGGCAAACCTACCTCTGCATGCCAAAAGATATATGTTGCATGGTTTACCTATCACTGAAATTATGGGTGCAATGGGTACTACCTGGTAAACTAGATAAGGGATGCGCACACATGATGTGGGTTGCACAGCCACAATTTAAATTAGGTCTGGACCACAAAGGCTGTTTCCAACATTGTATGAAGAAAGTGAAACCTGCCCAGGAATTTTAGAATTAGAATTTCCACTTATAATGTTGGACATCTGTATTGCAGGTTTTCCCCAATCATAAATTTTCCTTTAAGTATGTAACTAGGGAAGTTTCAGGATGGGTCACCAAACAAAAGTTACTGATCACCCAGCCATGTGCACGTATGTTTGAAGACATTCACTTACCTCCTGCATGTAGCTTCCCATCCTCAGATAGACAAGCCCATGCTGTAAAAGTCAGGAACAGATTCCATCTCTAGGGAGGATGGGTAACGGAATAACTAAGGGCCAGATATATAATCACTGATGGATGGAGTATTCTCCATTGTCCTGGCAGAGAAATTTGCGTCCTCCAGGCTAAGAACACTCCTCCCACTAGATTTATAAATGACCGCTAAGCTACCAGTCATTTAAACAGCCATTGGGAGGAACCATCATCAGAGTCAGTGCGTTTTAGTGTTTGCTGCAGGGCTGGCTCCATGCAGAAAATAGTAAATGTTTTTTTTCTTTTCAAAAAGAAAACCCAGAAAAGGGATTTTCTCTTTGAGAATAAAAAAACAGTAATGCTCTCCTTACAACAGTGGTGTGGGAAGCATTGGAATGGTTTTACTGTTCCTTACCACCAGGTTTAACCTGGCAGTAAGGAACAGTAAAAAATGACTACATGTCAACCCATCTAAATTGGTTAGGTAAAAATGTAACTATTTCTCTGAATGTCCTTACTCCCCATGGCCGTTGGAGAAGTTTTGCCATGGCAGAGACAGAGTAGTTTCTGCTGTGGCCAAACTTAAGGTCAGTCCACAATTAAATGTGGTGGATGGACCACCATATTGGCGGGAGGGACTTCATCGCCAATGCGACGGCGTACCCTCTCCACCAATATATAAATCGGGCCCTAAGTGCTTTATGTAGGTGGAGGGACGACCTCCTCTACAAGGAGAACTGTTTTCTCTGTATATAATTAGTTTTGCATTATTTGTCCATGAAGATTCTCTTCTATGGAAAAAATATAAAGGAAATTCTATAAACTTGAGTAAGCGAACAAATCTATTGTGGTATTGGGTTCCCCAGGCCTACATGCTCCGCAGAAATACCCACTTAACCATAAGAACTGTTGGCACGGAAACTGAAAAGTACAAAAGACAAGTTTATTAAGACCCCATGGGGTGGTGGTACATTCCTACAGCACCCTTCGGCAATGCAAGAAGTATCACACCGAACATTGGTGTAAGTCCTCCTTTTATACATTAAACAGGTAATAAAAAGATAGGCGGTACATGGTTTACAGAGTTTATGTACATATATGGTCATTTTTGGAACACAGCCAACTCATGGGAGGGGTTACAACTCCACTGGTCAGTTTGGCGGCACATTCCTGAGGGGTGACTGGTCAGTTGGAACTGCGCATGCACAGGCTTGACCGTTACTAAAAATAGCCTGTTGCTGGGCAAACTCGAGTGGTCAGCGGCATGGACAAAGGACTAAAGGGCATGCTGACCACGAGGCCGCTCATTCCCTAAAATGGCCGCCGTAACATTCAAAATGGCGTTTCCGAGTAAAGCCAATTTAAGGGAAATAACGTGTAGCAAAGCTAAGCGCTAACCCGGCCATTGTCAAATTACGACAGACGACCCTTTTAGCGTTTAGCTGAAGCTACCTCATAGTGGACGTAATCAGGATACTCATCTTCGATGTCAATTAACATTATTTGAGCTACTTCTTTATGAAGCATCAATTCCTTTCGAGCAAGAGCTCGTCTAGATGGAATACAGGCTGATAAACACATAGAGCATAATGCAGGGCCACATTGTATACATAAACATAGGAAGAATAAGATCCCCACTACAACACATAGAATTGTCAATAGCTTCCAGCCCCAGGTACTCAACATTGACCAGAACCACCCTGATAGAGTCCACGTGCCATTGTCCGGGTGTATCTCAGCAGCAATTTTGTGAAGCTTTGAGATTGCATCATAAACAGATGGCGAATTATCTGGCACGTAAACGCAGCAACTACTTCCGATGATTCTACATGCCCCCCCTTGATCAGCTAGAACCACATCAAGAACCATGCGATTCTGAAGCGTAACAATTCTAGAAATTTGAAGTTCTTCCGTTATATTCCCTAGTGCAATAGCAGTGTCATTAGCTACAGCCTCAACAACACGAGTCAGTCGTCGTATTTTCCGACTGTTCAAAGCAGCCCCCACAAAGGAAAACAATCCCAAATTAAAGTCTACATATTGTTGTAAAGCAGTATCGGTCTGGTCAATATCATCCAAGACCACAGTACGTTTAACTCGATTTAACACAAAATCGTAATAGAGCACGTAGTCATTATGATACATTGGTGGAGCAATGAATACAGGGGGTAATACAAAAGATACATAGCATGTACCTAACCATCCTAAGGGAAGCTTATGATAGCCTTTATTACCACAGATAAAGTATGTATTTCGAGATGCCACAAATGATATGCCATTCGGACTGTCAAATGTAAGTGTGGTGTTACATTCACTTTTTCCAACCGGGATTGTACCTTTATTACGTATACAGAGATCAGCCTTGGTATTTATGACATTAATGACATGTGAACTAGACATATTAACGTTCCTTTGATTGCTATAACTTCGGGATGCAGATGCATTATCGGGGCGGTACTCTTCCCATTCAAACCGAGTACCCTCAGCTCGTGGATAACCATCCCTGTCGTGATAACATATCTTATTCAAACGGAAAAGCACCCCCCCTTTTGTTGGCCATCATAGAGTGAATAAAAGAGTATACCAGGCATTACAGGATCCATTATGAGAAAACGGGAGTGGGATGAACGGGGTGCCCCCTTTCTTCTGATGACCAGGCAACATCCCACATACCCAACAATTAGATGTGTTCGTCATATTATGAGTATGGTGCAGAATCTGAATGAAGCTATTGTTCAGGTAAATCTGTCGGTGCCGTTCTTCGTGGTAGGGCAAGGTGAAGTGAAAATGTTCAGATGGGGCCGGGGTAGTCGGCAGCAAATGTTCACGTGCAGGCACCACAAGTTCTACTACCCAGGCTATCACTGCTATCACCACAATTGTCAGTACGAACAAGATGGCACCAAGTATTCTTTTGTCTCGTGATGCAGAAGACGCCATAGTTCAAAGAGTTCACAATGTCTCAAATGTATATCTCTAAAAAAAAGAAAAAATATGGTGCTGAGCTCCGAGGTAGCCGCTGTTTTCTTCTCCGGGGTCAAGACGGGTGTCGCTACTCTTGGCAGAACTGACCCCCCCCCCCTTGAGCTTCCCGGTTTCCGTTTCACAAACCCCAGAGCGGTAACCAAACAGTCTCGCAACAAAAAAAACTCTTCTTCTTATCTTGGCCGCAGATTGTAGTGCTGTCGTCCAGAAACAGCGTGGTCCGGGAAGGCTCCCTCAACTTCGGCTGACGTCACAGCTGGGCTCTTTTCTTTATCCAAAATCTCTTTGTAGTCGGAAAACACGGTAGGATTCACCAGGTCCGGAGAGACGCGACGGCAGTGAGTTGAATGCACCCACCGCTTTCTGTTGGTCACTCGCACAGCCGTTCGAGTTGCCAAGAGGACCTGCTCGGGGCCACGCCACCTCGATTCCAAGCTGTTCGCCCTCTCAAACGACTTCACCATCACATAATCCCCAGGACGGAGATTATGAGCCTCTCCGATGGAATTGTCGGGGAGCGCTTCTCGAACCTGTTGATGAATAGAAAGCAAATCATTTGTTAATCGTGCCAAATAATCGTTCATCATTATGCAAGGCACATCATGCAACAATCGTGGTTTAGGAACTCCCCAGATATTCATAGGCCTTCCAAACACCACTTCATACGGTGTGAGGCCAGTTCAAGAATGGGGCACTGATCTAAGAGAGAGTAATGCTAGCGGCAAGGCATCCGGCCACTTCAATGACGTGGACGCCACAATCTTAGCCAGTTTCAACTTCAATGTGGCATTGTACCGCTCAACAAGACCTGCTGACTGAGGGTGGAACACAGCGTGAAACTTCTGCTGAATCCCCAGTCCCTTTAGCACGTACTCCACGATTTTCCCAACAAAATGAGGACCATTATCGCTCCACAAAAATTTGCAAATGCCGTAGCGAGGGAAGTACTCCTTGAGCAAAACCTTAGCCGTTGTCAAAGCCGTATTATCTTTCGTGGGGAAGGCCTCAACCCATTTGCTAAAAGCACACACCACCACTAGGACATACTTAAGGTTATTGCAACGCTCAAGCTGGATGTAATCCATTTGAAGTACCTCGAATGGTGCGGAAGGTGGAAGGAGTATGTGTCCCTTTTGCAGGATTGTGCTGTAAACATATCAGACAGGTCTGCACTACTCTCTTAGCAGTGTTGGCAATCTCAGGATGCTCCCAAACTCGTGTTAACAATCGAGTAATTGCCAGAGCTCCAACATGTGCCAACCCATGTGTCATCTGGACCATTGCTTGTAAATACGCTGCAGGCAATTTCCATCGCTCGATGTCCTTGCTCCTCCAACAACCCTCATCATCCAGCACCCCCTCTGCTGCCCAGGTTGCGAGTTCTGCGTCCGATGCTGATTTCTGGATATCTAGTATTTCCGCTCGAGCATCATGCCATCGCTCGGCCTGTGACTTCGCTACATACATGGGGGAGTCATTTCGTGACATTTCTGTTTGTCTTGCTATACTGTCTGCAAAAGCATTGCCTTGTCCCACTTTGTCAGTGACCTTTTTATGTGCACTGCATTTAATTATCGCCACTTTCTTCGGACAGAGCAATGCATTCAGGAGATCACGCACTAGTTCTCCGTGCATAATGTGTACTCCATGAGAAGTCAAAAACCCACGCTCTCTCCAGAGTAGGCCGAAGTCATGCGCTACTCCGAAGGCGTACCGGCTGTCTGTGTAGATGTTCACACATAGGCCAGCACTCAATTCGCAGACTCTTGTCAAAGCTATCAGCTCCGCTGCTTGGGCTGATTTCTGAGGTATTCGTGCTGTTTCTACCACCGTCTTAAGTGTCGTGATCGCATATGCTGCAGAAGTCGTGCCATATGGCAGCCTCAAACACGATCCATCAACCCACAGTTCCCCATCCACATCTGGAAGTGGCATATCCTGTAAATCGACACGACCCTTTGTCTGTTCCTCGGTCAGGAAAACACAATCATGGTGTTTTTCTTCCTGGCCCTCCTCAACCGGATAGGGCAATAAAGTGGCAGGGTTCAGGGTAGCACATCTTTTCAGTGTAATGTGTGGCGCCAGGAGTGTGAGCTCATATCCTGTAAGTTGTGCGCTCGTAAGATCCTGAGTCTTTGTTTGATTTAAAAGGGCATCTACTGCATGCGGAACTAGCACCAACAATTTGTGCGACAGAACTATTCCCTCACTCTGTCGTATAGCTACCGCTGTTGCTGCAACTGCTCGAAAACACCCAGGTAACCCTCGTGCTACAGGGTCAAGAACAGCTGAGAAGTATGCACATGGCCTCTGCTTGTCCCCGTGTGCCTGCACTAACACTGATAATGCGCACCCATCTTTCTCGTGCACGTACAATGTGAAAATCTTTGTGTAATCTGGCGTACCTAACACGGGTGCAGAGCAAAGGGCCTGTCTCAACTGTTCAAAAGCATTCTGACATTCATCTGTCCATTCAAGGGGCATTGGTGTAGTTTTGGACAGCAACGCTAACAAAGGTTTTATAATGTGCGAAAACCCCATGATCCACTGTCTACAAAAGGACGTTAATCCTATGAAGGCGCGTACATCTCTCTGAGTGCGGGGGACTGGCATATCTAAAATCGCTTGAATTCGATCTGATGTTAATGCACGCCCCTCCTTAGACAAAAGATGACCGAGGTAGGTCACCTTGGGTCTACAGAATTGTAGCTTTTTCTTAGAAACTTTATGGTTGTTCTGAGCTAAAAAGGACAGCAAGGCAAGTGTACTTTCCTCACATTGTGCATAAGTGTCTGCAGCCAACAGGAGGTCATCAACATACTGTATAAGGGCTACTCCGGATTGCAGTTCAAAAGAATCAAGCTGTCTTTTTAAAGCTTGGCTATAGATGCTAGGGCTCTCTGTGTAACCTTGAGGAACACGACACAATCTATACGATTTATTATTTAACGTAAAGCCAAATAAATATCTGCTGTCAGGATGGATGGGAATAGAAAAGAACGCATTTTTGAGATCAACGACAGAAAAAATCGTCGCCGTTGGAGGGACCAATGTAAGCAATGTCGTGATATCAGACACCACTGGGTATTGGGGAATGACAATTTTGTTAATTTCTCTCAAATCAATAATAAATCGATAAACCTTGTCGTCAGTATCTTTCTTAAGGATCGGAAGAATAGGGCTGTTACAAACATTGTAAGGAACTTCCTCCACTACTCCTGCAATAATCAAATCCTGAACAATGTGCGTCAGAGCAATTTCACCTTCCTTAGAGATCTTATATTGCGGGACACGTGGCAAGGAGACTCCCTCCTTGACAGTAATTTGAATGGGTGGAATAAGCATCTGTCCCACATCCGTATCCGAGGTTGCCCATAACGTATGCGGGAGAGAGGCTAATGCTTCAATGTCTTTTATTGAAAAAAATCTGTGTGAGTCTGGGTAATTGTCATTCAAAATAACCCGCACTCCTTCTGGAGCGCAGCGTATCGTTGCTCGAAAATATTTAAGCAAATCAATACCCATTATGTTATCAGGAGTGTGAGGTGACAACAAAAACGGGAAAAAACTGAAAAATTTAGCAATACAAAGTGCAAGAGGCTGTGATAATGGGCTAGGAGAGGGTGTGCCATCGAACCCTATACATGTTATTGTATCGCCAGACAGGGGAGCCCTTGGAACCAGGTTTTTAGACAAAGCACTACGAGTAGCTCCTGTGTCAACTAAAAACTGATCAGTAGAACCCAAAATGTCCGCTGATACATATGGACCTCTTTGATCTACTGGCACTTCAACCGATTCCACACCCCATCCTACGCAATCCTAGGCATGCACATAATCCTGGTGTTCCACATTCTCACCCTCCGATATCTGATACTGATTCCATCTATCAAAAACGTTTTGTTCATCCTGACCACGGCCCCTCGCTTCAAACCTACCATGATCACTTCCGCTACCTCTCGCTCCTGAATAACTATTCCTCGACCTTCCACCTCCTCGACCACGCTGACTACGTTGCTCGCGAAGCACCGGACAATCTTCAGCCAAATGCCCAAACTCTTTACAATATGCACATTGGTCCTCAGCAATATCGGTACGACCGTACGACGCATTGCTCCCTCCTCGCCTGCCTCTATCATTCCCTCTAGACTGAGTACCACGAACCTGTGCTAACATCACCTTCGTTTTCAACTTTTTCGCTTTCTTATCCGCACTTTATTTAGCCTCTAATTCCTGCCGCTCATAATACTGAGCCATAGTTAACAAAGACGCAGGGGTCGCCGTGGTCCAGGAACTTTCACTCGTTTTCAATTGCTTCGCAATCTCCGGTAGGAGATTAGCCACATACATATCGACAAACAGATGCCTACCCGTATCGTCTGTTAATGATTGCCCACTGTAATCATGAAACGCTTCTTCGAATCGTGTAAAGAAATCAGATACCGATTCATCTGGCTTCTGTTTACATGAAGCCAACATAGTCCAATCAATTTTTTTAGGAGGCACCAGTGTTTTTAATTTAGTCAGAATAGCCGCCGGGAGATCTAAAATCAGAACACACGGTTTGCATGCAGGTTCCCTATCTAAGTCAGCCTGTTCTAAGTCCTTCCAAGTTGCCCCGAATGTCGTTTGATCATTAGATTTACGAATCGACCTCCACATATCAGGGGGAATATTAATACAAAGAAAAGGTCTATATCAACAAGAGTCATAACACAAGAGGAAATGGCCCCCTCCACCCCTTCATAGAATGCGGCTGGATTTTTACGAAGATCGGGCAAGGAGTTCTTTAATGCCATAACATCTGCTCTATTCCAAGGCGTATACACCCAATTATATATAAAGTACCCCTTCGCATCCTTCGACGTTTTATCGTCATCTGTACCATCCCCCTTCGGAGGAACATACAAAGATGCAGCTTCACGCATAGGCATAACATGCACTTTAGAATTCTTATCTGAGCCCCGGAGAGAACACTCTTTGGACTGCTCCGTCGACCCCGGCACGGACCCTTTAGCTTTTTCCCTTTCTTCCCGCAGTCTGGACGCCTCATCCCGTAGCTGGAGCAGTTGTTTGAAAAGGTCATCAACATCTGAAAGAACAAATAAACCTTTATCCAGATTCTCACAATAAACTGACACAGCTTTGGGTTCCAAAGTCTCCGAATATTTACGAAAACGAGTAACAACTTCATGTGCCAAAGTATTTATAAAACACAGTAATTCTCGTTCTGACCACATTTTCTTTTCAGCTAAAACCGTTGCTATAGTTATATGGTTCAGATTTAATTTCCTAGCAAGGCTACGCAAGTCCGCGGCTCTTTCCGCAGTTAACCTGACACTCGATCCATCCTTTCCATCCGACTTATCCCGACCTTCATCACCGGAATCCTCGGACGGAGCCGTAGGGTGGACATACGGAGGCGGAGAACGATCTAGTAATGAAAAATCATCAATTTCATTATTAAGGACAGGATAAAACGGACGACAAATAGAAAATTGACCGGTCGTTTGCAAATTACGTTCCCGTGCCTCCCTCTCTTTCTTTTCCTGCGCCTCCTTTTCCTTAAGCTGTAAAGCCTTATCTCGAGCAGCCCTGCGCTGCTCTTTGTCCGCCAAGGCAACCTCACGCTTCATACGCTCACGCACCGCTTTCTCCCACATTCGCACACAATCAAACATATCCTGTCTAGACCTGCGCTGAAACAAACATTGCTCCACAAACTGAACCTTTCGCAAATCAAACGACCCATGTAGTGGCCATTGCAACTCGGGATCGGTTCTGGTATATTTATGCCATACTTTACTGTACAGTATAGGGGGAAGGCCGAATTTGACATACATCTCACGGTTGGGAGTTCCCTCTGGAGGAGCCGGCTGAGATTCTGTTAACCTAATCGTGGTACCATTTCCAAGACAGCACATCCCTCGGAGTGTGCTTAAAACAGGCATGTTCAAAGAGTACCACGAAAGCGTGATACCGAAAAAAATGGCACTTACAGTATTTCACACAAATGTGCCGCTCAGAGTACAAACAAAATTAGAGAAACATCTCTACATGCCTGCCTATGTGAAGTGCACTACACATATGATTCAAAATTCACAAAGTCAAAATGTTAGCTAACTCAAATTATAGACACAATCATAGAACTTCAGCAAGCGTCCGTAGACTACCTTACCGATCACAAATCTTACCCAAATCTCAAATGTCCAGATTCCAACTGCCAAGGTCTTTGATCGAATCAGCCAAACAGGCACTGCACAGCAACACAAACGAGCAGGATCTCAGTCGGAGACCGGCGCCACCTGGAAGGTCAGATCAGAAGGAAAGGAAGAAAACACCGTGGGTGCCAAGACTCGGGTCACTCAGTGACAGCGTACGCGTCCATGGCGAGTTTCCAATCCTTCGTTACGACCTCTCCTTCGGGCATCCGAGTCGCCGATGAGTCCCTTCGTGGTCGCCAATTTGTGGTATTGGGTTCCCCAGGCCTACATGCTCCGCAGAAATACCCACTTACACCATAAGAACTGTTGGCACGGAAACTGAAAAGTACAAAAGACAAGTTTATTAAGACCCCATGGGGTGGTGGTACATTCCTACAGCACCCTTCGGCAATGCAAGAAGTATCACACCGAACATTGGTGTAAGTCCTCCTTTTATACATTAAACAGGTAATAAAAAGATAGGCGGTACATGGTTTACAGAGTTTATGTACATATATGGTCATTTTTGGAACACAGCCAACTCATGGGAGGGGTTACAACTCCACTGGTCAGTTTGGCGGCACATTCCTGAGGGGTGACTGGTCAGTTGGAACTGCGCATGCACAGGCTTGACCGTTACTAAAAATAGCCTGTTGCTGGGCAAACTCGAGTGGTCAGCGGCACGGACAAAGGACTAAAGGGCATGCTGACCACGAGGCCGCTCATTCCCTAAAATGGCCGCCGTAACATTCAAAATGGTGTTTCCGAGTAAAGCCAATTTAAGGGAAATGACGTGTAGCAAAGCTAAGCGCTAATCCGGCCATTGTCAAATTACGACACTATGACGGGTGTAAGTTTTGAAGTTTACTACTGGGATTCTTTACGAATACCATAAATGTCAGAAATCTACTCCCAATGTATAAGGAATCCAATAAGAGGACATTTTGGACTTTAACTTGCAGGGTTTCGCAAATCGAGCACTGAGAATTTCAAGTTTCAACTACACTACTTAATGCTATCTGTAATATAGAGAAATAAAATTTGTAACTTGAATCCATTTACCATAGACTTATCAATACTAATATAATAAAGAGAGAGCCCAAACCTTTGCGGCAGGTAATCTCAGGAACCACAGCACCAATCACAACACCCAATACAGCGTTGGAAAGGGCAGTTGCAGCAGAAAGACATAGGCTATGCAGACGCCCACCATGTACATTTAAAAGGTAAAAGAACCGCACCAGAATAAATATATATATATATATATATTCCGCTCCGTGGGGTTGTCCAAAAAACGGGTAGCACTCGAGCCTGCGTGCGCCTTCCCCAAGGCGTTAGTTGGTATGGGCAGTTGCGTGCTTGTAATAGGCCCGACGCGTTTCGGAAATTATTTTCCTCATCAGGGGCCAGCAGTAAGGTGCACAACGTCTACCATCTCCCTTTATGAAACCAAGCAAGTGCTTGTGGGAGATGTAGTCCATATTATCCTGGATGGATGCACTTTCAAATTACTGCTCGTTCTAAAGGCTCTAACATGAGCCCCCAAACATCACTCCTGTCCTCATCCATCGCGCAGCTCCACATGTGAGACTCCTTGGATAGAGGGTCTCGTGGCCCCCGTTTCTTCGGGGTGATGCTACCCAGCGGCAGGACCGCCGCTAATATATTCCGCTCCGTGGGGTTGTCCAAAAAACGGGTAGCACTCGAGCCTGCGTGCGCCTTCCCCAAGGCGTTAGTTGGTATGGGCAGTTGCGTGCTTGTAATAGGCCCGACGCGTTTCGGAAAGTATTTTCCTCATCAGGGGCCAACAGTAAACTGCACGACGTCTACCATCTCCCTTTATGAAACCAAGCAAGTGCTTGTGGGAGATGTAGTCCATATTATCCTGGATGGATGCACTTTCAAATTACTGCTCGTTCCAAAGGCTCTAACATGAGCCCCCAAACATCACTCCTGTCCTCATCCATCGCGCAGCTCCACATGTGAGACACCTTGGATAGAGGGTCTCGTGGCCCCCGTTTCTTCGGGGTGATGCTACCCAGCGGCAGGACCGCCGCTAATATATTCCGCTCCGTGGGGTTGTCAAAAAACGGGTAGCACTCGAGCCTGCGTGCGCCTTCCCCAAGGCGTTAGTTGGTATGGGCAGTTGTGTGCTTGTAACAGGCCCGACGCGTTTCGGAAATTATTTTCCTCATCAGGGGCCAGCAGTAAAGTGCACGACGTCTACCATCTCCCTTTATGAAACCAAGCAAGTGCTTGTGGGAGATGTAGTCCATATTATCCTGGATGGATGCACTTTCAAATTACTGCTCGTTCCAAAGGCTCTAACATGAGCCCCCAAACATCACTCCTGTCCTCATCCATCGCGCAGCTCCACATGTGAGACTCCTTGGATAGAGGGTCTCGTGGCCCCCGTTTCTTCGGGGTGATGCTACCCAGCGGCAGGACCGCCGCTAATATATTCCGCTCCGTGGGGTTGTCCAAAAAACAGGTAGCACTCGAGCCTGTGTGCGCCTTCCCCAAGGCGTTAGTTGGTATGGGCAGTTGCGTGCTTGTAATAGGCCCGACGCGTTTCGGAAATTATTTTCCTCATCAGGGGCCAGCAGTAAAGTGCACGATGTCTACCATCTCCCTTTATGAAACCAAGCAAGTGCTTGTGGGAGATGTAGTCCATATTATCCTGGATGGATGCACTTTCAAATTACTGCTCGTTCCAAAGGCTCTAACATGAGCCCCCAAACATCACTCCTGTCCTCATCCATCGCGCAGCTCCACATGTGAGACTCCTTGGATAGAGGGTCTCGTCGCCCCCGTTTCTTCGGGGTGATGCTACCCAGCGGCAGGACCGCCGCTAATATATTCCGCTCTGTGTGTATATATATATATACATATATATATATATATATATATATATATATATATATATATATATATATATATAAAGTCCAATGCTCTCTCCCACCATAGGAAAAAAGCGCGACACAGCTCCGGGGACAACCAGGCTTTTATTCCTTTAAAAGTGCAAGGTGAGTGAAGTCACGAAACGCTTTGGCAGATGCGTTTCAGCCATCCTTTTGGCCTCATCAGTGCCGGTTTCATGTGTTTCTCACTGTTCCTGAGAATGGAGCATTGTTAAGCCGGTGTTGAGACCACTCCCAGTCAGGTGGTCACTTGCTCCTCCTCTTCCTAAAGGTTTCAACTACTTTTGCGCTGTTAGATCTTGCAGGTGCATGCTGGTCACGGGAGTCCGAATTTAGAGGCCATATACGGTGATAGGTTCTCTTAACATCAAGTGATGCCCCAATTTCCATTGGATTCTGTTTCCCACGAACAGTGGAAATTACCTGAAAAGGTTCAGCCTCGTCGTTGTCCCCTTATCAGGCAAACAGTGTTGCCTACTCTCTCCCCTTTAGTCCCAATTGCCTCAGAACTGTAGGGGGAGCGCCGCGTTTTGCATTTCATACAAAGTCCAAGAAGTGTTGCAGGGGTAACGCGGTGCACCAGAACGAGAGGGTGTGTCGTTCGCCAGCGCCTGCTTGCCGGCTAAACACAAAGTCCAATGCTCTCTCCCACCATAGGAAAAAAGCGCGACACAGCTCCGGGGACAACCAGGCTTTTATTCCTTTAAAAGTGCAAGGTGAGTGAAGTCACGAAACGCTTTGGCAGACGCGTTTCAGCCATCCTTTTGGCCTCATCAGTGCCGGTTTCATGTGTTTCTTACTGTTCCTGAGAATGGAGCATTGTTAAGCCGGTGTTGAGACCATATATATATATACTAGCAGCCGTCCCAACGTTTTCCGGATATAAATTTCTGCCGGACAGTAGTATATTGTTTTGTAGGATTTCGTTTTGATAGCATTACTTATCTGTGACAGGCCAGTGAAACGCTCTGATTCACAGAGCACTGCTAATGCACTTAAGAGTGCATGTTCAGTAGTGTGTGAACTTGAGTTTCCCTACTTTATTTTTCCTTGCAATATTATATAGCGCAAACTCGACGACATGGCATGAGCACAATTTACATTACAGAAGAACACATTAATTTGTGGTAGGCACGGGGAGACAAAGCGATTTGCCTGGAATCACAGGATGTTGAGCTGATGCCGAGATTCGAACCTAGCTCCCCAGCTCTAAAGTTCGCAATTCTAGAACTTGTGGCGGGAGGTGTGTCTAAAAGTGTATGTCGGTGCTGGCCATGGTGAACAACCTTTACAACGAAACTTTTACAACGCACTACCATTACAACGAGATGAGATGTGATGAGATTAGCGTTTGTGCACGTCGTGAGGTGTGCGTGCCCTTCAGCGTTGTTGTGAGTGGGCATATGGCTGGGATGCCTGTCACCCCCTCCCAACACACAATCCCCAAGGATTGGAAGACGGACACCGTTCTTGAACTTTTGGAAGGCGGGAGGGAGTTACCCTCCCGGCCGTATTTATTAAAAATATGAAACAAAATTAAAACATTAAAATAACAGTTTCATATCATGTACAATTTTCATTTATACATTACGATGTTTATTGGCTAACCTTAACAAATCTCTAATACAAAGGTTCTCCTAGCCGAGTCTAAACATCCTGCAAATGCATACTCTCTAAATAAAAATTGTACATCCTAACATTACGGGCCAACGGCAAGGTCGTAACCGGTGTCAGATCCCTAATACCAGAACTCCCC
The DNA here is from genome assembly GCF_964263255.1 of Lissotriton vulgaris. Classification (NCBI taxonomy): domain Eukaryota; kingdom Metazoa; phylum Chordata; class Amphibia; order Caudata; family Salamandridae; genus Lissotriton; species Lissotriton vulgaris. The sequence continues at coordinate 164,868,951 of NC_141698.1, forward strand.
CCTCACTTGTGAGGGGCGGGCGCACAGAGGACTGTACCTCTGTGCCAACTTCCAATTTCCCTCATCTTAGCGGGGGCCCCTTATTAACTCGACGCCATCTTAGTGGTCGTCCGAGGACTCGTGTGAGGTGTCTAGAAGGTAGCGTAGACCCCCCTCCCACCCCACACTGCTTACCACATCCGCCGTCGCGGATGTCCTGGCCCCGGGAAATTCGTAGGAGGGGCCCGTAGCCGCCTCCTCCCCTGGGAGGGGCCTATGACCGCCTTCCCTTTAGGCGACCCCATACTTAGAGGGTGCCGCCTCCGCGTGTGAGGGGCCAATGGCCGCCTCCCCCCGGGCGCTCCCATCCATAATGGGTGGCGCCCCACCTCTAGGGATCTTCCAATTACTGCTCACCGATCATGACCTTACCGCCCGACCAAAATAAATACGACGTTTTTGAACCTAATGGAGAGCGGAAAAAGCGGTTAAACTGGACATTCTCAATATAAACCTTTATCTACACATGTAACACATCTTTAAACTAGACTGTGATACTCCGCTTAATTTGAGTGAGAAAACATGCTATGAAGCAGATCATTTTATTGCCTTAAAAAACAATCCAAACTTTATTACACATAAAACCCTGGAAAAAAGAGATATTATCACCGCAAATCAACTTAATTGCAATACTAATCGTTGCCATAAGGGGCTGGTGGGTGGGTCAAAATTGGCTCCTTGTTCCGTCGAGGGCTCACGTGCAACCAGGAGGTGCAGCTTCCAAGCACAGGAACAAGAGGATGCTTCTTTGGATTGTTGCTCCTTTTATTCTTCTTCGGGAGGGCGTGTACCCTCCTCCGGTCTGCCTACTGGGCGTGGCTAACGGTGTAGGTGTCTAGGACAACCCCTCTTGGGCGGGAAAAAGGCGCGTCCCGGCTACGCTGCTTCGGGCATACCAGCCGAGACACGCCTCCCGCCCAAAATGGTTTCCCGGGGGGATCAGGGCACCCTACCATACGTTCGGGGGGACAGAGTGGTCGCCCCTTTCCATATGGCCGGGATGCCTGTCACCCCCTCCCAACACACAATCCCCAAGGATGGGAAGACGGACACCGTTCTTGAACTTTTGGAAGGCGGGAGGGAGTTACCCTCCCGGCCGTATTTATTAAAAATAGGAAACAAAATTAAAACATTAAAATAACAGTTTCATATCATGTACAATTTTCATTTATACATTACGATGTTTATTGGCTAACCTTAACAAATCTCTAATACAAAGGTTCTCCTAGTCGAGTCTAAACATCCTGCAAATGCATACTCTCTAAATAAAAATTGTACATCCTAAGATTACGGGCAAACGGCAAGGTCGTAACCGGTGTCAGATCCCTAATACCAGAACTCCCCCCTCACTTGTGAGGGGCGGGCGCACAGAGGACTGTACCTCTGTGCCAACTTCCAATTTCCCTTGTCTTAGCGGGGGCCCCTTATTAACTCGACGCCATCTTAGTGGTCGTTCGAGGACTCGTGTGAGGTGTCTAGAAGGTAGCGTAGACCCCCCTCCCACCCCACACTGCTTACCACATCCGCCGTCGCGGATGTCCTGGCCCCGGGAAATTCGTAGGAGGGGCCCGTAGCCGCCTCCTCCCCTGGGAGGGGCCTATGACCGCCTTCCCTTTAGGCGACCCCATACTTAGAGGGTGCCGCCTCCCCGTGTGAGGGGCCAATGGCCGCCTCCCCCCGGGCGCTCCCATCCATAATGGGTGGCGCCCCACCTCTAGGGATCTTCCAATTACTGCTCACCGATCATGACCTTACCGCCACAGGCCGGATAGTTGACCCGCTATCCGGACCCCCCACAAACTCCTACTAAAGGTCATGGAATCACAAACCCCTTAACCAAGCTATGAAGTCTCCCATGAGTAAGACATTCCCCTCCCGGGACAAATGGACCCCATCCTCGAGATACATGTGGTCCCCCCGAATACACCCATGTGGAATACAATGCAACTGTCCTGAGCGAAACAACCTACTAAGTTTGTTATTAACTTTCTTTACTGAATGATTCAAAGCTGTCACAGAGAGGGCCCCCCGCCACACCTTCCTGGGAATCATGTGTGACCATGCTATCGTGCACCCCGGAACCCTTCTCGCCAACCAACTAACAGTGGATAGCATTCGCTCGAGTAGTACTCGTCGACCAATGGTCACCAAATCATTGCCTCCCAGGTGTACTATGATTACAGACGGCGGTGACCTTGTCCGCCCTAACAGTCCCTCAATAAAACATTGAAATTGGTCAATACAGAACCCGCCCCTTCCGTGGAAGGTCACCCTGTACCCGTATTCCCCAGCCACGTGAATCATGTCACCTGCTTTGAATACGTCCCCGGCACGCCTCACGTATGAGTGGCCAACGACCCACACCACTCTTCCCTCAGCCGGTGATCTTTGACCGCTGGTCCCCAGGTGTCGGGTCAATTGCACAGTCCGCCCCGCAAAGCCTGCTCGCGAAACTGTAAACCAAACAGAAAACAAGAAGCGTGAGTGCATGACATTGGCTTCACAACATGTGCAACCGCACATACTTTTTATAACAGTTCGAGGACCAATGTCCCAATTGTTTCACTTTTTCAACACTCAGACCCCTGGCTGTAGCCTCTGTAGCAGCCCCTATCCGGAAGGAATGGGTCCCAAAATCGCTCAGGTTCAAGCCCGCTGCCGCGATTGCCATTGTTAACACCCGCTGAAACTGAAACCTAGTCAGTGGGGTGGCGTCGGTGTGTCTCAGCAAGCTTCCCCCCCATGATACCGCCCTTTGCGCTAAATATTCCTCCACGCATTTCACTGGGCACATGGGGGACCCCTGAATGCGCTGGACAAGAATACTGTCCCCGATAGCTCCCTGATCGGTTTTGGACCTGGCAATTGTGACTACCATTGAATCACCCTTGATCAGAATGTGTTCTCGACACAGACCTCCCCCGGTGTCCTGCTTATTCTTCGCTACCAGCTCGCTTACCCGCATAGCCCCATGGAATGCTAATGCAAAAGCGGCCCGGAACAGCACTGTTTGTGACTGGGATGAACATGTCGCAGGGAGTACGGACATTAACAGGGACAACCTTTCCAGCCCAATCGGGCGCCTCTCGTCCATTCTACGACCCTCGAGGCGTTGCCACCCACGCAGTGCCTTCTTTACCAGAAAGGACGATGTGGGGTCCTTGATGCCATGCGCCTGCGCCATGAAGGTAATGGCGGCCCGGTGCCTATTGGCCGTTGCCGCTGATCGGCCAGCCTGGTGGAGTGACACCAGAAACTTCAGGACATACTCCTCCTGCCCCCAATGATCCCCCCTAGCTGGACCCAAAAATGACCAATAGGAACGGAACGCTCCTTCGTATGCCTTCCTTGTCCTGGGTGCTAGACTTGCTCCCACGAGGTCCTGTAATCCGGGGCACCGAGTAACCAGAGAGGTTCGGGAAATGGTGCCGCCACCAAGTCCGCAGAAGGTAGATAACCCCTGAAGGCCTGCATGTGGGAACGAGAGAGTGCATCAGCCGCCTGGTTCAGTACACCCGGCACGTGTCTTGCCCTAAACTGGACGTTTAGTCTCATACACAGTAGAACAATTTCCTTCAGCAATCTCAAAATCCACTTGCAGCGTGCTGCCTGATTATTGATACATTCAACCACGGTCATGTTGTCAGACCAAAACACCACTGTGCGATCACGAAAACCATCTGGCCATGTCTTCAAGGCCACAAAAATGGGGAACAGCTCAAGAAACCCAATGTTACCTGTGAGCCCACTGTCGTGCCACCACGTCGGCCATGTTTGCGCCGACCATCGATTACCGAAGATGGCGCCAAATCCCACACTCCCCGCCGAGTCGGTCCATAAACCCAGCTCCTCGGAGGAAGCTGGTGGCTTGTTCCACACGACGCGACCGTTGAAATCCGCCAGGAATGCCAACCATATGCGCATTTCCTGGCGAACCTCTGCAGACAGTCTTGTGCGGTGGTGCCCTTCCTTGAGACCGACCATGGCTTGTGCAATAGAGCGGGAAAAGGGGCGAGCCATTGGTATCACTCTCAGGGCAAAGTTAAGCTGGCCCACTGCTCGTTGCAACTGATGGAGAGTCACTTTTTCTTTGCTGATGCACAATTCTAGAGAGGCCCTAAATTTCATTACTTTTTCCCTGGGCAAACGGAAGCATCCCTCCACTGAATCGAGCTCAATTCCAAGAAACTCGAGTGAAGTAGATGGCCCCACTGTCTTCCCTGGTGCCAATGGCACGCCGAATCGTTTCATGAGATTGCAAAATTCCAGTAAAGCCTGTGCACATTCCGTGTCACCGGCTGTCCCCAAGAACAAAAAATCATCTAGGTAATGCATAACCTGTGTATAGCCCGTAGCTCTGGTGAACGCCCATTGCAAAAAACAACTGAATTTCTCAAAATAAGCACAAGAGATGGAGCAACCCATTGGCAGACATTTATCCATGTAGTAACGTCCTTGAAATACAAAACCTAACAGACGCTGATCCTGAGGGTGTACCGGGAGCAACCGGAACGCTGATTCAATATATGATTTAGCCATCAGCGCTCCGGGCCCCAGGCGATTCAACATGGCGACGGCCTCATCGAAGGATGCGTACCGCACCGAACAAACTCCTGGGTCAATCGCATCGTTCACCGAAAGACCCCTAGGAGCCGACAAGTTATGAATTAACCTAAACTCACCTGGGTCCTTCTTGGGGACTACTCCCAACGGTGAACAAACAAAGTTAGTGACTGGCGGGTGCCCATATGGGCCAGCAACCCGGCCACGGGCAACCTCCTTTGCAATCTTAGCTTGCACCACCGCCGTATTCTGCTGAACCAACAGTTGGTTTTTACACTGTGATTCCCCCCGAAAATCCCCCGCCGGAATGTGGAAGCCATACGAGAAACCGTCTCGCAACACCCCAGCGGAGACATGATCAGGGTATTCATTCAGCCAAGGGATCATTGCCATGATGTCTACGGGGGTAGGTAGTGGTGCCCCTTGGTCGATATTAGACGTGTTTGGCCCCTCCTCTACCCCCTGTATCACCATTCTTGGCTCTGCACGAACTCTCAGGGTGTGAAGATTGTCCGCACCCCGCACACTCATGCCTGAACTTACATGTCCCTTGTGGCCTCGTGCACTTGCCTCTGTTAAAGCTCCAACAGACCCCTTTTCTACCCGCGTTCCCACTACTCCTTGGTTGTTGGTCACTATTGGTGGCCGCTCGAAAGGGCGCCGCCGAATAATGGCGGGAGGGCTCCGTCCCATTCCCGCCAAGCGAAGACGACTTCGTTGTGCCCGGCATGAGCTGCTTCTGCCAAGAGATGGAGTCAAAACAATCCCACGTCAGAGATGAGTCGTGCTCCTTGGCATTACGAAACTTATTATCATAACCCAACCATTGATTGCCTTCATACGTTTCATAGAAATCCATTATACGTGTCTGGTAGCAAGCCAGTTCAGTCAATACCTCGGGCCTACGTTCCCCCATGATCGCAGTAAACATTGCAAATGCCCTGGCCCAATTAGCGATCGTCTCATCCACCCTGAATCCCGCCATTTTGGCTCGCCATACACTCGGGTGCAACAAATCTTTCTGACTTTTAACATGCTCTACCTCGTAATGGTCGGTCAAGAGAGAAAACATATTCACATATTTATCAGCCCAGATCAATTCTTTTGTGGCCAGTGGAATATGTTGGACCACCCTTTCCCTTCTTGAGGGTAACGATCCCTCCCCTGCCATTGGCAACGGCTGCTTACCCGAATCGGTAGCTGGTCCTGCTGTTGTTCCAACGCCAGACGCCGGTCGTTCCGAGGGA